>NC_134315.1:9895833-10632500 GCF_964195595.1 Calonectris borealis
AGTGCATAGTTTTGGCTTCTACCTGCAACATTCCCAAAACATCGCTGACAAAAGCCATTCAAAAGATAAAATGAATCAGCATATAACCAACTACCTTAACAAAGCCCACTCAACAGCAGTAGGCACTCAAGTGCTGACAATTTAATTTATACATAGTGTATTGGAATGTAGTATCTTTGAATTTTAATGAAACAAGTGGAAGTATGTAGTGTCATCACCTCTCTAGCGCAGGAAAATTTTACAGGAACTTTCTTCCTCCATTTCTACAAGTCTAAGCTTCTCTGAAAAGGTTTTTGCCAGAAACTAAAGAGAGTGAAGGAGGAATTCAGCCTCCACAGCCAATATTTCATAATGTGCTAAAAATACTTCAGCTGATATTATTCTGAGTTGTATAGAATCTTTCATTTTTGAGCTGTTAATTTTAATTGCTCTATATATTTCTGTGCTCATGTTTAGTTTGTAGAAGAAATAATGACAGACTCCCTATCTTATCCTGCATAAATAAAATGCAAACATTTTGTATGTTTATTACTGCATAGAAACAGATTTATACTGGCTACACATTTTCTTTCTTTAAATAACACCCAGAACAATTATACATACAAAGATAATCTCAAATAGAAGAGAAGTTATATACATGATTGAACGGCTCTTGTTACTACAGAATTACAGCCCAGATGATGCTCCAAGCTTTACTGAGCCAAATGGAAAACATTATGCTATAACATGTATTCCATGTATTGGATACACCACACTCACCATGAGATTAATGAATTTATACAAAGCAGGAGCATTACTACAGAGAATGCCAAAGACTGCATGTATCATAGAAAAGGATACTAGGTGTACTCAAGATGCTAAGAGAACAAAGGTCTATGATGCAGAAACCTTATTTCTGCATTTGGATATTAAATCAACATGATGATGTCCTGGAGCATCAGTCACAAGTGTTATGATATGACTAACAGTGACTTTTCATACTGTAGTTGCACACCAATAACTAAGAACATCCTATTGTAATGTTAACGTAGTGTAAATTTTCATCATGAATGCAACTGAACTGAAGTCTTGTCAATGTGCTCATTCACTCATTTTTAAGTAAAATTTCCCTATTATAAAACAAAAACTGTGATGAGTGAGGAAGAGAGGAAATAGAGAACTGTCTCCAACATTGTAAGTATGGTTTCTTTAAATGCCAAAGCTTTCACTAAAATATACTTCTAAAAAAATAAAGCAACAACAAAAGAGATTGTAAAAACTACTAAATACTCATAAAATGAGATACTATTTTAGTGCTATTAGTGCAGTCATAATCAGCATATGACTTGAGAATTGGAATAAATATACTGAAAAGAAACATGGCACAAAAATATGTTCTGAAAGCAAGAGATACTTAGAGAACACAGACCAACCACAACAAACAGCACACACGCTCTGACTTTCTCTAACAGCTTATCAGCTCATCTCAGTGATAGTTGTTTGTACTGACTAGAAAATATGACACTAAATTGCTTTGATGCAAAGGTCCAAGAAAACGCATAGACATTTTCATCTCTGTTAAGACAACCTACCATTATTTTAGTGAAGCCCACATCAGAGCATACTTACCTAAAAATGATTTTGTTAGCCTAGATGACATTATAGAAGACTTTTGACAAGATGTTTTATATGAACCTGTAATGTCTGACTTGTCTCTATCCCCAGTGCTTTCTAATAAACATACTTTAAAAAAAAAAAAAGAAAACACACTCAAGATAGATCAATGCAAATGTAAGTCCCATACCGTCTGTCCATTTTAAGTTAACATTCATTTCAGCAGGACAGTGTTTGAAAACAAATTTACAAAAATTATATTCCTAATAGTGCAGTTTGAAAAGCAGCCAAGGCATCGGTTCATTTCTGGGGAAGGAGGGGGGGGAGGAAAAAAAAAAAAAAAGGTAGATGTGATCACATCCCTGCTCCCAGACTTGGTGTCTGGCTCCTTATACTGCACAAGCTCTGCCAAAGCCTTCTAAAAGCTGTGAAGGAAAGGGAGAGGGGAAAAACAGAACACTTGTACAGCAGCTCACCACTATTGAAATGCCTTGTAGAACATCCTGTTTATGCTGGAATCCAGTTGTGACTATAGACTATAAACTTTCAGAAAGAGTATTGGTAGTATCACAGATCAGCCTGTAGCCTTAATGAGGCCTCGGACAAAATGCCTGAAATTTGAGAGCTGCCACAATAGTTTTGACAGCTCGATTCCGACAGTCTGCCTTGCTTAGCGTGCACATATGGGTATGCTAAGGATGTAAAACCTATTGTAATAGCGTTATGAAAGGGAGACAAACAGGCAGCATCTCATCCACACTGTCCATAAACAATCCCAAAACTATTCCAAAACTACATTTGAGTTTTATCTCAGAGAGAATTAGTCCATTCACTGCAGAAGACAGCCCAGAAGGGAAGTAATACAGATACAGTGTGGATAATCAGAAAAACTGGTTTGCTAAGTTAATTGACAGAACAGACTTATTTTTGATGGCAATTGCTCAGAGGGGTCTCCACTTCAAGAGATTGTCTCTCCCATTAGAATGAAAACCAGATGGGTAATTTATTATTCATATTCCAAACACTAACAGTAACACACATTTTCTAATAAACAAGCATGCAATTCTCTACCATGCATTGACTATCAGAAAATATTATTTATATCTGTTGGAGAGACTGAGGTATATTCAATATTTCAGGTTTTTTATGGTCCTTCTTTGAGCACATTAACATTCAATATACCCTAACTAGTTTCTCTTTCAAATGACATTCCTGCTTTCCAAATTAAATGCTAACATGCTTCTTTGGCAGGTTAAATTATTTTATTTCTTTGCCTTTTTGGACAAGCTGGTAAAAGCATTTTTCCTAGGGAGAAATAGGAATGTTTTTTTTTTTCCTTCACTTGGTCTGAGAAGGTAAAAAATTTTATTTATCTTCCACATAACTTTTTGCTACTAAAAGGAAGGAAATGCCCCCTGAAGCCCACCACTTCATGCTTTTTAGTTTAATGATACAAACATCTTCTGAAGTATAGAAGTGTAAACTCATTAGTAACATTTCAATTCTCTCTGCTGCAGAAGCCTGGAGGAAAGAAACCTTAATACAGAATATCTGATTCTAGCACTGAAGTTTACATCTTAAACCAAATTATAACAACCAATTATATGCAATCTTTGTATCTCGAGTTAGGATTTCTCTCTGTTCATTCTAAAAGAGGCTTGATCTTAATTGTCTTTATGCCTTTCCACCTCTGTCGTAACTTATTTTTGCTTTAAAAGGTGAGAGCCTCAAAAGTGGTATTTCAAGGTAGGTTTGGAGAACATAAACAAGTCTTTATGAATGTAATAAATTCATTTAATAGGAAAATTATCTATGAGTAATATAATAAAGGAGTATTCTAATGTAGACAAGACTAATATATTTATATAAAATTAATTAAAAATAACATATTCAAATAATAAATGTAATTAACTTCCCCTAATAGCATAAGCAATCCACCACAGAGTGGAAAAAGTAACCAGCCTATGGATATATTACAAAATAAGTTGACTAAAGAATTTTAGGGTTTATATTTACCTTTTACGCAGGTTTTCATGGAGTAGCAAATAGACGGTTACAATGCTATAGCAGAAGATTTACACTATCAAATGTGTCCCTTTTCAATGATGTACTATATTATTATGTAACACTTTGTTATTTGTGAAAAACGCATTAATTACGAAGCACATACATTGTAGAAAAAGAAACCAAATGAGAAGAAGTGGAGTGCACAGTTAAACTAAAATAGATGTATACATGAGAGCCACTGAAGTAAAGTTCTACCAAGAAACCCTCTCTAAGTTGCTGCAACACAGAAGTCATAAAAATTCATGTGAATAAGCTTATCTATTGAGAGAAACCCACATAAAGCCAAAAATATACATCATCCATACATCAGATGTGGATTTGTCTGAAAGAAGATCAGAGAAGAGCTTATCTGAAAAAGAAATCCTGCTCTGTACCTAAAGTCTGGTCATTTCCCCTTAAACCTATGAGTAAGTCCCTCCTGGACTCCACTTAATGCCTTAAAGGAACGAGGAGATATAGATCCACTACCTTTACAAAACAAATGAAAGATAAAGAAACCTTTGTTTGGAACCCCGTCTCCCACAACTACAGCAGCAAATGGGATGTTTTTTCTGTTTGAATTCTCACTTTATCTGATTTACACTTATCTTTTGCTTTAATCATTCCTTAAAGCATTTTAAAACACAGTTAAAAATAAACTACCTCAGCAAATATTCAGCTAAAATTTGACATAACATCATAGCAACTGCAAAAATATCTACAATATTTATGATTTCTGGCAAGAATCTTCCCAATCCTTTAACACTTAGTACAGTGACTGGGCACCGCAGTATACCTTCTATATCAATAAATGATTCAGAAACAGATGGTATAAGTTCCATAAACATTTCACACAAAAAAAACCTATGCCAATGTTTTTCCTTATAAGGAAAAGCCAGCCTTAGGCAACCCTGGATGCTAACTTTAGCAGCATTATTTTGGAGAAAAACAACCTTTAAGAAAAGTAGATTTTGTGTCATTTTTAGCATGATGGGCCAAAGGTCACCTTGTGTTGTATGTAGTTGTTCAAGACAGCTGTCTGTTCAGCTCTGATTTGTAAATGCCTACGCACCACAGAATATTTAGCAAACTCTGACCTTCATGATCATCTTTTCCATTCTCTCCCATCACTTTCCCCTATCTGGGTGCATGAGAAGCGGGAACAGCAGTAACACTGCTCCATTCCATTGTTAATTCAGAATCCTAGACACCATTTTTTACTCATCAAAAAGCGCAAGCACTTCCTATAAGTTGTTTGATGATAAATTGTATGGAAATATGGACCATGAAGGTAGGAAGATATAAATGAAACCTGAACTGTGAAGATAGGTAAAGGAAGAGCTAAGGAAGTCACCAGTATTGTGAGGATGAGAACTTCCCAGGACAGGTTTCTGCCAGAACTCCAGAAGTCACCATACCAGTCAGGACTTGCAAGGAGCCACATAAGTCCACCCATGCAAAGTGGTCACAACGTAACCGTTATGTCTAACATCTCTGCTCCTAGATAGAGCTGTGGAAGACCATGGCCTTTCTCCCCAGACTGCAGAAAGCTTCTAATACCGTTTGTACCCATGAAGCTTAAGGCTAGTACCTGCAGAGACAGATAAGCAGTACTCAAACCTGCACGGATAAGAACTGACAATACTTTTGGGCACAAGTTAAAAGGACAACAGCCTCGTGGATCCCCTTTAGCCTTCATGAGCCAAGTCCCACTTCCGCATCTATTCCCCCTCTCCCACAGGGCCAGAGGTCAGGTCTTTGCTAAGAAAGGCCATGATTAAACCAAACAGAACATTTCTGCAGGTAGGTAGCCACTACTTTTCTACTGCTATTCTCCCGCCTATGCCTTGACTTGAGCCCCTGAAGCAGTCTGCAACCCTGCCTCCTCCCACACCAGGTCCTGCACGCTCATCCACACACACACGCAGCTATGGGCTGCGACAGAAGTAGAACGCAAAACGCCTCACCAGTCCCTCCATCACCAGTCAAAGGTCAGTATGCTTCCTAAACTCCAAGTAAAATGGTATAATAAAATATATTCAAATATGCCCTTAAAAAGGCCACTTTGGAAAAAAAAACCCCAACAGTCCAGAAAGTCAAATAAAACACATTCCAGCCACAAGCATGTACATGGAGATCATTATAGCCAAAGACAGGAGAGGAAGCACAAAGAGCCCAAGTGTCACAGCCATATAAGCATCTGGCAAGACCTCCAGAGCAACAGCATAGACAGCTTAGCCCTTCGCTGCTATGAGGCCTGAAGCCAAATTCCAGAAGAAAAGAGCTTCCTTTCTTTCCATAGGGTACCTCCCAGGGCTCACCAATCCTTCACAAGGAGTGGTTCATGAACTAGGAATTCATTACAAATAAGTATTGAGTGGAAGTCTAGGAGGTGCATGCATGGCTCACAATTCTACCCTTCTACTTCAGGTAAACTTCAGGTAATAATATTAAATTCTGATCCACAGATAACAGAAAATATTCATAAGCATAAATGTTCTAGAGTAAAACATCCATTTAATAAGCTTTTTCTGTCCACCATTTACATACAATATGGCAACTGCTAGACTTAGATGAAAATGAACATTTCATGTGTTAAAATATTACATACGTAATATAAATAATATTAATTTTTAATTCTAATTAAAAGGTAAATCTTCTAATAGGCTCACTTACTGGATGTTTGGCTGAAAGCCTGCCAGTCGCAGTTCCTGTCTGATTCCATGTAGAGGAAATAAATCCCTGTAGTCAAGTACAGTAAAAATCCCCAAAAAGAAAAGGATGAAGACAGACATCTAAATTTTATTTAATGTAAGTATCAGTAATAAAAACTCACTGCAATCAGGACTACAAAATAAAAAACAACTTTATAATTTTCCATATATAAAAGTTCTTAAACATGCGATCATTTCACATCCTTTTATGATTTATTTGAAATACCATATTTTACAGGCTACTTTTCATATTTCTACCTTTCTCATGCACGTTCGTAGTCCATCCACATAAGTTGATTTCATCTTATGAACCTAAATTACATAAAGGTTTAGATAAATGCTTATTTATAAAAATAAGAGATTTTTCAAATTAAAGATCTTAATTTCCAAATGCATATTAAATTGTTTTGTAGACTTTTTTTAAAAGACAGTTTTATCTTAGTAAATAACAGATGTCTACTCACTAATAGCTTGACCTATTAGCATAAGTTAGGTAAGTGCTCGGTTATACCCTAAAGCCAGGTTTTTGCAGATACTAGTAAATAAACTATTGGAATTTATTTGTTTACATCTTATATACCCAGGTCAATAAACTATACAAAAAAGCCAAATACTTTTTTTTTAAAAATCTTTTAAAAAAGATTTTTTTTAAAAAATCTTGGAAACTCGTCCACTGAAAACCCAAACATTAAGTGCGACAGCAAACAAACTAGGTCATTTTGATTTTCAGGAGGCTCATCACCTTAAAAAAAACCCATAACTAGTTATCTCCTTCACTGTCTGCAGAGTATTTCTTCAGAACTCAAAAATAAATGTATTGCCCTAACAGCATGCTTTATAGGACTAGACAAATTTAACAGTGAAGTTTTCCAATTGTTTTTGCAACAGAGTTGTTTGCTAGCTATAGTCTAACATAGTGCAAAACAGAAGTATAAACATTAAATTTAAAAATTCTTAAGAATACCTACGACTTCAAAATTTAAATGAATATTTGAATGAACTTACATTAGAGCCAACTTTTTAAAATTTATTTAGCTGGGAATATGTTATCTTTCTTGCTAATTTGCTTCAGCGAAACTACATAATGTGAAAAATATCAGCTTACCTGACGGTATTCTAAAATTATTTTAGGCAAAGGATGAAGATCTTGCAACTTATTTAGCTGCAAAATAAAGAATGTGAATTACTGGTATACTTTTCTGTCAAGTCATATTATTTAACAATCTTAACAGAATAAGTTTTGGAAGAAGAAATTTTTTCGCCACGCTGAATGGACAAAATACTGGCTAAAGAAAAATATCCTTCAAGCAGTCTCACCCTAGGCCCAAGGAAGCCTTTATTCTTTCCTGCCTTCAGCAGGAGGGCTGGAGATTACCCCTTCCTATTTCATTTCCCTTCCTGTCTCAGACAGCGTGAAAGAGACATGCAGACGTAAAAACTTTTTCACAACAACTTTGAAAACACTGGCGCATTGGGGGGGGAGGGGCACTTACCGTCCTTTGTTTATTTTTTGTTCTAGATAGCATCAACGCAAGAGAGAACATGATAAAAGTATACAAAATAATACATATATACACACATACATATTTACACACACAAAATCCAAAAGAAGAATTTCTCCTGTTCATCCCCCTAACACAAATTCCAGGAGACCTTCACGAAAAATTGAAACTGTTAAATCCAAAAGCAATAAAATAAAGCGTATTTCTGATTACTTTGATTGTAAATTGCCATAAAATTTTGTTAAGAAAAAGAATGAAATTATTAAAATAGAGATTGGATATTTATAAGTACAACAAAATTATCTGGAACTGTAACAGTTCAGGGTGAAAAATAGATGCAACTGAACCAGAATGGAGATTTAAAAGTTTAAGAAAAGTTTTTTTCTTGCTACCAGTGAGAGAGTAGTATTTCGCTATTAGAAGGTTTTAGCCTGCCTTTCTCTAAATAACCAAGCCTCAGCAGCTGTTGGAAAGAGAGTAATGCGCTAGATAAAAGCATTGCTTTGATTACTGCAACAAATCTTACGTTCCCACAAAAAGATGACATGCATTCTATTTCACTGATCCCTCCCACCTCCCAAGGCTCTCTGTCACTCTACAAGATTACGTTTGATCTATGAAATCTCCTTCTCCTTGAGTAGTGTGTGGGTTTTATGGTTATACTGTTGACATTACCTCAGAGATCGTATCTGGTAGTTCAGACACTTGGCCCAAAAGTTGAATTTCCTCTTTCACATATGAGAAACAAATACTACCTTTCCACCTTCCCCAGAGGTGTTCATTCTCAGCAATGAGTTCTGTACTTTAATTTGACTCCCATGTAAACTAGAGCAATACAATTGCGGCACCAAATCAGAAACAGGTGCAGCTACACAGAGGCTTCTTCTCTTCTAAGAAGGAAATTCATTACTATTATTATCTTAACAAAATGGTCTATCAATGATCTGGACGAGGGGATTGAGTGCTCCCTCAGTAAGTTTGCAGACGACACCAAGCTGGGCGGGAGTGTTGATCTGCTGGAGGGTAGGAAGGCTCTGCAGAGGGACCTGGACAGGCTGGATCGATGGGCTGAGGCCAACTGTATGAGGTTCAACAAGGCCAAGTGCCGGGTCCTGCACTTCGGCCACAACAACCCCAGGCAACGCTACAGGCTTGGGGAAGAGTGGCTGGAAAGCTGCCCAGAGGAAAAGGACCTGGGGGTGTTGGTTGACAGCCAGCTAAATATGAGCCGGCAGTGTGCTCAGGTGGCCAAGAAGGCCAATAGCATCCTGGCCTGTATCAGAGATAGTGTGGCCAGCAGGAGCAGGGAGGTGATTGTGCCCCTCTACTCAGCAGTGGTGAGACCACACGTCAAATACTGTGTTCAGTTTTGGGCCCCTCACTACAAGACATTGAGGTGCTGGAGCATGTCCAAAGAAGACCAACGAAGCTGGTGAAGGGTCTGGAGCACAGATCTTATGAGGAGCGGCTGAGGGAACTGGGGTTATTTAGTCTGGAGAAGAGGAGGCTGAGGGGTGACCTTATTGTTCTCTACAACTACCTGAAAGGAGGTTGTAGCGAGGTGGGGGTCGGTCTCTTCTCCCAAGTAACAAGCGATAGGACGAGAGGAAACTGCCTCAAGTTGCACCAGGGGAGGTTTAGATTGGATATTAGGAAAAATTTCTTCACTGAAAGTGCTATCAAGCATTGGAACAGGCTGCCCAGGGAAGTGGTTGAGTCACCATCCCTGGAAGTATTTAAAAGATGTCTGAAGTGTGGTGCTTAGGGACACGGTCTAATGGTGGACTTGGAAGTGTTAGGTTAACAGTTGGACTCGATAATCCTAAAGGTCTTTTCCAACCTAAATGATTCTATGATTCTATGAAAAGGAAGGGGCATCCACATTTGCCTCAAGCTACCAAGAAGTCTGCAGTTTGGTCTTGACTTCATCATTTTTAGACAAATGTTTTTGGCAGGTTTCTGCACTTGTGTGGGATCACACATGAATGTCTGCATTGCTGAAAATTATCTGCTGCAACACTAACAGAAGAGAGAACTGAACAAGCTTCATACGTGCAATATTTATTGCACTGAATCTGAAGATACATTTGATCTCTTGTACAGGTGTATCAAGGTATCTAAACTGTTTGGTCATTATTGCTCTAAGGGAACAAGATTCTATCAACATCCTGCAGATCTGACTCCAAATGCAACTGCTCTTACTGAAGACAAGCATTTCCCCAGAGAGGAGGAAAAAAAAGCCTGAGGAAAATTCATGCCCACAACAAGTAAAACACTGGACCATACAAGGAAAGCAACAACTCCCAATTCAAACCACAGGTATCAAATAATTTCCTACAGACCTCTTTACCTAGCATGAATGAATGAGTTAAAGGTCCATAAAAAGATGACAACATGGTTTTAGCCCAAATCTCTTGACGGCAAAGAGAAAGTCTGGGTTGCTATTTCCTTCACCAGCAGATTTTACATTAACATTCTTTTCTTCCACCAGTGGTCTCTTTCATCGACCCAGTCAGTCATATTGAGCTACCAAAATCTGTAAGAAAGTCTCCCTCCTTTGGGGAAGATGGTCATACATGCATGCTGGTACTAAAGTTTTTAACCCTGATTTTTATAGCTGAAGTTTAGCTTCAGTAGCTAGTTTGTTTTTCCACATCATCGAGTGCAACTTTCATTTCTGGTATAAGTAAATGAAGTGTGATTAGTACAATACACATATAAATCAAGATTGTTAGGAAAACTTTAGACAAATGACAATTTCACTGGAATATAACTTAGAAGCTTTGCTAAATCATGCAGATGGTTTTAAAATCCTTCCCCATCTCACCACAACTTCTGACGTGGACACAAGTTGTTGTATTTCAGTTCTGTGAATTTTCTCACACAGTGCATGCAGTTTTAACTTTTCAAATAGTACCTAGAGTAAGAAAAAATATATAAGAGAAATGTTTCAGTGTTTAAAGTGCTGAAACAGAAAGGAAAATTATTTCCTGCCTGAACTGAAGTCTAGAAAACAGATTTCAAGGAAAATAGAGCATATTGTAGCAAAGAGAACACAGAATTGAAAAGATCAAATCTTTATTTTTGAGCTATTGAAAAAGTAGTGTATTTACTAAAATCGAATGCATTATTTATGTAAATATATTCAAATACAGATTATCCAGCATTGCCAGATTTATGGAAAAGCTGGTATGTCCTCCATTAAAATCAGAAAATAAGATAATTAATATTGAAGAAAAAGAATTATGAAGTTGTAAGGACAATTTTATATGCTTTATAAATCTTCTGTATTAATAACAATTTACAGAACTTACAACTTACATAATAATAGTAATATAAATATTACCTCTCTGAGTTGACTACTGCTGGTCAAAAGGAATCGTTCTCCAGCAACTTGATGAGCTTCCTGTTCAAGCTCTTTGAGTCGCAACTATAAATTAGTACATCAGAATTATTCTGTTTATATTATTATTTTCTTTAATATCTGCTACTTCCTAGCTTAATGAGTATATTGGACTTCTATTTAAAAATAGGGTACTTGATAATGTGTAATCATTGCTGGCTATCAACATTTTATTTAGTAGATTGCTTATATACTCTTTAATCTATATTTCTTCATGACCTGGGAAGGGGATTTACTATAGTAAAAAGTACCAAAATTTGTGGGAAAATAATTTATATTACTGAAAACTATAGAGATTTGTGAGAAAAAGAGCTATGCAAATTATTCTGGTAAATTAATAATCTGTCAGACCACTATGATTATCTAGTCAGATTTTATGCTACAAAATAGGATTCTCTTGTAGCTATTTTTATGAATGGGGAAATGGCAAACTTGGAATTCTCAGAACACATAAGGTGTAAAGAGTGTTTTATTTACAGAGATAGAAATATCTATCACTTCTCAGATAACTGTAGGTTCAGAAAGAGTCATTACAATTTTTACTCTACAACACATAACCCAAAAGGACCTGTGCATTTTGCAAAGCAATCTCAGTTCCCGGGCAAGGCTAATGAAGCAAATGTCTCTTTTCTGCTTGCCTAAATAAACATGGAAGTATCCTAAAATTTAAATATCATTACTTATGTTTATAATAATAAAAATAATGGAAACCCTAAACTGTCACGTAAAATGTGACAAAACAAAAAGCTTCCTCCTCTTTTTAATCAGTTATCCTCAGTAAAAGCAGAAAGATGATGCTATACAATTTCCAAAAGAAAGAAAAAGACAAAATTTACCCCCAGAATCTCTGATGTTTTTTTCAGTTCTTGTTTGTTCACATGTATTTGGTGTGTTTCCATCACTGTAAATACAATTATATACTGAGAACACTTACAATTGACAATTTCGACCTTACATGTTTCTTAGATTGTAAAATGGAACCTCAAACTCACACAGCTGTTATGAGGCTAAGATAACATTTAGTATTCTGAGGTATAACATTCTACTTGAGCATAGTCAGCAGCTGTGTGAAAATAGTGAAGATTCATATGTTGAACTGAACTTTCATACCTGCCAGAATTTTGATAAGTGGAAGCTCTAATGTGCAAAATAATTTCCACAAACCTTGAGCCTGTAAAGCAAGATACAAATAAATTCTTGAGTATCAGCCAATTTTAATCTTAAAACATATAGCAGTGTCATTACGTGGATCTATCTTCCAGTAAGCAGTATTCCACTTTCTGTTTAATCCCTTTTTATATGACAACGCTGTTTGTGGAATGAAATACTACTTACTCTGAATTATGGAATCTAAATGCTGTAGTCCATTATAATTTCATTTTGTGGGGAATAGTAATACATTTTGTAATAGTAATCATCTTGTACAGGAATAGCAATAAAGAAATATACATACCTCATTTTTCTAAACGGTTTATTTTTAGAGCAAGCTCCATTATAATAGGACATACAGTTATCCCGTTTCTTTATTCACTTGAACAATTAAGCAACCATTCAGAATTCATAACTTTGTTTTCATTAGGAAGAAAATAAAAGATGATAGGGTTATGTACCCAATTTAGTTACAAAGAACAGGAAGTCCGTTTTTTCTCTACTACTGAAGCAATCAGACAGCAACACTTGCCTAAAAACTTATCCTGCAGGCTGGCTCTCAGTGTTTCTGTGCCTTTGGTGTTTCCCTGTCACCTTCCTTCACACATCGTTTCATCATACTGCTGGGCCACTTAGATATCCAGATTAATATGGCTCCATCGACTAATGGTCTAAGCCCTACACTTGCTACCATCAATTTCAAGGAAAATCGCTAGGATTCTATGATGTACCTTCCACCAGAACCTGAGCATATCCCTAAATTCTGACACTTTTCCAGGTATATGATTACAGGGAGAAAACAAACACACACAAAAAACACTAAAAGACTAAAAGACTTCTTGAGACGCATTCTGAACTGCAATAAGGGCTAACATAGAATAAAACAGTTCACTTTGGAAGGGACCTACAACGATCATCTAGTCCAACTGCCTGACCAATTCAGGGCTGACCAAAAGTTAAAGCATATTATTACCGGCATTGTCCAAATGCCTCTTAAACACCGACAGGCTCGGGGCATCGACCACCCCTCTGGGAAGCCTGTTCCAGTGTTTGACCAGTGTTTGGCTAATACAACCTACAGCAAAAGATACGCTGAGAGTTTTTGTACCCAAGGAATACATCGAAAAAAACCAGCTATGCTTTGTTTTAACTCTGCTAACACTTTTTAAACTGTTTCATATAGCTTTAAAATACCAAAAGAAAAGCCACAATATTCTGAACATTTCCTGTTCTTAGAATCTTCATCTAAATATTTAGTTAACTGTTGCAGACGAAAAGTTTCTTCTAAAGATTAACCTTGAGACTAACCGTTTCCTCCTTCTGGAAAAAATGGCAAATTTGATGGGCAACTTTATTTTATATGTTGACCAGCACTGTAAACCAGTAATGATGGAAGCCTTTTATTTAACTCGAGTAGAGATTCTGATTTCAATGAGAAGCACATCACTAACTCTCTTTAATTCATGATAATACCTCCAAAGTTATATCTGAGTAACTACTTTTTATCTCTTACCTGTAAGTCATGAGCAAGGCCCATCATTACATTATACAGCTGCTCCAAGTTCACACCTAGGTTTTGATACTGATATAAATAAATAAAAATCAGTAGTTTTAATGCTAAAATAAAAATATTTAGAATACTATCTATTTAAAAAGAGATTAAACTGTATAAATATATTTTTCTGTATGTCTCCTGTTATATTTATTTTAGTAATGTTCTTAGACCTCTGACAAACACAATTCATGAACAGAGCAGAATATTCAAGATTTTACCTGTTCCTTTATTTACATTTTGCGGAGACCGAGTATGGAGAAATAGTATCACTACACTGCCTTTGACATTGTAATCATACTTCTATTACTACTTGTGAAATGAGGAAAAATTCCTTGCAATTTTCTTTCTCCTATCAGTATTGCCACCCTTCTGTGCCTGAACTATTCACTTCCTTCCCTTCTGTTCCAGAGGTGTTCTGCACAGAGCCATGCCACCTCATTCAGTTGGCTAGAAGACCATTTTGAAATGCATACAAACACTGAGAATATGATCGTTAGCTCCAAGAACATGATCACTAAAAATAAACTTAATGTCAACCTATTAAATTTGTTTATCAGGCTAATACACAAAATGTAAACAACGAAAGTGCTGCTTTTCATTACTAAATTCCTGTGAGGAAAGATGGGAATGTGAAAAATGCTGCAGATGTACATTTTCTTTCCTGCAGCGTGTATCTTCAATGATGGCTGAACAATCAAAATTATGGAATAAATTTACATCCAAGCCATTAAGTGCAAAAGCATTAGCACTGTCCCGTAAAATTCCTGGGCCACAAACCATAGAACCTAGGACAGCATTCCAGAGGACTAAAGTTACGCACTTGCCTGTCCATATACTCTTCCCCAAGAATCACATACTGGTCTGTATTGGAGGCAGGAAAATAGGTTACATGGAATTAAGTATGAAATGTTATGATAGTTCTTATTTTTTTATATAACATAGTGAAATTAAACTAAGGGTTATTTGTGTAAAAAGAGGCATTTACTCTGTGTGGATAAATACTCCTGAGGATATAGCTGAAGTATTGGGCCAACCTGGCCACAATACTTTCAGACAGACATTAAGAAGTGTCAGATAAGCTAAAGAAGAGAACAAAAAATAATAGTACGTTTAGAAAACATGACCTACAGAGAAAGAGGATAATCAGATTTATTTAGGTTAGAAAAATAAGTTGAAGGAAGAGAACATAACAGTTTTTATAAAGAGAATCACTTATCAATTATTTTCATGTCTACTAGGTGTAGAACAATTGGCTTAATGGAATCTGCTTAATCTGCAGACTACAAAATTTCTTCATGAAGTTAGACTAGCATCTCTAAGGGACAGTCCAGGTTTTGATTGCTTCAAAAATATGTTTAATATTTTCTTGTTTATCTCTAGATTGCAGACTTCATTGCTAACCCCATAAAAAAAAAATAAATTTATCAGTTTTTAATCCCATCTCCTCCTAGTTTCTTCAAATGACTCACAGTTACAGTACTGCAGGATTTGCTGAAGAGTACAACGGCATTCACTTTACCCACTGCCTTCATAATTTAGAAAACTGCTAGTATAGCACCCTTCAGTCTTTCCATCTCCATCTCCACAAATTTTTCCACATCCTCCTTATAAAGCAGCTGTTCCATCCTCTGACCTTTCAGAAGCCCACTATGCCTTTCTTGAAACACAGAGACCAAAACTGCACAGTCTTCAAGACGTGGGTGCACCAAGGTTTTCTATGACAAGAAAGTCACGTTCCTTTTCTTGTTCTCAATACCTTTCCTTATAGTGCCTATATTTTGTTGGCGTTTTGGCTGACATAAAACTGGCAACAATGATTCCAAGATCTCCTTGTAAATTGAAACTACTCTGCATGCATTACTTCCAATTATGCTCACTCAATTCAGTGAGATCCTCTAGAGTTCCATACCCTGAGCTCAGCATCTGACTATCCAAAAAGGTAGATGTGAAATTCATTTGACATAAGGCATTGCTTTAATAAGGGTAATTAAGACTTTTAAGAAAGATTTTAGTATAGTTCTGGTTTTATATAATAAATGGGAAGGAAAAAAGAAGAAAAAAAATCCCTAAAAGAAACAACTGACAAGAGAAGTCTGACAGGGAAAACCTGCATTAAACCCCATAAGACTACGGAATTTTGAGCAAGTACTGAAACTCAGAATGCAAGACAATTACCCCAGCCACAGTGCAGTACTGATTGCAGATTCCTGCCCATGACAGTTTGGGGGGGGTGGCGGGAAATCAATAGCAAGTAGAACTGCAGCATGCCTAAGCTTACTATTTTATGTTCGACAACATGAGTGTAATGTACATCATATGGAGGACTCATCAGAGCAGAAATCAATTTTGAGGCCAATAGAATCCTAACCTACCTTACAGAAGGTAATCTGTAACATCCACTGTTTCTTCCTCAACAGCCACATTGCTAGAGACTGACCTAGATTTGGCTACATTCTCGGTGAACAGGGTATTCAAGATCATTTCTACTAAACTAATACACATAGGCAGAGTTGAAAATAATTTAAAATCTGCTTCCCAAGTGAATTACGTCCTTCTGTCAAGAATAGTAAAAAAGTTTAAAAGAAAAAAAAAATTGACAGGAAACCAAATGGCCATGAAATCACATGGAAAGCTTCTCAATTGAAAAAGCACTGAGCTGGTTCCTTGGGCATCTGGTAAGCAATCTATCTTCAGGTTTATCATTCATCCTATGTGTATTTTCAAGGAATCCTAACTATTCTATGCCTACTTTATTATTTCCACTCCTATCTTGGAGCTGATGGAACACTAAGAGGGGCTTTCATGCTATGAGCTGCAGAAGTGTCTCTTTCCTCTATAGACCTGCAGCTATTCTACAGGTTTCTTACCTTACTGCTCTCATGAAATACCTACTGTTGGGAGAAAAAAATCTGCTCCAAAAGAAATATATTCTGCTTTCTCCACTCAAACTGAGCTAGAAAGCATTTTCCTTACCAGAGTAAGCTCTCAGAAATTAAGCTACCAAATCTGACTTTACTGCCCAATTCACAGTTTCATGGTTCTTATCTGATATATTCAGAATCTTTCCTTTGGTCCTTCTGTGATGAGAAGAAAAGGACATTTCTACTTGTTATCAGATTTACACTCTCCTCTAAGATAGCATAGAAAATGAAGACAATGCTTCCATTTGAATGAAACATCCAATATTTTGTAATGAACAAAACCAAGATTCTATCATCGGATAGAGTATATGCAATGTAACTAACTAGATGTGATATCACTCTACTAAACTGGATGTCATTAAGCTATGAATTATGGACTAAAACAGAAAGATTGCCACTGAAATTGTTTCCAAGAATATTTTCTTAAGAACAGGCCTGATGTCAGAATACTATGGTCCTCCAGGGCTTTTAATCTGTCCAGCCAGAACGGTAGTTCTTTTGAAGCAAAAGCAGGTAAGAATAATCAAACCGGTTGGGAAATCTTCAAAATCCTTCCTAAAGGAGGGTCTATGTAGTCTAAACAGATCTCCAAATTAAGGATTTTTCCAAAATAAAAAAAAATTAAATTCATATCCAAATTAATGGATGGGGGAGCATCTTCCTCTCTCTTCAGGGAGGTAAGGACCCTTCTGAGTTTGTGAGAAGGTCTCTCTGGACACCTTTTTCCATCTGAACAGGGTCTTTTGCAGCAATTGCTCCCTGAGCTAGATGCCATTATCTCCTCCTTGTTTTCAGGATGATTCTCAGAACCTCCTAGTTGTTCTTCTAGGGAGTGAGGACCAAGACATCAGTACATCTAAACACTTGATCCTGTGCCCTCACAGTGCAAGAGTCAGCTGTAAATCAACAGGTAAACATAATCCATCCTCCAAACAGTGTATACAAATCTGCCTTGTACACAAAACTCACAATTTTGGCCTACCGTTGCAAAACAGCCCCGTTATTTGAAGAAAAACAGAAGTCTGGAACCAAAGCATTACAGCAGATGCAGACTGACAAGAGCAATGCTGCATCCATTATTTGATCCAAACAGAATGCAGAAGGAATCCAAATTACTTTTTGTTGCACAAACACAACAGAACCAGAACTGAATAAAAATTACTTTATATTAAGACAAATTATAACATGTTATTGCTACAGAGGCATGCATTCTGGTACACAGCCAGGGAAGAACCATCACGGGAACTTTATCATATTGGTCCAACTAATTTTTAAGAGAGAAGTGCCGAGCATAACAGAAGCATAGGAGACACCTATTAGTTACAAGAAGTTATGTTTCATGCTAAAACCAGAATTACCCGAGTTTTGGGGTAATCTTTGCTGCAAACACATTTTCCTACCACATACCATAAAACAAAGGGGCACTAGTGTTGCAGTCATTCAGAACACGCTTAAGCCTGGACCATAGTTGTTTTTATCTTGAAATGACCATATGACTCAAGATAACAGCAGATAAAACTAAATAGATTCTACGTAAGCTGATGTCTGTTAGTGGGAAGCATGTCCCAGCAAAGCCCCAGGAGCAGAAAAGAGTTAAAACGGGGTAATGAATTCCACTGACAGCCCATGCGGGTTCCCCATCTGCTCAAGAGCTATCAGTCTATACTTCAGCATTGTTTGTGTTGGTCATTTGCAAGTAGACAATACGGACACCTACTGTACAGGCTTCCCTCAGCCTACAGCAGACTTGAACACTGCAAGACTGAGAAACGCTAGGCCCTTGAAGGTAGGGTGCAGAGGGCTTTCTTTAAAGCTGAAATACATAGATCCCCTGGTGGTCATCCTTGTTTTATAACAGTCTAGTCCTATCAGTGAGGACTTCTCTCTACCCCAGACAGATTAATTTAAGCAGGCCCATACTCCAGTGAAAAGCCATCAACCTGTCTCCAAGAAACCCTGTCCATACCCACTGGTTCTGGATCAAATGAGCTGTCTGTGAAATACTATGCTTTCAGCAACAGACAGCTTACTTGATCCCATTCTGGAGGTAGAAGTAAGCCCAGAGACAGGCTTCAATTGGCACCAAGATTCCTCATCAGCAAATGCAGCAATGACAAGAGCAGTATGATGTTTAGCACCTGTTTCAGCAAAGGTTTCAAGGTATATGGACTATGACCCCTTTTACTGAGCCTTTTGGCACAGCATCAAATATACACACAAGCAGCAAGTGGCATGCATTCTGTGCTAGAGAGGTGTGTGGGCGATAGCAGGCTACAGAATGAAATAGCAGTCATTCTAAGTACTATGCCGGGTGGACAAGACTAGCACAATACAGAGGGAGCTTAACTGAAGTACTGGGGCACAAGACATGATGTATCACCTGGCATGGATCCCTCTGGGAGTGCAGACAACTGTTAGGGACCTACCAGTAAAGTCAGAGCAAGAAGGCTGAAGAGATAAATCTGCCAAAGAGCTAGGATTCGCAGGAAGAACTGGGACTCACTGAGCAAATAGAGAAGCCAAAAAGAAAGTGGGAGAGTCCAGGAAACAAAGTAATTGTGTAACGAATGGGGGGAATAATCACAGGATGTTAGAGGGAGGCATTAACTGGGACTGGGATGAAAAAGTCAGCATAAAGGCACTGGAGATGGTTGGGGCAAGGAAACAAACTAGACCTGAAGTAGAGCAGGAAGGAAATGAGACTTCAATATTTAACTGAGAGCTGGGAATCAGGATGACAAAGTTGAGAAATGGTAACTAAGAATAGATGTGATATATGAAGAACAAAAGACTGAGTCAAGCTAAGGAAAGACAAGATTAAGGATGCTGCTTCACAGGAGGGGACATCACATATAGAAATAATCAGCAAGTTTATAGCTTCTACCTGTTTGCCTGTCCATTCCCTACACTAATAGCTTAATTCATGAAGTAGCTTCTGAACAACTGCAGGTTGCAGCTAGCGTTTTAAAGTAAACTGGCTCTGGTTTTCTCAGAAATGTCTATACTGATGGGTACGTCCTGATACAACTGACCTCTGCCCATGCTCTAAGCCCACTTGACATCCGTGGACTTGTATCCTAGAAGCCCTATCATCATGTTACAATACTTGTGTCTGAACAAGCAAGGCCTCTGAAAAGTGAAAGGTTTCAAAAAAAAAACCATCGTTTAGGTTGCTGCACATCTATTTTTATAATTCAAACAACGTCTGAAAGCTAATGTGTCCAGAATAGATCACCATGGCCCAAAATACAAATACCAGTATTTTATAACATTCAGTAAATAAGTGTCAACAGACAGTAAGACATTTCTATAGTGCTGGGAATAACTTCTCAAAAAGTTCATCATGCATTCTCTCTTATGGAGAATAAAAATTCACAGATTTTTCATACACGTGCTTGAAAGTTCACATTTGACTCCCTACTGTTCCTCAGCCTATGATGTGGTGTCTCTACCAGCTCTGAAATTCAGCAAAATTGTTTATAACAATTAACTAAATACAGGCTACAAGTTCACAGGAATTGGAGACCAAGGCATTAAACATTTTGGAAAGGAAAGCTGGAAATCAGTTTGCAGGGAGGTGGAAAGAAAAAAGATCAGATTACACATTAATTAATATTGTTACTGAACTTTATGGTTTTGAAGCAATTTTACAGCTATTCCTGGAGAATATGATCCCATCTTGGTAGAATGCAGTGAACCATTCCCTTCTCCCCTTTCTTTAAAATCAGATTTCCAACAAGTAGTATTAATATAACAACTTTTTTCCATCAGAAAAGCATTATCTGTCCTTTTTTTGCAATATTTTGTAAGCAAAAGCAATTCTTTTATCATTTACTTCCCCTTTTAACCCTACCACAAACAATTTAAAACAAACTACTTACTGATGCATTTCTCAAAGTGCCTGTATCTGTATTTACTGTTCCCATAGAAAAAGGCTTTTCAAAATACTTCTGTATTAAACATTCAAAAGAGGGAACTGTGTCGCTGGGGTTTATCAGCCATGCTGCAATCCTTGGATCTAACACGACACTATCAGCAACTACAAAAATAAGTTATTTCTGACAATCAAAATATTTAAATTACCTCATATACTGAGAAATACCACTAAAGTTTTGCCCATCTTTCCTATAGACACATATCATAAATCGACAAGCATTTACACTGCAAAAATGTTAAACATTGAATTTGCAGCTGTAATAAACGGGCAACATCATGACTACATAGCAGTAAGTTCAATATTGAATATTTTTGAAGAGGGTTTTTTGTGGGTTTGGTTTTTGGTTTTGTTTTTTCAAGTTTTAAAATGTGAGTAAACCTTTGGTTCTTAAGATTGACTGTAAAAGCCTCTCTTTCTTATCACTAAAAAATTTCATATTGAAGCTTTTCTTGCGAGTGTCTCCCTCTGGTACAGTTGTTTTGTTGTTGTTACTTGATTGATATCCACAAAATTGTTCGTGGGGGTCAGGGGAGAGAAGATTTACTTCCTAGCAATCAGACTTCTGAGATCTTTAACATATATATGAATTCACATATGGGTGCACAATGCATTGCTCCCAAAAATCAGAACCTTTTATCCTATAGGGTCATATGTGCTTACACTGCCCTTTCTCTCATGTTCACATAGATACATAGGATGGAGCAAGCCTAGTGCTGTTTCATTTCCCTTTTAACTACAATCTCAACATATGTACTGTAGTACTACAAAGAAGAGGAGAGACAAACTAGTAACTAGAATGCTTTGTGATATATTCAAAGATAGATCTCAGTATCCTCTTCAGTAACCCCTAAGTAAGTTCAAATGACAACCCACAGGTACAGTTATAGAGGACTCCATGCTACACAACCTTACAGACTCCGCTACTTGGAAGCAAACTTTAATGTCCATAATGCAAGCTACAGCTGCAGGACTATTCCAAAGAGAACCAGGCTTGTTTACCTCCACTGATATAAATGTTCCTGAAAAGAACTTCATGTGACTGCTCAGTAAAAAGTTTAAAAATAAACCTAGACAAGAATTCTTTTGGATATTAGAAACTTCAGATTCAAATCCTATGCATCAGATAGGATCTCACCTAGATCTAGTATTTCCTGTATGTACAGGTTATAAAATTGTCACTAGTGCCAGCACCGTCATGATGTTTCTTCCCGCCCACCTTCCCATTCTCAGGGCTAAGTGTCTTTTGTGTAGATCTTCACACCAGATTCTAAATCATCATCAGTTTACTGTAATTTACTAATGAAACTTTTCAGATGCTGAACACAAGCTGAAGACTCTCCACAGAGTGAGTCCTTCCTGAAAGGTCACACTTATTTTTGTAATTCACTCAGCAGTAATCCGATACATAGAACAAAGAAAAAAAGTAAACATTATATTTACATCTTATCTCTTCTGTTTGTAGTTGCTTTTAAATCCATACAAAAGAATTTTATTTGTTGCTATCAAAAAAATAAGGACCCATTCAAGTGACTTCTGATTCTGACAACTACAAGCACCTCTGGAATTTATTTTAGCCTTTCCTCTTGAGCAGAGAAAGTTTTTCTAGGGAACATGAAACATGAAGCAGTTTGATCTTTTCAGCTATAGTCAGGACTGTGCTGAGAGCTTTTGTTTCCACTGGAAGCTATCCTTAAATTATTCAATGATTTGATTCCTACTCTGAGAAGAAATACATCATCTTGACATGCCAAGCCTCTGGTCACAAACTCCCCCAAGAAGGGTGTTCTTTTCCATGGTACTAAAATTCTGTTTTCCAATATATTACTTAACCACCACTCTAGTTACTTCTACACCTAGTGATTTTAACAGAAACATCAAACGCGCAGAGATTATAGGATTAGATTATAGATTAGATTAGATAGTTACCTTGTTTCCAGCTAATTTCATTACCATAAACTTGAAGTAGAGTCCTCAGGAAATCTTTTGCGTTGAAGCAAATAATCGGAACTTTGCAATGTAGCATTTGAAACAACACTTGCCTGCACAGAAGTAGTTCGTTAACACACACTATATTGCTACTAGATTTAGTGAATTTATTTACTTTATACATTTAATTAGCACTTGATACTAAACAGTTAACACAAGATATTTCTTTATTCCTGTAAGAACAGAATACTGTATTTGAATATTAAATTCTCAATTCAATAATACCTGAAGCTTCATTCTATAATAAATTAAACATCCTAGCAGATATGCCTTATCATGCATTCATAAATAAAACAAATCCTTATTTGACACTCAAAATTAAATGCAATCTTAATCTGAAACAGCAACTGGCATCCCTGTAATACTTTAATATACCCAAATAAGATCACAGAGGCTTCTGAGTTAATGTAGTATTGTAAAATCATGACTTAAAAGTTACTAGACAATCTAAATTACCATAATTGCCTAGTGTTAATATGCTATTTAAATCTAGTATGCTTCATCTTTGTCACATCTTTCCATTCCTTTTGAAAATGTCTATAGTTCCCACATCCATTCTATTTTAAATAGATTTTACTAATTATATGTATTAGTATATAGATTTTACTAATTATTTGAGTCATTTTTTCTATATTTTGGGCAATATAGAAAAATAATTTTTTGTAGAGCTTTCAAGTTTATTTATCTTTGATGATATGAAACCACAGTACCAAGTTTTTGGACATATCAGAAATTGTGTAGATCATAAGGTATTATTGTATACAGCGTAGATCCACTACTAAACAACTGCAGCATTCTTACAACAAATAATTACCTATAGGTTTCATCTAAATGCTAATACACTTATTCAACTTATTATTGAATTTTTAATGTTCATATGTACATGCTTTATTGATACGTTATTCTCAATTCAGAACAACCTACATTCAAACTAACAAGTTATTAAACTAGTTGTCATATACCTCCAATATTACAGCTGGAGAAGTACAGGTAAGTGAAGTGATTTGTTTCAAGTCACAGTGGAGCAGTGGCAGAGATGAAACTAACAACCAAGTCCAACATCTTGAAAATGAATGCTTTGTAATTTAATAATCCAAATTCAGCAGTTTACAATAAAGCAATTATTACTACAAGTCAAAATATTCTAATGAAGTTTTAACAGGCTTCTATTATATTCAAGAATCAGATTCAGTTCTCATTTCTGCCTTTATGGGGTACTATTTTAAAGTTAATAGTAAGGAATAAAAATGGATTTTGGTTATACTAACTGGAAGTTTAAAACATAATCCAACTTTTTTTTTTTAAATTTAGTCCAACTATTAAAACAGATACATAAAGCATTTACTTTAAAAAATTATCTCATAATTTTGATGTAACATTATTACTGAATACTAGGAAACTTCATTCGGGATCTGAAAAGCCATTAAAAAAGCCTATTGTGCTCAAAAAATTAAAAATATTAGCAGAGCTCAAAAAGGATGTTTACCGTAATAACATCCATCAAAAATGTACTACATAAGAAATGCAGTTCAGGAAATGGAAGATAAGATACAAGAAAGATAAACCTGGATGAATCATATTTTTTGGTGCCATACAGCTGTAAACTGTTCATAAAGGATTTCTAGGTGAATGTAAACAGCTCCTACCAGAATCCCAACCTAGTTCTGCAGGGCTGCAGTTAGTGATACGCCGAGGCCAAAGGAATATTCTATTCTTATTTGGTTTATATTAGCCCAGGTTTGACACAGAACTAATACAGCTAATATGAAATTCAATGAGCTTGATGTGTAAGGAAATTAAGCCTGTGCCATGTAACCAACACCACTGTTGCTAAAAGCGTATGGAAAGCAAACCAGTATTACTCTCACCAAGCAAATTTCTTGTGAGCCTGTTGTTCTCGTTCCCAAAGAGATGACCATTCAGTTTTCAAATAAATTAATTTATCATTTTCAGTAGCAGCATTCCAAGTATAGTCAGTTGAAAAGTAACTGGGAGGGCAAGGGTGATCAGTCTGATTCTTCACTAACACAACAACTCCTTTTACTGATGAGGTTAACACCTGTTAAACATAATTACAAGAGCATTTCCTCTGACAGATTTTATGTAATCCTATAAAGAAAATTTCCCACATATTTTACAATATGAAGCCTATTATGTACACTAGAGGTATTGCATATATCATTGACACAGTACAGGAGCATGCAAGTGTTTCAGCCTTGAAACAAAAATCCACAGTGACATAGTGAAAAGTAGGAAAAAATACTCTAATTCAAACAAACTCACTTTAAGTATACAAATGCTTGTTTAGTCCAAGCTGGTTTTTTTTGTGGTTTTTTTTTTTTTTTTTTAAGTTTTACTTGGTAACTAAAAATAAAATGTAGTCAGAAGTATTAAGGTTTACCTCATTTTACATTTATATTTTGGTAAGCAATAATACACAAAACTGGTCTAGGCTCCCAATGAACATGGTTTTGTGTTTATCAGTCATATGCACAGTTCAAATGGTTCTACAAAACTGACTCTAAACAAAAACACATCATTCACTAACCTGCTCTGAGTTGAGCTGTGAAGAACCATCTTGAAATATCATAGTAGTTACAAAAGCCACTGCCTGTTCTATAGTTGCAAGCAATTCTCTTTTTTCTTCACATCCCAAACTCCTGATATCACAAAGATAATTTTCAGAAGACTCTCTTTGTCCAGAAGTACAGTTGTATCTTCTTTCATATGAAGTGTGGGTCTTTACAGGTAATCTTCTTGTTTTCTCTGGACAACATGTAGGCACATCTTGCTTTCTTTTAAGGGGAATAGCTATATGCTTTTCACCATCCTTCAGGTTTTTTGCTTCTACTGAAAGATTTCTTTCTCTATATCCCCATGTTGGCAAGTCTAAATCCTGGTAATAGCTCCCTATTCTGGTATCTTGACAGCAAAGCATTTCATCGGCATGTACTGTCCTGACTATCTGACCAGCAGCATTTTTTTCAGGGCTGGCAGATGTTTTTAAAAAGGCAGTTGTGGAATCATGAATCTCCTGGGAAAATTGGAAATTTCTTAGTGAACCAATTAATCAACTTCTTAGCAGAAATAAAAATAAACGTACACGAGTTAATTTTGATCAGCTTTGAAGGAAGTGATATTCTATGAAAAAAAAATGTTGATATTAACAAAACAGAGTCAGTTTAGGGGAACTACACTACAGAAAATAAAATTCAAGTATTTATCAGTAAAGATTATTTTGTTGATTTATATTGCTTACATCCAAAACCACCACTGTTTTTTTAATCTAATATTAGTCCAACACTAAAAATGGCAAATTAACAACTGTAAGATGCATCTAGTTTGGTAGCCTGTCTTCCATAGTGACTAGGTTATTAGTGATCTTTGTCTGAAGAGAGAAGAGACCATTCATTTCCATTCTTTAGCTTCAATATTCAGAGCTTTTTTCATGACAGTTTAGTTTATTAAAGAACTTTTGGCAAGGGACCATAATGACTGCTTTGGAAATTCAAGTACACTGAGTCAACTGGACCTCCACCAATTTCTTCAAACAACTTACAAGATTGTAAGACGTAACAAAAATAGATAATGAAAGTCGCACTAAAGAAGTATTATCAGATGTATGAATAAGTATTATATTCTATTCTGTTTAATCCACTATGCCCGGAACAGCTTTCCTACTCCAGATAGGCCCTGGATCCCTGGATCCCTTTACAGCAACATGCTATTAAATAGCAATAAGTAGGAAGTTGCATGGTAATGTAATGATTCAACTCCTTCATCCTTGATTTCCTTCAGAAATTTCTTGGTATGCACTGGCCCTACTATTTTCTTACTGTTTATTTTGCTAGTTTCTTCTACAACCTCTTCAGCTGAGATAGATCCTCTGTCTCGATTTCATAAACAAGGGCAACCGGCAACCTTTCCAAGACTCCCCAAGGTAAATGTGTGTTTAACTATTTACAGATATACAGAGTTGTATCCTCCCTCAATACTCCTCTTACGCCTTGATCTTCAACAGGTCTTACAGAAGCTGGCAAGCTTTCGACTCCTGAGGCGTTTGAAAAAATGATGTATTATTAGTGACGCATTTGCAAGCTGTTTCTCAAAGTTTATTTAGACTACCTACAGATGTTTTGGGTTTGGAGGGGAAATTCCACATATCTTCTTTTAAAAGCTCCTTCATTTTTATGTAATTTCCTTTTTTGAAATGAAGCATTCCTGTAGTGACTTATCTATCTTTTAATGCCTCAGAAAGATTACAGTCCCTGTCAGAGCATCTTTCAGCAGGAAGATTTTGAACCTGATCTCACACAGAATCAAATAAAAAACAATTTCTCTTGTGAGTTCTCTAACCGTTCCACAAAGCAGTTCCCTCCTAATTTTTAGTCTCAGCATCATGCATAAGTGTAATATTCACCCACTCCATTGAAAAGTAACTGAAGCCTCTCATAATTACTGTATTTTCTGCTCTTGTAGCACAGCCAGTCTCCTTCAGTACCTCTGCTGTCATTACCATTCCAAAAACTAAGGCCTTCTCACTAATGACAAGTTACTGCTGTGCAGGGCTCCCATCCATTCCCCAAGACAATTTTCACTGATCAAAGGATATCGTCCATCTCTATTCAATCTCTATTGATTGAGCAAGCCAAAATGACAAAACCAATAATTTTTTTTTTCTGGTTTTGCAATATTCCTCAACCCGGTTCCCATATTCCCAAACCTCAGAACTATGCAGTCAAAAGATGAAAAAGGCTTAGACTACTTGAGATCATACTTCACAGGATCAACTCTACAGCAAAAGTACAATTAACAGGTTCTAAGTAAATAGAAAAAGGGAGCTAATTAAGCTTTTGCTACTACCAAAATGAATAGTGGTTTTTCTGAACAAAGACAAATCAATTGGACTTAAGCAATGCTAATCAAAAAGTGGACACTATAAAAAGTTAGCATAAGTGGAAAAATAATATCACAGGACCAAATGTTTAAGAGCCATAGAAAGACAACTAATTCATTCAAGTGTATTCTCCAGTCAAACTGCAAATAGGTTTATTGTTTAACACAGCAGAATTTGAATTAAGACACTCAAGTAATTATAGAATTGGGAATAAGCAATTCTCTTTTAAAGGTTCAAAAATAAGAACAAAGCAATTTAATTATCAAGTCAGAATAATACAGCTGGAACTACAATTAACCACAGAGAGAAGCAGCTGCTTCCAGGAAGAACTGATCTTCTGCTAGAAATAATGACATGGCTGGAAGTAGAGAAAACAACTCCCAGGATGTAGTTTCATAATTTATGTGGATATAGGAAAATTTCACTAGATGCAGTGAGTCAAAATTAGCACCTCATCATCACAAAAAGGGGTTCTACTACTATCCATGCGCACACACAGCTGCATGTCTATCTATGAGCCAATTTAATTTGTAGGAAACTATCCCACCCCACAAAAGAAACCAGTTTTCTGTATCTGGAGCAACCTGCAAGGACTTGCTGAAGTGTGCAACATGCACCAGAGTCAGAATAAAGATGGCTGTGAAATTTGCAGCTGGGACAGGAGTACACTTGCAGTATCTGCAACTCATCAATCAACTCAATGGATCTTACAATCACAGCCAGAGTTGGGGCTGCTGCTGTTATCCATTCCCAATCTTGTACTGGCACTCACTCGCATGCACATTAAACCAAATCCAGAGAGATGATTAAACCAAAAATTAAACGTCCTAATACAAAGTAATTTTTCATATGAATCAGCTCACTTTATGATTATGTGCTAGTGATTGTTCAGTAACAGAGGTTTGAGAACATTTTTAAACCCTGGTAACTATCTAAACGTGGCAACCTCATTTATTTCTGACCAAACTCTCACAAAAGACTAACTTCCTATAAAAAGGATAACAGAAGTGGGGCCAAGACTCTCATAGGTAAATAGACGCCAAGTGCAAAATAAGACAGAGGAAAGTTATCTGAACTATGAGTATATGCAATATATTGTGACAAAGCTTGTTATGAAAAAGCCAGTCTATAACAACTTCAAACCTGCTATAAAAAGACTGCTTTTAGTGGTTTTCAATCTTACAATATGCTTGCCTTTTCATTTTTCAGATGTGCATCCTTATCACCTAGTTTATTTTCCTTTGTCTTCTCTATGCCTTTAAAAAAAGAACAGGAAACATTTTACAATCTGAGAGCAGTGCATATACCTTAAGTTACATACAGTGTTACAATAGTGACACTTTTACCAAACCTAAAATAATTGCAATAAAATTTTTCATGACAACCATTTTCCTCAATATCATTCATACTTTGAAGGGCCCTGCAAGTTCCTAAATATGCATATGCAAAAGCGTGCTCTGTCCCCATTAACAAAAAATTAATTCAAATTTGCTACAAAGCAGACAAACATTTTCCACGGTATTCAGAAGAGGCATTACCATAATACCACAAATATGCATATTTCCTTCTTTCAAGACAACACATCCCATCTTGAGCAAAGTAAAGTTGGGGCATGGGTCAGAAGGAAAAAAAAAAAAAAAAACAAACACACACCAAAAAACAAACCCTACACACTTCACAGTTTAACTGTTTTCTTGGAATTAGGCAGTATTATTCCACAATAATTTTCTTCAGTAAAACACTATTTGCATATACATCTTTAGCATATCATGCCCTACAGAGAACTGACCATGCTTCATCTACAGAGGATAGTTTTTTTACATTGTTCATCCTCACGATAGAACAGGTACTGTAAGACCAGACAAGAACAGAGAGCAAGGAGAATATAGACCCATCAAACTGACCGAAAGGTAAGAAAACGACTAGCACCACAGGAAGCAGGATGGCTCCCAGTGCTGCGTCTAAGACAGAGCCCTATGCCACAGCACAGCTGTTAGCCTGGGCCCACCACTGAACTACCGGTGATATTTAGCCTACAGCTCTGAAAGCAGACAGATGCTGCAGTTTAAGGCAGGCTTTGTAAATGCACCTCAGGATTCTGCACCATGCTAAATGAAACTCTTTTCTGCCCTCAATGCTGCCCAGTAGCCCCAAGAAGAGGAGAAGCAAGTTATGACTGGAATAAAAGAACAAGGGGCAACAGGCTGGCAGTAATTACAAACTCAGTAGGTACAGGAAGAGGAACAGGGAAAAAGAGAACTCCACCGAAGTGTGGGCCTCTCCAGAGTTTGCAATTAGTTAGGATTCCTTCATCTCTAGATTCTTTTACTGCCCAGACAAAAGACGCCTCATGGTCAAAGTATGTATTCTGTCTGCTTCTAACTCCTGGTCCATACCAAGTGCAACACGCCACTGCTGTTTTCAGCTATGAAACTTGCATTACCAGCAGCAAGACACTTTCTGAATCTAATGTGCCGATGACCAATGTCAAACAAAGCATAAGGCAATCTATTTCTATTTACTGAAACTGTTTTTAAAAAATTTTGTCTAGGCAAAACAGGACCCTGTACTTAAAATACTGAAAAAAGCATTTTCAAAGACTAACAAGCTTAGTCTCCAGAAGAAATTAAGCTTATTACTTCACAGTATTACATACAGTTCATGTTGGTGTATATGTGTAATTAGTTATTTATCTCCAGCTCAGACTTCTAACCTGAGCTGTTAGAATAGCGAATATGGCATAGCTGTATTTGTAGCTTCAAACATTTTAGGTTTGGTTTTCTTGACGCTTCCTACACCAATAAAATTATAATTTAAGAATGAGTTTACATTCAGTGCTTTTAATTGTTTCACAGCTAGATACTTTTTCCTTGACAAATTCCCCCTCCAGAGAAGATGATGAGGATTACATTTCTCTCCTTCGGCACAAGGAATTCAGTATTCAGTATGACAGGTATCTGAAGAGCTATGCAACCTCAAATTTCTGGTTTATGAAAAAGTATCACCAGATGGCAGCAGAAACCCATCCTTGCCTTCAAACTCCTTAAGGCTAGATGGAACCATTACAAGCTCTACTGCCAAGAATTTCACCCACTAGTTCAACATCACAGATATTTGTCCTATTTGAATGCAATATTTACCTTCTAAAGACAAACAGTTTTTCCAGTAAGTAGAATTTAATCTTTAAAGATCTATCAATAAAATACAGTTCAATACAGTTTGAAACAGACCAACTAACATGACAGGTTTTGGTTTTTTTTAAGGGAGGCAAACTTTTTCTTCTCTCCAGATCCACGCTGATCAGCTAAAGCTACATATACAGGCAGTTTCCGAAAAGCAATTCAAATACATTTGTTCTTAAGCCTGTACACTAGAAACAATTGTGAGTAATTACTACATGGAAAACAAGAGCAAGAAAAGCTAGTCATGTGACCTGCCGCCACTAAATGCTTATACAGTTCTTTCACTCCCCAGTGAATCAGGATTTAGCAGCAGCACTACAGAGACAGCAAGCTCATTTGGCTAAAGATACCAGACACCTTCATGGTGTTTTTTTAAAAAAAGAAAACCTGTAATTTTACAGCTTGACAGAGAGTGAATGGATCAAGAGTGCACAACATAACATGATATAGATATCGCACAGTACAGAAAGTTCCCAAGTCTAAGACAAAACATCAGACAGGAAAATTAAGGAAGGGAAAATGACAAGGTAGCAAGAGAAGTAGAATGGCAAATAAACTGAGTCTGAAAAGAGATCTGATTTTCTTTAAAATAAGCTGGGTTTTGGTCCAAATGTCCCATTTTAAAATGAACCCATCCCATATTTCCTCAAATGTGTATCACTGATTTACACAGCAACGAACTACTACCCTTTTCACTGCTACACCAATACTTTACTTCTAAAAGAACTCAAACTGTTATTTATGTAAAACTGAGACTACAACAAACACCATGTATACAAGAACAAATGCTAGATTTAAATCCTATCGACCAGATAATGTTCCAGGATCTAGTTCTCAGAAAAAAACAGGCAACCGAAATTGAGCAAAACTCTTAACTTTCTATCTCCTTCTTTCCAGAGCTAGAAGACTGGCAGACTATGAAACACACAGAATTGAGAATAAAAATGCTATTTTGCAAAACCTCCCTAGTATCCACAACATTCTGAGTAAGATTTGCTCAACAAAGTCAAAGATCTGCTGAGGCACTTTCAATGTTACCTAATTTGGTCTACCACTGGGACTTTTGTTCATTCTTCCCCCTAGAATTTCACAAGGGGTGAGTTGCTAGTGAACACGTGTTTAAAGGACAGACATGAGTCTGGAGAGTTCACAGGCCTTCTGGTAAGTTCCCAATACCTCTAGTGATCTTTAAATCTAGTCCAGAGTCAAGATAACGTATACATTTAATTTACAGTATTAGTTAATTAACATTTTGAAATTCTCATCTACTTCTATACCACGTAGCAGGAGCAGGAAGAAAAAAAAATTAAATTGAGGGTACTGGAAATATCCTAGTTCCTTGCACTCACATAGCGTTATTTAATCAGAAAAGTCCCAGCAAATGTCACAGTTACAGCTTAATTTCTTTTCTAAACCTGGAAACCTAAACTCTCACATTTTTTTCTTTTTAAATAGGGACCAGAGGTTTGATATTGCTTTGTTTGTTTGGATTTCAATTTTTCAACTGAAAATAGAAACACTTAAACAGGCTAAGGTTTACTCACTCTGGTAATTTTTTCTGCTAGTCTGAACTTCTCCTACAGGAATAGACTGCAAAGCTGTCATAATCCTCTGAGCAGTATCAGATAAAGGCACTTTAGAAGTCTCACATCCTATGTATGTATACCGTTCCATTTTTAAGATTAAACCTAAACACAGAACACACACCAATTATGCATGATATCAGGGCCATAGAACAATCTGCAGTTACATCCTGTTGAAATTAAAGACAAAATATAATGAACATGTTCAGCCATTCATTCTCCTTGATAAAAAATGACATTTCCTCCCTGACATGCCTATCAGTTTCTAAGTATTGTAAATAAAAATTAGCAAATTATAATAATTTATAAAAACCTCTTTGAAACAGTGAAACTTCTCTGAAATAGTATTCTAATACACCGATAAAAAAATTAAGCAGTCCTATTAAGTAGAGCTGATTTTTAATAAAAAAATGTGACAAATAAAACCAGAATTATCATTTATGTCTGAAATATTTCCCCCCTTCCTCAACATCTTTAAACTAGTCTATATCTAGTGTATGCATACATTTACTGTTATTGGTGCTCAGATCTTATCAAGGAAAAAACCTTTCAAGTAACTGCAAAAATAGAGCCAACACAAGATGAAAGAAACAAGTATTACTATCATGACATACAAACATTAGTGATGTGTTATTTCAGAAAATACTTACCATAAAAGACCTCTATTCCTTAAACTTTGTATAATTGATGTACTCAAGCACTATTAAATATTAATAGCATTAATATAGTTAAAATAGTTCATTTGTCAATTTAAGAAACAGGTCAGCAATATCTAAAGTCTCTACAAGCTTTGACTGCAGCTATTGCTCTTCTAAATTTTATCCTTTTTTGAAAAGCAGTTGCTTTTCCAGTTGACCTGTAGCCGTATTCTATAATACATACAAAATACTTGACAGCGCCTAGATACAACACATATGGGAGAACTAGAAACAATGGTGTCCATACTCATGACTTGGTTGACTTTATGTAGTTAGACCAGAACAATGCATAAAACTTACCATAAATACAAGAAAAATACCCAACATTTTCAAAATATTTAAAGGATTCAAGCTGTACAAGTCAATTGCTCTACCAAAAACTACTGTTAAGTAAATTATTCCTATATGAGTTAATAACTGGAGTCCTGTTACTCCGGTCTTCTCCCACTAAATCCAGTGCATGAGTAGACTTTCAAGTCAAGTTTAACCATCAAGTAAACAGTATTTCCTCTGCTTACATGGAAATATTTTTCTTAGCTCAGGACCATAGGCAGATTGCAAGTTTGAATACTTACAAGTACAAACATTCGTATCCAGATTCAAAAGAGGAACATCCATCACCTGCATTAGCACTGGCTAGATCTATTTAGCTCAAATTTTATAGTAAGCATGCGAAAGGGAGAGAGAGGCAGAATGGCTTTCTTTTCCATGACATACTAGGCATCAGAAGTAGAATCTTTCCCCATATACAACTCCTCCTAACTTTTATAATTAAGAGCAACGCTTCTTTCCTACACAGGGTAAAAACGCTCCCTGACTTCTCAGGGTGGTAAGCGGCAGTCTTAAAGCTTCAGGGGCATATCAAAATGAGAACCTAGCAGACTAAATATAAACAAGACACTACGCATGATAACACACTTAAAACCAACACACAGATTCACCATAAATATTGACAACACTGAAGTGAATTTATGGTGTTTGGCATTTAATAAGAAACACAATGTATAGAGTTAAGTAGCATGAAATCCAGATATAAAGACATCCAACTAGTAAGTTAAAAAAAGTATTAAACATTTAAAAATAAGTTATACTCACATAAAACTTAAAAGTCTGCCATCAAAATAGTTTTAAGACTACTGTTACTGAAGTTAAAGCTAAGTTACTAACCTTCATCAATATATACAACACTTGAAAGCACGCACAGCTGATCCCATCAAAATACAAAAGACTGGAAGTTATCATTCTATTAAAGCCTATTTAGTTCCATTGGTATATTAGGAAGCTATATAAAAATTTGATGAACAGTCTAACAGTGCACATGAAAGTAGAAGTATGAAAGCCTCAGGACTCTGAATTCAAATGCCTATTATTATAAATTAAAGAGCAAACTCAGAAGTCCAAAAGGTAAATTTAAAATTCTTTTTCTTTGAAGAGCCCATATGCATATGGACTGTATCAATGGAGAAGATAGGCCATAAGTTAAATTATCAGAAGAGATATCGGAATGGTCTTAAAACAGATGGTTTTGGTACTTGAAACAGATTCTGGTACATATTCCAACACATTTCTAACAAAACCGAATCTTCTCAGGAGAGCTGTAAGGGAAATAATCACTGAACATCTGTCTTGGAGAACTCTTCAGAATGAGCACATTACATTCATGTTCCAAAATCTGGAATGCCTTCTCCGCATTTATTTTTCAGTTCACATATCAAAGGTTCTTAGCATGCAAGAAAACTTATCGCAAGGGTGTGAAATGTTCCTTTTTGTGCTATGCTGTGTTCAATGGAAATCAACATACAGGCTAGCAGAAGAGCAGCCTGAATGTAATTCGTTCAAATAATCAATGTATTACTTCATATCAAAGAACTTTGACAAAACAGATTTGAACTCAGTGGGCAGACGCCAAAAGCCATAAAGCAGCATACAATCCAAACTTGGTAACTGTGGCAGCTAAACATACGTTTTAATGATAGATAAATGTTAGCCTTGATAAGCTAATACTTATCATTCCATAAACTTGTAGACAGTTTACATTAATATGTTTTCCTTTCTTAAGAGTACATTGAAGTTTAAACATTAAGAACTTCACTGGTGGTGAAATTCTAATCTTCCAGACCACTGGCTTTAGCCTCAGACTGCTGCTCAAGCTTCTCCACCATCTCTTTCAAGTGGTCTTCATCTTTGAAAAAATACACATACAAGTTTCTTTCCATCTGATGCAGCTTATTGGATTCTAAAAAGTTTCTCTTTGACTTCACATCAGCAATCAGATCCATAAGGAGTTGATTTAGTTTATTTAAATCAACTTCCAGTTGATGAAACTGCTCAGTGAGTTCCTAACAAAAAATACAAGACAAGAAATTATTACTTTTGTATTGTTAATACACCAGCTGAACTAGAAATATAAAAGTTTTTTGCTTTTGGAAGCCACTTTCGTTTGTAAGTGAAAAGTCATCCCAAAAAATAGAAACACAGGCGATAAGGGATTCTATTCAATTTATGTAACTTTTGAGCTCCGTGTAATGGTACTCGCATCAGGTTATGAAAATATAATTTCATTTACTCATTTACTAAACCAGATGAGTTAAAGCCACAAGAATCTGGCCCTCAACTAGACAGATGGTTGAACGACATTTTCAATCAATTATAAGTCTTCATAGCTAGTCAAATCTTAAAACGGAACAAAAACAACACAAGAAAAAAGACAATTCAATTTTAAAATTAAATCATTCATTTCCAGCTACAATTTTCCCAACTGTCACTCTTATGATAGTTCAGTGTAAGTAGGGTAGTCATCTACTTGCACATTATTTCCTTATTAAAGAAATTACTTTTCTCGAGAAATAGTAGCAACAGAAAGAGATGTCACTATGTTTTAAGAGGCAACTTGAATCAATAGAAAGGTTATTTGATTGATTTAATAACATGTAATCCCTAAATACGTATCATTCCAATTACAAAGTTTCATTTTTTAATAAAAACTGTTCTATATATTGCAAATTCACTTGACAGATGGAAGTGTTAAATATACTTTTATGTATTTAACCAAGGAAGTATTATGTAACAGAAGACTTCCCTCAATTCACTTTTGAGATATCTACAATTATTTAAAAACCGTAACAAGTTGCATTTAACAACCCCTATTCCCATTTAAAAGAGGCCCTAAACCCAACACGTGGGAGCTCTGTAGCAGGATTGTCTTGCTACAACTGTCCTTCAAAATTCTGATATTCTTATTTTGTCCAAATGAGCCACCCATGGCCAGGCTTTTTAAGGGCCAAACCGTACTATTCAGGTGTTACAGGTAACAGGGGAAAAAAAGCCCGTCTGAAATAAAGAGAAATTTAAATGAATATAAATGTCTGAATATCCAGACAACATATTTCCCATACCATAAACTTACTAGTAATACAGGACAGTATATACCTTTGAAAGGAATTAAAAGTTGGATGCAACAATTTGCTCAGAAACAAAAAACTATTACCTGCCAACATTTACAAAATCCAACATTTGCTAAGGACAATGTAAATACTGGGCCCATCACCATTATGTTAATAAATTTGTTGCTGACGTGGGAAGCAGTTTGTGTGCCTACAGCCTTCATACTACATTTTTCTCAGTAAAAGAACATGACACACATTGATGTAATGATTTTAATAACTAGATAAGGTCTTACCCGACTACTGAGTTGTATCTGATTTCCTCCATGATACAGAGCATCATGAAGGCTATCTACATCACTTTTTAGCTTGGACAAAAGGAGAGACTGTTCTTGAGAAGACACTGCTAGCTGATCTTGTACTGTAGCACAGTCCTGCTTTAACTTCTGAGCCATCTGCTCCAGGCTTTCATATGTTTTAAACAATTGCTGTTTTTTATTTTCTCCTTCCAGAAGCTGATATAGCCTGTAACAAACAAAGTTAGACACACAAGCATTTTTAAGCTTCCTAAGCACTCCTGTCATTATTAGTCAAGAGAAGACGTTCATGTTCATGTTAATAAGTCAGAGGACTAGTAAAGGACAGTACTGCTCAGGACTCTTACTATACCACTGCACCTCCCACTGATTTAATGATTCTATCTATATATAGCTAGTACGTGATTAATAAGACTCCAAAATATTTCAGTATTAAATTAACAGCAATGAACTACCAAAGTAACAGTTAATAAGTACACAATGAATGCAAATAGAAGTTGACAATGTGCTTTTGCCAACTACTTCCCGACACTTCAAGGACAGCAAGGTAAGATCCAATTTTTTTGAGTGCTGAAAAATAGCAGACTTCAATGGCCAATGAGAAGTAAGAAAAATCTTTATGACATTTTCAAGCTTACTGGAGTATTTTCCATTTTCCACCTATGAAGAGACTGCTAAGAAATTCTCCAATTAGTTATGAGTCATGCAAAAGATAGCAATACTTGCTGTACCAAACTGGACCCTTACACTGCATCAGGAAGAGTCTAACACGATTACCGATAACTTTGCTCAGTTGCTACTACCACCTCTGCATATTAAAATCTTCAGGAGCTGAGCCCCAAAATAGAATCAGATTGGCTTTAATAAGAACAGGAGCTGTATTTCAAAAGTAACTGAGTTTCTTTCAAGTATCTTCTGCTTACAAATCCTTGAGGTTTCTTAACTTTTTCAACTTCCCTTCACAATCATGAATACTAACACATGCCTTTTTTAAAAAAGAAAAGTGAAAAAATAGCCAGACAACATTCTGATTCAGTGATTTGGAGACTTAATAATAAACCTGGACAAAAATGTGACTAGCTGCCAATGCAAATGCACAATGGGAGCAAAATTAATGCTGCCTAATTCTTGCAGTTATTCACTGTGCAAGACCATACTCGACTATCACTTAATTATTAAAAGACACTTAAAGCACCATTTTAAAGAAGAAGGAAAAGTCTGACATTAACACACCTATAACTGTGCAATACACCTCATCAAAAGGTTTAGAGTCTTGAAGTGACAGCAACACAGCACACATTCGTGCTGTATTACCTGAGCTACAAGGAGACTTAATTACTTAGACAGTGAAAAACCAGACTCCTACGTGGGTGACAGGACACTGAAGCCAGATGGCAAATCAAGCAGTAAAAATGGGCTAAACGCATTTCATATATTCAAGGAGTTGTTCCTCTCCTCTACCACATGGGGGTTTTTGCAGGCTAAGCTGATGAGGCCATGCATATGATCTGGGAAATCATTGTTATTAACAGCTCTCTACATCTATACTTCTAAAACAACTTTCAAGAGGTCCTAGATCAGGACACCATATAAGACAGGTTTGGCTTTAAACATTCATTATATTCTGGATATCGCTTGGGAATGCTTCAGCAATATTAACAAGACTGACAATTGAACAGTTTTTCCTCAGGCAAACCTGAAAAGAATTTCAAAGGATAAGCAAGAGACAAATCTCATATCTTGAAGGCTTCAGTTCCGGAGAATTCAAAATACTAATTAGCTATAGCAAGCAACTAAGAACTTAGCAATAGAAAAGGCTTGGCTTGCCTAAGCCTTTATCTCCCCAATATTATTTCAAAATAAGTCAAAGTTCAATAGTGACTATAACGCTTACCTGCAAGAGAAACCATCCTTTGAACTAATAGTGTTTCTTGGCTTTGCCTGCTGAGTTTGCTCAGTTATCACTTGCAGTCTCTGTTGCAACTCATCACTGCTCTGTTTCAGAGATTCTACCAAATTCTCAAGTTGACAGCAGATCTCCTTATGTTTCTTCAACTCCATTTCATAGGCTAGCTCAATAAGTTCAAATGATGCTTTCTGTCTTATCAAATGCCTGCATATTTCATCTTGTCTTGAAGAATAATCGTCCTGCTGAGCAATCTGACGATCCAAGTATCCTTTCACCACTGGCATGCTCAAAAGTCGTGCATTCTCTTTCAGAAGGGGAAGCAGCTCTTCGTTGTTTATCTGAGTTATTTCTTGTTTAATTGTGGAAACTTCATCATTTAAACTAGATATTTTGGCATCGAGGTTTTCTTGTTTTCCAATATCCTGCATAAAGCAAAATATTTGTCAGTTTCTTCATGGTTCCCTCCAAGCCACTTCCCTAACACATTTCTTCAGTTCACACAAGGTTCATGTACTTATGTTACATTAAAATCACTCCATCTTTTGTATCTACAAAATTTAATGAAAACTCCACAAGCAATTTCACAGAACTTTCAACGTAAGGTAAATACAGATTTTAAAAGTAGATATCAAATAAATGTATTTCAATAAACAGTAATTTCATTCTATCGCAGGGCCAGGAAACAGTTTATTGTGGAAAAAACAGAAGAGCTGTATTTTACTTAGCACCCAGATTTCAAGCACGTCTAACTGAAATCTCACATGCAAGCATAATTTTTTTATTCAGTCGGATGACTATCAACACTGCTATCAGAAACAATTTTTTTCAAATTACTCTAATCAATCAAGCCCTATATGCTAGTCATCCATAAATGAAATTACACAAACTGACATGATGCCTCAAGTTAGTCCATGACTGGCATAAGCTATGATTTTCCCTTCTGTTACAATTCCTTCACATTCTTAAACTCCAGTAGTCATATCTGCCCTTCACTCACTTGTTGAGAGATTTCTGAGGCTTCAACTACCTGATTCATTTATTTGGTATTTAAAACACATCATCATAATATCACCATATTACAAATACTTGAGTTTCAGAAGTCACTGAACTAAAACTTTTCAAGTTTATGCTATGGAATATAAACAGGAATACATTTATCATATTAGTTCCTCAATACCACAAAATTTCAACCAAAGTTAAGCTTTTGTTTGTTGTACAAACAACAGAGACAGTTATAATTTGAAATTTCAAAGTTAAACTAAAGTGGAAAGGTACTACTAAATTCTAGGTTTTTTAAGGTAGTAATTCTGGAAAGCAGAATTAAAGTTACTCTGCCATACTGAAGAATTTCTAACTATAGAAACTGGAGCTATTTTGCAAGAGGAGTTTTGTGAGCCAGACTAAAACGTCATAAAAGTGCAATTTCACTATGTAAAAATAGTTGAAATAACAATAACTCAGCAATTCCTTTTACTAGATCCAGTTGAACACACCTGCCTTTTAAAACTCCACTACCTTCTATCACCATCTGCAGCTTACCTTGTTCTTTAAGGACTGTAGCATGCTCTCTGCGCATTTTATAGCTGAATTCATGCTCTCCTCTTTAGCTTGCATTTGAATTAGCTGATGTTGAGCACAAATATACGCTGTCTGGAGCCTGGCCATCTCTTGACTCTCTTCACAAACTTCATTAGTGTCATCACAAGTGACTTGTTTGCTTATATCCGCAAGCTGAAAGCTGTCTTCATGTGAATTTTCAACCCATTCAGACATACCTTGATAAAAATGGTTTTTTATGTATGAGGTAAGTGCTGCAGTGCTTTGTTCTTCCTGAGACAAATACTTGTCCAAAGAAAGTTGGGAAAAAAACACTGGATGTGGACCTGACCCTTGGTCTGAATCTGAAGCAGTGAAGAAAGAGGCCAGTTTCTTAGCTGCATCTGTAAGAGACTGCAGTTCATTATTAAGCTTATTGTTTGCTGCAGTAAACACTTCCAGTCCTTCTTTCAAATCTTTATGCGCTTCTTCCTCTTTGCTTTTTAATGTTTGTAACATATGGCTGTTTGCAGAAACCATCATTTGAAGCTTATTATGCCGATGAATTTGAAGTTTTTTTAACTTCTGAAGAGTTTGAAACTCATCCTCTAATTTCTTCAGTTCCTCCTCTTCTTCTTCCTCTTGGCTACTGTTCTTTGAATCCATGGGCTTCAAGGTTTTAAGGACTTCATCCAATGCATTTCCTTCCAAAATGGGCTTACCAGACTCAAGAAGACTATCAAAATCTTGCAGTTCTTTTTCAGATACCACATGCTGCTCATTTACATTTCCACAAAACCACTCCAGAAATGATTTGTCTTCCGAAGACTCAAACAGCCAGTCAAAATCTTCTCCATTAAGCTCATCGGCTTTTGGATATCCAATTTTCTTAAGAGTTTCCACAAAATCATTTCCACAGCTCATGATTAAAATATTTTTTGTAAGCAGAAAACATCCAAATACATGAAAAGATCTGGGGTATTATTCCAGTTGTAATTTTTTTGTCATTTTAAATGAATATTCAGTATTTTAATAAAAAGAGTCTGCACAGAAAAAAGGAAGGGTCAGGTCACATCAGAAGACTGAATGCTATTCTGGATTAGAGTGGCTATTCAAAGACTAGAAACCAATTTTTATTTCAGGGATGTTTTAATATATTTTGTTCATCAAATTAGGATACATATTTTTACATCAATTAAATCCCTGATCTTTGCAAACACTTACAGTTTTCCTTAACTGATGTAAATTTACTATTAAAATAGAATACTACCATTAATTTAAAAGCAACAAGTGTAAATATTGAGTAATTCATTGGCCTGCAAAAGTGATTTACTTACCTAGTTTTCCTCACATTAAATAAAAAAAACCCACCCACAATCATTTTAACTCTTCCAAAATGAGAGTTTTCAGCTTGTTCTAAAAACAAAACTACAGTGATGTTATACTGCACTTCAAGATATTATAAAGATTTTTTTACTTCAGCAGCAAGCAGAATCTTGTCTTCTAAACCTCCATTTTAAAGTTTCCTCTGAAAATGGAACAAGAAACCCTTTAACATAAAAATATCTCAACATAATAATGCAGTTTTTTGATCAATTATAAAAAATTAAAATTAAGTTAAGATCAGTGTAAATACTCTCGTGAAAATAGTCACAACTTAAAAGTTACAAGAAAAAGGAGTTTGCTGTTTTCCAGCAAACAAATCATCAGCTTTAGGATCCTAAAGTGAGCGCAACAGACAGCAAAGAATAGGATAAATTATCAAGAAAGTCAGGAGGCCTTGTCTGCAATACTCTGGTAATATCCAGGGTTTTCTTAGTTTGGTATTACTTCATACTTTGTTTCTAGAACATACACTCCACCAGAAAACCCCACTTTGCCAGCCAGCCAGGAGGGCATGAGTGCTGAACAAGTAAATCCATCCTTCTGAAATTCTGTGTGTATTTAATTTATCGTAGAGTTACATAAGAACCAGAATTTGTTATGCAAGTTTCATGTCACAGGGCAGCCTTCCAACTGTCCTCTGCCTTCCATGCTAAAAAAGGGCTGTGGTCAAAATAAATAAAAAGGAGCACACATAGCTTTATGTATGTCTATGCAGGTCATTAAGGCACGCTGACGCTGCCGCTCAAGCCGCCATCAAACACCAAAAATAACATCTTAGGACCCCTGAGGAAGCTCCACACGATCCCCGTCCCCAGCACGGGGACGCCCGATCGCCACAGCCAGCTCAGCCCGCACGACTGGGGCCGTCAGGGGCTTTCTCCCAGACCCGATGAGCCCAAACGCCCGCCGACCAGGTCCCAACTCTGGGGCAGCCGCTGCCTACAGCCCCAAGGGGATCTTGGCTAAAAGGCGCCCCGGAGCTGGACAGGGCAGGTCAGGGAGACGGAGGGGAGAGGGGACGCTGCGGCGGCTGTCCCCCTCCCGGTGCGATCGAGGCCCGACCCCACACCTCTCGGTACTCACCACAGCGCTCTGCCTCAGCGACAGCACGGAGGGGAGGGGAGGAGCACAGAAAACGGCGGGAAGACTGAGGAAGGGCGCCGGCAGCGTCCCCGCCCCAGGCAGAGGGAGCCGGAGCCGGAGCCGGGCCCCGCGCGGAGGGGGCGGGGCCGCCGGCGGTCAGCAGCACCAACGGCTCGAAACGCCCGCCACGCGCTAGTCTCGCGCGGCCTCCCCGCCGCAGACGGCTGCGCGCCACCGCTCAGCCGCCGACTGCGCCTGCGCGTCCCCCCTCCCCGCCCACGGCTCCTCCCCCTCCTGCCCCCCGCCGTTCTTCCGCAGAGGCGCCCGCGCACGCGCAGCTCGCCCGCCTCACGCCAAAGCGGGGCGGTGGGCCTGTGCGCGGGGGTTGGCCGGCGCCGGCCGGCTGACCAGTGACGTCACGTGGGCGGGCGACCCGCGGCGGGGCGGGGCTCTCCACAGGGAGCGGAGGCGGGGCCTGTGCGGCGGGGCCGTCCCTCTCCTCAGGGTGGTCGCCTGAGGCCCGCCGGAGGTTGTGATCGCTCCGGCGCCCGTTGCGCCCAGCATGTGGGAGGGAGGGGACGGGGGGACCTGACTGCCATTTGGCGTTGACCAAAACCGTGTCGCAGACCTGTGTGTCCACCAGCCTCCCCGAAGCTGAGAGACGGGGAGGTGGCCACCCTAATGGTGGCTGCCACCCCTCTGTCCACAGTTGCTGCAATAGTGATTCACCCCTGCCTAGTCCTTTTAGTATTTTTTCATGGACTTCAGGTCCATGAATTTGTCTAATCCCATTTTGAACCTGCTGATACCCCCAAAACTTCACGAGGCAACAAATTCCAGAACTTCACTACCTGCTGCTTAAAAAGGCAATTGTTTAACCCTCTCCTCATCTCATCAAATGACTCTCAGCTCCAGCATTGCACGATTCGGTGAATACCACCTCTGCATTTGCCTTATCTGTGGCCTTCATAGCAATTTAGAAACCAACAGTAAATTTCCCTTCAGCTCTGTCCTCTCCAGTTTGGAGAGTTCCAAAATTTGGCCTCTGTAAAGCAAGCGCTCCGTTTCCCGACGGTTTCAGTTGTCCTCCTCTGTACCTTTTATAACATCGCTGCGCCTTGCTGAGGTGCAGAGACGAGACTGCACACAGGCCTCAAGGTGTGGGTGCACCAAGGTTTTCTACAAAACCCTTGTTTCCAATGCCCTTCCTTACGATGCTCCATTTTCTTGGCTTTTTGGCTGCTGTTGCTCACGGAGCCACCAGGAAGTTCTCGGCAATGATGGCAGGACCTCTTCTGCGTTGTGAGGGCTGGTTCTGAGTCGAGCATCATGTAAACTTTTCACTAACGGTTTGAGCATCCCTTTATCAGCCACTCCTTGAGTTCAGCCGTCTTCGTTTCCTGTTTACATTTTGCGTGCCACGTTTTTCTGGGCTTCCCTACTCGCCTCGCGATACCCTCCTTTCTCATCAAGTCATGCAGGGGAGAGGTTTGGACCACGCTAATATGTTTGTGTCAGACATTTTGCCTGGGCTTCTAGTGCAGTTTTTTTTAAGCCTTCTGGGTGTTTGTAGGCTTCTTGCTTTTAAACTGCTCTTTTAGGGTTTTCTGGCGTTTTTCCCCATTTTTACATAGGTCATTTTCTTAAAATTGAGTATCCGTCTGCTTTATTTGTCTTGCTCTCTTCTTGCAGTGTTAAGTTTAATTGTATTGTGGTTGCTACTATGGAGCAGCTCACCCACTAATAGCTCTTGAATTAGATCCTCTGCACTGCTGAAGACTAAATTCAGAATGCAGGTTTTTTTCTTGTGGTTTCTAAGGCCAGTTATTCTAGAAAGAAATCATTTATTGCAACCAGAAATGTTATCTCTCCATTTCACTGTGATGAGGCATTGACCCAGTCTGTATGTGGGTGGCTGAGCCCTCCCACTACATGTCCTAAATGTGCAGCTTCTCTAATCTCACTTAATGCAATTGTTTAAATGAATCAACACAGGGAAATGAGCAACCTCGCAGCTCAGCACAGCTAAGACTAACTCGCATGAGGTTTTCTAGATCAAAATCAGCACCTGTATTGCCTACAAAGTGCCGTATGTTGATTTCTGGTATAATGTGGTCTGTGCAAGACACGCTTTTAAATTACACCCTGACCTGGCAGTGAGTTCTCATGGGTAAAAAGAGCTGTAGTGTTGAATTCCTCCCCATCAGATTACAGCCTGATATGCAGCTGCAATTTAGGCTAGCTGAAGTTTTCAAATCGTCTTGCAGATAGAGTGCATTGCGTCTTTCCAATGGGGAAGGAACAAAAGCATTCACTAGCTTATTTCTTAAGATGATGCCATTTTAGTTCAGTCAGTTACTTGCACTAAAATCAACTTGTCCTACAGTAGTATTTTGGAGGCTTGTGCTTAACAGTATTGTTGGGGTTTTTTTTAAATTTCATAAATATCAATAATACCTAGAAAACTTTCTAAAATTCTGCTGTCCTGAGAGCAATTCAGCTTTGTGACTGAAGTCCACATCCTAGATGAAAGAAGACACATCTGATAAAAGATTGTCTATCTTTTGTCTATCAAATTGTCTATCTGGATAGCTGCAACTAATGCCTTCAGTTCCCTGTGTGACCGGTTCCCTCTTTCCAGACTCACACGCCTATGATGTCCCACCTTCCTCGTGGCCTTTCACAAAACCTACGTCCCCATCTGTTTAGCTTGGCAAGCAGGACTATATGCTTATTCTGTAGCTGGTTTGGAGCTACATACATGCTGGCCAGTAGCCACCTCTCGAAAAAGTGAAGAGCTCAATTGGGCCAGCTTTCAGACACATTCAGTGCAGGAACTAATTTATTTCTCTTTCTACCCAGACACGGAATTTTCATGGAAGTTTTCACCATGGATTATCATTGCAGCCTCCATCCTATCACTGCTTTGTCAAACTTGGTGAAAATTAGCCTGAAGGTTCAAAAGTTATCAAGGAAAGGAGGAGGGGAACAGATGGACGAAAGAGGAGTTGACAGACAGCATGATCTCATAATCCCCGCTGGCATAGGAATTCAGGCTAGAATTGAAATATTTTAGGTCAGAACATTGTGCACTTAAACTTCTCATTTTGAAGGAACAAGCCTCTAATGTGAAACAAATTTTCATTTGCTAGACCATCGATTGGCTTTTAGGACAGAGATTAAACAACAGCCTTCCCCTACAAACATATTTTCGAAATCTCTTAGAGCCCCTTTCCCCACCCAACCACAGCCCCATGTGCTTCAGTGTTTGCTTTTGCAGTTCCTTATGGGTCAAGATTGTTTTTCTCTGATTCATTTTTTTCTTGGTTGTGTTCAGTCAAAACATAATTAAAGGCTTACCTTACCTTTTTTTTCCATTCTAGGAGCAGTTGTTTTGCATCTGTGTCTGAGAACTGGAGAGGTTGCTTAGATAGCATATTGCCTTTACAAGCCATTTTATGGTGGATTCCAGCAGATTAAGACATAGACATTTCTGGAAGGATGTCTGCAAGCTCCGCACTATTCCATCGATGCCATGTTGCGTTTGTTCCACTGCAAAATATGACATCATTGTGCCTGATACCTCAGAGAGAAGCTATCGGTTACCCATTGGCCAAAGCTGTGAAAAACAGCCGAGGAGTGCGGTTGCCACTCTATAGGCATTGCAGCTGGCCAGTATAAACCCTCGCACTGGGATACATCGGTCAGATGAAAACTCTTAAAAAGTGGTCTGCTTATTATTGCTTTAGGGTTTTGCTTTGTGTTGTTTTGTTGTGTGAAAAAAAAACCACAGAGAAGACATGGAAGTAAGATTTTAGTTGATGAACTGTAACAGTGTGGAAGCTTTTTAATTTTGCATCATACTGCACATCTGCTCATAGCAGCAGCAGGATGTTAGAGGTCCCTGCTGCAGATTGCTGGAGTACCAACCACTCTTTGGAAACACCCCGTCCTAAAAAGTAATTCATTGCTTTAAGCAAATTTATATTCTGAATTAAGCACAGCTTTTGAAGTGCCATGTGAACTTTTATTATAACAAAGTCAGAAGACAGAAATTTGGCACCAGCTTGCTTTCTCTCACAAGCACATGTATCTTCTCTCTAGAGGAACGGTTGATTTCATTCTGAGACCTTGTATTCCCAGAAAAGCAGGTCAAAGTGATTAGTTTTCTTCAGTTTTGTTGGATTCAATGCCATGAATAAAAAAGAAGCGCCTATACATTTGGGCTAACACTGCTAATGTATTTAGACATATGATGCACAAGGTTATTTTTTTTCTAGAAAATTGTTTGTTTACTCTTCTGACCCTATTTTGTATTAAAACCCTGAGCGGGGCCGATCAGCTGGGCTGTCTGCAAATGGGTTTTGTTTGTAAGAAACTGAACCTTTGTGTGGGAACAGGGCTCCGCAGGGGCCTCGGCAGGGACTGTGAAGGACCAGCCTGATGCCTCCCGCTTCCTTGCTCCCCCTCTCCCATCAAACTCCTGCCAGCTCCTCCCCAGTGGGGCAGTGGTTCCTTTGCACAGCAGTGACACAGGAGAGCAAGCTTTTGGGGGGCTTTTATAGAGCTGCATCCTCAGCCTGGGGAGCGTAAAATCATAGCGGGCAAAAGGAAATCGGCCTCCTACCAGCAGCAATCTCTGCTATTCCAAACCCAGCTCTTCTGCAGCAGTAACGCCAGCCCTCCACTCCTCCTCTGCCCACCACACCATAATCATACCTTTCTTGCATGCCACAGTCCTTAAAAACACGGGGTAAGTCACAGTTTCTAGAATAATAATAATAACTGAGAACCGCGCCACTGAAACCACTTTAAACTACCTCTTTTAGAGGAAGCTGATGGTTATATCATCATGAATTTAATTAGAATTTAAGGCTCTCTTCCATTTAAATAGGCTTCGACAAAACATTTTCATTCTGATAGGCAAAGCTTCTGGACTTTTTATATTAAGTTTGAAACATCCACCATTAGCAAAATGAGGAAACTTACTTTTCTTACAAACAAATCATAAGACATTACAAATGTCAGGAAAGAAGCTGTACAGGTCATAAACTGTAGAGGATTTACAAAAATAGTGCCACCACATTTGTCATAATTCTGTTACCCCATGCAATTCTTTCTTGTGCTGAGAAAAGTGGTGCTGTCCCAAAACATAGCCCTGCTAAATGTTTATTATAGGTTTTTTCCTGTTGGAGATTAATTTATAATAAGCTAGTGATGTGCCAGATTGTATTTTATGCTTATTCTGTGATAGTGGTAATTTCAAAGAAAGCTTTGATAAAAAAATAGTTTACTATGCTTTGCACATGAATATTTTTACCGATTCAGCAGCTCAGCTTATTTGAAACAAACAAACATATCGACAAGCTACTTGCCATGATTTCAACTTAAAACTACTGTTTCTGTATTTTTAAGACATCGCTGTATTTAAGTGCAACATGCTTGACAAACTGAAACAAAAACCAGTGGATGTCACACAGTACAGCTGAGAGTATACCGATGCAATTTGCAAAAGCATTTCAGTTCTGTCCCTCCTCTCATCTCTCCTAGTAATAAACTAAAATGCTCTTTTTTGGCTGTACGTCACTTGTGATGTGACTTTCATATTTGACAGAATACACATGCAGAACTTGTAGGCTGCCTTTTAACTTTTTTTTTTATCATCTTGTGCAGAGCTGGAATGATTTAAAGTATAATTACTTAGAACAGACACTAATGCATTTCAATTTGCACTTTGTTTTACAAGTTGGTTTGTCTTCAGAAATGTAAAAGTGGAAATTTATACAGCACCCATGGTTAGAGACAAATAATGTTGATGACTATTGGGGTTACATTGGGCCAACGTATGTAAAAGAACTTCAATTCAAATCGCACTCCAACCTTTATACCATACTATTAATTTGAATTGCTAAAACTCAGTGAGCTCCTTATGAAATAATTATTAAGCCTATATGAAAAGATTTGCAAAGAGACGAAACGCTATACACAAAAAACCAAATGATAAGAAATTAAAAAAAACTGAAAACCACAACAAAAAGGTATAAAAATTTGTATTTATATTATGAGGAGACAACACAATACTCTGTGTGCTACAGAATGTAGCGAGCACCACGTACGTGCGTACAAATGAATCTGTACAGTGTCACACATCTGGCAGACTGAACCAGGCCTTTGGCTCTGGCACAGAACCCACCCATAACCTTTAGGTAACAATTTGACCGGTAAACAGCAGAAGGCTCTCTGTCAGTGCTCCACAGGCTCCAAAATGTCATCACTTAAGAATCCTTATTGCACGGACCCTGTCAATGACATAAATCGTGTGTAACCACATTTTACACCTCTCGTGCGAAATGGAAGGAAGAAATTCTGAACTTGGAGGGCCGTCACTCTGCTTTGCCAACGGGCGAGTCTCTGGCTGGCCCTGCCTCCTCAGGAACCCTTTGCTGGAGTTAATTTACAAGACTTCAGGTGGAAAGGACAGCCAAGGTGACCAAATGGTTTCTGATCTTTTCTGTTTCGTATATCCCTGCATTTTAATTCTAGGTAGTTACCCAACACACTTGGATGTTTCTTTTGCAGCTACCAATTAACAACAGTGCATTTAGTCAGTCACTTAAGCTCATTTCATTGCTGGTGAAATTAATTTCTGATGTGATTACCCCATTAGTATTTGTAGGGAGTACAGCTCTTCCTTAAAGAGTTTTGCGCATATATTCTCCTTCCACCAATTTTGGAAAGTGCAAGTTAGTGGATTAAGTATCAACGGTTACTGGCTCTTACCGCACCAACCAATGGCCTCTAATAGCTAAAAAAAAATTAACAGATTTCTGAAAGAGTAATCTGTTTTGCAGACATTCCTTTATCAACACCATCATAAAATGAAGTGTATAAAATTAATATTACTTAATTAAAAGCTGTGATGATGTGGTTCTTTTCAAAAATGTGTTTCTTTTCCATTGGCCTGATCTGCAAGGATGAAAAATTTCACCGCTAATTACCAGTCTGCTATAAATTTGGCAAAACAGTGAAAAAATCACTTGTCACGGTAGCAGGGACTGCTGCAGGTACCTCCTGTGCTAAACACGCCCCGGGGCTCGGAACGGGAGCAGGTCTGCAGGCGGAGCTCACCAGATGCAACTTTACGCCTTCCCGTTTCCCTGTTCTCTTCTCCTGGCATTTGAGTTCATCCACTGAAATGGGCTGTGCAGAGTGTACAGTCGGATGCTCAGAATACTGGTGTTTATCACAGTAATTTATTGGTAGATCAATAGAAGTAACTTTTTTAAAATACAAAATGATGTTAGGCTGCGTGTGGTATAGCTGAACCCATACTCACCCATGTCAAGAAAAATAACACTGTTTAAGGTCAGAAAAAGTCTTAATATAAGTTAGCTGCAAGTTGTATTAGATTTTAATTTTTTTTTTCCACCCCAAATCTTACACTAAGAAATTAGGATAGAAACTCATCTATAAACACCAGATGAAAAACTGTCCTTCTCATGGATTTTTGGGGGCCTTTTTATTTCTGCTTTAATCCAATAAAACTCACTCTGAGCCAGGTTTGGTTTTTGCAGCAGACAATCCAGGACCGGGCTCTGGGTAGCAATGTGTGGTACAGTTTCTACTGGCCAAACCCCGCTCTTTTCAGAAGATAAATAAATCAGCTGCAGTGGGCCTGGGGGGTACAAGTTGGGCAGAGAGAGGATGGGCGCGAAGGAGGATTCATCCTCCGAATTGCAGCGGAGAATCTGCAGAAAAAGCTAACAATTTTAGGCTGGTTTTTTTATGCCTGTCTCCTATGATGACAGCACTCATGGAGCCGGAGGAAGAGCTAACCCAGGAGCAAGGAAGAGGCGTGTATCCTCCCCACACCTGCGTGCTGCAAGGGAAAGCCCTTCCTTTCTTCTCCCTCCAGGAAACAGGCCAAACCTCTACGTCTCCATAAAAAGAACTTCTCGATGACTTCATCTCTCCAGATGCCTCTTCCACAGAGGAAAAGACCCAGCAGCCCTGTAATCTTGTCCCTACTCCTTCTTTTCCTATGTGGTAATTGCAGAGAAAATAGATTAACTGAGCAGTGGTATCTCCTCACCTGCTAAAAGCACAGTCACGACACAGAACAGCAGAGCTGCCAAGGCGGTGGCAGTATTTAATCTCGCAGCAAGCGGTATGCTTTTTGCAGTCATGTTGTGATTACAGATACAGTTGCGCGCGCACACACGGATGCATGCATGCATGCACACACACGGAGCACACACACAAATATCCAGCTTAAAAAAAGTAATAAAAATAGAACACTGTGCATCCCAAGGTGCTACGGCCACAGGTAGCGCTGCGCTGGCTGCTCAGTAGCAGGCGAATGGCGTCCCTAAAGGAATGTCAGAGCCCCGGCTGTCACCGCGGGTCGGCCGGGGCAGGGCTGGACTGCAGCACTGCTCGGGGGGCAGGCGGCCGCCCAAACCAGCCGCCAAACCCCGCACTTGGAACAGTTGTGCCGTCACCTTCAACTGGGCTTCTTCGGTCCGAGCTGCAGAAAAGGGGGCTGTGCCTGAAAATACCACCTTAAACTGGGCTGTACTTGAGGGGGAAGGACACAGGCAGTATGGTGTCATTTTTCTTTACTGGCATAATAGCCCCCAGCTGTAATAACTGAAAAAGTAAAAACAAATAAACCCTTTTTATTTCCACTCAAGATTATTCGAGTAATTTTTATTGAAAATATAAGATCTACAAAGCCATGGATACCCAGCGTGGAAGAACTCATTAAGTTAGCACATTCATCTTTAAAAGGAAAATTTCAGGTCGACCTAAGGTACAATAATGTTCAATTTAAAATCTCGTTTTTCCTTCTGTAAGTTTCAAATCTCTTTTCATTAGGAGGTTCTGTGCAAGAGCTGCTTGTCATGAAAGGAAACACTTTACAATTCATGAACGTGTTCATTATATAATAAATGAACAGCAACAATATACTAGCCTTTTTTTTTTTCCTGTTAACAGTCGTATGTTAAAGTAAACTCTTTTTTTTTTTTTTTTCCATGATTTGGAAATTAGTTACATATGCACCAAAGGAGCTAGTAATTTCTGCTGCTTGTCAGCTACACACAATGAGTATATTGCTGTGTGCTTTCCCCAACAATGAGGATTTTAGTAATATGCAAGGTGTATAGAACATAATACCAAAACCTGCATCACAGAAAAGGTTAATTGTTTTCTTATTCAGCTGCCAGAGTTTATAACCTTGGGCCCCTCCCCAGAGCCAAAGTAGGGGTGGCCATCCATTAGGTTATGTAAATTAAACATATACGTTTTCCTTGTTGGCAAGTTCCAAGCAGTAAGCGAGAGTGCAAACAAGGATCTGTAAGCTGCCACAAAATGTATTCATATTTCTACTCTGTGTTGTAAGAGCCAAAGGGAGGACACGTATGTCAGATGTTGAAAGAACAACTGAATCTTTGTTTTCGACCATTATGGTCAGTCTGTCATGAGGTCTTGTATCCGAATGCTAAAAATGGCACCACACTTGGACATCCCATAGCCTTACACAGTACGTTTGTGTTTCCCTAGCCACTGAGCACTGGTCTCACAGAGACCCTGACTTTATAAGCTAACAAAATATAGATTTGGGTGCTGAAGAATCCAAGGGAGGGCTTATACAAAGACGATTAACCCTCGCACCAAAACCTAATTTTATGATTTTACTTAAAGCCACACTGAATCAGTTGTGAGAGGGTGAAGATGTAAATACACCTCTCTGCTTCATCCGTAAGAAGGTGGACAACTGACCATTCGAACAGAGGGTCTTGAAACAAAGCTTAGTTGTCCTTTAAACAATGAAAAGGAGAGGCATACATAAATGGTCACCAAGGCACAATATGACAAAGGTGAAGAGTCCCTGAGACTCTGGTCTGGGTCTGTACCATTCCCCTCCCTATACAAGTAAATGAGAACATTTAGGAAAATATAATACAAAATCTCTTACAGGAAATATAGACTACACTTGCTAAAATCACTTCCCTAAAAGTGTTTATAGCTTTTTTCTTTTTTTTTTCTTTTTTCTTTTTTTTTTTTCTTCTTTTTTTTTTTTTTTAAAAGACCTTCTTTAAACAGATAATGCAAAGACTGGTCCATTTTTTTCTTACCCGGCAAGCCAAGCTCTAATGACTTCACTAAGCAGAAGTTGTATTAAAATACATCTTCATAGTATTGCTACAATTTGGGTAAATATGTTCTGAACAGCTTGATGAGTACTAAATAAACTTCGCTGTTTTACAGCATACATTTTAATTTTTTTGCACTTTTTTAAGAATAGAAAATACAATTATAGTGTGCAAAAGAAAAAAAAAGATTAATTATCTTCTAGCTGAATACTGTAATTTTAAGCCATGCCTTCCATAAAAATGTATTGACATGTGTAAATAGAAGAAAAGAAGAAAAATACAAGCAAACAGAGATTTCATTTCCTTGCAAGGAAAGATTAACTATCACAAACTGGATCACTTGAGTTCTGTATTCTTCAGACAAAGAAATGAAAAAAACAACCCAAAAAACCACTGAAATGCTTCAAATGTCATCCATTCCACGATAACAGGTTAAAATTGCAGTGTTGCTTTCTACTGCTCCCGTTAACATGGATAGAATGATTTGCTGCTGGTTGGATATTGAATACAAAAAAGCAAAAGAAAGTTGAGATCATCCCACATGAAGTCATTATTAGAGCTGGCTTTTCCCCCGTTTTGAAGTACAGTAGTGACTTGTAAATATGACCTTTTCTAAAGATCATCTGAGATTTGAAGATTTATCTGCCTGCTTCACCCAAACAACAACTGCTGAAAGAATTTACTCTAGAGAGCCCGCTATACAGCGTTCAAAATGTTTTGGGTTTTTTTCATGAAAAAATACCACAAAAAGTAGTTTTAGGTTTTCGTATCTCTGAATCACTAACACATTGTGGATTCCATTTATTCTTCCATATTGGAAATGGTTTCTGCAAAAATCAAAATAACTGTCAAACTCCCTTACGCCATGCTTCCAACAGTTTGAATTTAATACTTCTTAAATGGAATGACATAATTTATTTTCTTTAATTTGCAGTATGGCTACATCAAGCTAGCTTTAAGTCACAACTGTACCTAACCACAGTTCTCTGCAGCAAACCCATGATTTACAATATCTAATATTGTGGTTACAGTGCAGGGAACCGTGGGTAAGAAACCTCCATGTCAGAGTACTGTGGTTGGGGTTTCCCGGAAGAGTGGCAGTTGACACCTCTGGAATATTCATATATAAGTGCTTCAGTCAGATGGTCCTGAGTTGAACGGGTAACTCAGGCACTATGAGAGCCTGGCATTCAGTCTGCGGGAATGTGTGTAACCTCCGTCACTCGAACCGCTTTGCAAACTGTAGTGGTCTTCAGCATCACTGGCACTTCCAATACTGTCCATTTCACCTGGAGTAAACTCCATTCCTTCAATGTCTACTTCTAAAGAAAACATAAGAAGGCACATTTTCAGAAAGGCAGCGGTTGTAGCAAGTAATCATGGGCCAGTAACGCCTGTGTCAATCAACGTTCAGGTGAAACCTGAATCATACTTCATTTTCTGTAATTAAAAAAAAAACTGGAACAGTAATTCCGGAGGAAAGGATCATCTTGTCCGCCTGAGAATTAAAATCCCTTCTGTCCTCATCCACATAAATACACTGCATGACATCAATACCAAATGCTGTCACAGAACCGTTCCAACGTGTGCCTAGACACTGACCTTAAAAAAAAAAAAAGAAAACCCTCAGAGGCCACAATACTGCAGCACCGTTCATGGCAATTCCAACCCATACAGGTGTCGGCTAGTAGCGACCGTGGTGTAGCCATCTGCCCACCGGTACCTGCACCGTGACCGACAACTCCTCTCCCATAGGCCCTGAAAAGGTCAGCCTGTGCGACTTTTCTGTTCAGGCACAGAAAAACTTCAAGTGAGAAAATAGGAAATGGTGACAGGCAGCTTGAAGAGCTCCCTCTTAAATGAGAACCAAATGTAGAGAACACCTGGTGATCGTTACTCAGAAAATATTTTAAAATTTCACAATAAATGATTTGGAATTGATTTATTCACACAAATGAATTAAGACCAATATGATCTTTTTTTTCCAAGAAGAAAATATTATGCCAGCCTTACCAATAATTACACTTAAAATCCGGAACAGTAAATCGTAATTGTTTAAAAAAACTGGCAAAAATACATGCAGTATAAATAGCTTTAAAAATACATGCAGTATTAATAGCTTCAAAACTGATTAGAAAAAAGAAGAAAGGTTTTCAAATAATGTAAAAAAGATGCAGTATTTTTTCATTCTGCAAATCGCATAATGGAACAATTTTGACTGGGTTTTGTGGAAAGCTTGATTTTAGTTCTAAATAATGTTTTCTTGCTTCCCTACTTCCCTTTTCTTTTCTGCTCCTGCAACTCCCTTTGGGAAGCCCTTGTTCAATTACCTTGTTCAGAGTCAGTGGATATTGTTGATCCCATACTGTCAGTGCGGATACGCTCCATGCCCTGCACGGATAGCTGCTCCAATCTGCGTTTGAGGTAGCGGTGTTCCCGCTGTAATTGTTCTTTAATATTTAGAGCTTTTCGGTCCTGTTCTTCCAATTTCTTAAAGGGAGAGAAAAGATAGTAAGCCGACATTTTTTTACTCATGTTAAAACATAAGTAATGTAACATCTTTTCGTAAACAGTAATTTTAAAACCATTTACATTTTTAAAAATGAATTTAAAAATAAATTTAAATTAAATTGAATTTTTAAAATTAATTTTTTGTAACCATTCTATGGAGGTCAGTTCAATTTAAGCTGGCAAGACCAGAACTGAATTTGTTTCACAGTAAGATACATGGATACAGAGGGGGGAAAAAAATCCCTCAGAGACTCTCTTGCCACTAGCAGACGTTCCTCAGCTAAGACCGAATTATTGTTGCTTTGGTTGTGGGGAATATTTAAATCATTTTGTCAGGCAAAACTGGCATCATCTTTGATAACTAGAGTGCAGCTCAGGTTTCAGGCAGAACCTAACGCCTCTTTAGGTGAAATAAGAGACTTGTCATCATAAAGGAACCATAGCGAGCCTCCTGAATGCTCTCCCTCCTACTGCAGGCTATGGAAATTTTTACCATTTAAAAAGCTTCGTTAAAAATAAGCAGTATTAATTATATATAGTGGGAGGAATTTACTAACAATTCTTTTTATTCTTGCATTTTTTTTCCTTGAACTTCTGCAGAGCAAATATCATAATTCTGTGATAACCTCCTACAAAATCAGTGGTATTAATCCAAAACTTCTCAGCAAAAAGCCTGTGAAAGGATCCTTCCACACATCTACCTAAAACCTCCCCTCTGTTTGCATAAAAGAAAGTATTAATTTTGGAAATAAAAAGAATACTTCACACCTGGTAAAATGCGCTGCACTGTGGGTCCAAATGCAATAACAGAAATAGTATCTTTTAAGATTTCAACTGAACCCTCTTCCAAATCACTGATAGCCATTTAAAAAAATTGACTATAGAATTAGGAAAGAAAGTGTGATGAGTATGATGGGATCAAAAGCAGGAAGGACCCACAAACCAAAACACCTTGTATTATTTTAAAAAATTATCTAACTGATGAAGTAAATTACAGGTTGTAGTAGCAAAAGCATTTACAAGAAAGACCAGATTTCTCTGTGATCTGTGTTTACATGACCACTGAGATTTAGGAGATGTGCAGGGAATGAATACAGCTGCTGACAATTCCTCCCTACCATCTGAACGAACCTATGCTTGGTTTTCTGAGGAGAGCAGGGTGCGACAGTGCACAGCAAACCACAACCAAAACGATTTCAGAGATTTTGCTGTTCCAATGCAAGCCTGAAAGCAAAAGTATTTATCTTTGAAAAAATAACTGACATTATTGAACTGGGCAGTTTCCTGGCTGAAGGAAATCTAACTTCTGCAGCCTTGTGTTAAGCCCCCTCCCAGGCAATACACTACGTAGATATGCATCATACGTGGATACACAATGTTATAATAAGAAAAGGGGTTGGTACATCCATGTGCACAACAAACCAAATGTGCCCAATTGATCAGATTTCCTTTTCCTGTATGTTTCTGGCTGCAATCCCAAACTCTTAACCACTATTTTAGGAATGAACTCAGTGATTCATATCCAGGAGACTCAAAATCGTCCGATCTTTCAGGGCAAGTTTCAATATATGGGGGGTGTGTGTGAAAAGTTCAAAACTAATGACTGTATTAGAAATGGCAGACAGGCATTGGCATGCTCTGGCAGTGCAGCAGGGAGGTAGGATGACCTGATGAAGAGGAGCAATTAAGTGGCAACCCAGTTAGGGTAGGTTCAGTTAAAATCTTAGGAAAAAAGCTAAACTTCAGTTTCAGTTTTCAGAAAATGAGTACTTGGTACTGTGCACGATGGACTTGGAAAGAACCTGTTCCTAGCTTTTTTTATCAGCAGCTGAAATGGTAACTACATGGCTAATCTCTCACACTTGCCACTTGTAAAAACAGTTTTTCAATTTGTATGCATAAGCCCATGATAGGGGGGCAGCCCAAGACAAAAACCACATGCAGTGCCTTTCACGCATGTTAGCCTGAATTATAAACAAGAGGCCAAAATCTCAAATGGTAAAAACAAGGGTTGCCCAGCTGGAGTAAATGTGCTTACAAGAGCTGAAAAAGTAGCTCAGTAAACTTGTTCACAAGAATGGTTTTGCTTAAATCCATCTTTAATACTTCATATGAATTACACCCATTTCTGCAACTGCAGTGAATCTTAATGCTGTACAGCAGCAGGCCGTTCTCCAAAATATTCCGAGATTACTGACAGTGTTCAGCCTCTCTTGACACTTTTCTTGACCTGTTTCCCTATAACACTGAAAAAATGCCAAATGAATAATTACAGTCCTGGACACAGCAGCACAAACCTGTTCTTTAACTTTTACATTTAAATACTTGTTTGTCTTATTTCTGCACATAACCCTATTCCCCTGAAAACTACAACAGTGAAAATGGGAGTGAAGGTGTCTTTGGAGAGAGGAGGCCTGAAGAATAATTCCCTTGGAATTACCTGTGCAAATGTATAGCCTGCACTGCTGCTGGATCACAGGTGAGATTTTGTTTTGGTTTTTGTTTTAAACTTATTACACACAAGGAACATGCAAGGAGAGCGGCAACTAACAGGAGACTGCATTTCATTTTTGGTTTCTTTTAAATGATTGTCAAATGCTCCAGGATCTGGTTATCAAGATGTGGGATGGGGATAAGGCTTACTAGTAGCTATAATTCCTTTGACTCCATTAGTTTTTTCGATCATGAATAGATCTGGCTTTTTGCATTGAAATCAGTGCAGTACAATGCTACTTTGCTCAGTCCTTAAAAAATAAATCAAAGAACAGCCTTGATACATATATATTCTTTTTTAAAATACAAAGTAAAGTATTAGTAACGAAGCAGAAATCACAACATGACCGTTTTTTATGTACCTGAGACTGCAGGGTAAATTGCAAAACACAAAACCTTGATACTGTGACTGAAATCCTTGCAACTAATACAGGCCAATATATCCAGAAGATCGGACATATGGATATGGATTTTGTGTGAAAATTAGTTTCCTCTCTATGGATACACATTCTGGAAGACTGTGCTTTAAAAGAAGTAAAAATATGGATGAATGTTTTTACCTTGATATGCATCTTAGCTCTTTTCAACAGACTTAGAGTGGTGTGTCTGGTGCTGTCCGGCCCGAGAGGCACGAGCTGTTTTAGCTGTTCCAAATATAGCCGGAGTTTAGCCCGCCTGAAATTATTAAAAACAGAGAGCGTTGTAGTAAAGTTGCACCCGAACAGCATATCCTATATGCAAACACCATCTGTTTGCAGGATCTCTGTGCAGAACTCGATTCTACGGTGGCTTCCTTTCCCCTCCCTTTGGCAAAGTTTCAGACCGAAAGGTCACTTGAAATGCAGTTATGCTGCTTGGCGCAACCAGATAGTTGTTTCATACCTATATTTCAAAGCAGTTTGCTCAGTCTGGTTGGTCCCGTCTTAACGAAGGGGGAGCACGCTCAGAGATCTGAGAAATCCAGGCAAGGCTGCACACTGAATTCATGGCTGGGTAAGGAATAAAAACTGGGACTTCACTCCAACCCAGTCATTTTTGCAGGCAGATGGAGCTGTGAGAGGGAACAGGGAGGCTGCAGACCCTGAGTCCCCTCTCCCCCATCAGCCCTGCCTGATGCAATAGACACGCTCCTGCTACACAAGGCAAGGGCTTCCATGCAGCTCTGCACAGCTCCGAGGTGCTTCCAGCCATGGTTTATCAATATATTGTAACACGGAGGTCCTGACCCTCCTTCTCCTCCCATCTACTGACCCACAGTCTCCCCGAGAAGGAGACATTCCTCCTCTCACTGTACAGCCAGCACAACCTTTATTACAAACACACAAGAGAAAATAGTTCCAGCCATATTGGGTCCTGCTTTCCTCGTTATTCCTTCGTGAGTATCACTACTGCTGCTCTCAACTCTCTCTCCTGTACTAATGACATTAAATCCTTCAGTAAAAAGAGGATAAACAAAGCAGTATTTCGACAGATACTCGGTTTCCAAACATTTTGTCTGTCTTTGAGAAAGAAGCTGGCAATACAATAGTCCATGAAACAGTTGCTTCAACTATCCAAAACAAGGCAGTGGCAAACCAACAACAGTGTGTGAGTGTGTTTCTACAGTTAAATCCAAAAGAAAATCCCTCCCAGTTTTGATGCACAGTTCTTGAACAGGAATCCATAGGAAATCACTTTTCAATTTTGTGATGAGATAGAAATAGATGCGGAAGCGCTTATGTGAGCAACATCTCTAATATTTTCCTTTCTGCCAGTCTGTTACAGATTGAACAAAGCAATGACCTGGAGCATGCCAAAATCCCCCACAAAGCAGTAGTAATAAGTGAAGCGGATCACAAGTGTGAGATGAATAATCATCTTTTTCAAATCTGCTCGATGCTGCACGGAGGAAACAAACTTTGCAGGAAATTTAACACTTCTAGTCGAGAACAAACTTTCTTTTGAACAATCAGTTTAGAACAAGAATTCAGCATCAGTGTTTGAAATGCAGCTGAAGAGAGTTTAATATGCACCAAATGACAAATTACATATGTGTAATTGGAATGATTAGTGTAATGTGAAAACAACCTGAGAATTAATGAGGAAAAAAACCAAAGCAAAATAAAACCTAATTAAAATACAGTACAGTAATGACTACACACTCACACACTTAGTTCTGGCTGCCTATAAATCAGCAATGTATTAGGTAGGAAATCAAAGAGCATTTCTATAAAATTGTTAATTCTTTCTTCAAGCCACTTAGGGAAAAAGGAATATTGGTGAAAAGGTGATTCTCAAGAGAAAACTGATGACAGATTTTTTTGTATAGGCCTGGGGTTTGTTTTTAAATATAAAGCTCTAAACTTACCCATCTAAATGCTTTTATTTAAACAACAGCGACAAAGACTGGGATAAGTATTCACAAAAATAGCCCCATCAGATCACAGAGCGTCCCTGTGGCTGCTAATTTAAACTGGGACATTGATCTTTAAAATAGTGAAATTCCAGAATAAGGGACTACTGGTATTAATACAGAAAATCCTCATCAGGTAAATTTTTATTTCCGTGTCTGTAACCTCTAAAAGCTACCTGGCTGGTTTTGTGTTTTAAATAAAAAAACTTGCTTCAGGGACTAAATTCAATTAATCTTTTTGTTTTTTAAATGGCGTCTAAACGCACACGCAATCATCTGCGTCACTCAGCACAACTTGGATGCAACTGTATTTAGACAGCTGACAAGAAAGTGGGGACTGAAGATAAAGGAGGATGTGGCAAAGAAGTGGACAAGAATAGTATCCAAGTAGTAAACAGAGAGTTAAATACATTGAAATGGAACGATCAATACACTTGCAGTAATTAAAAGTCTGATAAGGAATATACAGAGCTGTTGATCTGAGATCTACTTAATATTAATCCTGGAAAACGTTAATGAAACCAGACTACATACTCAACTTATCTGCCTCTATTACTCTCTGAAGAAAGTCTGCTTACCACAGGGAGAAAATAAGGATTTAGTGCACTTCCTTACCATCAACTGGGGAATTAACAGAAACCAAGATCCAGAGGGCACGGCTGTGTGTCTTTTTAAAGCACTGATTCTTTTATGTTATCTGCCAACCAGACTTTACAGAAGTACCATGAAGAACACAGGACTGAAGCTAAGAAGAGTATTTTAACTGACCAATAAGAGAATTAAAAAGAGCTAAATATTAAAAAAAATGCTTTAAGGTATTCTCAGCGCTAACAATTGATAGCACTAAATGTAATAAACACACTTACTAAAAGACCTGCTCTAACTTCACTTTTTTTTTTTTAAAGGGACTTTTTCTTTCATTACTCAGCACCTATGAATCCATTAAAGATTTTAAAGCATAAGCTTTACATAATGCAGGCATGTTTATGTGGCTAATTCATATATTATAACACAATAGCATAATCGATGGTATAGATTGTGAACATAAAAAAAAAGAAAACCAGCCCATCACAATTCCTGTGGTACTGGAGTAAATATCCCCACATTTTTCATTTTGCACATCTTAGAAAAAACTGTAAGAATGTAAGAAAACATTTCAGGCATGTTATGTTAACAGATCACACCAGCAGGAACAGGGGACTCAAACTTCACAGCAGATAAGTTGTCGCGTACAGACTCTGCCAGCACTAATTTCTCTCTTTTTCTGCAGGGACCTGACAGCTTTCGCTTTTCCTCGGCTGACTGTGACCGCCGGAGGAGGGAAAGGCACTCACAGAGGTATTCGCAGCCAGAGCGGCTTTGTGTTTTGCAGCTCATGCTTTAAATTCCACCTAGAAAATAAGCAGAAAAAGCAGCCTGGTCTCAGAGCAACGGGGTAACGATCTCTGTGCATGAAATGTGCTTGAAGTTTGGTAATGATGCTCTGCCCCAGCTTTGAAACCCGACTGTTACACCTTCGCCTACACAAAGCATGGTGTCAGGCCAGGACACGGTGCCTACAGAAGCGGGCACTTTTCTTACCTCATGTGGATGCACCAAAATATCCCCCTCATCACTGCTACTGAATTTATCAGGGAAGGTAAGGATCTAAAAAAAGCCATCCAAAATCTGAATCCTCAACATGCAGCTCCCCATTTTGGGTACAGCCCCACGCATGGAGAGAGGCGCATGGGTGACCTGTCTCTGATTTACCACATTTTCCTTTCTGCCAGAAGATAAAGGGGTTTCAGATGTTCAACACTTCAGTGTTTCCCCATAAGCGAGCTCACAACATGGTCCTATAAATCTGCATTATAGCTCTTTTAATGCTTAATAAAAATGAATTACTAACCCCACAGACTTGGTCAGCGTTCCACAGCAGTGGCCACGTCCAGGAGCGGTCGGGTGGTTCATCACGTTCCCATAAAGGAGGATGTAACTTGTTGACAACTAACATAACAGGTACCAGCTGGAATTCCCTTGAACTGGTTTTGAATCCATGAAAGCTGTGAGGGGCAATACTGGCAGGTATTTCAGAACCGGTAACAAAATGAACCCTGGAGCCCCACAACTTGGAGGGACAAAGCAGCAACACAGTGTTGTTAGGAATTTCCCCGTAGTACGAGGATATCCACCAGAAGTTCATTTGAAGACCACTCACTGATTCTAGTCCTCAACAGAGGAGACTCCAGTTTGCTGCAGTGCTTGGCTATGAAAAGGCAGGAGCAATGCTGGCCAGACAAGTTATGGTTCACCACTTCTCCACAAAAGGCTGCCATGCAAAAGTAAATTAAGATCTTTGACTCTAACCAATTTCAAAACTGTGCTAAATGAGTCTATTCGATAATGGTCAATAAGCTCCTCCATATGTATGAAATCCCAGATGCAAATCCATTTTAGCACACCAAGAAATGGAATACCAAGATGCAGAGGGAAAAAAAAACACCAAACAAAAAAGCCTATTGTTTACACTGGATAATCTTCATTCCAAGGAAACTGCAAAAATTCCAAGAAATTCCTACAACTACTTGATGGGTAGTTGCAATGGGAACAAAATACTTCTCAGTAGGGCCAATAATATAACAAGAGGCAATGATTGTGAATTGGGAGGTTCAGGATGGACATTAGGAAACTAATTTTCCACTAGGGCAATGGTGCACAATGAGTACAGGTTGGCAGAAAGCTACAGAAGTGCCGTCCTTGGAGGTTTTTCAAGATGTACCCAGACAAAGCCATCGCCATTCAGAGGTCCCGCCAATCAACATTTCTACAAGCACTTAAATCAGAGATTTCTTGTAAAGCTGTAGCATTCGACTCACAAGAGTGCTCCCATTCACCTAACAGCAAAAAAAAACCCCAATTGTGTGACTTAAACTTGTGCCAGTCTGATCGATACAGTGTTGGCAGGTTTGTGGAGTGACCCGATCCACCTGCAGTCTTTCCTCAGAGGCTCTCCAGGGCTTTTTGAGGTCCAGCACAGCAGATAGAAATGGCCTGCAGCTAGTCAGACAGCAGATAGTTGTTCAGGCAGTAGTTGCACGGTTTTCTGATAGCAGCGAAGGTGTGTTTCCTAAACCATACAAGTATAAGTCTATAGACCTTATTTGTGGGAGGGAACAGCATCCATCGTTTAATCTACACAAAGCCAGCTGGAAAGGCAAAGCCTTCCTTCGGCAAGTGCACGTCCAAAACAAGCTGCTTAGTCCTCAGCGTGGCATGCCTTAGCCAGGCCTCAGCAAAATTAAATGGCCACAGTGACAGTGAAACGCGTGCTTTCACTGGGCAATCCATGGAGACAAAGCTGCCGACAGCCTTCCATGCGTTTATGGTAGGTAGCATGGGGTAGGCATTTCCTCAAGGGTGCACCCAAAGACATAACAACAGTTCCTGCTGTTGACATCGCGCTGCTGACTGCCACAGATCACTTGCAGAAAGGGTCAAAAGGGCCATGCTCATCTGTTTCTCAACAATTGTGGGCAAGAGCATAAAACTCGCTAGAGAGAAGTCAAATTCATTACAGTGTTCACCTTGCACATCCTCAAGGTCTCAGTCCACAGCGTCCCCAAATTAAAAGAATGACTCTCACATATACCCATTCTCAAGCTGGCTGAAAAAGGGAAGGAGCAACTCTATCAGCAACGTTTGTCATCCTGTGGGAAGTCCCAGAACGGCTCTGGTCCACACCCACTCGCTCCTACTAGCAGATTGCCCAGTCAAGACATGGAGCTGTCTTGGCCATACTGGGGGGCATCTTAGAGCTGCAGCATCTCCAGCTGATGGGCAGCAAGAATCTGGAAGGCTAGGAAATGGACAAAAAGCCACTGAATGTCTATATTCCCATACTGCATGCTCTGAATTCCCCTTCATGCTGGCTCCAGCCGAAGTTGGCTGGGTTAGACACGGTGTTGTGGCTTCAACACCCACAGCCCAACATCCCTCTCACAACATAGTGCATCACTAAGCACGTATGGGCACGAAACAATGCTTGCCTCACAAGAAGGCCCTAACTGTGCTTTCTCCAAGATGCTTTAATGCTAAAAATGCTTGTGTGGCTGAACATGTGTCTGTATTTCAGATGTCCCAAATTTAATCTACTAAACTAGCTGTGTGTACAGGAGGTTGACATACTCTCAAATCAATTGCTAAATATACTTGTTTGGTGATGTTCTGAAAAGAAAAGGACACTATAGATCAAACACTCAAATGACATTGAAAATGCAATCATTACAAGCCGCACTAGTGAGAACAACAGATATATACAAAATAGATGCAGAAATTAAAAATTTGTCATTTCTGTACATTAACCATTTCAGTCCAAAAAACAGACAGCCTCAGACCCTATCGCAAGGCAAATTCAGTACACATTTAACACAAACAAGACACCCACTTCAAAGAATATAAACCTATTTGAAATTACTCTAGAAGAAGACGTATTACAAACTGGACAGAGTTACCAAAGCATTTCAGATTCCTTCTCTCATGTTTCACATTTTTTTCCAAGTCAAACTTATCCTGGTCCTGATGCTGTGCAATGAAGTTAATACACAGAAGTTTAAATATAGAGCAGTTACTAAATTTTTCATTGTTGCATAATGACGATGTAATCTGGCTTAACGTACATAGGGTAAAGTCAGAGAAGAACCTCTGCACCAAAAATTCACTTCTGGAGTCAAGTGTTCTCCAAGTGCATTGTGAACCAAAGTGGTCTGGGCTGAGCCCACAACTCTGGGTCAGAGACCCCTGTGGTGAACTAATGGTTGTGTTTTCTCCCTAAAGAAAGGTGATTCTATCTCCCTGCCAGACATGAAATTCAGCATAAAATACAGAAGTGAGCTAAGTGCAATTGTAAGACGCTCGTGTTTTTACAGGAAGACTCTTCACAGTTTTATTTATGAAATGCAAATACCTTCGTACAGGGAGCACTCAAGTTTTAGAGAGAATCAGCAAACACAGCAGCTCAGGATCCTTTCTGACATGCACTAGTCAGGATGAACAGACACAGACAGCATCATTATTCATAAACTTACATTATTTCAAAATTTTTAAGAAATGCAGACCAGCAGTAAAAACTTCCCCACTGTGACTTCAGGATTCACCTGCCACCAAGGTAAAACCAGAGAGAGGAACTCTGCCTGCCTTCTGATTCCAACATCAAGCCCTTCCTAGTAGGGCTTGACACAGCAAGTCAAGATCTCCTAAGCTCTTTTTATTTTGTGCACAGTCACACTCTTGAGTGATGACAGAATTTTGCTGCAAATGGCTTTAATGGTACTGAAAATTAAATGTATTCATATTATTTTGTATATTCCTGGATATCATGGCCATACATATAATGTAGGTAAACCTGTAATTATATACCCCACTCTGCTTAGTAGAAGCTGGTACTGAAGCATACTTGCCTCACTCCTCCTTAAACTAACACTTTTCTTAAAGTGTCAGGAATGATATATTTACAGCTCTACAATACTTTTTATAAACTAGCAAAGATGATCCTGTACTAATTAAAACACATTTGTTTACAAAGGCATTTAAAGAGATTATATATAAACTTCCATCTTAAGAAATCATATAAAAATGGTTCTAAAGAAACCCATTTATTAATGGTCCAGACAGAATTTAGCATATCTTCAGCAAAATATTAAATACAACGGAAGATAACAACCCTCCACTGAAGTATAAAATCCTGTCTCTTTCATATTTATTTCAGTCAGAAACATTTTCAATACTTTCTACTCTACAAAGGATACCTCAAATACTTTTTTTTTCTCAAAAGAGGCTCTAGCTCATACACAAGCTGCACAATCTATTTCAACTACAGAACAAATTTGCTTTAGTGAAAAGGAAAGAAAACCTCTTAGTATTAAAGCACTGTACCATAGCAAGGCACCCAGTGTGCTGATTGCTATGAGATGTGTGAAATGCTTGCTCACAGCTGAGTGCCTCAGAGTCAAAACCTGAAAATTCAGTAGCACCCTTACAGCAAACCTCTTATTATCCAAGAAAAGTTAAGCCAAACACCTGCGTTCTGCAATAGATGCCATTTTTTTTCCCACATTAAGAACAAAATCCTGAAGTTTGTGCTGCAAGTGAAGATTCATCCAAGGTTTGTTCCACATGGCATTTTTTGCCCCTGTCTAACACCTCATAGAGGCCTCTGCAACTAAATTCAGCAGCAAAGCCCGGGAAGGCACTGTGGCAACTAACAGGCAAAAAAAGCTGCAAGTGCCTAACTGCAGTGATTGTTAGTGAATTAAAAGCAACAGCCCTACAATCAGTGCAACCGCCTGCTTTATTTACTTTAGTATTAACTAGGAGTTTCATCGCCTATGTGCATTTTCACTGTGCTGAATATTTTTGTGCATCTGTTTTGCTAAATTGAAACCAGCCAGATAGCTTTAGCAGCCAGGTAGCTGGTGGTCTTGGGGTACCTCTGAAGTATCCAAACACAAGACATCAATTGCCTATGAAGGCAATGGCTGCAAGTATCTTATCATCACTAGCTTTCAAAGAGTCAGTGCTACTATGAACTTAGTCATCTGCAAGTTTTCATATGAATACTGCTCAGAAATGCCTGGTGCTGCTCCTAATGCTAAGGAAGACAGAAGAAAACCTCTGCTGCCTGTTACACAGCTTACCATTTCAATGTTCTGTGCATTTTATCACTCTGAAAAATATTTAAGTTCTCTATTTCACTATATATAAATACACACTGCAGCATTCACAGTGCATTTTATTTACTTTCACTTAGTGCCACTTCAGCCCACTTGCTGAGCCAAGACTCCACACTTTAGCTTTGCCTTTTTACCTTCCAAAAGTTGCGGCTTGTTCACGTTTTAAAACATATGCATGAAACCAGAACTTATTCCTACATCTTTCAGTAATCATAAGTTAAGGGAAGTATCTGCAGTGCCACAAATGTATGCATTTCTGGCCAGCTAAGCCTCTTGGCAGCAGCATGCAGAAAGCTAGCTGAGATGCAAGCCGGGGACAGGTGAATATGGGCTGGTCTGCGAGAGGGAAGCTGCTGACTCCCAAGAGAGGGGATGTCTGGCAGACCTTGCTGCCCATGTTGCCCTCTTCCCCCCTCCCTCCTTTCCCCATCCCTCCAGTAGCTCCCTGCTGAGTGCAATGACAGCTGCCTGTCCTAAATTACAAGCACTACCTCAACACTCCTTCATCTCTCAAAATGCCTACAAGCCAACTTCCATGCTCCTTGCGCTCCGGTTCCCACCGGAGGGTGAGCTGTGGTGGCCCCATGTACTGCTGTAAGACAGGGGCAGTAGGTAAGACGAGCAAATGACAGCAACTCCTGAGGCTCACTTTGGGCTGGAATGACCCTGTAAAGCAACGTGGACAACGCCAGCATGAGACACCTGACCAGAGCCTCAGCAGCTGGTGGCTGGCCAGACCACCCACATGCTGTCCCTGCAGGAGAGTATCTGACAGCAGAAGCAGACACACAGACTGATGAGGGTCCCAGAGCCACGTTTGACTTTGGCCAGCAGGAGAAATAAAAGCCCTGTGGCACAGCTAGTGCCTGTTGCCCTACTGTTCCTCAGCCTTCTCCCACTCAAGTTCTCCTCCTGCCGCAGAGAGTGAGCACGAGCTGTCAGAGACGTCTGCGAGGTGTGACACAGGCATCCCCCCCGCTGGTGCCACCCCACCGCATGCTCATCCACGTGCCTACACTGCCTGCAGACCAACCCAGCAAGACAACAAAACCAAAATACAGTGGTCGGTTTCCAACCAGTCCTTTTCCTTCATGGGCTCGTGGCAGGCGCTCAGAGGAGCACTTGTGCAAGGCAACGCACGGGCAGGACCATGTCAGCAAGGACTCTGGGGCAGGTGGGACACCAGCAGCTCTGACTGGTATCGGTTTTAACTGCTGGGGAACCGTAGCCTCAGGCTCCACAGTATTAACAGCTGCAGGACTGACACCTAACCACCCTCCTCTCCTCTCCTTGTTTTTTTCCAGGCTCCTCCCTGCAGCCAGGCTTGTCCTCCCAGCCTTCAGCCATCCCACTGTCTTAAGCTGCTCTTATTGGAAGAGCAGCCATGAAAGGTTTAACAGCCCTGCATTGTCTTGGGTCTTGGAGAGAAATAACAGCAACATGCAAAAATTTGAGATGTGCTTCATGGGAAATGTCAATAGGAATTTACAAGCTATACAGAGATTCCCAAAAGCATCACAAGCAAACTTAATGGCAGCTGGATACCATTTGTCTTTCCTGGATGGTGACCATCTCAAATTTACATGTGTAGGATTCTCCATCCTTTGACCAGAGGCAATAAAATCTCTGACCATGCAAGAATGTGACGCAACAGAAATCAAACATTATGGAAGCAGTTGAAATCCCCTGCAGTAAGTTTTTGCCCTTGTATGGATTTCTTTTCCTCTGAAAAAAAAAAAACAGATTCCAACCTATATTTTAGCATTGCAGCCTTCAGGTTGTGCTCATCTATAAAGAACAGTTTTCTGTATTTTAAACCTTCAAAGTCAATGTCAGACAAATATGAACAATTATTACACCTATAGAAAAGGAATTTCTGTTTCAGGTGTCTTCTATTTTTAGCCCTGTTACCTACTGATTATCTTTTAACATTTACCTCTCAAACGCTTTTAAGCAGTGGCAAGAGAATTATTGCCTAGTACCACGAGCTCAGCATCACAGAGTACTTCCCTAATACAGGCAGATGAACAACAGTACCTTGTGGGGAAATACACGAGTGATGGAAATACCTTTGTACACACTTGAAAACAGAGTCCACAAAAAAATAATCAGCCATGCTTTTACTAAACTTATTTAATACTTCATTCATCCAGCCTTCCACCCATTTGTTTCGCACATTAAAATGCACACATTGCAACTTAGTAGTCCTCCTAAATTAGACCTCTCAAACCCATCTGTCTTACTGGCACTCAAGTTTCTTAGATTACACTACAGGGAGACTTAAGATTTTAATTTTGTCTGTTACCTCAGAATAGTGACAGACCCAATTAGATAAGAAAAGTGCCACTGCAAGATCATGCCATTCTGGTATCACGCAGTTTTAATTCCCACTTGAAGTTACATGGAGGTACACACGTACCCACACACGCTCCCCATTGAAACCCCAAGAGTGGATTAGGACTCGCCACCATTTATACGAGTGCGGTAACACTTTGGTCCTCACTAGCGGTGGAACACCACAAAGCAAATCTGCACAGCAAATCCAAACCCATGACATCGGTCTGCAGTTCTGCAATAGGTGTGTTTTCAGTTGCCACCTTTCACGGTACTCTTGGAAGTAATTTATGGAGGACTGCTGAGCATAGGTCAAAGAGAATTGCATTTATTTAAACAAGGAAAAGCTGCATAACAACAACAGGTTTGCACTGGGCTTACACGCAGAGGAGAACAGGATGATAACTATAATTTTCCACAAATCAACCATTCACCAAAAGGTGGTTGAAGAGGATGCAGTTAGTCTCCCCCACAAATGGCTCCGGGGAGTGTATATGTCCCTCTCACGTGGCGCTTAAGGGACGAGGTGCAGCGTGGCTCTGCGCACACAAGCTACACGTTTGTCGACTGACAACACTCCAGAGCAAGTCACTGCTTACAAATCAGCTCATGGCTTGAAACCGGCTTTAATTATCAGACTGTTTCCCCACATCAAAATGCTAAGCAAGAACATCGTGTCTCAGGACAGTTGCCAACAGGAAGGATCTTAAAAAAAAAAAAAGTGGGGGGATGTCACTACGATGCTTAGAGAAGCCTAGAGAAGTTGAGCTGTAGCACAGCACTAAGTGAAGAGAGCACGGTACGAGGCCTAGCAAGCTTCTCCTGCTTCATTTTAAACCTCCCTATAGACCTAGTTACTTTATAGTTATTTTATACGTATGTCAAATGAGGGGAGAAATGTGTTCAAGATTTTTTTTTTTTTTTTACACCTCCGTATGATGCCAAATTAAAGGAGAGGCAAGTCAAGCTGAATTATTTTAGCTAAATGAAAAACATGCATTGCTGTCACACACTAAGCATGAGGCCTTAGGATGGCAGACAGCCGGAATTAAGCAGCCTTTTCCTGCATCAAGTTAAATGAAGAGTGTGAGGCATTAATATCCGCAATAGTGGATACCTGTGACTGTGGTTTTATTGTACCTCTATATCCAATTGCCAAATAAATACCAAGCGTCCAATTCAACTAGCCTGACAAAAGCTGTAGGGACTCCACACTCCCACGTGCACGAGGCACCAAAAGAAACAACAGCAATTCACGCTGCAGTTTTAAAGCCTAGTCAGAGTTAAGGCAACTCTATCTCCAGTTCAGCACCTAAACAATCGCTTTCTTGGTCTCAAAGGTAGGAAGTTGTAAGCTCTGACTGGGAAATTAAGTATCAGAAAGGGATGTTCAGTGCTATGGCTTACTTCTGTTTTTGCTTTTGCTAATACTTCCTCAGCACCTGTACCTACCAAAGCCTTGTGGCCATCTTAGAGGGAGTAGCTAATGGTGGCAGCTGGAGCATGCACGAATGAAGTTAATTGGCTTTTGGGGGAAAGGAGGTGGTGGGTGTTGCTGTCTTTTACTGCTGTGGATATTTGAGATGTCCTCCAACAAGACAGTTGGGGTGCCCGGGGACAACAGCAAGGTGCCTGTTCCAGCCAGCCTAAGGCCGGTTCAGACCCCAAGTGAGAATACCAAAGCAAAAGAAGAAATCACCCCGAAGTAATTAAGAATACACATCCCCAAATGTCTCGCTATATGTCTCCAACTTCGTCATTGAAATCTTGTAATTAGAGGTGGATAGAAAAGACAATGTGAGGTGTATATATAAACAAATTTAGGGGAAGGATTAAATGCACTGACTGTAATTAAAGATGGTCTCTTCCAAGGCTACAATGGGTACTTTTACTTTCATATGAATTAAAAGCTGAGCAACACCTATGTAATATTTCTCCCCCAAACAGTGACAAAATCTGGCATCACGGGACAGTGGAGATTTGCAGATATCTGACAGTCCTGCCTCAAAGTTTAGATTTAGCTGCCACAGCACAGATAGTGCCTTGTTTATAATTTAATTTCCATCCTATTTCCCTTTCCATTGAACAGTACAAACCTGGTTGTCTCTGTGCCAAACAGAGTGCAGTTGAGCAGAATCTGAAAATGATCCATTTGGGGATGATAAGGTATGGAATAGCTTTTCAAACTCTCACCCCTTTCCTCCTTCTTCTTCTTCTTTCCTCCCCACAAAACTCAGCCCAGATTTCGCAAGTGCAGTGTCCTGAGGTTATCTGACAATGGAAGGAAGAGCCAGAAGTTTGGACCCACTTGCCATGTGAGTATGTAAAGTCAGGCAGTGGGAACCAAGACACCTGACTATTTCAAATACCTGTTAGCACACAGACCCAGTAACTGCTTCTAGCCAAACACACACAACAAGCTCCCAAATTTCCCTAGCAGAAATTATTTGCTCCACCCATGCTGTTCATTTCAGCAGTCAACACAACAGCACTTACCAATTGGGATTAAGTTAGCTTTCTTGGGGAATTACAGGGTTTGCTACCTTTATGTTTTGTAAATACCAGCTAATGTGGTATGTAAGACACACAGTGTCTGTGCAGCCGGTATTAGCAAACTCCCAACGGTACTCCCAACTTCAATAGGAGCTGCTGAGTTCTGGCAGCAATTACATGCCAGGCAGGCCCCTTATTTAGCACCTTGTATCTTCATTTAGTTACCTAAATTGAAACATCAATGAAAGAAAAGCAGATAAATTTGTTAGGCATTAATCCCAAGGTGGCAGTCGGGAGGAGAGGACTTGCAAGTAGTTCTCCAACTTTTTAGAGACGTTTTACCACATTCAGATGTAGTCTTTGACTGTTCCCCGAATCCTCCGCTTTCTTGCTATAAGGTAGAACCTAATATAGGCTTTCTTAATGTAGGGCATGTAGCCTGTAACTAGTTATTAGTATTCAAGTTAGAAGCATTGCAACAGATGACCTCATGTACATACATCCAAGCGCACACCTCTTCTGTATCAGCTACACCAATCTCCAGGCACTACACAATTAGTTACGCTAATTTGTACAGAAAAAAAGATGTGTTACATAAACTAAACAATATTAGCCACTTGACAGCCTTTGACAAATCCTGTCACTCTGCTCTATTCTAGCAGGATGCGTACATAGCTCAGTATACACGTTTCAGTTTCCATCTCAAAACACAGCATTCTATAAGGTCCCAAAACAACCTTCTCCTTCCAAAAATGGGGGGCGGGAGGAAGGAATATCTTACCCATTCTTGTGAATTGCACAGTTCTTTAGGACAAGAAAAGTCAATTTTTACTGGATCACATGCATAGAGTTTTTATTTGGGGTTTTTTGGGGGTTTTGTTGGTTTTTTTTTTTTTCAAAAAAGGCCCAAATTAAACTGCTGTGAAGGAACAGCATTATGCTTTTTCAGATTTATGATCTGCTGGCTAAATGTTCATGCTCAGTACAGTTTCTGGAACTTTAACTGCATCCTCTGTAGCTGCCCGGATGCGATGTGGGGTTCAGCTTGCAGGCAGGCATGCACAGCTCCTACTGAAATCCCCTGAAAGTGGGTGCAGAATTGGGCCCACAGCGTGCCGCATGCTAAACCCCCGTGTGTACCAAGGGGAAAAAAACAGATTAAAAATTACTTGACCTTCAAAGGAATTCTGTGTAGTAAATCTAAGCACAGGTGTCCGCCGACAGAGACCACGAGGGGAAAGCAGCATGAGCTGTAACAGGAAAGTACACATCGTTCCATCCAGAAAGAGACATTTTGAATTTGGGACCAGGCCACGGTATATCCAATACTCAAACGGGGTAAGCAGCCCACGGAAAGGAGCACTGAAAATAGAGCCAGAAGTGCCAATACAGCATGGAGGCAGGGAGAGGAGGGGACAGGACAAGCAACCCACAGAATATAGCCACCTCCTCCAGCCTAGGTTGCTCCCTTAGTGTCTACTCCAACCGAGGACACTGGGTCATCCAAATTTTGTGTTCATGACGTACTTGGGGAAAATAATCCAGCCTCCTGCAGATTTGGTGTGAATCCTGAGAGCAGAGCCAACCTTGCCTTAAACAGCTGGAGCCACACTGCTGACTTTCAGGTGCAATTGCCACCTCTTCAAACCATGGCAGGTACCACTTCTGTAGACCCAGTTTTCGCCTGTGGGTTTCCACAGACTTGACTGGTTGGGATTCAGCCAAGGATTCCCATCGTGTTACATAAGACTCGTTTCAGAGGCCAGCTTCTTAAAGCCCAGTAGCTGCCTAAATACCTTTAAAAAAAAAAAAAAAATCAAGTTCCAGCTCACTTGCCCAGATGTGGGCAAGCTTAAAAGAAAAACATTTTTTTTTTTTAATACCTAATTCAACAAATCTTTTTCTCCTCCAGTGAAAAGAGTAGTCACCACCAGGCATCTCTTCCCCTTTTCGCAGGGAATCAGCACCTAGGTGTTGTCTGTACAGTCCTGAAAGTACCTGGAAGTCTGGCCCATCTATCTCCATTTTGTACAAGACCAGCCCACTCTTTCTACCACAGCGGGTAAGAATTGGCCAGGTCAATTAGCAGATGCTGAGAACATAAACCACCTTTCACATAGTCCATTAGAGGCCGACACACAATGGACTTATGTTTGAAGAGAGGGATGAACAAATTCAAGTGGAAAAAACGCATGCACTTGGTTTCTCGCCCATCTGCTTTCTGCTGGCTGTTTGGCTGGCCGGGAAGCACACGGCTTACTGGAGCCCAGACCCAAGACTGCACTTAGGCCCCGCAGTTCAAAGCCGCCTTCAGCAGGAAAAAGGACATCACAATTTAGTCAAGACTGTGTTTTAGTCCATTTTCACTGCCAAATAAAAGCTTTGTCCAAAGCACGAGGATGTGTACCTCTCTGACACCTTGAATGTAACTTCCCCAGCAAATCAACTTCCAAGCTTCCTCTGCCTCACAGATCCCTCCTTTCCAAACCAGCAGTCTGGGTGGGAAGACACTTTTGTTGAGAGTGCATCGTCAGGTGAGCTGCTGTGTGCACTGAAAAGACAGCAGTTCAGTGCATGGGCATTTATAGAAGCTATTGCAGCATGGAGTACAGGACAAGCCACAGGTCCTGCTGACTGCCTAGAAGTGGGGAAAAGGTGAGGAAAGAAGAGCATTTCAGTGCAAAGCTTTAAACCTTCTTATTTCTTTAATTCCATGGATTCATCAGACTCAAAAACATGGGACATTTCAACAAAAGCATAGGATTAAATTTTCAGTTCTGTGGGTCCACTTCTTTATACACTTTGCTAAACAAGCTTCACAAAAAAACTTATTACAGCAATTTAGGATACAAACACCACTATATACTTTGCTCCTCTGTTGGAAACCTGAGGTTAAATGACAGGTAAAAGGGGGTTTGAGCTGAGATTCAGCCTTGCACTGGCTGTGGCAACCCCATTCACCTGACCACTGCGGCTGGCGTCCTCAGAAAGGCAGTCATAGCTGGGTGGGGGGCTGATGCCTAAACCACGGTAGCTGTCTTCTCACAAAGGCAAGTCAGACTCTTAAGACCTTACCTTGCTTAAGCAATGCAAAGGTATGTTTACTGCAGTTCATTTGAATTGCAATAACCACTTCACACCAGCCAGATGGTGTAAAAAGTTCCTAACTTGATGAGAAACCAGAAGAAACAGATATAATACGGAGGTTAAGTTCTGCTAGTAAGACGAGGTGGTTCCCACCACTAATGTAGCAGCCACATTATCTAGATGGTTTATGTATAATCTGGACATGACCTAGAAATGGCAGCAGTTTTTATAGACCCATTATAACAACGAGATCTGTACCAGGTCAGTAAGACCCATTCAGTGCAGCACTCTCCAGGCAATAGCGGCCAAAACTGGATGCTTAGGAGAAATATTAAACGGACAAAGAAGTGAACTGTACTATTCTGTACTGTAAATTAATACTGCCACTCAAAGAAGCAATCCCACCCTCTCCCTGTGCTGGCGTTTGGGTGTGCCTGTGACAGTGAGCTGGGTCAGGAAAATGAACGGGCTGAAGAAGCAAGCTTCTGCCCTCCCTCCTGTGCCGGCAGCAAGCAGGACCCAGAGCAGCAGCGTGCAACCGGGCTGGCTTAAACTCATGATGGAAGCACAGCAGCGAGACACACACTGGGTGATCCTTCCCTGGAAGTATTTTACCTCCAGCAGATAGTTAGGGGATTTCCTCAGCTGTGGCTGCACCATAGCCATTCAACATGACGGATCAACGCAGTTATATCTTTATGCTGCATAACAGTACTAACTGCAATGGTAATTTGCGATTTTCAAAAGGCAGCCCATAATAAAAATAAACATTAAGCATTGTTTTGGTATGCTGTTATTTCAATGACCTTTCAGTTCTGTTTCAAAACTTCCAAGTTTATCAGCAACGGGCAGTTACATGCTTTTCATTAACCTGCAATTTAGTAACATGAAGAAGCACAGACAGAATTTTAAGACATCCATCTACGCACTCTTTCAGCTTATACAAAATTTAAACTCCAAGTTACCCTTGCGGGTGAACGTAATGTACCAATGAATGTAACTGTGCACGTGGCAAGTTCATCTGCCCTTCTTTCATAAGAAACCTGACTATTAGAACTTAACTTCAGAGGCACCTACTCTATTTACTTTATCAGCTAATATTGTACGTCATAATGCTCCCATCAAAAATATATGTATTTTTCATCAAAACCTGCATTTATATAGCGATATCTACTTCATACACATGATGATGCACTACAACAACCTTTTTTCTGGCAAGATTTTAGGTTTAAAGAATACACAAAGCACTACCCAAAACTCAGGACTGCACTGCCTTCTGCACGCACAGGAACACTTTCAGTCTCCGCCTGATCAGCACCATAAACAATGCATACATTAGGCTCATTTGGGAAAAAGGAAAGGTTTGTTTTCTTCTACTAAAAGGTTTTGCAAGTCACTTTGTCTCATGTATTCCCCATCCTGGTCTTGCACTTCTAAAAATTCAGGGCTGTCCCACTGAGCTGACCCAGGCCATCTCCACAGCAGTCTCAGCTCACTGCAATACAAACTAGCGAGACCTGAACAAGAGAGAACTGCTCCCTGACCCACCCAACACCCAATGATTAAGCTAAGGATTTGTAAACGTCTCCTTCTCGGAGAACTTCCATAGGAAAGCAGGGAGATGCCCTTAGAGCACACCTCTCCCAACAGCAATGCCTGGTTTTTACCTCCACCCGGCTCAGCTCGCCCGCTTTTGTCAAACCTACGCCTAGGGACCTGGGACGGGATCTGGCGATTCCTCCAAGCAGGAGAGCACTTGCAACTCAGATGCTGCACTGCTGAGCACTGCCATGCTCAAGATTGCCGGTCCATCCTGCCTAAAGGCATTAATCAGCTCCCTCTTCTAATTATACTCCCACTGCTTGCCAGGAGTTTGCTATTTTGTGGAATGCAGGTGGGACAACTTTCACCCCTGCTGATCTGCCCCTTCCCTCCTTCTTGACTAAAAAAAAACCCCAAATTCCACAGAGAATAATACAAACGGTTTGACAGAGGCAGGAGATAACTGTCCATCTAGATCAAGCCGTACCATGGTCACCCAGCCAAGGCACTCGTTCAGCTCACACGGTGCCAGCGTGGGGACAGCAGCATGTGGCTTGCCGATGTCAAGGCACACTTTTCACTAATTCTTAAAAGCTGTTCTTTAAAATCATTCCGTTCACAAGCTATTTTCAAAGACTTTGCCATAGAAATGACAAAATCTTGAACTCCTCCTGCAGCAGAGCTCCTCACAGCCAGGCAGGAATGAAATGACTCTGTCACCAAAGGAGCCCTGACAGGTTGGTCCCAGTATCCCTTGCCAGGGCTCCATCTGCTTCCGACAAGAAAGGATGGACCACGGCAGGGAGGTGTCGCTTCCTCCCGCAGCCCGGCGCAAGCTGCCGGGACAAGTCCACACATGAATGGCAGAGGGCAGCTGACTCACCCAGAGCAGCGTGAAGATCTCTGTACAATCTTCAGGGGGATATACCTGGTTTTTACATTATAATGTCGAACTAGTACAAACGGATGGAAATAAATGAGATTATGCTGTGTCTTTTTAAGAAGCTTGAGTCTCTCATGGATTCTTGGTTTTTTAACACTATGAAAGTTGAATTCCTCTGTACAGCCGTCAGGTTAGGTCAATTTAAAAACTGCCTTGCAAAAAGTCATGATTACCAACGTACTTGCTATTTACATCATTGCTCTGTGAAAGCCTACTGATATAATGCTCTGGCTGGAAAAAAGAACAAAAAATATATACATGAATATACATGTATATATTTGTCATTAGGAACTAGTTACATCCGAGTGCCATTCTGATTGACCTGTCTGTAATTATTAAGATATCTTCTAGAACCTCATCTGTTCTTAGGATAGAAGATTTCCTGCCTTCCTACTTTTTATTTAGGGGGTTTCCTGTTTCATGGCTCTGAGATGCAAACCTTAATCACACGGGACCAAAACAGGACTGCTATTAGAGGGATGAGTCCTTACAGAGTTTCACGATAATGAACACACACTGAAGTTCTGAGCAGGGTATTCTAGGGAGGCTTAAAGCAGAGAAAAAGGAATTTTATGTATGAATTGCTGATGAACACTTTTCCATAATTGTAGTCTGAATTCTGTAACGACAGTTTTTGTTGGAATTATGTCTCTGCTTCCATTTGCCTTCCTCTGAGCATCCCCTCAAGAGCATACAGAGAAAAGACCCAGCAGTAGAAAATGCAAATTAAAGTAGTGGTGCCAAATGGCCGGGTCTGCACACACAGAGATCAACCACCGTCACTCCCACTGACATCAAAACCAGAGATAAAACCTCTTATGTGCAAAACCAATGCAGAACCTGAACAGCACCGTGTACCAGTACACGGCTACTGTGGCTTTCCGGTTAGTGGCAGCTCTGGCCACCCTCATCCAGGACACAAAGGCCCTGTAAATGAGGAAGCTATTTCCCTGCCCTCCAGTGCTCAGTCCAGCTCACAGACACCACGTGAGGGACTGGGCAAGAAGGAGGATATGAGCAGCCATCTTCTCTCTTCCTCCTTGACAGGCTCCTGTGAGATAACCAAGTGTGTCTCAGCCAGAAGCATCATGGCAATGGTGAGTCAAAGGCGCTGGTCCTAGAAAGGATACACCTCCAAAATCAACATCCAGGGCTTCACAGCCAGCAGGGCAGGGCTGTGCCGGGGGAAGAGAATGGGCTCTGCTGCAAGGACCAGCTGCTACGGGGACTCACTATGTCTGTGGATCTTCCACTAAACTTTACAAGATGCTCGATGGATTTTAATGCAATTTTAATAAAACAGAGTGAAAAACATTATGATCGGTATTCTCAGCTCATACACCCACAGTGCTAGAGGAGGGGGTTGTTAAAAAAAAATTAAAATTACAAGAGTCCTTCGCACCAACACGTTAGGTAACTACAATTGTGCATACCTGATCTGCTTTTGTAAACACCTGTTTGCACATAGAAGGATCTTGCACTAATTTGCAGGTTCTCGCCAGGAATAATAAAATCTGGCTTCAAGTATAGTGTAAGTGTAGGAGGTACAGCAAGCAGCAGCGGTTACAAATATTAGTTGTATCATCACAAGACATACCTTGCAGTTTACCTATTTTGACCTTGAGATGGCAGAGAAAGAAAAGCTAGCAAGGCAAATACTATATGGTCCAGCTACTACAAAGATACAACACAGAACTGAAAGTGAGAACAGAGACTGAACAATTAATAGATCCTTCTTCTGCTCCTGCATCTGCTGCAAATACTGCTGTGCCTCATTTACTGGGCTGCTTAAACATGTTAAGGCAGAGCAGGGGGAAGAAGAGGCAACTCCACGCTCAGGTTATAAAAATGACTGGAAGAAAAAAAAAAAAAAAACAGTAATATGTAGTTTAGATTATGACAAGTCAGTAATGATAGAGCAGGAGAAAAGGAAGAAATGGAACAGAATATCTGGAAAGAGGATGGAAAAAAATGAGAGTGAGAAAGAAGCACAGTTGGGGCCAAAGATTTTTTTTTTTTTTCCCAAAGAAGTGTGACCAAAGGACAGAGTTTTGCATGAAGTTATTTTCCTGAAGACTCTGTCAGCAGAACTTCTGCCAGCTGATTTCACTGCCTTAGCCAATGCACTGCATTCTGCAGCCCAGGCCTGCGTTTGTGAGCTTAAGCCTTCCCCAGTTCCTCTCATCTCTAGGATGACCACGTGGCTCTTAGGCAGGGCTATAGTTTACTCATATTACAATTAAACTACAGGAAAGCATGTAGGCATGCAAGGGAAGTGATGGTCTAGCTGCTACGTAACTGCGGCCACAGAACAACACACAAAAAAACCCTCTGTGAGTTCAATCTTGTGCCATCAACCACGTTTCACATATTTAGAAGCGTGCAGATAGGTTTAAGTCATATTCACACACACACCCCTTGCTTTGTTTGGATGCATGAAACCCGAAAGACCACAAGCTACACAAAAAAGTACAAAAAACTACCCGAAAGAGAGTTTGTCCTGCTGCCTGAATGGTAAGTGAAAGGCAGCGGTCCTGCAGTGAGGGTGCCACGGCGCTGCTCAGCCAGGGAACCGAAAGCCAGTGCGAAGACGGGCACCTTTTGCACTTGGCAGCTCTCGGTGTGGACCTTCACAGCAGCGTACCCCAGCAGACTTCCTACAGCTAAAAAGCCCATCTGCAAACAAACTCTGACAAGACACAATAGATGGTAAACGCTGCCTCCAAAACTGTGCAAACATCAGTTCCTTAAAAATCGGGTCTTCAGGGTCTAATGAATGTCCTTGGTAAGTAAGTACAGCTTTTCACAGCGCTGGATACTCAGAACCAGGGCTGCAGCTCAGGAGTTGCTGATTCCTAGCCCACACACAGCTCTTCGGACAGGACACGTACCAGCAAGGAAGCAGACGGAGGGGAAAAACATATCTGTAGGTACTTACATGCAAGATGAAAATTAACTGCACTTTAGGCATACTTTAAAAAAAAACATAGAATAATGCTGTGTGACATACTGTTCCCTGAAAATCATCCACCTTAATCACAAAATACTTCGATTGTACTTACAGCATTTAACACCTCTAGCAAACACTTGCTGCAATCAGATTCTTTATAGTAACAGTATGGTTAACCAGTTACAGCGTTAATCAGTCCAAAGCTAATTATCAGGGGTGTTTCAAAAATAGCATACCGAACAACAGGAAAAAAGCCAAATAATATTATACCTATTAGATTTTAGTTGATAAAAAAAGCCCAACTTAATAAACTATTCAGTGCAGAATCAAAACAATTTCAACAACATATCCTTCAATAAGCATGGTAATTCTAGCCATACATCTTTTAATTTGCTTTTTTCTCAAGACTTACCTATGTTTTTCTAGTTCGTTGTGTGATGACCTATTAAAAAGAGAAAAGAAATATTAGAGAAAAGGATAGATACCAAGATTTAGAATATTTAAAAGCCAACACCTGCATAAGTTGCAAAAGAGCTCTCTAAAACATGTATTTATATGGATTATGAAACAGCTTTGCTGTTAAATTGGTTCACTTTTACATCCCTTAGATACTTCAAGGTATCAACTTAATTTCCAAGAGTAAACCGTGGGTTTGGGGGGGAATTATAATAAATTTGCATTTATTAGCATTCAATAGATTCAGAGACAGAATTGGACATAAAAAACTGAGCAGGTTAGTAATGAAAACAGCCCACAAGATTTTTATCTGTGAAGAAAAATTATGAGGGGGCAGAAAGCGTTAGAAGATCTAAATGGCAACAGGTAAGAGTAAAAAGCACCCCAAAAGCTAGCTTTCAAGCCCACAGAAAAGCAGAAAGAAAAATCAGCAGCTAACCACTGCTGTTGCTGTTGACATCTTAACGGCAAAAAAAAAGGAATCCTCTTAATTCTTCCGAGTCCACAAACAGAAAAAGAAAATAACATCACAGTCCCTGAACTGACCACATCAGTATGCTATTCTCTTCCAATCTACTGTGATTTGAGATTATTTCCCCCCCCCCCCAATCGATGCCTCAGGTTTTTTGCCTTTAGAAGGCAGCCCTAACTTCTTGGAGGATTTTTTTTTAATTGATTCAGCTGGAAATATTAATTTTTTTTTATTTACACAGCTCAGATTAAAAACATTCCTAAAATGAAGTTATTGTTGCTACTTCGAAACCAGCAACTTCCCAGACCTTTAGTTTTGTCCAACTGAAAACATTGCCAGTACGTAAGGATCAAAAGATACAAAGGCAGTGGCAGCTTTTATGGCTGGCAGATTATGTCAAAGCAGCTCTCCTACAACGTGCTGTAACCCCTGCCTGCATCTGGGCACAATGTGCTGACCGAGATGGCTTTGTGGAGGTGTAAGTGCACAGTCCATCGAGTGAGCAGAGACATTCCAGGGTGAGAAATTCTTCCTGCACAAATGCACAGCCTGCCCAGTGACAAGCCGTTCCGCCTCTCCCCGCACACGCGCATGCAGCTGGATGCTGCGGCATACCTAGGTGTTACTGACGATGAAAGCATCTCTCCAGCCACAGAGAGGGGAAAAAAAAAGCAAAGCTCATGCAAAGAAATAACCAACGAACAAATCCACAAACAATTTATTTCAGCCCGGCGCAGCTCCTGATCCTGCAAGGAATTAAGTGAACTGCCCCTTTGCAGGTAGAAGAAAACTCAAATGCATACAAGGTTCAGCACTGATGTTAATTCATTTTCACTGGTAAGCATCCCAGTATTGTTACCAAGACATTAGCTATGTCAACCATGACCTGGTATCTGTTTCTGAAAAGCCTATGAATTTTTCTTTTTTTTTAACTTGTTGCATCAAGTGAGCCACAATCAGGTAATGTTATGTGTTTCTACTGCGCCATGTAAGTGCTCCTGACCAATGCAGCAACACTGAAAGTGTTTTACACATGTTCTGTGCTACATTAAGGTGGGCTGGGTTTGCTGTGATTTACTGCCTTTACCATTTGACCATAATAAGGGAATATTGTTTTTATTTTCTACTCCTACACACACAGAGATAGTCAAACCTTTTCTCCGTGAAAAGTGACACACACTATGCCAAATCTGCCAAAGCTTATGAAAACACACAGAAAATGTAAGTTCAGGAGGAACCATTCTCCCCCCACACCCCCAATGGGCCCATCAAAGGCACAAAGACACTGTTCGCAGGGAGCTCTGGAAGAGAGAGGAAATATAGGCTGGCCTAGATTCAGCCCTATGGCATGACCTCCCTGACATTTTTGGCAATTATACCCAAGACGAACATGATCACTGTAACTAGCCAATTCCAACCTGCCTGCTGTAGCGGAGCTCACACCCAGCTCCGGTGAGCATGCACGGTGACCGCTGCACCAGCAGAAAAAATACTGGCCAAGAAATGCAGCCTGCACAGAGTATTTTGCTGGGTAAAGAGAGGACGCAATGAATAGCTGGCAGTCCTTCTGCTTGCAGCACACCTACAAGGCACCTCTGGCTCATGAAGGGTGACCCTGGCATTCACCTGGGATACGTCCTGCCAGACTGGCTTTGGAGGGGCACAGCTGCCTGCCCTGGTTATGCCAGCTACCAAACGGAGCGGCGGCAAACGTGTGCCTCTTTGCAGAGCTCTTTGGGATGCAGAAGCCTAATGGATGCGTGCAAACATCGGCATCAGCCACACATTTCAGGAGGTGCAGGGAGGCTGACTAATGCCTCAACTATCAGGCCCTATCTGGGAACCAAAACTGAGAGTTTTGGCATTTACCTGGCAGTTGCTCCAGCCACAGAACAGGCTAAATACCCTATTATAAGCATGATGGGTTTTTTTTTTGTTGGGTTTATTTTCAGAAGACATGAACATCTCTCTAAATATTGTTTATTCTCTCCTTCATTGTCTACAGCACTGTATATTGCAAAAATATCCATCTCCTCCTGCTTTTCATGCAACCTGAAGCGAGGAAAAAACACACAAGAATGGGTCTACACACAAACCAGCAGCCCAAGCACTACCTCCATTTTAAAATGGAGTTTACAAACTTCAATAAAAGATAAGGTGTGGGCCAGGACTAAGAAGATATATGGAGATATATATATTTATATAGCAGAGACAGGTGTACAACTGTGGTTTTCAGACAAATTGTTCCGGTGGAGCCCTTCAAAAGTGGCTGCAAGAGAAGAAAGACTTTTGGTGTTTAGCTTAAGTTCAGTATATTAGGATCTGTACCTGCAGGCAAAACTTGGGGGAGTTGGGGGAAGCAGTGATGAAAGAAAGGTGTCAATAAAAAGATCCAGATAAAAATAAAGGGAAAAAGACAACAATAAAAAAAATCATCAGCAAAATCACAGATTCAGGAGGAGATCAGCAATGCTGCTGCTTAGACTACACCGTTGACCTGAGACAGCCCTAATATCCCTTCAGCAAATGCCAAGCAGTTCACAAGCCATGAAGTAGCAGTTAAAATTTCTTTGTGAATAAATTGTCAAAAGAAGATTTGAAAGAAGGGGAGGGAGCCAAGTAAATGCAGTTGTTGGTTTGCAAGATGCTGTGCCACTTTCAACAGCAAGTGCCTAATGCTGTCCCCTTCCACCACCCTCCCTGCCCTAAACAAGACTTCTAGGTACTTGTATTTGAGCATGTCGTTGATGCAACACTCAGCACCATTAGGACAGGTGCTAATTGAGATGATAAGACTAACCCAGAAAAGACAAGTCCCCCCCCAAAAAGAATAACTTTCTACCAGTTTACCAGTAAGCCAGCAGGAACTGCCCACACATGTACCAAGCTGAGATTTCACCATACGTGTGACGCGCTGCCTGTTTGGTTACTAAATCATCTTCCCCTACTCTTCCACCCATTTGCCCCACCAGACGCTGCATCTTGTTGGAAGGAAACAAGCACAGCTCCTGACAAAAGCAGGGACGTATCAGAAACGCCGCTGAAACTTCTTCCCCAATGCTCATGGGAGCCAGGTCCAGGCCGCGAGTCACTGATGTGCTACCGGTTGCCAACGCATTTTGAAGTGCTATAGGGAGCAGAGCGGGCTATTTAACGAAATGCTTAAAACAGTGGCAAGAGCCCTGCCTGCGCCAGGGCTTTCTGGTGCAGGCAGGGCTGGCAGAGTGTTGTACAACCCATGTGCAGAGGACACAATTCCACCTAAGCTCGCACGGCACTTGGAGGGCCATGTGCAAACTACGTTGCCTGCACTTCACCTTTTGTCCAGGCCAAGAGAGTAAAAACAAACCGAGCAAGAAGTTTTACAAGGTGGTACATGCTAAGTGTCTGCATCTGATTGCCACTCCCAAGCGTGCCAGTGCGCAAGAGCACGCAGTTCATACACCCGCAGTCTTGTCTGGATGCGACTGCTACACGGCTCACAGCTGGCAAGATCCCGATTCGCTTCCAGGAAATTTTCTGTCTGCACACATAACTTGCCATGGGATGCACCTGAAAATATTACAGCCCGCCACACGAAATCACCCGAGATGAGGAGTGCTGCGACAATAAACCTGCACATAAGTACATGTCCTGCCCAGTATTCACTGCTCCTGCGTCATTGGGTTTTTTCCATTTGTTTTAAACTGGATACATCACTTACAGCCTGTCGAAGAAACAGCCTGTATGGAATTAATCCACTAGAAATGGCTTTTGCATTCTCCTCATAGCAAAATTTAACCGGCCCTGCAGATTCAGCTGGGATCTGGGAACCAGGCATACTGGCACAGCCTCGATGCAGAGCTCTGGCTCCAGTACCTCATTCAAGTTTGCGCTGCCACATGTTTGTGGTGGCGAGGTCCGAACACGCTTCTAATACGGTGGCAATTTGTTCTCCTCAATTGCACGAGCACTGCAACTCCCAGGCATCACAGACCTACTGTAGTTCCTCAGGGGTGACAGACCAGTTGGTGAGATCTATTATATTGGGACCAAAACGCATCAGTTTTAAAAACAAGCATGGTGATATCAATTGATGTCCCTCTGCTGCCAGCTTTAGGAAAGCAAACCCAGAGGATCTATCGAATTCAGAAAGCCAGGCAAAAAAGCAGAGGAGCCATGTCTCCACAGTCTGGTTTGCAGTGTTTTATTCTCGGCCTCCCACAAAAAAAAAAAAAAATTAAGGAGAAATAAAATAAAAATCAGGCTCTGATCCCTAAGCTGCTTTGTGTGGGCACAGAATAACATCTGCAGAGAGCAAGGGGCTCGCTCTGCAGGCCACAGGTTGACCCTCACCATGAGCCAACATTAACAGAGGAATTCGGACATTAAGCTCTGTTTTTATTTGAAACACCAAATCCAGCTTTCATCTTTTTCTAGCTATAACCCTTCACCAGAACACAGCACAAAGTACAAGTCTATTTATATAACACATGAGCAAAAATATTAATTAATAGATACAGAAGATACATTTATAAACCAGCATTTATTTTGCTCCCCCTCCTTCAATAAACCAGCTCCTAAATTAACAGGCCAAACGCACTGCACCACCAACATCCAATTCCTTTCTCTGCAAGTGAATTTAACTGGGACCTCAGTAGACTCGTATCTAACACTAAGATTTTAGTTTTCATGTTACCTTACTTCTGACCTTTTCGTGGCAAAGCGGCTGCCCGAGCTCCCCCGCGCACGGGCAGACACGCACCTCACACCCACGGACAGCTCAAGCCACCCCACACCTGGTGAGCGTCGTTACAGCCAGGGCAGAAGAAAGCCCAGTTATCTGCAGGCTAGTGTGGTTTTCTGTCAAAGTGCCTCGCCTCGTGAGCAAATGTCACCAAATTTCAGATTTGCGTCATATTCCTCCTCGGCACATTGCACACGTGTTACCTATCCATTTCCTTGGATCAAACGGCAAGCTTGGGGGGACTTTTGAGTATTTGTTATTAACATTTCCAAGGCACAACTGCACTAAATCCAGCTGTTTGTTTCATGCCTTTTCTTTAACTCCAACTACACATTAACAAGAATTATTAGGCTGCGTGGCACTGCTTTAGGAACTACAGCCACTGCTCTGTGAAGAGGAGACATTTATTGTACTGTGGTCAAGTGCCTGATAAGTATTAGTGTAACACGAAGATGTGACCCAGGTTTACCTCCCCCCCTAAAAGACAGTCTTGTGCCTTTCTCTAATCTCCTGTCCTCTTTCCAAAACAAGAATCCAGTTTCATTTGCCAGAGGATTTTGGTCAAAACTACTGGAGGGGAACAAGTCTGAATCTCAGCTGAGGACACGGTACAAACGGCAAACCGGAAAGAGAGAGAAAACAAAGCGGTTTGGTTTGTGTGACATGGGAAAGGGCACATCATAGGAAACTGAGTGAGAAGAAAACACATAAAATCAAGTAATTTTAATGTTGAAGTGAAAAAGAAATGGCTAAAAATTGTGTCTGATTGCTACCAATAATCCCAAGAATATTGTTCAGCAACAAACTGCTAATGACCACTTCCAATTTTGATCCAAAGCTATCAGTGGACAAAGCAAAAATGTTACATTCCTGTGGTGGACAGAAGGCTTATAGATTTTGGTTAATTAAATGCAATTCTGCTGGTATTTTTCCCTGCATGAATCCAAACCTGTCAAAATTACTTCTCACTTAATCGCAGTGGAGAGGCCAGCAAGCTTTTAGCCCAGACCTAAGCATCCTGTCCAAAGGGTGGGCAGCCTTCCTCCCCCTTCTTCTCCTGCGGGTTTGGGCCTCGCCAGCCTTCAACGAGAGGATGGAGGTCTCAAGATACGATTTCGTACATGAACATCACCACCACCTCGGCAGAGGAAGAAGGCGTCCATCAGTGCTCTCGCTGAACAACAGGGCGGCTGTAATCCACCCCTGCCCGGTCCCCCAGCCCGTAGCAGCCGGTCAGCACACCTGAACTACACGGGGTACGCTCTTCCCCACCCCGCAGGCAGGCAACATGGGGGAGAAAATACAGAACAAAGAAGAAGGGTACAGCACACCAGGCTTCCTCACATCTGACAGTTTTTCTCCTCCTCTTCTCTTTTCTGATTTTCCCAGAATGAGGAGGAAGACGTTTTTCATGCTTTTATATATGCATAGGTCATAAAGCATGGAAAAAAAAAATATACATATATATACATATATCGCTTTTTAATCTGATCAGATGCTGCAAGCAGCAGGATACAAAAATAGATAATGAAAACAACAACAAAGCCCCTGCAGTTTTGAAATGTGCAGTTATCTGTTCCTTTCCTACTCCCCCAACCTTAAGTATGTATTTTTCTATGTAAGAAAAACAACGCAATAATAAGGCATATTATTATATGTACGCAATCATGCCTGCCTGCATCTGATGCTCCAAACCCAGTGCATCTGGAAAATGCTTCAAGTGGAACAACATGGACAAACACTTTGCCCGGTGGTTCACATCACCCACGACCACTCCAGATCCTCTGAACTTTGGCCAGTCGTCTCCCTCTGTTAATCTTTGAGTTGCTCAGGAAGATTTAACTGTATTATCAAAAATTCAAACTCTAGTCCGGGCCTCAGACCCTATAGCCTGTAAGCTCCAAATAACAATAAACCAGTGATGCTAGTGTACTTCAGGCATTTTAGATTGGATGTTCAAATGTAAGGATAATTTCTCCCCCTCAAATCTAAGCTCACAGGCAGACTTGAGCAGCAATTGCTAGATGTGGGTACAGAGTCTATAGGTACAACGCAGAGCTGCCCGCACGGCCCTGCTGCTGCACCTCCGTCCCTGAAATAGCAGGGTGCTGCACCGAAGCAACGCGCCTCTATTTCCCACATGGGCAAGCAAGGCCAGTGTCCGTGCCGAACCAGGCAAACCACCGTCCTGGTGGTGGCCACCCTTGAAACCATTTCTCGACAAGCATTATCCTGTCCTGTAACACAAACGACTCATCCCTAATCTAATCACTGCAGCTAGAAGAAAAGAAAGTATAAGTAAATGTACACATCATGTACCGCAGGATGGCATTTTTGAAGGTTGCCACTACTACAGAGTGAGAATCAGAGCGAAAGACTGAACAGGTAAATATAAATCTACAGGCAGAAAAAAAGCAGGAAGGTTAACTGCAAGCAGACGTGTATGCCTCAGCTTTAATAATGCTAGCAAATCTGTGACCAGAAATCTTTTAATTCTGCTGTATTTGATAGATTACAAATCCTCTCCTAAAAACTCCTGAAAGCAGCTTACAGTTCAGACAAATAACTGTTTTGCAGCGGATGACAAGAGACCTAAGAACGGAAACGATGGAATAATAGCTCTGTAAGTAACACAGATTTCTTGAATGCAAGAGACAGAAAAGAAGAAATCCGTACAATTCAATGAGCAGTTTACAGCTGGAAATCCTACAAGACCTGTTGTCGTTAACTGTGAATTTTTTTTAAAGGCAGCGAGCATACTTTATAAGAAAATAATTAAAAATCTTCGGGAGCAAAGTGTCTCAGGAAACAAGACACGCCTCCCACTCCTGATGACTTTCTTTTTTAAAATGAACTGACGTCTTCTCTATGCTCCAAGATGAGACAAAGAATTCAACTGAAAACAAAAAATGTAGGAGTACTGCAATTAATAACCTCTGAAATGGTTGCCTTGCTTAGAGTAGGGGCATAGGGGAATAATTTGCTCCCCCTCAGTTATCTTCAAGACACATTGCTCGGCTGCGGTAGGCACGACCAGGGAGCTCACTAGCTTGCGTTTTTCTCAAGGAGGGAGCTCGCCAGCTTTTGATTTCAGTTTGCACCTCCAGTGCCCCACGAGCAGCCGCTGGCCCTCTGCCCCATACCTCCCCAGCGCCAGCAGACCCAGCTGCCCACTGCCACGCGGGATGCCCGCTGGAGGAGAGAGAGCGGAGTGGGCCTGCCGAGACTCACTGCTCGTTTGGAAAACAAGTCACATGCAAGCCGAGTTCATTTTAGGCTATTCTACAGGAGCCACCATCCAGCACGACCGTGCAGAGCGGAGCCTGCGCTGGGGAGAGCATCCCCGCTCCGGGGCAAAGCAGGCCCAGCTGGGCACAGTCCTCGGTCCTCTCCGGAGCAGCCCTGGAAGAGCAAAGCAGAGCACAGGACTGGAGGAGCTCCCAGGCAGGGGCCGGCACTGTCCCTGTAAGACAGCCTCCTGCACGTACACAGCCGCTGCCCGAGCAGCAAACAAAGCTGCAGAGAGCCTGCGCACAGCAGCCCTCCGCTCATGCCATCGCAGCACAGGTAGCGGCTGCGGGGAAAACAACAAAACCACCACTACCACGCCAAAGAGGCGGACGATAATCGTGATAAATAACGACCGAGTCATGCATTTTGACGGATCTGCATGCGGTGGGCAGGCGGGCTGGCGACCCAGCGGTGCAGCAGAAGCCCCGGAGAGGTCAAGTTCACTCCAGCACCTTCTCCCTTAATACCTACAGGAGAAGTTCAAGTGCGCCGGTGGGTCTCCCCCCACCACCCCGAACACGCTCCCCCTCCGAGAGCCCGGCTGCAACCGGAGGCTGCATCTGCTCTGGCTGCGATGGGGGAGGCGGCCGGTTCGCTGCCTGTGGTTTATAAATAAATGCTGGGGGGGAAATTAGTGCCATGCAAAGAGAAGTCTGGGTGGCGATTATGGTGTTAAGATCTGCAGTAAAAGCCGCTGTCGGTGAGCGCGGAGCAGAAGGAGCGATGAGGGCGGATGGTTTAGAAGTGCAGTGAGTACTAAGGAGATGGTGTACGCGTGGCAGTGTTTATATGAGAGATCAAAACAGAGCCAAGCCCATCCAGGGAAAAAATGGCGACTACCGGGATGGGGGAAACTAAGACACAGGATTAGTTATTATTTTTAATAAATGTATGCACTGCACACAAGCTAGACACATTGGAAAAGCTGCCGATTCATTCTGAAAAAGCGGTGCGTCTATTACCTGTTATTCTGGGATTTTCTGGCCATGGTGCCTGCCTTTGTTTTCTTTCTGGAATAGTCACTATCGAAGGGTAACACTGATGCATAGCCATGTTCTGCTTCTAGGGACAAAGTCAGCATTAGTGGCAATATATTTTTTCCATGCATTTTTTTCCTCCTTTGCAGGAACGCTAGGGTAAAGAACAGAATTTTTTCCGGTTGATTTGTTTGGATTTTATTCTGGCATCTCTTAAAGAAGCGAGACAAAAAAAATAACAACTCGGTAAACCAAAAAAAAAAAAAAAAAGAAAAGAAAAAAGTGCCGAAATTAGGAGGATTATTTGAGTGCACAGTAAAAACGAGGCGGATCATGCAAACCCTTGTCACGCTGCGCTGGGGGGAGGGGAGCACTGCCATACAATTAACGACTGCCACACACAGAGAAGTGTGAGGTATCCTGAGCGCTGCAACACACACACCATCCCCATCCGGAGCTTGACAAAAAAATAACCGATTTTTTTTTTTTTTAAAAAAAAAAGCCAAGAGAAGAGCACTGTTCCTCCCCCAGCGCGGTGCCTCTGGCGAAGCCCGGGTCAATCCCGCGGCGCCCGGGCAGGTGAGGGCGCGGGGCTTGTCCCCCGGCCCGGGCCGCCCGCCGCCGCCACACAACAAAGGCCGAGAGCGGCTGGGAGCGCCTGCGGGTGACTGACTGACTGCCCGCCTGCGCCCAGTACCTCGGTCTCTTCTCTCCAAGTACTCGGCCGCTTCCAGGAGAATTAACAGAGAGTTCAATTCCATGGCTGCCTGTGCCGAGCCGAGCCGAGCCGAGCCGAGCCGAGCCGAGCCGAGCCGAGCCGAGCCGAGCCGAGCCGAGCCCCTCGCCCCCCGTCGCCCCGCGTCGCGCACCGCGCCGAGTTCACGCGCGGGGGACTTCCAAGCCCCCGGTTATAAGGCACCTCTCTCAACCTACATTTGACACACAGGCGACGGGCAGCCCGCGCCGCCAATAGAGAATCGCAATTCGGCGCAGGGGCGGGACGCAGTGAGGCAGCCGGGCCAATCGGCAGCCAGAGCACCCCCCCCTTTTCCTCTGGCTGGGGCAGGGAATGTTGACAGATCCCCATCTCCCCGTCCGATTGGCTGGCCACTATAGTAACAATTTAGAAGCCGAAGCTTAGCAACAGCACGTGGTGGCCCGGCCCCCGCGCTAGCTGAGTGGCCGGCTTCTTGCATGTTAAGCAGGTAGCGGCCGCCGATTGGTGCGCGGGGCGCCATGCAAATGAGGACGGGGAAGGAGCCAATGAGGTGGGAAGCGCGTGCCGTGCGGCAGGAGGCGGGGAGGCAGGAAGGGGGGAGCCAATGGGCGGGTGGACGCGCGGCGTTGCTGCGAGGAGGAGGCAGGCAGAGGGGCGGGGCGGCGCGAGGCTCCGCCCCCGCCGCCCGCCCTCACACGCTGCCGTGCGCGACACGGTCGCCGGACCGGGGAGCGCATCGGCGGGTGCCGGAGCAGCTACTAATGCTAACGGCAAACCTGCCGCCGGAGCGCGGGCTTGCTGAGCCGGGGGAAAGAGGGGAAAAAAAGGGAAAAGACGGGGCGGCCGGAGCCAGGCCTGGGGAGCGCCGACTTCTGTGAAGGAAACCCGCTGCCGCCATAACCGCGCCTGCTCGGCACGGCTGCAGACGCTCGCCCAGGGCGCTGCGGGCTCGGCCCGGCCCGGCGTGCCCCCAGGCATTACCGGCCCGGGTCAGACCTCCACCCCCGCGGCCTCCCCCCGCTGGGCACGGGCGTCGGCAGCGGCTCCCTCCCGGGCACCGCCACCCGGGGTGCCCGCCTCCGCGGCGGCGCTGTGCCAAGGCTCCCCGGCCCACAGCCGTGGGGCGGGCGGCGCTGAGGAAAGGCGCGGGCGGCGCATGCGCGTGGGGGCGGGCGAGGGGGCGCGGACCCGCTTCGCCGGAAGAGAAGCCCGCGCAGGGGCGGCGCGTGCGGGCGGCGGGGGTCTGCACAGCGTTCGTGCAACCGGCGCGCCGCCCTCTCGCTGATGAGCGTCGCGATGCCGCGGCGGAAGGGGCCTTGAGCCGTGCCAGCCGCTGGGCTTGCGCCTCGGCGCCTCTTGTCCCATCAGCGTCGGGCAGTTTTCACACAAAAAAAGTATTATTTTTCACTGTAAATACGAGGGTGCTGCTCCTTCCAGGCCATGGGGAGGGAAGCGGGGCCCGGAGTCCCCGGTAGCCCCAGAGACGCCTGCAAGGAAGGCAAGGGAAGTGGGGCAGCAGGCCGTGAGGAGGTGCCTCCTCGTGACAGCGCCCAGGGACCTTGGCAGGCATCGAGGGCAAAAAAGCAACCGCCTCCCCAGGCGTCGGCAAATGGAGGGCCCCTGGGCATCACCAGGCCACTGGGTTGGGCCCTTGTGCATCTTAAAGCAAGAAGGGAGCTCTTGGTGTGCCCACTGTGGGATTTCTTACCGCCACCAGTGCAGGAGGGATTTCCTAAAGCTAGCTGAGATTTCAAGCAGATTTCAATTCTGTTTCTCCTTGCCATCTATAAGTCAGAAGAATGTTGGCATATGACTACAACTGAAGGAAAAGCCTCCTGCTCTCATAGTGGAAAGTATGGCAAGAAATGAACTGGAATGAAAAAGATGATACAAATGGGATGCCAGAGATGCTGCAAAAATGTGTCTGGCACATACATCTGTGACCCCTTACAGCGTGCAGGCAAGAGAGGAAAACAACAGTACTGCAAAAAGATGCACAGAGATTTAAAAGAATTATTAAACTCTACACAATAGTCTAACCTGCTGAAAAAAGAAACAGTGGAAAGCTCTTAGAAATGCAGTCAGAGTTACTGCCAGCTTTCCAACCCTTGCCAGCATATTCAGCTGCCTTTCGTCATTTGGATACACAGAAGCCATCTACCAGAATAGCCTGACTTCTGGCGTACGGGCTGAACAGGAAGGAGCTCAGCACCTTTCCTGTCCACACCATCCTATTTGTGCTGCTAACTTTGCATTCTTATCTCAGATAGCTGCTGCACAGCTGTTGCCTAAAACTGGTTGGTTTTAACATGAGCAAGTAGTTTTAAACTGTGCTGTGATCACACATTCATACATCGTCAGGCCAAAAGTTCTGAAGCCTGTAATCAGTCCACCTGCAGAATAGCACTTAGGCACACAAGTGGTCCCATTGATTTTAATTGAACTATTTGAGTAAGAGCTATTCAGCATACAGGAGGGTTGCAGAATATTGTCCTCTGTGTTTATTCCTTGGCAAAAGATGTCAGCTACAGTTTCCTTTTAAGAGGGTAATAGTGATTCAGATTAAAATAAGGCTTATGCTTTAGTCTTTTTACAGGATTGTGTTAAAACTACATATACATTACACCTGCTAATTTATTAGTCTGTATCTTGCTGCCTCAGATACGCAAGTGTAATGTGGCTCTTGAACACTGCTGAAACACAGATCACATTTTACTGCCTTTTGGTCCAGGCATCAAGGATGAGACAAAATAGAAGGCTGTGAAGAACGTAGCATTGTGACTGTAATTTAAGAGAATTTTATATCTGCTTGGGAAAAGTCTGACTCCATGAATTACAAGGCAGAAGATAATTTGGTGCATAGATTGCAATGGTGAAAAAATTGCTGTAACATTTTCCACTTGCTGCTTGAACTGTTGAAATTCTGCATGTAGGTGAGACACTACTGTTTTCACTGTACACCCGTTGAAATTTATGGCAGTTTTGCTGTTGACTTAACTGGAAGTACATTTAAACACTATTTGACATTGCTTTCTGTTACGAAATAGCATGAAACCATATATGCATAGGTCTGTGTTGTCCACACAGGAAATAAAGTTCCCTTTGCTGGACCACGTGCGTAGGGCATGTAGTAAAGAAAATGCAAAGATGTACAGATCAGGCACTGTTGTTCTCCAGCCACAGCAATCTAGCAGTACCTCAGATTTTCAGAGCACCTATATTTCTTTGTATATGCGTCTAAATGTATCTTAAACTGTTTTGTACATGCACTGTGGAATCAGTCGTATGTCCAGAAAGGAAGATGAACATGCTACATATATAAATGTACCTGGGTGAAAGTGGGATACGCTTGTATGAAAGGCCAGGATTCAGGTATGGATTTACTGAGGCTCTGAAGGCCTGAAGGTTCTCCGGCCCCTCCCCACCACACTATGAACGCACACCGTTTGCCTCCAGAAACACAGGAGTCCAAACAAGTGTTTGGACAAACTGAGGAGGGTGGATAGCCCGTGCTGCGCACCCCACCAAGCACTGCCTTCACCGGACACTCCTCGGTGCTCGGTCCGATCCGACTGCTGGGTCTCGCTCCCCAGCAGTTTCAGCCCTCGCCCTCCCCTGCACCCCCTGAGACCCAAACCCAGCAACCTAACCTCTCCTGGGGTAAAAACCGTCAGACTCAACGTGATTGCTCTTTCTGCTTTTAAATGTGGACAGAAGTATTTTGAAGACAGTTGTTTTAAGGTGGTCGAGCACAATTTCACATTGATACTGGCGCTTTCCAGGGCCCTGTGCTTCCACCCTTCCCTGCACGGAAGGGGTGCTTTGGGAAGAGAGGGGCCACTGAAACCAGCTGGACTATGTGCGTCAGTCAGTGTCGTGCAGTGTGTTAAGGACTGCAAAATAGGGACAGTGCAGTCACAAAAAATAGCTGATTTCTGTTTACGGTGGATCTCGGCCTCAGGAGTCATAAACTGTATTAGTCTGCTTGAACTATAAGCGTGTGTGTAACCACAGAGCCCCTGCTGATGAAATCCCGAGTAAACCCATGTGCATTTAGGAAGGACAGCGTATGGATTGGCGTATACCAAACAAGCGCTGACACACATTTACCTGTAGTTGTGTCGAAGGAGCTTTCTGTTCGGTGTGCAACGATGTGTTGGAGAACTTAGAGAATTAAGAGATCTTAGTTGTACTAAGATTATTTCTCCTAGAGTGAATTCAACTGAGTCCTTCTCAGGAGGCACCATAAAAACTTTTAAAATACCTAGAATGAATCGTTCTGGATCTGTTCTTATTTGTGCCAGTGAGCCAGGACTAGCTTTGGTGGTGTCAGCTTGGGTGCAGAGGTGTAAAATGAGTGTGAAAGAAGATCAGCCAAATTACTTTAAGAACTGAAGGACATGATCTAAGATACACAAGTCCTCAAAGGCTTTGCAGATTTGCGTCTCTAAATAGCTTTTTTCCATTTCTACGAGCAAGCAGCAGGAACAGCTGAGTGCTAAAGAAACAGCTGTCCTTCAGTGATAAGGGGTAGCTGTCACTTCATGGTGAAGTTTGAAAAACTTTATATTTAGAAGCAGAAGGGAGAGCCATCAGCAGCCACACCCCACAACCTGCGCTGTTTGGGGTTTCTTCGCTGCCTGCACTTTGTGATTGGAGTGGTAGTATTTACATTTTTAAATGTTACAATGCCTTTCTTTTCCAAAATCCATCCTGTGGCATGACATGGCATGTGAGATCAGTGACATCAGAACTGCTGACTGCCCTGAGCTGTGATGAGGGCAGATGAGTTGAGGATCCATAATTCAAACAACTTCCTTCATTATTCCCCACATACGGCCTTAAAGAAATAATTAGGCCTTCCGTGCTTTTCAGATTTGGCTCATTGCAGCTACTGCATGTTTCTTTCTTCCATCTTTTAAATTCCTTACTGTGTCTTATCCCTATGTCCAGAAATAACCTCCTTCATTGTGCCTTGGAGTCCATCCCCGTGTTTCCTTGGGTGTTGCAAGTCTCAGGTAATTAGCCAAGAGTTAGTTGTCTTCCCGCACAGGAGGGGATCTGCACTCAGAGCTGGCACTGGCAAGTTTCAGCTCCCTGTCTCAGCATCTCAAATCCCATTTAATTTCTGATCTCACCTGTGATTCAGATCATTAGCTCTGTTTCCTACATGCAGAAACAAAAACACCTGAAAGTTGAACAGAAAGACATTTCCGAAGTAACAGTTTTCTCAGTGCCCAAGCCCAATTTAAGACACTCTGATTATATCTGCCCTGCCGAATAAAGCAGGGCCGAGGACCATTCTCCAACCCTGATCTCAAATGGCAGATGTCACTGCAGCCGCTTGGCTCTGCATCTCCTCTGGGCTGCTACTGGTGCACATGTGGCTTTTAGTCATCACTTTATTTTATGTGCAGTTTGCTTTTAGTTTGGGGTAGGTTTTTTATGTTCAAAGTGCCTGAAGATGTGTGGCAGCCCATCAGAGAGCTGCTTTCAGAGCTTAAAGCTGAAGTTATGTGACATGAAGGTACGTGGGGTATTGGGGTTCATGAGTTGTTGCTACAGAGTTGAGGGACTGCGTAGTGTGGAGAAGTCATGTCCGTGCAATCTCATCTAATGTGCCCTCTGGATTGGTCCTCGACCTGTGGTACCCCTGGAGCTGTACCCAGGTGTAAGCTTGGGGAGTAGCTTGGTCCAAGGACCACGACAACAAATAAACAGTATAGATACTGTGGGGTCCTATCGACCTGAGTGATTCCCACACATCTGCGTTGGTGGGCTCTCAACGTGATGCTCGCTAGCCCAGCTTGCTGCCTGCTCTTGAGCAGTTGTTTGTTGCGCTGTTTGAATCACTGGCTTTCCCAAAACAATTGAATTTCTCCTGGTTTTGTTTGGGATTTAGCGAGGGTTTATGAAACGCTATGGAACAGACATGCTTGAAAGTCAAATCTGAAAAAAATAGTACTTCAAGCTGAATGCCAGTCCCCTGTAACATTCATTTCTTGTTAATTGCTGTATTATGAAAGACAACATTTGTATCTTAGCGTCCTTGAGAGTTTGGCTGCAGGGACCTTGAATGTCCCCCTCCCCGAGCAGCGAGACGTGCAGTACCCTGCCGCCAGGCCCTGCAGCCATTTCTGTGATCAGGCATGAAATTATTCTTAACTGATTGAAGTGAGGCATAGACTTTTCAGCTTGAGAGACACTGATTTACTCCATCATCCTGCTCCATCTCAACTCTTCTTTCACCTGGCAATTTTGGATAGCATCATTCTAAAAATCTTCACTTATGCTGCTGCGCTCAAAGCACTTTACAAAAGGCAGTGGTATCACTGCTTTCATTTTAAAAAACTAAAAAGAAACAAGACATGGGTGAAACAACTGGCCAGTGTTACTCAGCAAAGGCAGGGGAGGAGCTGGGAGGATGACTGGGTGTCCCAGTCCGGCATGTTCAGCATTATGGTACACTGCAGAGGAAGGATTTGTTACATGATTTCGGATCTGAATCTCAGACATGTCATGGCCTTATTACATTCTTTTGGCATAGGAAAGGGGCCTTGTGTACATTTGTATTGCATTAAGCTTCCGCAAAATATATAGACTAGTGCAGTGCAAAGAGGCTTTGAAGAAACCATGACTCAGATCCACTTTGTGTTTTGGGGGGCATGGGCATGTGCCTGAGGTCGCTGCTTGAACAAGCTGATAAATTAAACATTTCTCCTTTATCCAATAAAATTTGCAGTCAGGCCTTCTTGTTAGGTAACTTTGATATAAGCACATCATATAGCAGTAAAAGCATAGTCTACCTTGCTGTGATCATCTTCTAAGCTGCCTTGATGCTCAGCACCACTGTTTCAATCCAGGACAGAGAGAGAAACTGAGCAGAGTTGTGTACACGTGGTAGCAAACGGGGCTGCAACCAGTCTGCCTTTGGCAAAGAGAATGTCCACTTTAAGAGGACAGGGAGGCAACTGTGGGCTTTATGAATAAAATCAATCAGTGGTAACACAGTCTCAATGGCATCTACCCTCTGAACATAAAAAAATAACATTTTCTTACCCAAGGTACCTGCTTCCTATGTATCTGTGAATCACATCTGCTGCGTTTATAGGAAGAAGCTCCTGCGAATTTGTATTGCTCTTTGGTCTGAAAATCCATCTAGATATGGAAGAATGAGTTCATGTGTCCTATGGAGACCAACAAAGTAGTTAGCGGCCATTAGTTTATAGAATATTTACTGCAGATGAAGAACCAAGAAAGAAAAAGTTATATTTACAAATTTAAGCATGAAGATTGCTCACCTGGGTGCTTGGACATCCAAAATCAACTGAGTTGTAAGCTGGGTAAATCAGATTTTGAGATGAGAAGGAAATTAGAGGTGGACTCCTGATGTCTTTTCATACAGCCATTCTCCAGGAACCCAGCTATGTGCATACATATTTGGGATATGGGAGAACAGATTTTTTTTTTATCAAAGAACGGATATCTGTAACATATTTATAGGCCTGCAGTGAGTATGTAAGCAAATTGTTGAGTTTTATTCCCAGTAGGGAAAAATTAATGCCTAATGTGGCTGATGCAAATCTACTACTAGCCATAGGATTCTGTCACTTACTTGTATTAGCCGTGATGGATCCAAGTGAATCTGTGATGGGAAGATCGTAGGTGCACCCCGTGTTGTACAGTAACGATAATACTCGGCATTTCTGCAGCATGTCCAACTCATGTATTTTAAACTGCTTAGTCAAGATTTGCCAGTTCAGGCCCTTAATAGATACTAGTAATTAGATAAATAAAATGCTGTTCAGCTGAATGAGGGAGGAATCAGTATTAATGCTGAACCTCATACTGCTAGTATAGTTGGGCCAGTATTATCGTGGTAGAGATAAGAGAGCTTATGCATCAATACACACATTCGAGAGAAGATCAAAACAGCCCAGGTGGTAAATAACCTGGACAGTTGCCTGCAGGACCTAAAATTAGAGCTCAGCACAAAGACTTGGCAGGTGAACAGTCAGCAGATGCTGTCTTATCTCTCTATTTGCTTTGGAAGATTGGGTCTGACCCAAAACATGTTGAAATCAATTTGTATCTTCTCCTTTATTTCGATAGGCTCTGCACCAGGCTCTAATCAGTTGTGGGCCTAATTAAATGATTTTCCTCATTGCAAGCTAATTACTCCTATGGAGAAATGAAGCTGAATGTTAAATGAGCACTCTATAGGAACTGTATCTGTAACGTATGGTTTAGAATAAAAAATTACGGGCTTGATTTCACACTGTCTTACATAGTCTCTTATTCCACATAAAGCAAGTACAATTTTCCACTCTCTTTTATTGGTATAAGTACGGAAACCGAGTGAAGAGTCAGGCAGAATGACTGTACCAAGCTCCCTTCCTTATGCAAAAAAAAAGCTAGAGCAAGCAGGAAATCATCGGCTTTCAGCATCCAAGAAAGGAAGAAGCAATGCATTTAAATTGCAGCAAGGAGGTCGGGTATCAGCAGAATGTTCTGACAGTGAGGACAGCGAGGCACTGGGCTGGGTTACCTGGGGAGCCTTTGGTACCTCCAGCATGAGAAGCCTGCGAGAGGTTTGGCTCCAGCCTCGGGCAGGGGAGGGAGCGCCCAGAGACCTCCTGGACTGCTCTTGCCGGTGCCTGGTTGGAGTTTTGCACCAATTTGGGGAAAAATGCAAGGTACAGGACAAAGACAAATTCGGTGCCATCACCTTGTGGTGACGGGCTCTTTGCTGTTCTTGAACAAATGGCAAAGCAGGTAACGTGAAAATGTGAAATCTGCAGTAATTAATTAGATAATGGGAAATCAATCATGCTAATGAGTATGTAAGTGTTGGCAGACTAACTATTGCTGTGTGGATGGAATTGATTTAGTGAATACTTTTTTCAGGGATTGCAGGTGGGAAGCTGCCTAGGTCTGGTCAACAATGATCGTATGTGGTGCTTCCCTGTAAGACTTCCCAGCTAAACCTTCAAGCTGAGTGCTGGTTTTGGTGCTTTGCTTGAGGCACTGAATTCCAGCAAAGGGAAGATCTCTGCTCAACAACGCCAAAACACTTCTCTGACGGTGTGGAGGGGAAAAGGAATGGCCTCCAGAAGGCATAACTTGCTGCAAGCAACCTTGCATGCAAAAAAAATACTGCTTAGGCTGCTCTGTCTGTTTGGGGCCCAGAATCTAAGATGCCGTAGCACATAGTGGTTAGGACCCAGCCTTATGGGACCCACACAGCACTGTGTTTGCTAAATGTGGTGTCTGCAAAATGCAAAAGTTACAAAGGGCAATCTTCATCTTCAGGCAGATGTTTACCATGCAAGTGTCACATGGGGTGCCACATCTTTTTTGTTGATGCACTGATTTTAGCATTGGGAGAAAATTTTTCAGTAACAAGGTGCAAGTGAGGTGGAAGAAACTGGAGGGGCAGGATGGAGAATTTAACTTACTTGGTTTATTTGTTTTCCTTCCAGCTTTCCACAGGTCTATTTTTTTGCTTTGTACTTGGCTCTGTGTCTCTGATCCCGTCTGTCCTGTTTTTGTTCGCCTTCCTTTGTTGTCGATGGTTTCACGCTGGTTCCATTCCTCTCCTTTCGTGTGACACAGATTCTCCGCCTGAGCCACGTCCAAGGTGTTGGACTCCCTGCAGTTACGGCACAGAGGCTCGATGCCGAGGACACGACTTCCTGCTTCGCTGACAGTGTCTGCATTGTGTAAGTGAGTGCATGTTTTACCAGCCCACAAAAAAGAAGTTTCAGGGCATTACTTAATGAATTCTCCTTTTTCGAACTTGTCAGGACACTGGCAGCTCTTCACTTCTTCTTTATTGTTGCTGGTCTCTTGGTATCTACAGGAGACCCACTAGTCTAGATGATCTATACACAGCAAGAGAGCTTTTTTTAATGTGAAGACCTTACAGTCAACACGGAGAAAACAGACAAAGGTATGAGAAAGTTGTTATGAATAAATCTTGCCTCTGCAAAGGGAAGTAGAAACACAGAGAAATCCCCAGATCTCATTACTAGAGGTAATGAGATACCTGTAGAGGACTGTGACTGGCCGAGGACCACACGATAAGTCTGTCTTGACATCAGGTAGAAAACCTCTCTCATATGACTCATTCCTTTGTTTACAGGTTTGCCTTTGCTTCCCAAATTAAGATATGTGCTTTACCCTAGACAGGCAGTACGATGGCTTAATGAAGAGGAGGTCAGAAGTAATACCTCAGCATGACCTCTGCTTTCATTGTCTGCACCTTTGACATTTAATCAAACACATTAAACTACCCAAAATGCGCACATCTGGGCTCCTTGTAGACTATGTTTGTTTCATTTTTTTAAAGCTTTGCTTACCTGTGGAGTCTGCTATTTACTATATGATGCTTTTTGCCACTTAGGCACTATGCTTAATCAGATTTGTAAATTAATTCTCTCCCGGGGTTTCTCTTTGTGTGTTCAGAAAGCATAAAAAGTGTTCATGACACGCTTCAAAACACACACTGGTTACATTAGTCATCCTCTCAGCATAATAGTTTTATGGAGAACACTTTAGGTTAAAAAAAAAACACATTTCCTTTAATCCAGTTTCTTTCCCCCACTTTTGATCCCTAGAGTTATGTTACATGTTAGTAAACAGCTACACGACACGCAAAGGCTGTAATTGTGATTTTTTTTTTTTTGCTGGAGGAAAAAAGCTACTGTTTACATCTTGAAATATCTAATATTATTTTTTATGATATATTCAACTGAAAACATTTTCATACAGGAACTTCACCTTCTTCTGTCAGCTGGAAAGCTGGTTGCAAAAATGAGCGCTGCTGAATCAAGGCGTGCTTTCCGCCTGCTCTCCATTTCCCCAGCTGGGCAGTCCCAGCCCAGAGGCAGGGCCGGGGCCGGATGGGAAGGGGCCGCTTGGATGGGGAGCACCAACCTCTCCATCAGTGCTGCCCGCATCTTCATGGACGGACCGTCCCTCACACCCACCGTGCCCCTTCCTTGTCACAGTTGTTTAAATGTCAACAACACACTTCTGTGGCAAACATTGCAATGTAGGAAAGGATTTGAATGGTGGAAAATATCGCTGACGTTGGTGAGGAAGAGAGGGTGCTCGGCAAGCGCTGCAGTGCCCATTGGCCAGAGAGAAGGACTGCCGTGGCCGTTGAACCACAGCCTGCGAGCTACAGTGACAACAAGCTGCAGCACGTCACCTTGGGCACGAGGGGTACTTTCCAGAAGTCACAGACAAATGTGGCTGTGGTCTTCTCTTCAAGCCAGTGGGACCCAGGGAAAAACTCTCCTCATGATACTGCAAACTCGCCCTTGTACTCTCTAGGCAGCCTTATCTACCCCCCACACCTTGCATGCACACCCCCCCCCCCCCCCAATCTCTCAGGCCCTTTGTGTTTCACAGGAAACAAGTAGATAAACCACAACTCTCAATTTCCTAATTATGCAAAAAAGTAGAAACTCCTAAACCTTCAGAAGCTCAAAAATGCTGAAGTTGTTGAAAAAAAAAGGCAAAGACAACCTGAAACCGAATGGGGATTTCACACCACGGATGTTGGGATCTCATAGACATTACAAAGGTGCGTGGTGCTCTCACACACACTTACTGTTATCTCTGTTTGCTAGAAGAGGACAGCAGCGCATGGCAGAGTGAGCCCCGTCTTTGACAAAGGACACAGTAGCAGGAAAATCTTGTGTCTGATGGAGCAATCCGTGATCCTGAAAAGAGAAAGCATTGCGTTGAGTTGCTGCAGAGAGGAACTTGCTTAGCTCGGGGAGGGGAGGAACCTGGCTCTAGCGCTGCTCTCCAGCGGGAGCCTGGGGATTTCTAGACATGTTTTTGCCCAGACCACTTCTTCTCTCTCAGCCTCCCTCTTTCCCTGGATCTGTGCCTGCCTCAGGGCTGTGGGATAACCAGACCCCCCAGGACTTCACCCAGGCTGCAGCAGTGCAGGCAATGTGCAGCTGCAATAAATGCATGCGATGGAGCCCCAGCAAGCAGCTGGAGAGCAGCTGTACCTGCTGTTGCTGCCCCGCTTCAGAGTGCCGCAGTCACTGCCCGTCCCGCTGCCTTCGCTGTGGCTGGCAGGGCACGTCCTTGTGTTCCTGGGACACCATGATGAGCTCATCCCATCAGAGCAGCTGCTCGTTCCTCTTCTCCCTGGTTTCACATGTTCTCTCTCAAATCTCCTTCTTGCCAGTTGGTTCACCGCGCATGATTTAACCCCTTCCAAATTTTCCTGCATTCAGTAACAATTTTGGGAAATGGGAAAGGCATCCAAAGAAATGCACCTGCAGGGTGGGGTGGGCTGGTGGCGAGTGGAGCCTGTCGGAGGGTCCCTCTCCCCACTGCCGCTAGCAGGCAATGTGGCAGCTCATGGTACCGGTACTTACAGAGCCTGTTTTTTTCCCAATTCCCATATCACAACAGCCTGTACGTGTCTCTAGCTTCTCTCTTGCTCTTTCCTTAGTCAGACATCTGTATTTTTTCCTTTCCCTGAGGGGACAGCGGAGTGATGTGGAAGAAGGAAGATTCCCTGATTCTGGTGAGTTCTGGGAACAAGTTCCACAATTTTCAGCCAGATGCCAAGAAACCCATGTCATTCACAGCCGCAACTTGCATTCGTTTCCTTAGCAGCTCCTTTGTTTGCCAGCACATCATCAAGGTCACAGGGAGAGGGGCGGTTCATCAGGCACTGTTGGCCAGGCTTGCAGGCAGCTTTGAATTTTAGGACCAAATCGTGAACCGTGGAGGATTGACTCTGGCAGCAGAGCATGGGCAGGACTTTCTCTTTGCAGCCTGTGCTGCTGCCTTCACATCAAACCGTTCACGTCCTGTAGGTCAATATTGTTTCCATTTCGTGGGAAAACTGTGCTAAAATACCGGTTTGAAAGGCAGGACCATCGTGAGGACCTGAGCACCTTCCTCCTGAGAAGCATCCTTGACCCGTGAAAGCCCAGCGGGCTGGAGCATCTGCAAGGCTGGCAGAGCCACGCTGTCTGCGGGGCAGCTGCACCCGTTTGTCCTGGGTGAGGACCTGCCGCCCGTCCCGTCCCAGCTCTGCCCCGGCCTCCCTCTCTGTTCCCACACAGGGAGCAGAGCGTGCGGGTGGTGTCTCTGTGGCTTTCCAGTCCCTGCTTTATCCAAGAGGATGTTTGTTTCCTGCAAAGGAAAGCACAGTCAGATGTCACGCTAGAGGAAGATAAAACAGATCTACGTGGGGCCAAACGGGTATCTTTTACAAGTCTACTTAGAGATTTCATCAGGGATTAACTTGGCTCATCAAACCAAACTCTAATTGTGTCCATTGCTAGTGGACAAGCTCAAGGGACTAACACAGGGACAGCAAGATGCTCAGTTTGCTCACGATGTTGCATGTCCCGGTCGCAGTGAGTGTTGGTTCCCCCGTATTGAAGATGGAGTGCTGATACTGACCACAGAGAGCTCTGGGGGTGGAAAAATATGATATTAATGCTAGGGGTGCTGGGCAGCCCTAGTGATCTGCTAGTGAATGGTGCCATGGCATCACTGCATGATGCTCGTCCGGCACATTTGTCGCTCCAATGAAACTTCAATCCTCCAAACCACCACATACGCTGAAGTGGTACAGGTTGTCCTGTATGACTGTGAGAATCAGAAATTCACGGATCAGGAAGATGGGCTTTTTAGGTGGGGAGGGACCTTACCATCCCCTCCTAATGGTGGCCTTGGGAGCCATTTGGAGAATCACGCACCAAAGCATCTCAACTCTACTGGGCTCCTGAACCTTGCTGTTGTCACTTGCAATTGCTTTATCTGTATCTATTGCAGAATTGCTAACAGTGCCTGTTTCAGCCTGAGATTGTCCCGTTTCCTTTTGGTTTCCCCTTATTATATTACACACAGCAAACATTTTTGGCCATGTACTTTTTTTTTTTAAATTGAGGTATTTCTCATATGTTTTCCCTTATTGGGAATATTCATTCAGCAATTACCTTTGCCAAGGATGATGTAGTGCAAGCAGGTGTTACAGCCTTGCTTTCAGCCGTATGGGAAATACATTTCATTTCTGACAGCAATCCTGCTGTTTCAGTAGAAGGCTACCCCATGCAGAGATAGGCTGGTTAGATCAAACTGTACTAATTGCAGAGTGATTTGGAAATCTGTTCCACTTGCAAACAGAATGAATCCAACACTTTGTAACATTGAATTAACAAAGGTCACATTTCATAAATATTACACAGCAATTTTCATAGATAATGCAGCAGGCTAGTTAATGATTAGAGCAGTAAACTCCTGACGTAAAGCCATGATGAATAAAGGACATATTTTTACAGCTTCTGTTATTATTGCCTCAGGAATCTTAACCAAAGGCAGCAAAATTATTAGGGTCCAACATAAAATTAAAGTCTAGCCCATCAAACTATATCTGGTCTTCCCAATGGCTTTTGGATTAGAAACTAGAAAATTGAAGAGATTTTAGAATATCAGTCAGATTCTCAATGGGAAAATAAGCATGTTGGTTTCAATCCAGTTCTACTGGATTCTGCAGTGAAAGAACCAGCCTCGATAACTGGTGGGAATTGGCAGAGCTCAGGCTAAGCAGGGATGCAATTCTCCCTCCTGTTCTAGCTGCTGGAGCTGCTGGATCAGGGCAGAAAATTTTAGTAAAGATTTAGTTCTGCTCCTAGGACTGACCCCAGAGACCAGCACCTCTCCTGAGACTGGGTCCAGCACCATTTCTTAGATGGAAATGTATTCGAGCTACCTGAGTGGTAATATCTTGCTGACGTCTATGGGATTAGCTCAATAGGGAGGCAGTATTGTACATATTGTATGTAAGAGAAGGTGGTGGAATGAATCCTGGGATTACTCAGAGGTGTAAAACCAGAAATCTTGGGCCCGTGTACAAACAGAGGACTTAAAACCAGAGAATGTAATTTTCCAGAATTTAACTAGGCATGTTTTATATCCAATAGCTTTACACACATAGACAATCCATATTTCTCGGTAGGGTTTTATCTACTGTGAGCCATTTGTATCTGAATTTGATGGGCTAGAAAATCTTGGTATAAAACTGTGGGACAGCTGCCATCCAGCAGTGCTTAGGAGTGGAGGGCTTGGGAATCAGCAAAATTCCAGCAGGCATTTTGTATTTTCTTCATCCAGAAGAAACCCCCAGGGGATGGAAAGTGGCTAGTGTCACTCTGCAATGCCTTATTGAGAGAAATGAAATGTAAAGCCCATTGTGGAACATGCAGCGATATCCAGGCGCTTGGATGAAGAGGTGGAACCAGTTACGTCTCTGTTTGGGAAAGCTGTTTGATGAGATGAAACGTGAATTGTCCACGCAGTGATGCCGTTTGGACATTTCAGGTTTTAATTTTCAATTTTCAGATGTTCATGCTTTGAGGCCATTCAGAACCTAAATCTAAAAATATAATTCCTTGAAAATCTAGTGCAATTCAAGTGGAAAAAAAAAAAACACCAAAACCCAATATTCATGCAAGTAGCAGCTCAGCAAAACATAAACCAACCCAAATTGTGAAAAACCGCCCAAAGTAGCATCAACGCCAGAGTCAGAAGAAACCTAGAAGGCTTTTCCCACAGCTGGACATGGGGGGACCCCGACAGGCAGGGGTTCGCGGGGTCGCTGCTTCCTGGAGGGCTCACCCTGCCCGCAGCCAGCACTTTCTCCAGCCCTGCCTCCATCCCAGCTGGAATGGGCTGAAAAATAACTGGAAGTTTCTTTTCAGAGCAGACACAAGGCACAGCGGGTTCTTCCATTGACAAACGAGCAAAAGAAAACAAAATATCACACTATCATTTAAAAATAGCTTCAGTAAGAATACCGTGGGGAGTGCTTTCGCCGGGCAGAGATTGGCGACTGATTAGGGAGGGTTATCAGCGTACCTGGTGCTGGATAAAACCTGATCCCGCTGCAAGGCATTCTCACTCAATCAGACAAATTGTGGGTTTGCGATGAATGCCTGAGAAACTCTAGAAGTTTTCTGATAACGCAGGAGTTTGAAACACAGGTTTTCCGCTCCTCGCCTGCAATGCAACTTTAGAAAAGTCCCATGTGGTCTGATGCTGCAAAGTGGCATTCTTGGAGTTTGGTGAGACAGGGCAGTTAGGAGGCAGCAGAGCAGGGTGTAGATGTTACTCCTCTCCCATACCCGTTCCCTGCTCATGCCAAATGCAAGCTGGCTTGGTCCACTGCCAAAGTGGGGTGAGCAAGGGCGATCCCATCCTGTAAATTAGAAGTGAAAACATTCGTAAAGGCTAGGCACCATTGTAAAGTTCAGCCTAGGTTTGGAGACTTCCATAAGTGATGTCTGTGCCTTGTAGCCACGCTCTGAAGTGATAGATTTTGATCACAGACTTTACCGTGTAATTTTGGGAAGTTGATCCATTGAGTGTTCTTGCAGGGTCATCAGTGTCATTTTTAAAGCACAGCATATATGTGCAACAGTTTTCCAGTGGCAGACCTCAAATTGCATGACCCAAGATTTAGGGTCATTGCAACTTTTAACGTTCCTTCTGGTCTTCAGCCTCTTGATTCTGTTTATACAATGAATTCAGGTGTTAAAATGAATGTATTTTTCGTGCTCTCTTTATTATAAAGGACTTAGAGCATCATTTAATTTGCAACTGTTACTTGGATCTATTTGCATTATTCCAATTAATTATTTCAAGACAAAAGAAGAAATGGATGGAAAGGGAGCAAGAGCGAGTCTTGAGCTCTTCTGGGATGGTGTCATTTGTTAGTTCACTGCAGTCGTCTCAAGACCTATCTTGACCCATCACTCGTCTAAAACTTCATAGCTAGAGGCACTGCTGAAATCCAGAGGCCTGAAGCACTGTCAGTACTGAACAAAACCCAAGTGCATTAGAAGTAGAACAACTGGACAAGTAGCTTTGCTAGGTTAAGTGTCATTCTCATGACCCTAAGATTAAAGATCTTTCCTGTTTTTATGTAGTATATCCTGACTGCTTTTCACACGTGACTGCATCAGCAAAGCATATCACAGTGAAAATATATGCAAAAACCATAAAAAACAAAAAGAGACAAATCAGGTAATGCAGTGATGAACCCCAAAGCAGAGAAACCCCAAGCTGGGGCTGCCCTCGCAGCTGGCACCCACCCAAAACTGAATGTGTCCTCTGATGGTCCGATCACGTCAAGTGCAGCGTGCTCGGCAGGGCAGAGCCCCTGCCTCCGTGCTCGGGATTTGGGACACGGCGTCTGCTGGCTTGCCAAAGCTTCACAAAGTGGCCACTTCACTGGGCAACACCCCAACAGCACGACAGCGCTGCCCTGCTCCTGCGGTACCGCTGTGTAACAGTCACGGCATGCAGCAAGTAACCCTGTTTTGGGTCTCCTTTCCAGGGGTCATCTTGCACCTCCCCTTTGCCCCATCCCCAGGATCTCACCCATGCAGATTTCCCACTGCTCCTGCTCTTCTGCGCTTTCTTCAAAATGCTTCCTCGGGTGATTCTCAAATCTCCCGAGGGAGCTGCGTTTCAGAGATTTCCCTTCCTACACAATGTCCATTCTCTGGTGGGATCCACATGGGTCATTTCTGAGGGCAGTGACAGATCCATCACACCACTGGGTTTCCTGCTGTCCCGCCTTGAGGCCAATTTAATAATAGGGGTTATTTGGGATTGGTTCTTTACCAAAGCAACGAGTTACTGTTCTTCAAACTGAGGGGACAGCAAGTGACACCTAAGACCTTTCATTCCGAGATCTATTGCTGCTTCCAGGCACCACCTGGAAGGGAAGCCAGCTGCCCCCAGCTCACTCAGTAAACCATGAACAGCAAAGGTGGGAAACTAAACCTCCCACACCACAGCCTGTTGCCACATCTACTCAGCCTGGACCAGTGACTCCAACCATTTCGCTGCTGAGATCCCCTGCAGGAAGGATAATACTTTATGCATGTTGTCAAAATGCCTTTTAGCAATAGCAGGATACTCTGCTCCGAGCGGAGGAGGATACATACCAAGCCCTAAGCTGTTCCAAGCTTCACAGAACAGCAGACAGCAAAATACATGTGGCTGCACTGGGACATGTTGTTTTCAAATCCCTGTGTGATAGCACCAAGTGGCATAAATCAGAATTACCTGTCACAAGTCATATCCCTCCACGGCTGTTTCTCATCCAGGCTGAGCGGCAGCTCAGACTCTCTGAGCCAGTGGATGCTCTAGAAAGAAGGCAAAGAAGTAGCAATGTGTGAGATGGAATGGGGAGATGGTAAGAAGGCATTGATGCTTGAAAAACAATGTTGAAATGCATCCCATTAGAAAGTTGTGCCGAGGTTGTGTTAGGGCAGGAACATGAGGGGCTTTCCTGCTTCCTGAGAGTGCAGAGCTGGCTCCGACAGCTGCTTTCTTTAGCATCACTTTCAGAGTCAACATTCTGGCTTTTCTGTATGAGAAGTGGAGGACTCTGCCCTGACGTGCACCTTCTGCAGACCCAGGGAGTCCAATCTTCCTCTAAAACAGTCTGCAAAACTTAGAACAGCTTTCAGTTAAAGCTCAGCCCATCCCCAGGGAACCTGTGGAGCAAGGCCAGCGGCACATCCTCCTGAAGCCGGCGACATCCGTGCTGCTAAATACTTCAGATTCCTCTCGGACACCAATCCAGACTCTAAGATGTACTGAAGACCTGACATGGACGTTACTCAGCGTAAGACATTTTCCCTGGGGAACTCTTCGGACTAGCAACAGGTCAAATCAAAACCTCAGTCCAGACCTCACCTCTGAATCCAAGCCGTATCCTGACCAGCCTCAACAGCCTAAATGTGGGGAGTCACGACCTGGGAGCTCTGCCTGCTTTGGAGCCTTGCCTTTGGCTTGATATCCCAGGCATTGAGCTATTGCCACGTGGTATTTAAAGGTCTTTTTACTAATTTATCTCCAAAGCTCAGGCTTCTGTTGTGATGCCGTCTCTGAAAGTCTCTGCCTGCCCTTTGCAAGACACGTCTCATCAAGGTTGTCTTAAAACATAGGTAGATGTTGGTTTCTTTTCACCCTCCAGTTTGGGTGAAGTCAACATGCCCGTTCTCTTTCGGTACGTGAGCAGGTTGGCAGTGAAAAGCAGCATGGCTTGGACTTCTCACTGCTGAACGGCTTCTAGGCACTGTGCTATGATAAGGCAACAACCCTGCCCACATCCTATGGATCTAATAAGTATTTCCCATATATGAGGTCAAGATATTAAGAGCAGATTTCGAAGAGTTCAGCACCAACATGTCCTATTGAGAAGAAGAGGGGTTGCTGAAAAATCAAGCCAAAAGTCATTTGTCCATGAACAGAAGGTTCAGCGCTGGCTGGGATCAGAGTGCCAGAGCTCGTGGCTGCTACCCCATCCCGCTGCTCCAGCGTTTGGGGGTCAGAGGCTGAGATCAGCCTTAGTTTTGGAAGGAAGAAGTCCTGTTCTTAGCTGGACTCGAGCATACAGCTATCAGGACAACTTCATCAATATATTTTGTTCTCCCTGCCTCACTCCTCGCTGACTTGTTCCCACACTTTTTGGCAGCCTCTAGCACCATTTTTGTTTTCCCCCTCAGACTGATGTGCTGCTTCTGTACAGAGATAAGCTCCTGTAAGAGAGGCTTAGGCAAAAAGAAAACCAAACATCCAAGATCTATACTTTAAGAATTATTGAAGTAGATTCCGGTATCACTTATTTCCTAGGACAAGAAATCATTTGTATATGTCAAAACCAAAAGAAAACCCTGAAGTGCTGAGTTTCCCCTTTCTATGATCATAGTTATTAAAAAGAAGGTACCATTTGCCATCTGCTTCTGATGACACCTACACCCAGGCGGTCTTTCCACCTGCCCCAGGGTTTGTCCTGGGGTGCTGCTGGGCTTTGCTCATTACTGCTAATGTTGTCATTCTGCAGGGTTATGGGAAGATGCAGCAACACAGTGTGTTTCAAATCCAGGTTTCAGAAAGAAATGAGAGACACGTATCTCTCCAGTCTGTTGGGGGAAAGAATGAAAAATAAATGGTTCTGGTGACATGCAGTTGCTGGCTATTAATTCCTTGGAGGATTTTGTATTGCTTCCAAGGCAAATACAAGATTAGCTGTTGGAGTAATGGAATAGTATGGGATAGTGATCTAGGGGTTCTTGTAACACAGATGTTATTTTTTTAGCCAATGCAGAGCAAATCTACTTACAGATGTAATTTTGTGTTTGTATGTTCACCATGATGTCTAGCTGCCCAGTAGCCCCCCACTATAACCTGAGAAGACAGAGATCCTGCCTTCGTGGGCCAAGCCCCCAGCTCCCAGGCGGGGATGGGTACCCCATATACCCACCCCTGCTCGAGCAGGTGCCCCGTGAGGGCGTCAGCCCTTTTGGTGCAGCCACTTGTCAACATGCAGAGGTGAGCAGGGCGAAAAGCAACCTGGCTGCGAGAAGGCAAGCGGAAAGCAGGTCTCAGTCGCCTGAAACCTTCCTGGTGATTCACCCAGCTGCAGGGGCTGCCCATCCCAGCTGCACCAGTTGGTGATGGTGCTTGGAAGAAATGCCGCTGCTGTAAGAATGCCGCTATTTTGTGAAAGCATTTTCAGGACCTTCCAGTGCCAGATATCCAGACGCGCTAATGCAAAATGCATTAGCCCAAGCAGCAGGAGCTCCGGGGCTGCTGGCGCCATTGAGTTCCACTCATTTCATCTTTATTATAAATACTGCATTGTCGTCTCATTCTTTTCTCTCATCCTCTCTTTAGAAAAGAATTATAAGGCTCTAGTTGACTGGTCCCTTTGACTTAGTACAGTTGTTAAACCACAGGCAGTAAATACCTCTTTCAATTGTTTAAGGCGGATGTATTTATTTCATTGGAACAACTGAATGAAATCTGCAAGAGCTAAAGAATCCCCCCTTTCACGGCAACTCCACTTTTCTACCTCCGAGCTGAATACAAAAGAAACTCCTCCTAAACCTGCCGTGTGAAATCAGCCCACCTTCAGGCTCACTCCCACTCTCCGCTTAGTTTTTAGTGGTTCAAGAAGTATTCCAGCCTCAAAAGACTCACCGCCTACTTGTAAATAGTGATCTTTCACCAGCCAGATCTCAGCTGACAAATGTTAATTGTTATGCAAACTATCCAGGAGATGAGCTCTTCTCCCAGGACTGAAGGGCAGCCACCTCCCAGATGAAACAAGGCAGCTGTTTAAACAGTGCGGGGCTGCTCTGCCCCGGCTGCCAGAGCCGGGGGAGAGCCGAGTGGTGCGAGCGGAGCTGGAGCTGTGCCATGCCACCATGGTTAACACCCCCGCTTTTGTGGAGAAAACCTCCACAACACAACTCGAGAACTTTAACCGACCCCACGCGATCAGGGAATTGATGCTATGTTGCAGTGGAAACCAGATATAAAAATTGTTTCTTTGGGTTCAGGCAGTGGGATGCTCCCACCTGCAACTGGGGAAAGTGAATTCTGGTCGTTGGGGCTGGATCGGGGTGGGAGAGCAATGCTCTGCCAGCCCAAAGCGTTTGGCAGGAACCAGGGATGCTGAAAATGCCATGCGAGCCTTGTTCTTACCTGGAGGCAGGTCGATGCCTGGGGCAGGCGGTGCTGTTGGGCCACAGCTCCCGCTGGAGTCCCCCGGGGAGCCGGGAACCATCTCCCCTCACCTGGGAAAGGCAGCGTTCCTGCTCGATGGCCGCTGCTCATAACCCCACCGTAGGCAAGAGCTGAAGGGAAACCTGACATGCTATCAGCTCATTTTTCCTTCCAGTCCCGTCTAATCGCTGCTCCTTCCTTCCTCAGCTGCTCTGGGTGCAGGGCTGCTCTGCCCAGTGCAGGGTCTTGGGGATCGCTAGGAAGCGTGGGAGTCACCCCAGAAAGAGAGAGGGACTCACCACAGCTGCTTGTAAAAACCGTCCTGACGGGGCCGGTGGGAATTCGTATGAGTAGCAAGTCTTACTCCTCACCTGCACTTGTCCAGCCCGTGGAGAGCACAGCCTGGGCGAGAAGGAGGTGGCTCACTGGAGCAGAACAGCGCTGGAGAGCAAGCTCCCACTTTCTGCTCTTACGCCGAGTCCGTCAGACCAGGCTGGCTGCAGGGAAAATTTACATTTCAAGCCCTATATGAGAGGTGCATAGAGCCCACTAGTGGGTGCTGCCAAATTCTATCTGTATCAGCCACATCATTGCTCTTCTGGGGTAAAAAACACCTTTCTGGCCATCAGAGAACATGGAAAAATGTGTCTTTCCCAGACGTTACTTAGGATAATTTAAAGGGGTTGCTGTGCTTCCTGACGAACACCTGGAGAACTGTCTACTTCTGTATGTGGCTGTGCTGAATTTCTGAGCACTGTATTTAACCAGGGCTTCACGCCACTCTGTAATCCTCATAACTGGATTTGGAGGGGTTTTGTTTGGTTTTGGGTTGGTTTTTTTCATTTTTAAGATAGTTTTGTGTTACTGCAGCAGGGAACTTCAGGCTTGGTTTTTTTTTAATAAAATGGTTTGTCCCATCTGTACTTGCGTAGTCTTCAGCTGTACAGGACTTCATGAGTTTGACCCAGTGCATTTTGAGATGAAAATACCTAGAAAGGGAGAGATGAAAATACATAGAAAGGGAGAATGGAGGAAGGACTATGATTTGAAGATTCAGACAATGAGGAAAAGTTTTCACTGATTCTAAGGCCTAGTATTGCTTACTTTCTTTAAATTTAATAGCAACATTATCATTAATTTCAGTGGCAGCAGGGCTGCAATGTACTTCAAAGGGAAAAAAGTGTCATTTGACCCAACAAATCTGTTCCAACCTCACATCTCCTTCCCTGCTTTTGCATCACTTCCCAGTATCTGAGTGAGCAAAGCAGCCACGTGCTATCTCCATGCTCCACTTTCTCCTTCATCAGCTCTGTCTGGCAACTTATTTTACACAATATGGTAAAACTCCTTCCCCAAAGGGCCATAAAGGCACGGATGCCATTGCCAGGGAAGGCCACCGATGCCTCTCAGCAAGGGCACTTGGCTTGGCTCACAGTGTCCGTGGTTGTTTTCATCTGAGACTGAGCTGATAAGGGGATTTCCTTTCAAGTGGAAAAGCATAAACTATATTTATATGCAGATAATTTCCTATTTGTTGGGTTTAGTGTAACAGGCTGAATTTCTGGCCTGTCTCTCCAGCGCTCTCCAACCACATGAAACATATTCACAATTGTTACCGGGTGGGAGATGTTTTGCCAGACGCTGGAGAGATGCCACGGTACAGCTGGCTCTGGAAGGCAGAGGTGGAAGGACATGACCGGGCCTCTTTACTCTGCTTTTTCTTTAACGAGGTAGCACAGACCACAGCACTTGCTTAGCATTTGCTACCATATTCATTCCAGGTGCTTATGCCGTTGACCCATCATTTTATCTGGGCAGATGGTATACATTTTGATCAAAAAATTAAAAAAAAAAAATCCTTACAGTGTAACTAATGCCCTCCGAGCCATCTTCAGGACCTAGTGATTTTGCAGGGTACAGGCAAGTAGGACCATGCTCAGCTAAGGAGCAGGAGAGGCTGAACTACACATGTAATAGGGGAAGGTTGTACTGAAAAAGCTGGTAGAATATTCTCAAGCTATTCATGCTCAGGAGGAGGGGAATATCGAACCAGCATTACTTCATGTTTTTATGGGAAACCTACCCCATTCCTCTCTGCAGGGGTTTCCAGAAGACGAGACACCAATTCACAGCTAACTGATAATTATTAGTCTTCTCTGTATCATTTTACAGTTGCAAAGCACCTCAGGATCCCTCTCTGCAGGAATCCTTCATGTTTATTACATTATCTTGGGGTTTTAGCTTGCATTCACTTTAGTGGCTGCCATGGGAGTATGCTCTTGAGGTTTAAAGATTAAGCTTTTATTTAAATGTATATTCCCCTAATGTTATACATCTGTTTTTGTTTAAAAGTAACGTTACTCATTTTAGAAATTCTTTGTTTACTGGGTCCTTTATTACAGGTCCATCTAACTCTCAGGCTGTGGATGTTACCAGCAGCTCCACCTGAGCCAATGTGCTTTCAAACATCTGGATTCTTCCAATTTCACCCTCCTGGGAACTCATGTGTGTGACAGATCAATGTACAGGAATGCTTTGCAGAGGAACTTCTTAAAGTCACCTTTGCTTTATACTTAAAAAGTCAAGCAAATAATAAAAACATCTCTGAAAAACAGTAAACACCTGAATTCCTTTCCCTTTCGGGGAGTACTTACTGCTTCTTGAGTCCTTTGAGGTTTGACCGGTGTCTTTCCAGAAACAGCACGTAGCTCTGGCCCACCCGTCTCCGCTCAGTCTTCTGGTTCTAGTCTTGTCTTTTTTGGGGCTGTATGTCCCTTCTGCAGTAGGATGTGATCTCTTTATATCTCTCGGTTTTGGAGATTTTCTATTCTTTTTTTTCAAGTAGCTTCTTTAGAAGAGATCCATGAAAAGCCAAGTGCTCCAAGGGCAGTGCTGATGGTCCTTGATGCCTTGAGTTGGAGCTAAGATGATTACTTTGCTGTGAAACGGACATTGTAATCAGCACTGAAAGTTAAAGTTAATAGAAGCAGAGTTTAGAATTCAAATGGCATTTGTGCAGACATAGGCAGGTCCCCCAGGCCATGTGTGTATGTATGTATATATATAAACACACACGTATGTATATATGTATGTCTGCATTTATACACACACAAAAACATGAATGAAAAAATATATATGCTGCATTCTGGCAAGAGAGAGAATAGTCAATACAGGAAGTAATATCATAGAAAAAATCCAGTTACCATCACAGAAGATACCATTTTCCAAGTCCTGCCCACTAGAACTGCGTCACCCTAACTGTCTGCACAATGCTCACATCACCTAAGAATTTAAATGGTGCAAAATAGCAACATTTTTTTCAGCTTTTGGGTTTCAGGGAATCTTTCTGCTCTCGAGTTTCTCAGCTTGAGAAAATGCTAAACTACACAGTGGATTCCTGCACCTTGTGCAACAATGCAAATTACAGTCTAATTTTCCCATGCCCAGATTGAAATACAGCTTCCATCTTTCTCCTACTTAACCATATCCTGGTGTGAGACAATACAATATTGAGAAACACTTCATGCTACAATAGCAGTAACACAAACCTTTTGTTTTATCATTAAGTGGAATGAATCCCTGAGGACTCAAGATAACTCCACAGAAGCCTATGTATGCCAAAAGAGAGGCTGGTTATGGTAAGCAAGGTCAGAGGTATGTGTATAGTCATCGTGCACGTTCACGCAATGAGTAGACAAACACCCAGTATGATGGGGTTTGGGTGAGGGACCCTTCCCTCTTGCTTGTACCCGGAGACAAAGGAATAATATCCATCACCATTTATGAGATCTCAGGATGGAGGGATGTAAAAATATCAATGCTCCATCCATTTGAGGTTGATATGGGCCCTGGCTGAGCCACAGCTGAGACCGAAGTCCTTCACCATTAGCATGTAAGATCGCCAACTGAAAGTCAAGTATATTGTGCCAGATAAATGTTTCTTGTCCCTTTCTGCTACTGGTGAAAAGTTCCCTTACAGAGAGGAGCAGGCACGTCCTAACGGTGAGAGCTACCTGGCATGAATGCCATGAGGAGCCGGGGACAAGCCTGGATCCAGAGTTCTGCACAGGGAGAGCAGCAAAGGGAGGTGGCATCCCACAGAGTTCTTTGGAAATAGGCAATGGAAATCCCAGTAATAGGACCAAGATGGCCACATTCAGGCAATCAGACCGAGCGTGGGAACAGAAACAGGTCCAGCCACAGCCTTTGACCACTTTCTTTTTGAGGACAGCAGGTTCGACTCTTCTGCATTGACATCTGCAGTAAATATGTTTCTTTCCAAATGTCTTCAGTCCAAGAAATAAGTCTACAAGATGCCGGTGCTCATCTTCCATGAAGGGTAGATCAGTCAGGTTGTCAATTAAAAGTACTTGCTGAAGGTGAGCTGTGGATAAATTAATCTAATAAGAAAGCTCCATAGGTCAACAGCTTCCTGCCAGGGACGGGGGAATGTCACAGCACATTGCTTGTTGGTATTGCACATGATGGTAATACTGTCTGTCGTCACCTGGAGGCAATGTCCCTGGATATGTTAATGGCACCTTTGCCTGCAGCCTGCACGGTGCTGTGGTTCATCATGTTTGAGCCGAAGGTTTGTTTCTGTAATGACCAAAGATCTTGTGCTACAGAAATGCCCACATGAGTACATCATACTAGCACCCTGGATGGCTGTCTCTATGCTTGGGAAGCATCTCCTCTTCATACACCAGAAGACCAATTGTCACACACCCAAGAGGAGATAAGGGTGGCTTGTTCTGTAGACAGTACTATATGGAACCAAGATTACAAGTGAAGAAGGTGCAGTTTGACATGGAACATTACCAAGATACAAACCGCTGGAGATTCTCACAGAGGTCAGCAGGATTTGGCAGTATCTGTTGGCTAAGCCTCCAGGGACGAGTGGGTCCTGCATGCTCTGCAGTCTGCTCCAGGTCCGAAAGTGCCAGCCATGGAGTTGGAGTTACTCCAAGGACCACACAGACTGAAGAGGTGGACTCTGAGCATTCACAGTAAAGTCCTGCCCTCTGAAGCAGAGGTGGCCCAAGATGACTGAAGATCAGTTCATTAGCCAGATATCCAAATAAGGAGGAATAAAGATTTCCCGTCATCTCTGATAAGCTGCAAAGCTAGAAGAATCTCTGGTCAGAAGTGACAGGGTATAGGCATACTTGCATGCAGAGTGACATTTGAAAGTAGAACCCATTCTGCTGGCCATGACCAAGATAAGAAGATGACCCACATCAAACATAGCTGAATTTGGCGGAATATTCAGCCTGTGCCCACTGCGCTCACAGGTCATAATTTGAAATTACAGGAAACGCAAAAAGACACGATTGCACACAGGATGTGGAAGAAGCAAATCTTCACACAACGTACCTCAGAACTTCAGGAGAAGGGATGGAAAAATCCCGATGCTCAGCAATACACTCTGCTGGCCATTTCCTTCAGATGATGTTTTGTTGCCTAATGTAATGTTTAAAACATCATATTATTGGCTGATGTTCCTCAGCCAATCAGTTCACATCTGGTTTTTTGTAAAACTGCTTCATATTTATCCTCCCAGAGACTTCTAAGCGGAAGTAGATGTTTTCAGAGATGCAAAAGGAATTCTGGATTAGTTTGGGTTTTTTCCGAGATGAAGAGGAATTTGAGGGCAAAAGCAGTTTATATTTACTCACCAAGCCCTTTATGGATACCAGACATGAATATGGAAAAATAACGTACGTTTCTCTCATGAACAGAAATGTAGCTTTTATCCATAAAATGTCTCAAAACAATTACAATCCAAGGAATGAAAAAAAATCTCTAATGGGAGACAACTGGTTTGTCACAATTCAGACAAATATTTGTTATGCAAAAGCAATTCTTATTTTTAAAAGGCAGTGCAGGACAGTTGGGAACGTTCTCAAGAGCTTTATTCCCATCACTGCAGAAATGTAAAATGACCTGATACAACCGTTTGCATTGCAGCAACGGGTCAACTGCTCCGAAGGCATGATGGCTGGGTAGAGGAGCTCCTTCTGCCAGAAATTGTAGACATTTTACGTCATGCACATTCTGGTTCTCAGTTTCCCGTTACTGTTTTCTTTCAGTTTAGGGATAATCCGAGATGTATGTTTCTTGCCATTTAAAACCAAGAGAAAAACCACAACAGTATTTTCCATGTAAGCCAAAGTCTTTCACATGTGCCAACTGTCAAAGCAGACAAAAGAGCTTTGATCATAGTCAGACACCATAACTAGCTACTTGTTTTAATTACAGAAAGTTTTAGCTATTATTATACGACAGGCTGGCACATTCAGCACATGACATAATTTTATGAAAGCTTTTCATTTCTCTCAGCACAGCTCCAGCCCTAGGCTATTCCACTCACAGCAGAAGTATCAGTTTGAACGAAGCCAGGGAGATATCTCAGACCGAGACCTACAACAACCCGATCACGCACCGACCCCGCTCCGCTCCCAGCCGGCGTGGGAGACCGTCATCCTCACCCCAGCTGGGGCAGAGCTGTGAACTGCCCGCAGATCATGTGTTTTCTTTTGTTCTTTTAATTTTGCAGGATGAAACAATTCTAAATCCGTGGGGTTTGGGCCATATTGCATATTGCTTTTACTGATGTTTTCCTTCTATTTATAGTACACTAGCTGTTTTGAGTGACTGATGAGCTAACCCCCAAAATATTGTTTTTTTCCTGCCTGGATCACTGTCAGACCACCAGAAAAAACCAGCTGTGGCACAGGTCAGTCCAAACATTTTCACAGGTATTCCTGGGCTACTACATGTTTTCACCTCTCTTAGCAATACTTTCGTTTTGGCAAAGCTTTCTGTGAACAAACTCGCAAAAGCACTGATGAAGAGCAAATCAAAGGGGGTATGACAGTTGTGAAAAAGGCTCTGTGATTTCTGTTTGAACAAATGCTTAGGAGGACTCATTTTCTTATAGCTGTGGAGCTCTAATCCTCATCTACTTAGCACATTAGAGAAAAATACCAAATTACGTCCCCTATCTCTGCGTCTCATTTCAAATGAAATCAAATAAGCGTAGTAAAGAGAATAAACACAAATAATTAGTGACAATGATAACATAGGAATTGGGCTGAAAGAATATCTTTCCCTTGGAAAACACTGGAAAGCAGTGTCAGAGTTGTTGATTAATTTAACAGCCATTAAAACATCTTATTAACTCAAGTGCTAATTGAGTGCTTGGCAGGAATAACAGAGCAGTGCCAACCACACACATACATGAACATTGCTAAAATTTGAAGAAATTCTGTGGCTTAATATTTTATTACTTTTACAACTTGCTTTTATAACATGTTTGGCTGGCTTAGGTGGCCTTACCTACCTCCTGTGTGCCTGTTTTGAAGATGCCATGCTCTGATGGCACACAGTCTCAACTCTCCTTGGAAAAAGTTAAGTCCATTTGCAGTCCTTTTGGCTGAGATCTTCCAGATCTGGCTGAAACGTGTGCCTCAGCAATGCCTGAGTTTGCAGGCTGAAAGGTGCAAACTGCTGAGCTTTGGGAAGTCTCAGTGCCATGACTGCTGACGTGATGGGCACTGGAGAAGGCAAGGTGGGCACTGAGGGAACAACTGCTCCAGCTGTTCCAGTAAAGAAGCCATGACCATGCTGACCACCACCTTCCCAGGACTGGTGTTTAGTTTCCAGAGTACCAGATCATTTTTCTTTCTTGTAGGTGGACGTTTACAGTTTGTCGGGAGAAGTTAGACTAACATTACTTCTTCCTCTACATTTGACCCCCAGCTGCGATGGTTTGTGGTTGCCACATATTGCTTCCCAGGTCCTTTCTTCCCTTGCACACATAACCTGCGAAGGCATCCTACCATGGCTTCTAGATGGGGAGAGGACAGCCACATATTGCTATACTTTGTTTTTGCAGAACCACAGAGGAGATCATCTCCACTCCCTTCCCCACCATCGCTCCCAGTGGGAGGAAAGCAACTAGTTTTTCCTGTCCAAGCAAAGCCAAGACATCGTATTGCCTGATTTTAGCTTGGGGCCTAAAGAGACGTATATCCCACTGCTGAAAGTGTTGCAGAGACAGTCAGCTCCAGACCTCTCCCCCTGATGACTACAAATGGAGGTGGGTGGTACGGAGCTCGCTTCTATAGGGCAAGCCCAAACTTCAGGTCATGTAGTCTAAATTAGTTGGGCAGAGGCAGGAGATATTTTAAACTCAGCACATCCTAAACACACTACAGATGATACTTTGAGACCAAGTGACAGCTAGCAAAATAGATGAAAAGTTATGAGTCATGAAGTTTGTCATGCATAAAACCTTGAGTCTCTTTTCTAGCCCTCAGCAGAGACACACCTCAAGTGATTTGTCTTTAGATACATAGAAGGCAATGGATGAAGCCAGGAATTACAGCCTGGCTATAGCCAACTCACTGACCCAAGGCTCCTGACTTGCGTGTGGCTTCAACACATGCTCCCATACGCCGGGGGAGTCTTTGGTGTTACTGCAATGTCTGCAGTGAGTGTGGCTTCCTCCAGCTCAGCAGCTGCAGCTTTAGCAGCTTTATACAGAGCTGCCTCGAGCCCGTAGTTAGGAGCCCCTGAAAGATTATTTACCTCTAGCTTAAAGGCTGCTAAACTGCCCTTGATGATTTGTTTGCAGCTGCAGTGAAGCATGGGCCAGCGAGCATGAATGAGCAGGGCAGGGTTGGAAGCTGTACCTGGGACAATGTTTAGGCTGCCGGGCTTGCATCGGTACCCGTAGAGGTTACAAAGTGCTTCGAGTGGTCGAATCCACTGGGAACCTTGTTCAGAGGAGGGAGAGAGGTTGTGCTGCATATATCGTCTTCCCCAGTCACCTAGAAATGACCAGCCACCAAACGACTAGTGCTTATTAATAAACTTGCTTAAGGAAATTGGCTGGAGTCTTAGTTTTCATTGTGCTGAATGAATGGAGCTAAATATAATCCAGAGCTCGTTTTGCTGGATAACAATGCGAGAGAAACTTCCTGTTCTAGCAGAAATCCCTGAGTTTAGAAGTAGGAGTTTCTCTAGGCTGGGTGAAATTCTTCAAATCTCAAGAAACATTAAGGTCACTCTCTAAATTCCTCTCTCCTCCCAAATAAGATATTATTTTAATACTCTGTGTGCAGGGTAATGTAGTGTCTTTATTAGAACACAGCTGAAAGTACAAGATGTTTTAATCAATGAGCACTCAGAAACAAAGGTACTTCTTGGCTTAAGACCCAAATTCAATAATTATTTTTTCAGCTGAACTGGAATAAAGACATTATTTAAACACGTATCTGTCATCTCACACTGCCTGCGGCTTGCTCTTGGCTATCTATTTCTCAGGAGCACTGTGGCAGCTCCTTATGTAAAGGGAAAAAAATATAACCATTTCCTTGCATGACTTCATTTGGGATTATGTCTCCTTATATCTCCTTCCGTGGAGCGCCGTGTCAGGAGAGGGCTTCAGGTGCTAACGAAGCCCGTGGTGGGTGTGCGAGTGCACCCTGGTCTTTGCAAAGACGCCTATTTGTGTTGCAGATTTGCAAAACAAAGGACCTCAGTGTTTGATTTTTCGCTCGGTGCTAAATGAACCGCTGGGCTGCAGGAGAGAGGGGAACACTGGAGAACCGGGAGCTCAGCAGCGGCACCGCTGCCAGGGCTGGGACTCGGGAGATGCAGCGATGTAAAAATGCTTTAATCCTGCCAGGCTCCTCTCCCTCATTTTGCCATTGGTTACGCTGCCAACCCATCAACCTTTCTGATGAGTTCTCCAGGAACAGCTTCGATCCCCCAGTGCTGCCAGTGCGAGCAACCTCCTTGCAAAGACCTTTGCTCTAGGAGAAAAACAAGGAGCCGATCTGCGAGTCCTTTTTAGCTCTACAGGTGCAAAATCTCATCTTTTCCCCTCGTGACAGTGCCACGCATAATGGACCTGAACCCAGTATTGCCAATAAATACCAACCGTTCATCCCCTCAGAAGACTCCTGTGTGCAAGATGGTGTTGGGTTGCATTCAAGCCCCACTGGGCTGCGGCGATTGCCGTTAGCAGCGGTGTTCGAGGAAGTCAGGCGAACCACAGTTGTTGTGGGTGGAGCGGACACTCAACACCTGATGGGTGGTGGAAGTTCTAGGAGGCTGTTAAAGCCAAAATAAGAAGCTTTGGCAGAGCGTGGTGAGGCCCCTGGGCAGAGCTGGCTTGGTCCTGCTTGGGTCCACACATCTGGGGCCAAGGTGCTGGGACAAGGGGTGCAAGCAAGGAGGAAGCAGAAGCTGATGGGGTGTAACAGAGGTATATGTTGGAGGTGAAGAGGAGAAAGAGCAAGAGGCCATGACCTTGGGGTAGGAGTGAGAGGAGGTAGAAGGCAAGAGACACGATCTGCTGGTGATCTCTTGGGTGTCTGCTGTGTGGGAGCACTCCTGGGAGGCCATGGGCTTGCTGTGCTCCTGTGCCACAACTGCAGGGCTTGCTTAGACAATTACCTGGATCTGCAAGATTTTACCATGTGTGCAACAAACTATTTGCTAATCCTTTGCTTCTGAAGGGCTGCAGGTGTATACAGATGACAGATAGGTCACCTTACCTTCCACCAGTGAGATCTGGGGCATTGCTGGTCTTTTCAAGGCCACACTGCGATAGAGCACATCACTCAGGGGAGAAAACACCTTCAGTGGCCTTCAACCCAAGGCAGCAGTACTCAGGTGCAAACTACCGCCTTCGCCGGACCTTGAGCATAATTCCACGTGTCCTGAACCTGCAAGAGAAACTCGACATTACCAGTTGCTCCTGCAACTCCAGCGAACTGGATAGTTAAGAGCAGCTTTGAAAAACTGCATGTGTGCTCTCTACATCACTTGTCCACCAAGTGGTGTTTGGCCTCTCAACCTGGAGCATCACTATGTGGCACTTTCCCTCACTGTCCCACGGCTGTGGTTCTCTGCAGGGGACCCTCCACGCGATGTGGCCCTTAGGAGCTCCTGGCATAGGGTATGGGGTGTGTTGGGGGTGGGGGGGCACACTGTGGGGCTACCTCTGCCCACTGGATAATGAACACATGGGCTGGAACTTGGGTTGTTCCCTTGGATGGAGGCTGAGATGCTCCGGCACAGCCACGGTCCCTGAGTGTGGAGACATGGGCTCAAGAAAGACAGGGCGCGCTTCTGTCCATGAGTAACTGAGACGACTTCTTGTACCTCAGACGGGCCCTGCAGAAACTGCCGAGCTGCGAGGAGAGGCTGGAGGACGCAGGAGCAGATTTCACGCTCTCGCCCTGCTCTTTGATGCTCTCGGCTAATGAGTTAATCAGCTGCTTGTTGTCACGCCTGACGGGAAAATAACAACAAACACAACCAGAGGATGAAGTGAAGAGAGCAAAACATTTTCTGGCATGTGCTCCTTTGACTGCAACATCAAAGATCACATTAAGATTTTTGTAGAAGATTATTTCTCCGTGTTTCTTTAGCTCTGAAATTATCAGGAGTGTTAAACCCCATTTGCAGGAAGACCTTCTGGGGAGGAGGACACCGCTGAAAGGGCAGAGATGTTTAATATTTCACGAAGGGCATGCACAGACTAACGTGCAATTCTCAAAACATCCTCATTAAAACGCTTTAATTAACATTGGTTCAAGTATTAGCAGACGTGGAGCTTCACGTGTCTCAGATACATCGGAGGTGGTGGGCACTGCTCCGGTCCCCGCAGGAGCATTCTTTCCCTCTCCCAGGGAAGGATGCGTCTCCAACCCCCTCACACAGGATGAGTTTCCTCATCTCGAAGGGCCAAGAGACTTTTTTTACCCGACCGCATGCCAGCCCAGTAACCATTCATGCAAAGCAAACAAAGTCAACAGACTTTGAAGGGAGCAGCAGAGATGATCGTTTCCCTTTCAAAGGCTGTAGTTTCAGTTCCCCAATGCCATAATCTCATTAACCATCTACCCGGCATCCAGACCAGGCACCCTCCTGCTCCTGCTCCGGCACCGGGAACGCTCCTCTGTCCTCGGCCGCCTTGTCTGTTTTTTGGAGAAGGGACAAGAAAAACACTTCAGACCAAGCCGGACAACAGAAAAGCAGGGGCACAACCCCATTTCCACAACGTCATTTTTGAAATGGAAAAAAGATGCTTCTTTTCTCACTCAGAAGAGACAGAGTGCCTTGCATTTTCTGGAGAACTGGGATGATGCACTAAAAAAGTGATGTAAGGAAAGGTGGGTGGAAAAATATCCCCTGTATTTATTACTCCTTTGGGCCAGGTTTTGGGGCTCTCTAAGGCAGTGCCCGGCTCCGGGGGTGCGCAGTTAGGCAAGGGCTGAACATCCTCAGCCGCTGTGGGATACCCGGTGCTGCCCACCCCGTCCCTATCGAGGGTGCTGGCTCCCGCCTGGGAGCTCCCGCCTGCCCCGATTTCTGCATCTGCACAGACCGCAGGAAAGGTCAAGGACTAAACGTGCCGCCAAGACCGACCGAATTCACCAACGGCGGCAGCCCGCGAGGAAGCGCCCTTTGCCGCCGGCCGCTTTATCTGCGCGGAGATAAGAGAGAGGGTCTGCTCTCCGGGCGGCGAGCTGCGGCTCTTCCCAAGCACCGCTGCCACCCCGCAGCAGAGCTGCGGAGGAGCGGGGCGGCAGCTCGTTTTGCACAGCCTTTTTCTGTGATTATTAACCCGGATTGGAGTCGCGTTCCCAGCAGCTTCCTTTGGTCAGCACTGACGTGGCAGCAAACTACGGCGAGTCAGGTCCGCTGGAGCGTGCGTGCCGAGCGAGCGGCTGGAGGGCGGCATCGCAGCGTGCCCATCGGCTGGACGGTGGCAACCCAGTCGGCCGATGAGCTTGCACTTCCACCTGCAATAGATAGGAATCTCCATTCCAGAGAAAATGCATTTATATTATGCAAAGTCTATGCGCATTTTTAAGATATAAGGAAAGAAAAACAGGACTCTGTCTTATCTTTTTGTGAAATCGTTATTTGGTTTGAAATACATGGATAATTAACAACATTATCATGCAAATTTAAGTGAATTGAGCTGGGTGAGTTAAAGTGACTTCACCTACCTAGCCATAAAAATTGCAACACGGAGCTGTCGCAACGAAGCTCTGAGCACTATTTTTAGTGCAGCACTGTAAGAGAGGGCCTGTGGGAGGGCATCTTCCAAAGGAATGCAGACCGTATCTTTTAGGGGGAATTAATCCTTAGGAAACCATTCCTAGCTCTCACGAATGACCGAAAGATATTTTTCTGACTGGGCTGGAGTTTATACACAGAGCGCCACATGCACCGAAAGAAAATCATGAGTCATTGAATTTAAGGAACAATTTACTGAAGCCAAATTTTCAAGTGCTCCTCCCTCTGCTCCTTCTCCCTCGGCTCGCTGTCCTCGGGGCACACCAGCCCTTTATCAGTGGTAAAAGCAAAGTAAAAAATTCTTATTTATTTCCTCTGAATGGGAGCAGTCAAGCTTTTTCAGGATTGCAGCTCTGCAAAGCTCTCATGTCATACTTTTAGACACACGAAAAATACCCACCTAATGAGATCAACTCATTTCCACTTCCTGGGATTTTACAGCGTCGCATCTTCGACCGGCAGGTTTCAGACGTCAGCGCTTGAAGAGGACGCGCACAAACATCTCCCCTCGTCAAAAAAGGCCGGGTTAAGGCTCCTTGGAAAACAACCATCTAAAACAGACCCTGAATGCTCCTGTGATTTTTCCATAGGTATTTGGGGTTTTTTTTGCCTGTCCACACGTTAGGTTTGATGTCTGTAAAAGAGTTACAGATCATGCTTAGAAAATACCTCGGCTCTTGTTTGGTTGCAGCTCGGCATGGGGTGACCCCGCCTGGTCATCCCTCCTGGACGCCGATGGCATTTCTGGCACACCGGCATTGCAGAGCGGTGCCGATCGCGGGGACATGATATCACGGCTGATTGCAGACACTGTGTAAATGAAAGTTGTCCTTAGAGATTCACAAACAGCTAAAACTGGCTATTTCCCCCCCCCAAATACCTACAAACACGTAAACTGAGCAGAGGCCTGTCTAGGCTGAAGTGTTTTGTTAGTACATCTAAAGCGTCAAAATCATTGTCACATAAACTCACATTTTACTGCTATATAAAGTACTTAGCAGCATCACCTTTGAAAAAAGTCATGAATGCCATAGAAATGGACAATTTTAGATAAAGTTTGGGAATTTTTTTAGACGCATCACCCTCATTCTCCCCCTCCTGTGCATATCTTAACTCAAAAACATTTGACCCCAGGTGCAGTATTCAAGAATCTTTAGATGAAGGAGGAAACAAGGTGCTGCTGCTTACAGCAGCAAAGGGATCCAGGAGTTCCGCTCTCCCTGAAAGTCCCTGGGACTTCGTGACTTCAGAAAACAGGACTTCAAAGCCTTTCAAAATTGTACGGCTGAGAAAAAATAAATAAGTGAAGGCTGTAACTAGCCTAAAATTTTAAAACATTTAATGACTTTTTATGGAGCGCATTTCCATTTATCAACCTTACCCAACGCTTCAAAGGGCGAGCAGCGGTGGTCGGTTTGGCCGCTCATCCCTAGCACCAACCCTTCCTTCTAATTTTGCCTCCCGCTTGTTGAATCTTGCCTTCGATTGCACATCCATAGGGAAAGACTTAAATTTTCCTACAAGTGTCTGCAAAACACCTGCCACAATGCCTGAGCCCTCTAGATGCAATAATAATAATAACAATAATAATAATAATAATGATGATGATTCCCAGTGCGCACGGTGTGCAGCGAGGCGGCTGAGAGCCCTACCACGAGCAGCTTTGCAGTCTGCCATCTAATTACCGGCGAAGAAGAGGGTGGAGGAAGACCAACTATAGCAGGGGAAGAGGGAAAGGCTCTTGGGAGAAAACTTGAGTGTTTTACGAGGTAGACTTGCTCTCCTCACCTGTGCTTAATGAAGATTTTGCAACTGAACACCTTTAAGGTATCAACCCAGAGAAATCCCTTTATTTCCTGCTGGGAAAATTTGTCTGGGTGGACTTTGAGGTCCTTTGCTGCTGCCAAGGGATTTCCGTAGACCTGGAAATGCTCCGAAGCACCAGCAGAAATCATGGGACAGCAAATGTACAGGGACCGCCGCAGCATCGGGAAAGGCCAGGAGATGGAAACGGGATGCGCAGGGGGTAAGGGCAGGCGCAGGAGATCTGCCGGGTCCTGAAACCCTCCGATTTATCGCCCCGGTGCAAAGCATCTGCCTAGCACATGGCCGATAGACCTGACATAGCTAAGAAATCCCGCATGGAAATCCAGCAGCCTGAGACATAGGGTGAAAGGGTCCATCCTGGTCATAAATATAGCTCTGTGGTTTTGCAGGGAGCTGGGCTACATGTTTCATTCAGAAGGGAGAGCTGGGAGGGAGCCAGGGGGTTTTTTTGTTTGTTTTATGGGAAAAATCTGCAATTTTGGAATTTGTTTTCCACTCTGAAGCAGGTAATAAATTTGTCATGGATTGCAATTCCAAAATTGTTTAACCTTAGGTAGATCAAAGTGTTTGGTTTCTATGAAATCTGATGTAGGCCTTTAAAATTATGCATTATCTTTTTCTATAAGACTGAAAGACATTGAACCAAAACATTCCAAAATAGAAACTAAAATTGCTCTTTCTTGTTACCAGTTTTTCTATTTAAATGATATTTTGTCCAATTCAAAGCATTTCTACAAGCGAATACATTTCTTAACACCGGCATTTCCACGCAGAAGAACCCTGATCCCAAAGTTTCCCATCCCTGGTGCTGTTACCGCACCGCTGCCAGAAAAGCCCCAAAGCATCCGAAGCCAGAGCAGCCGGGGACCTGCAGCCACTGCGCTGGTGGCAGCTTTTGGGGACAGTCCCCTATACAGTGACGCGGGCTCTGGTTGGGATACACTGGGATCGCCCGGGGTCCCCGGAGCAGACACCTAAGCATTCACCCAGCGCCCTGTCAGCGAGGCGCACGTGGCCGGCTGGTTTCTGTCACGGCGGGCAGAGCCGGAGGCCGCTGCACACGCAGCTGCCTCTGCACAGAACAACATCCTGACAGGCATTTTCTTGTCTTAACAAATTACCCCAAAGTGCCCCTAAAATATTCAGTTTGTTGGAAGGAATTGGAGAAACGTGAAGACGTAGGGTGCTTCTCGCTCAGCTGACCAGAAAACTGTGGCTGCAAAAAGTCACGGCGTGACGCGGGACGGCAGCAAAAGGCGAGAGGCAGACGAAGGCACGACAAAGCGAATGTTTTGCAGTGACACGTTTTCCTGGAGTGTAAATTAGGAGCTGGAAAGACTCAGCGACAGCCCAGCACGCGCCGAGAGCGGGGCCTGCGTGCCCATCGGGAGCCGGAGGCGACAGCCCAGCCTGCAGGACCAGCTGCCAAAGCGATGCTAAAAGGTAGTCTAAAAATAAGGCGCTTATCAGGGCGAGCAGGGCCAAGTATTTCATCACTCTGCCTCGATTGATGACTAGCAAAGCACGGGCTAGGAGGATTTCTGTTTTGTTCGGAGCCATATTCTGATTCACAATTTGCTGAGCTTGGGCAAATATCTTCTGTCAACTTAAGCCTTGCGGGAAGGTTTATGCGACTGCTCGGCTGCACCGTCCCCCACCGCCGGCGTCTCCGCTCCTTATAACCCAGGACAGCAAAACGCAGCATTTTATAGAGAAAGCACATAAAAACCCTGGAGTCGTGGCTGGCCCAGTGCCCGTAAAAAGCTGACAGGTTTGGGGTTTGGTGCTCAGCTCCCCCTTGCCCGCCCACCCCGCAGGGAAACGCAAGCAAAACTTCCCCTGCAAGGGGAAAAAAAAAAGCTTCACCTCATCTGAGCGACCTGACCGACTCTGTCCCAGGCAGATACGTTATTTAAGGGACATTTCGTTGAGCACAGGGGTAGGTTTGTTTCTTGGGGTCTTGCCTTCCTAGGAGACAGGCAAAGAAAGGGCGGGGAGAGCAGCCTGGCAGGGGCAGAGCAGCAGCGGGGCAGTGCTGGTGGCAGTGCTGGTGGCAGTGCTGGTGGCAGTGCTGGTGGCAGTGCTGGCGGCAGCGCCCACGGCTCGACCCACCGCCCCCGTGGTCCCTCCCCGCAGGCAGGGCTGGCGGCGGGCAGGCTCCCCACCGCACCGTGCAGCTTCACATCCACATCCGCACCACGCTGGGACAACCTATGTACACCTTGCGGCATCAAGCGACAGCAACTCCCGCAGCGCGGCTCCTCCGGCTGGTTTTAGGAAAGCTAAGCCGAAGAAGAGCTCTCCGGCCCAGCTGCGCTGGGGCATGCAGGGACCCCAGGGGACGGCGCCGGCGCGGTGACACCCTCGACGCTGCCGCACAAGGCACGTTGCCACCGCGCTGGGAGCCCTCGCCGTGGGAAAGCCTTTGATCTAACCAGATCTCCCAGGGCCGCCTGCCGGACTCCGCTTCCACTTCGGTACCTGATCTTGTAAACATCAGCGCCGGCACAGCCGCCGCGCACGCAGAAGCCACATCCTGTCAAGCCCTTTTGCAATCTGCAGGGCCATCTCCTTGGCCACGATGCAGAGGGGTTGCGACACCCGAGGAGCAACACGTCTGCATGGGGCAACGCCGGGCTGGTTCCTGTCGGGGCGCGGCGCCGGCTCTTTGCACCCGCACGCACCCGGGGTTTTATTTTTCGAGCGACTGAGGCAGGCTACGTGCATCAGTAGACGGTTTCTGCCAGTAATTCTCCTCTCCGCAGGAACATATATCTGACTTTATAATTCATGCATGCCTGGGAAGTTCAATCCAGTCCCACTGGAGTAGCAAGCTCAGTGGGAGTTTATTTATTTAAAAGAGTGCATGCAGTAGCATGGAAAAAAATCAAATCTATCAGAAACCATAAGTCTTAATCCTAAACCAGCTTTGCTTTTCTTAAAATATGGTCTAGGGAAACTGCTTTTAAAATGTGGCTTCCACGGAGCCTTGGCTTTAGCGTTGCAATCCCTACAGAACAATGTTATAGCATAATAATTAAAACATTTACAAAATGAAGATAATCTATGGCTGATCCAAGTTTCTATGGAAATTTGGAGGCTATGGTGTATGCAGCTGTTCCCATCTAATGCAAAGATTGGCTGTAGCTCTGCTTCTGAGCCCGTTTGTAACTTAGGGGATAATTTATCTGTTCTGTTTACACAGTTCTCGGCTTGCAGAGCCCTAGAGTGTAACTTTTCTATGGTTCCCAGGCAAAAGGGTGTCTTACCCTCCCTGCTCAGCCGAAGCAATTAGTGTTCTCGAAGTTAATGAAATGCTTCTGCTGAAAGGCGTGGGTGCTTGCGCCGGTGTCGCAGACGTTGCACTGCACAAGATATATCAGAACATCAGACGCACCAGCAGAGAAATGGAAACACTGGCACACGCTGGCCTGCGGTACCCACAGGTACGGTCCCACAGAGACTCGCTGCGATCGCTCTGCGTTTACCTCCGTTTTGTTCCCCTTTAAGCTCCCGCATCCCTCACCCGACACTGCTGGCAGCGCTGTCCCCGTAAGGCTCAGCCAGCAGCACGGGAAGGAGTTGGGAGCTGGCACAGCTGGCGCCAGCGGTTCTGCCAGATGTTCGGCTGTGGGTATGGGTCCACCCTGTGCCCCTGCTCCCGAGCTGATGGTTCCTGCTAACAGGTTTTGGTGAGCCCACGCAGGGTAAATACAGACCAGAGGAAGCTGAAAAGAAGGCAATTCCCCCATAGGACGAGGCTAGCATCATAAGGGCAGTTAAATATTTTTATCTAAAGCTGTGGGCATCTTTATATGAGTCGCCGTATTAACACTTTTCCAGACACACACAGATCAGGGGAGGGGTTTGGGTGACAAAGCAAAAGGGTAGAAACACCTGAGAAAGGATCTTAAACGCTATGATGAAGGACTTTTGGGGCTGATACCACTACCTGGTACTTTATAAACCAGGCTGATAAAAAGCTGGACAACCTGGAAATGCTTGTGGGGGAGCAGAGAGGAGACATTTGCTACCTGCTCATCGTCACGACATGATGATGTTTTACATTCACAAACTTATCTCCAGTGAGTCCATGGCTGATGTAAGCAGTTCTCATTTTGCAATGGTAAATTGCTAATGAAGAAAGTATTAATAACCTCTAAGCAAAGAAAGTTTGCCAGTAGAGCAGAGCTCCAGCAGCTACGCAACAGCCCCAGGGGTGCAAAACCTTCAAGTCTCATTGAAACAACAGCACGAAAATCTGCTTTTTACAAAGGGAAAGGAAAACTCTGTCAGTCAGGAGTGCACAGAAGAAAATCTATCAGCTGAAGCAGTGCTGGAGGTTCCCATCCTGAACAAATATTTAGTAGCATTCACTGAATGATACCCTTAGCATTAGTTTGAACTCAAAGACAGAAAGACATAAAGTCTCAGTGCATCACAGTGAGAATTAAAAAAAAAAAATAACCCAAAACACACAAAAAACCCCAAACCCAGTATTTTAATTCCTGGTTGTATTTAACTGCTGCAGGACAGCTGAGTTACAGTTGGGATGGAGGCGGTGATGGCTCAAAAGTGTCGTTGATTTTAGAGAACAGCTGTACCCAGAGGCCCTCAGTCATTTCTCAGTGAAAATTATTTGCAAATAAAGATACATATCCCAAGACGTTAAAAAGCCAGCCAAAACACAAGGGAACTGAGAAGCTGAGATAAGTCTCACTTTATATGGCAGGCCTTCACTTAAGAAAAAATCATTTTTCTCTGTTGTTGAAGGAATCCGTGTCTCAGACGGCGCAGCAGCCTGCAGCCACGCCGACGGCCGATGGCCAGAAAGGGAAGGGCATGTGGGACCCTGAAATCACAGAAGCAAGATCCCAAATCACCTCTTCCAGCAGAAAAAAAGAAAAAAAATGAGGCATAAAATGCCTGCAATTGCATGCCCCAACCTTCAGTCAAGCCGCAGATGAAAGAGATCGGGAAAAACTGTTCCTTGTGCTCAGGGCTCGGCAGGCTCGGCTGCACCACCGGAGCCTGGCTGCTCATGGAAATACTTGGAGGAAAAAGCATTTCCTGCCATCCCAAGAATACTAATGCAGCTCACGTGTGATATCGCAAAGGGTCGTGCCAATGGAGAGCAACTCTGCTGATAAATTTGTGTGCAGGGCTTGTGGCGGGAGCGCCTATCTGTATTACTGCAAGGCAGTGGCATTATTCATGGTAATTATGGGGTAGTTGTTTGCTTTACACTGATCTTCAATGTTTATAAAAGACATCCCGAGCAGAGGAGGGGTGTTGTATTGGTTTTTTGTAGACATCTGAGTATAGAAGGTTTTAATACACATATTTGGTAGTGCAAAAAGATGTAAGCCAAGCTGAGACCGACCTGAACTCCTCCGCTTCCCCAAAGCACAGGACCACAGCTCGGCTTAGCCCCAGCAGACACAGGCACCCGGAGATGCTCCGATGGAGAGCAATGCCTCATTCACCCTCTGGCATCCACTGACTTGTGGCATTGGGAGTAAGGACGGGTTTTTGACATGACACAAGAGTGATTTCCTAGAAGATGACAAGATTTGCCGAGCTGTCTGCGCTGAGGGGTTGTTTGCAGGAGCGCAGGTCTCTCTGTGGCCATGCCAGGGTTTGCAGCAATAAATCACTGGTTCGCTCAGATGCATTCCTTCTTCCCCGTGGGAGCCCTGTTGCTAAGTCACACAATTATGTCACCATGGAGCGTCTATGATTTTTTGTAGTTTGTTGGGGTTTTTTTGTTCCCCAGCAGACCTTCTGGGCATACAGGTTTCCTTAAGCTAAAATCTTAAATTTCCAGTTGGATGTTAGCTGGATTTTGGTCATTGTCTTACCTGCAGCTTGGACAGGTAATGAAAACGTGTCTGCATATGGCTCTGCTGTTGAGTTATAATATCAGTCATCTCTGTCGGAACTGTTCCCTTCTCTTTTTTGGGACTTTCTGCGAGGCTGCCATCCCTCCTGCATCTCCCAGCTCTGCACAGGTCTGAGGGCAGGAGGGCAAAGCCTCATCCATAAGAGACGGTTGTGGAGAGGTTTCCATAGAGCTCCGGGCAGCATGAGGGGGCTAAAAAGGGGTAAGAGACTTTGCTGTCCTCCCAGCACACTTAGTGCTTGGCTCCTGCTGAAATACTGTGCGAATCAGAGATTTACCCCAGTGCCAGGTCCTGCAAGAAGAGAACCAGGTCCTGATGGCAGCTTGGCTGTTAACGTGCTGATCCTGTGCTTAGGCAGATCAAGGATAACATATTAGGGGTTTTAGTAGCACTTTATCCGTTTTCAGCAATCCTATATCAGTTCCTGGTCGTCATCATAATAAACTGTAACAAAACAAGAATTAAACTTAGGCTTAGTTTAGATTAATCAACAAGTCTCCTTCAACACCTTAAGAAATCCATTAGAAAGCAATTTGCACAGTCTGCTTGCTTTCTGGTTTGCAGGACACCACCTCTCTCGCCCTTATGGCCAATTTTGTTGTTTCTGTAATTACACTGTTTTAAACCCAGATCCTAAAAAGCTCCGCGCATGTTTAAGTCTCTCCCTATACATATAAAGGCTTTGGATTATATTTTTTTTTAATTATTTAAATTCTGGTAGAGTATTTTCTTTGTAACTACTACTGCTACACGCATTAAACCAGCTCTGAAGTTAAACAGCAATTAGAGCAAATGTTAAGATCATCAGCCACTCAGGTCTATTAAAGCAGAAAACTATTTTTGAGGCAATCCAAGAAACACAGCCCACCCGGCCAACGACAACACACCTTCCTCGTAAAGGCGCAGGTTTTTGTGCAGTTAATGAGCAGCTGCATCTGACCGCTGAGCTCAGAAGAGCCCGAGCGCCAACTAATAACGCAGCTGCAGTGTAGACGTATTCTGGGAGCAAACCGCGCTTCGATTTGCTTTCCCAAAAAGAGGGGGAGCGTGCAGTGTCTGCCCGTGCTGCGAGCGCGTACCCAAGTGTCCTGGTTTCGGCTGGGATAGGGTTAAATTTCTTCCTAGTGCTGTGTTTTGGATTTAGTACGAGGAGAATGTTGATAACACACTGATGTTTTCAGTTGTTGCTAAGTGCCCTCCTAGTCCAAGGACAGCTCCCGTGCCTACTGACTGAGCTAGGTACACAAGATGGGAGGGAACATAATCAGGACAGCCAGCCCAGCTGGCTAATGGGGTATTCCATACCATGTGACGTCATGCTCAGTATATGAAGGGTAGGCGTGATCCAGGAAGTACCGATCGCTACTTGGTTATCGGTCAGCGCGGGTGGTGAGCAATTGCATTGTGCATCACTAATTTTGAATATTTTATCATTATCATTACTATTTTCCTTTTTTTTCCCTGTTCTATTAAACTGTCTTTATCTCAACCCGTGAGTTTTTTTTCTCACTCTTACCCTTCCGATTCTCTCCCCGTCCCGCTGGGGGTGGGGGGAGTGAGTGAGCGGCTGCGTGGTATTTGGCTGCCTGCCAGGTTAAACCGCGACAGTCCTTTTTGGCGCCCAACGTGGGGCTCGAAGGGTTGAGATAACGACACATCTGACCCGAACGGGTTAAAACAAATTTGTTATAAGCATTCATTATATCAATTTAGTACTCGATGTTCACAATGTTGATTTATTTGCTCTCAGAGTTTTTGGATTTGTTCTTGCAGTTGTGGTATGTAGCACCTTACTGGCTGTCTATACTGCTGATTATCAGTTTTTATGTGGGGTTGGTCATCTCTGGGAAATGGATTAAGGTCATTGCTTTGCTATACTGTGTGACCTGGCTTTATGTTATGATAAAATTATTGGTCACGAGCCTGTACTCAGCACTGCCATCATTCCTGTTCTTCAGGAGCTATCTTTTGGAAACTATTAATAATTACACTTCTTACGTCTTCACCTCAGAGGATGAATTTAGGGGGGAGACAGGATGGGACACTTTCTCCCACTTGTTCACTTTCCCCTCCATATCTTCAGAAACTCCTTTTTCTTCTATCCTCTTCATGAAGACGTCTACAATATTCCCTGAGAATTTTGAATATCCTTGGGATGTTCAAACGAGCATGTTCATATTGCTATGTCTTCTGAATGTGGTTCAGGCCTTGTTTAGAGTTAAACAACTATTCAGGAATACTGTCCAGAGATCAACCCCAGCAACAGATACAGTGACTACTCAAACCCCCACGACAGGCACTGTAGCTCCTTCAACCCGCACGGCAACCACTGTGGCTACTCAAACCCCTGCGACAGGCACCGTGGCTACTTCAACCCCCACAACAACCACTATGGCTACTCAGACCCCGGCAACAGTCACTACAGTTACCCCAACCCCCGCAACAGGCACTGCAGCTACCCAAACCCTCGCGACGGCTACTACAGCTGAACCAGAGGACCAACCGTCGCTGGTATCCGTCGCCCCTGTACAGAAGAAGAAATCTTTGAAGCGGAAGTCAGGTCGTGTAGAAAAGGATGATGGAAAACCAGGGCCATCACGAGGAGGGGAGGAGGAAGAGGAAGAACTCATAAACGAGACGGAAACCACCCGATCCTTATCCCTGAATGAGTTGCGAGATATGCGGAAAGATTTCGGCCGTCGTCCAGGCGAGCATATTGTTACCTGGCTGCTCCGATGCTGGGATAATGGGGCCAGTAGCCTGGAATTAGAGGGGAAGGAGGCCAAACAACTGGGATCCCTTGCTAGGGAAGCAGGTATTGACAAAGCAATTGGAAAAGGGACACAGGTCCTCAGCCTCTGGAGGCGACTGCTGTCAGGCGTAAAGGAAAGGTATCCCTTCAAGGAAGATGTTATATATCGCCTAGGCAAATGGACCACTATGGAGAGAGGTATCCAGTACCTGAGAGAACTAGGCGTGCTGGAGGTGGTTTATAGTGACCTGGATGACCCCCTAACACCCAAAGATCCAGATGACGTCCAGTGCACGCGACCCATGTGGCGGAAGTTGGTACGGAGCGCACCAGCATCGTATGCCAGTTCGTTGGCAGTACTGTGCTGGAAAGAGGAAGAAGCACCAACGGTGGATGAGGTGGTTAGCAGACTTCGGGATTTTGAAGAAACTATCTCCTCCTCCCTTGTCTCGGCTGTAGAGAAACTATCCCGAGAGGTCCAGCAACTCAAAGAGGATATGTCTTATTCTCCACCTGTACGGACCAGTATCTCAGCCATTAGGAGTCAGCGTTTTTCTCCTCAAGAGAGAGGATATAGAAAGTACACACCACGGGGCACCCTGTGGTTTTACCTGCGTGACCACGGAGAGGACATGAGGCAGTGGGATGGAAAACCTACCTTCATCCTAGAGGCACGTGTACGTGAGTTGCAAGGAAAAACAATCACACAAGGGGGTTCTCCCAGGAAAAATGCTGCTCCAGTTGTCAGGAAAAACCTGTCTCACGACGGTCCAGTTTCCAGTGAACAGTTCCCCAGACAGAGTAGAAGGGCTGATCTTACTTTGGATTGTAATTGCAATGAAGAAATTCTTGACTCACGTTTGCAAGAAGTGAGAGATGGATACTATGACCAGAACTAGAGGGGCCCTGCCTCCAGCCAGGTGGAGGAAAGGGACAACCGGGTTTACTGGACTGTGTGGGTTCGATGGCCTGGCACATCAGACCCACAGGAGTATAAGGCTCTCGTAGACACCGGTGCACAGTGTACCCTGATGCCATCAAGCTATAAAGGGGCAGAACCCATTTGTATTTCTGGAGTGACAGGGGGATCCCAAGAGTTAACTGTATTGGAGGCCGAAGTGAGCCTGACCGGGAATGAGTGGCAGAAGCACCCCATTGTGACTGGCCCAGAGGCTCCGTGCATCCTTGGCATAGACTACCTCAGGAGAGGGTATTTTAAGGACCCAAAAGGGTACCGGTGGGCTTTTGGTATAGCTGCCCTGGAGACGGAGGAAATTAAACAGCTGTCCACCTTGCCCGGTCTCTCTAAGGACCCTTCTGTTGTGGGGTTGCTGAGGGTTGAAGAACAACAGGTACCAATCGCTACCACAACAGTGCACCGGCGGCAATACCGCACCAACCGAGACTCTCTGATCCCCATCCATGAGCTGATTCGTCGACTGGAGAGCCAAGGAGTGATCAGCAAGACTCGCTCACCCTTCAACAGTCCCATATGGCCAGTGCGAAAGTCTAATGGAGAGTGGAGACTAACAGTAGACTACCGTGGCCTGAACGAAGTCACGCCGCCACTGAGTGCTGCCGTGCCGGACATGCTAGAACTTCAATACGAACTGGAGTCAAAGGCAGCCAAGTGGTACGCCACAATTGACATTGCTAATGCCTTCTTCTCCATCCCTTTGGCGGCAGAGTGCAGGCCACAGTTTGCTTTCACTTGGAGGGGCGTCCAGTACACCTGGAACCGACTGCCCCAGGGGTGGAAACACAGCCCTACCATTTGCCATGGACTGATCCACACCGCACTGGAACAGGGTGAGGCTCCAGAACACCTGCAGTACATTGACGACATCATCGTATGGGGCAACACAGCAGAAGAAGTTTTTGAGAAAGGGAAGAAAATAATTCAAATCCTTCTAAAATCTGGTTTTGCCATAAAACAAAGTAAGGTCAAGGGACCTGCACAGGAGATCCAGTTTTTAGGAATAAAATGGCAAGATGGACGTCGTCAGATCCCAACAGATGTGATCAATAAAATAACAGCCATGTCTCCACCAACTAACAAAAAGGAAACGCAAGCTTTCTTAGGCGTTGTGGGTTTTTGGAGAATGCATATTCCAAATTACAGTCAGATCGTAAGCCCTCTCTATCAAGTGACCAGGAAGAAGAACGACTTCAAATGGGGCCCTGAGCAACGACAAGCCTTTGAACAAATTAAACAGGAGATAGTTCATGCAGTAGCCCTTGGGCCAGTCCGGGCAGGACAAGATGTAAAGAATGTGCTCTACACCGCAGCCGGGGAGAATGGTCCTACCTGGAGCCTCTGGCAGAAAGCACCAGGGGAGACTCGAGGTCGACCCCTGGGGTTCTGGAGTCGGGGATACAGAGGATCCGAGGCCCGCTACACTCCAACTGAGAAGGAGATATTGGCAGCATATGAAGGGGTTCAAGCTGCTTCGGAAGTGGTTGGTACTGAAGCACAGCTCCTCCTGGCACCCCGATTGCCGGTGCTGGGCTGGATGTTCAAAGGGAGGGTCCCCTCTACACATCATGCAACCGATGCTACGTGGAGTAAGTGGGTCGCACTGATCACACAACGGGCCCGAATAGGAAACCCCAGTCGCCCAGGAATCTTGGAAGTGATCACGAACTGGCCAGAAGGCAAAGATTTTGGAATATCCCCAGAGGAGGAGGTGACACGTGCTGAAGAAGCCCCACTGTATAATAAACTACCAGAAAACGAGAAGCAATATGCCCTGTTCACTGATGGGTCCTGTCGCCTTGTGGGAAAACATCGGAGGTGGAAAGCTGCTGTATGGAGTCCTATACGCCAAGTTGCAGAAACTGCTGAAGGAGAAGGTGAATCGAGCCAGTTTGCAGAGGTGAAAGCCATCCAGCTGGCCTTGGACATTGCCGAACGAGAAAAATGGCCAGTACTTTATCTCTATACTGACTCATGGATGGTGGCAAATGCCCTGTGGGGGTGGTTGCAGCAGTGGAAGCAGAACAACTGGCAGCGCAGAGGTAAACCCATCTGGGCTGCCGCATTGTGGCAAGATATTGCTGCCCGGGTAGAGAACCTGACTGTAAAAGTACGTCACGTAGATGCTCACGTACCCAAGAGTCGGGCTACTGAGGAACATCAAAATAACGAGCAGGTGGACCAGGCTGCAAAGATTGAAGTGGCTCAGGTGGATTTGGACTGGCAACATAAGGGTGAACTATTTATAGCTCGGTGGGCCCATGACGCCTCAGGCCATCAAGGAAGAGATGCAACATATAGATGGGCTCGTGATCGAGGGGTGGACTTAACCATGGACGCTATTGCACAGGTTATCCACGAATGTGAAACGTGCGCTGCAATCAAACAAGCCAAGCGAGTAAAGCCTCTTTGGTATGGGGGACGATGGTTGAAATACAAATATGGGGAGGCCTGGCAAATTGATTATATCACACTCCCACAAACCCGACACGGTAAGCGCTATGTGCTCACCATGGTGGAAGCAACCACCGGATGGCTGGAAACATATCCTGTGCCTCATGCCACTGCCCGGAACACCATCCTGGGCCTTGAAAAGCAAGTCCTGTGGCGACATGGCACCCCAGAAAGAATTGAGTCAGACAACGGGACTCACTTCCGAAACGCCCTCATAGACACTTGGGCCAAAGAGCATGGCATTGAGTGGATCTATCACATCCCCTACCATGCACCAGCCTCCGGGAAAATCGAACGATACAATGGACTGCTAAAAACTACGCTGAGAGCAATGGGTGGTGGGACATTCAAACATTGGGACACACATTTAGCAAAGGCCACCTGGTTAGTCAATACCAGGGGATCTGCCAATCGAGCTGGCCCTGCCCAATCAAGACTCTTACGTACTGTAGATGGAGATAAAGTCCCTGTCGTGCATATGAGAAATATGCTGGGGAAGACAGTCTGGGTTACTCCTGCCTCTGGCAAGGGAAAACCCATCCGTGGGATTGCTTTTGCTCAAGGACCTGGGTACACTTGGTGGGTGATGCGAAAGGATGGGGAGGTCCGGTGTGTACCTCAAGGGGATTTGATTTTGGGTGAAAATAGCCAGTGAACTGAATTTTGATGTCAACTGTTACATGATATTGTATGTCATTATTTCTATGATATAGCAGTGGTATAGCAGTGAAAATCACGCAGATTAGTGAAGAATGAACTAACTCCAATGAAACCGAGCGAAGTGCAACGATGATAGAACTGGACGAGCGCAGCAGTACCGAAATGAGAACTGGCTTCAGGATGCAACGGCCCAACACCGCACACCATCTCTTCGGCCCTGAAAGACTGTTATAACAGATGGAGCCCAAAGTCATGGACTAAATGAACTCAGTGGACATTTTAGAGGGATAGTCCATAGACCGAGGGAATGATATCTGTGCGTGCATATATATATATGTGTGTATATATAAAGAAAGATAGTGGTGGTTAATTGAAATGTATTAAAAAAGATGTGAGACCTAAGCACGACGTAAATGGTATGGAATAAGGGGTGGATACTGTCCTGGTTTCGGCTGGGATAGGGTTAAATTTCTTCCTAGTGCTGTGTTTTGGATTTAGTACGAGGAGAATGTTGATAACACACTGATGTTTTCAGTTGTTGCTAAGTGCCCTCCTAGTCCAAGGACAGCTCCCGTGCCTACTGACTGAGCTAGGTACACAAGATGGGAGGGAACATAATCAGGACAGCCAGCCCAGCTGGCTAATGGGGTATTCCATACCATGTGACGTCATGCTCAGTATATGAAGGGTAGGCGTGATCCAGGAAGTACCGATCGCTACTTGGTTATCGGTCAGCGCGGGTGGTGAGCAATTGCATTGTGCATCACTAATTTTGAATATTTTATCATTATCATTACTATTTTCCTTTTTTTTCCCTGTTCTATTAAACTGTCTTTATCTCAACCCGTGAGTTTTTTTTCTCACTCTTACCCTTCCGATTCTCTCCCCGTCCCGCTGGGGGTGGGGGGAGTGAGTGAGCGGCTGCGTGGTATTTGGCTGCCTGCCAGGTTAAACCGCGACACCAAGTCCAGAGACACGCAAGGGAAATCTGCTTACAAAGAGCAAACCGGAGCCAGATGGGTGTGAGGCAAGACCCGGGAGCACGTGGACTTCTCTTGCAGAACCAGCCGTCCTCGCCCCACGTCGCTTCAGCTGGGATTTCCACTGAAAGGGAAGATGCTTTTTCTGTTATATATGGAAAACAGAGCACGTCCTTCACCACGCTGCAGCACTTGTAGTGCAGAATGCATTCCCTATTAGGAATAAACACAAATTTCCAATTAGTTTACAGCTAAAAATGAGAACTTTAAAGAGATCTTTAAGATGTCTTTTTTCACCCTTTGGTCCTTTGGAAATTTAATAAAAGAAAAACCTAGCTTAAACTTCTGGGGTGTTTCAACTCATTTTAATTGTCAAATATATCCAAGACCTCCAGGATTAGGGCAGTTGCCTAATGTTCATCCCGACTGAAAAGGCACCTTTAAGGCCACGCTGCAAACTGCAAGGGTTCATTGAGGAGAAGCCTGCAGGAACAGCCCTGCTCCCGCACGGCCGCTCTTGCCCCGTGCTCCTGGGCAGCGCAGCCATGGCCTTCCCGAGACCTGGCCTCGGCAACCCCAGAGCAAAGGGGTGGGAGGGCAGGAGCTACCTGGTGTGAGCTCCGTGGGAGCTCCATCAGCATGGCGGGAGCCTGTGGCCATGTTGAAAGAAAGGAGGGTTTCTGATATGAAAACTGACCTTTGTGAATGCTGCTGGTATCATAAATACGTCTGCAGACCCTCACAAGATGCCTGTTGGGAAGGAGGAAGGAGCAGGATGTGTGCATGCATCCAGGGCACGCTGGGAGGGATGGGGCCTGAGGCTAATGTAAACACAATGCTCCTGAATGTATAGGTTTATCCATATGTCTGCATTTCCTGAGCTTTTAAGCACCTGGCTTTAAATAATTCAAACCGCATTCTTTCAACCCTACCTCTATTTTAACATTTTTTAAATTAAGGAACACAAATTTAATACGGTGCAATATTTTAATCTATTCATTTCTTTACCTGGGCCCCTGGGTTTGCCTCCTCCTGCCTCGGGCAGGCCCCCGCCATGCTGCCTGGCACCCGCACACCAGCTCCTCGGGGTTTAGTCCTGCAGTCTACATCCACCTTCCCCTCTCCTGTTTAATCAACAATTTTTTAAAATGCTGATTATGCAGTGACTCTGCCATTTTTCTCTAAAATGAAACTGTCACAGGGAAAGAACTCATCGTTTGTACCAATAGGCGAGATAAAAAGGATGGAGATCGCAGAACGGCAACGTAATAAAAAACAAAGACACCAAAACCATCCTTAAAACAGAAGGGAACAGTATTGGGTAGGGAAGAGATAAGTACCTTGTTCTATATACTCCTCAATTACCTTTTCCTTTGGGGAGAAAAAAAAAAAAAGAGATCTGGATCTTAACACTTTCAGGGGGACATTAGAAGATCATTACACTTGTAGACTTTCCGTCTCCCCCAGTCCATTAACATCCCATCCCCACATCTCATGCAAGATTTCCCTGGAGATGTCACCTTCTTTCATCACATCTGATATCTAATAAAGACATAAGAGAATTTAATAACAGACTGCACAGGGGAGACTTCTGTTCAAACAGCCAAGGTTGCTGCTGGTGTGTTGTTACTCGAGATGCAGAAGAAGGATAAGAGCGACCAGGAAACCGTGGGGTGTTTAGTTTTGGAGATCGTGTCGGTGAAGCCACTGATATCACCCCACTCAGCCCGGACTTTGTATGAAACAAGGCACAAAAAGCTTTTCCAGCCTTTCCAGCTTCATCTGATCGAGTCCAGTCCCCCGTCACTTGGCTCTACGTATATACACAACTTTTTGGAAGGGGGATACCTGCTCCGAAGGATCCTGAGACAACACAGGAAGTGAAGGAGACAAAAGTGGTCAAAGTGAACTTGCACCCATTTCAAACACACCTGCTGAATTTAACAGAATATTCCTGGATTGCTTAAAAAATCCCCTGCCCTGCTTGAGAAACCAGCCCCAAAATGTACCTGGTTGGTCTCCTACTGGAACAAGTACTTGCATGAAGAGCACAGTGCTTTTATGGCCCCTCTCTCCCAGCCCTGATAGAGTTTCCACAGCCACAATTTTCAGGAATGACCATTGGTTTTGGGTGCTCATACTGAAACATCTTGAGAAGCTAATTCTTTTTTTTATCTGGCGGTGAGCAAGCGTTTTCACAGCAGCAGTCTCGTATAAAACCGTCTCAAATGAGAAACTGAAAAATTAAGGTTGCAAAAATACCGTGTCACTTCTAAAAATTGTGGCAAGCTAAAATAAAGCACGTTGACCTGGTGGCTGGGCCTTGAGGTTCTTGTGTGGCTTGTTCATGCAGTGCCTGCCAGGTCCTTTGTCATTCAATTCTAGTTCGTCTTTTACAAATCCATGTGCACGTATTCATTTTGCAGAGACGTACTGGAACATTTTCTGTAAATGCTTTTATTACTGGTGACGGGTGATTGGCTTCACTGCAAATTGTTCATGATTCTTCTCAGGTGTGTGTTTAAATAGAGAAGGGAATAAGCCAAATATAGACAGATGCTTGATTACATATATTCAAGGTATTGCTGGTAGCTGCATCAGGGTTATTAGCAAGTAAAGAACTCAGGACCCTTTCACTCCCCCTTTCTCACTAAATCTCACACACTGAATTCAGTGTTTACTACACTAAAAACATCTCAACTTTTCTTTTCAACTATTTAACATAAATTGCCAGATTTCTTACATGCTTCAGGAGATTCCCTCCAAAACGGAGTAGGGCTGGGATTCATTCCCAAGCTGTTTTCTTCCAGCAACATCACCGCTCTTTTCTTGTTCCTGCACAGGCTCGTTGCTTCCCTCGTTCTAGGCTCCCCGCGCTTGGTGTCCTCATTCTGCCTCTGGAGACCCGTCCTCACGGACCTGCTGCATCACCCGCTTCTGCCTCACTCACTGCTACAGCTCCAGAGAGTCTCCATCGCTTTGCTGCTGGAGCATTGAGCCATAGGGAAGAAGAGGTTTGCAAAGTCCAGGAATAATCTTAGGGAGAAGAAAGGAAATGCTGAGTGTTGGCTACTTGGCGAAGGCTGCGTGTTCGCTGCCGCTGTGGAAAATGCCTGGGAGGCACCATTAACTCATTGCTCATTGCTACGGGCTGGCTTGTGTCCACACCGCTAAGGACCAGCACTCTCTGAAGGGTGATGGTTACCTTCATGCTGTGCAGCACTTGGCCCGGGTCTCCTCTGAGCTCCCTGCAGAGCACCAGAGACCCTGGGTCAATAATTATTGTATCAGGGACTTTTTTTATTTTGAAATTTTCCAAACTATGAAAGGACTGGGTGGCAGCCTGCCAGCATGATGTTTTTGCAGCAGGATGCGAAGACGTTTTGGGTTCTGCAGCACAGCATGGGCTGCAGTCAGTGGGCATGAAGTCTCCTGGGATGGTTGGAGGACTGTCTAGGGTAGAGTCTGGTCAAGCTCATGACAGGTTCTTCTGTCTGGGCAACCCTGGAAAACAACACTGTCAGTCGTGTCGAGGTTTCTCCTTGAGAGAAACCAGTTGGTTTGCTCCAGAGCAGAGACAGGAGGGAGCTCATATGCATGCCGCGGAGACAGCCGGTGAGCAAAGCCTGGGGGGAACACAGGCAGCCAAATTGGCTGCGCAGACGAAAGGTGCTTTCATATCCCCAACGTGGTCTCACCGAGTGAGATGCTAAATGCGGGACAAGCAATGCAATTTTTCCTCACCATCACCTGCAGGATTGGCAGGGCTGGTCCCTCGCTGCTTGCCCGCTGTTGTCACATCCATCGGTCTGGCGGTGTCTCCGGCACGTGGCTTTTCAGCTGCCGTGAACTCCTAGAGCTTTGCCAGATGAGGACAATCTTTGTGCCTTGGCTCTGCAATTTTTCAAAGTTAATACGACTAAACAGCAATTCTTCTTTATCTCTTTCGATTGCCCTAGCCTTTGATTTTGGACCTGTATAGGGGTTTAGGCTCAGTTTAAACCTTAAGATGTAAGATACATAACACACTCCCTTAAAAACAAAGTAAATAGCACACAACTGAGTGATTTCAATAGCTCCCCACTCCATTTACAGTCCATGATTTCAATAATGCAGCTCTGGCTGAAAAGCACATGAGACAGCATTACCCTCTATCATACATAGTCTATTTACAGCAATACATGAAAATGTTTACTTTAAAATATAAATGTAATTATAAAGGTATAATTACAGATAAGACTCTGCCTCTTTGAGCCACCTCAAATTATAGCTTCAAATTATAACAATAAAACAGGATCAAATTAATGACCCTGATTAATTTCATTATGGAGAGGAGTGAATGCCACTCGGCACGGGATAAGCTTACTCTGCCTGACCTCATTTCATCCGTCCTCTTCCCCTGCGACAGAGGAGCGCCCGATAGCGCATCAGGTGAGCTGTTCCTCCCAAAGACGTTGCTAAGCAATCAGCTGCAGGGTTATAAATGTTGAGTGCTTAATATACGGTACATGGGAGTAGAGATTAACTTTATTTTTTTTTCTTTTCAGGTATTAAAGAAACTAGGATGGCTCAACGGAACTGCACTGAAATAGTCTGGAATCAGAAATTAACCCAGATTTAAAGCAGTCGTCAGTATTTGTGTACAGACTGAACTGATTTATCGTGCGTGCTATATGCTGAGTTGCAAAACCTTGCTATATTAGTGATTTAACAGGAGGAACAATTTGATTTGTCATTACTAATAGGGATGTAACTAAATTAGTCTCCCACATACTTTATGCTGATGAGGTCATGCTTAGATTTCCCTTTGTAGATTTACATTCTCACTAGCTTTAATCACAGCTAAGAAACATATCGTATGAGTAACACTATTATGAAATGCTGAAGTATTTTCAGAGGGGTTTAGAAACCCAGGAAAATCGTGGAAGTCAAAATCAAAGATAAGCTTTAATATTCAGCCCTATGTTGTACACTTGATTAAATATTAATTCACAGCAATGTGTTGGGTACTTACAGCCAAGCTCTCTTGACCCATTTGAAATGCACGGTCACGTATATAAACCTGGCATTTGAAAAAGGACAGGTCAACCCCGTAGATCCCACTTAAATCTTGCCTACAGTACTCGCTTAATTAGTGGCCTAACCCTTATAAGTTGTTGACTTGATCGCAGTTGTGGAGTTAGGAAAATATTGCTGTAAGATAGATGTGCATGCTTTGAAAAATGCAGAGTCTCTCTGCAATACTTTATTTTTATTTGTGGGTTGGTTTGTTTTTTTTTTTTTTAGCAAAGCAACAAGGGATGAAAGGATGGCAACCAGATTCTCATTTATTCAACAAATTTGACTTTTACTACCAATGGCAGAACATTGGGAATTGGGCTGCTTTCTAGTTAAAAAGAGGAAAAAAGGGTAGAGCAGCTTCCTGAACTACTTAGTGGGATACGATGTGGGAAAAGCAGCAGGTAGCTCGTAGTGCAAGCTGGGACGCTGAAACATCCAAACTACAGCAACACACCTCGGCATCTGTCTTCGTTGGGGAACTTGGGAGAAGACAGTGCAGGTTTGTAGAATGCTGCCCCTGCTTCTGCCCTGCAAGATGGTACATTACCTCCTTGACCACGGCCAATACGTCCACAACCACCAGTGAATGATTTGCTACCGTCAGCCCCTGGTTTGACCGTCAAATAAAGTCAGCACTGGGATGGAGCCACCTTTTCCCCATCCACAGCCATTGCTCTGTTCTAACATCTTGCACTGAAATTTCTTGAAGATTTTTGCTTGTGAGAAACTCTTAATAGCATTTCACTTGGTATCAGTGCTTTGATCTCCCCGCTTAAATACCACATTAATTCAGAGCTCCCCTGGGTAGATGAGTTCACAGTATTAGTTAACCTCTTCTGCTGGAAGTTCTCAAATATGATTTAGAAATAATTCCGTGCATTGTGACAGAAACAAAAACTCATCCTTAATTAAAAGTATAAATAAAAGGGATTTCTATCTTTAGACCAACCAGAATTCAGACACCAGCTCTTTGCATTGCTTTTTCACTGCATTAAAGCAAAATTTCAAATTCTGCATGATCAGCCTACCAAGTCTCCTTTCTGCTCAGAAAATAGGGCATTTTTCTGAATGCCGTAAAGCACCTGTGAGCAATGAGCTAGCCAGATCCTTGAAACATGTAGATTTTGATCCTTCTTTTGGGAATAGAAACTGAACGGCAAATTTTGGGCACACCCAAATTTCATTACTGCTGGCACCTTGCAAATGGCTTATTACTATTTTAAACTCCTTTAAGAAGTCCTTCAAGGTGTTATGGATTGGATCCACATATGGATCAAACTCAAGTTTGCAAAGAGCCTTTCAGCTCCTACCCACAGATTTCTGACTTTTTACCAAGAACGTGCTTGTGGGTGCCTGACCACCTAAATCTTGATGGTGCAGAGCTGGCTGGAGCCTGAACTTTCCACCTCTCTTCCCAATAGCTGTTAGGTATGCCCCAAGTACAAAAGAGGGCAGATGGTAACTTTACCACCCAGTACCAGAAGAAGGCTTCTTGCTGGTGGTGGTGGTCACTTCTATGTAGGACTCCAGTCTATACTTCTTGGTGGTTTTTTTTTTAATCTAATTACATTTTTATGTAGTATTTCCAAGTTCCTATCTGTAACCAGTCAACTGAATGCTGCAAACACTAAGGCCTGTGCTTGGTTTCATACTCATCGTTTTGCCCCCATGATTCTTGCCAGCCTGGTCCTCAGCAGGACCAAAGCTGCTCTGGAGGCTGCGGGGTCAGTCCTGCCATCCTCCCACCCTGTCCATGGGCTGGCAGAGCCCAGAGCCCACATATTCTGGTTTGGGATGAGTCCTGCAGGCGCTGAACCATTGTATGAAAGCAGGGAGCATCACCACCAGCACATACGGCATCGTCCTACCACCGTGCTGCTACGGTGAACTGAATCCTAAGTTAATTCCACTACCGATGTCTCCTTACCATCTCAAGGGAAAAACAAACCCCTCTTTTGAGTGGTCAGGGCTGCCACCTGGAGGCACCCCAGTTTTCCTGCACAGCCAGTGGAGGGAAGGAAGCGCCTGTGCGAGACGGACTGCAGGCTCCAGAGATGTCTGACCGGTCACGTAGGACGTTTGTGCGGCCATGTTATGCAGTCAGGAGATGGCAATTTTGGCACCTCAGTTAAGCGGAGGCTCTACGCTCTAACTCTCTGGGGTTAAGGATTCCACCATGGAGCAGAGTGGTTATTTGCTCCCAAACTGAGCCAAAGTACTCTCAGGGGTTTTCTCTCCTAGGCCCGGGTTCAGGCAGGACCCTAACTCCTACCTCCCCACTGGTGTAACACCGTTAAATAAACAAGGACCTAAAGCACTTCCATCTTCCCCAGTGACCACAGGCACCTCACAAAAGCCTCCATCCTTAACTGACTCTTCTCTGGTTTCTTTTTTCAGGGCGAGGACGGGCAATGAGCACAGCAGGGTTGCGACAGGGCTTGTGGCATCGCGGTGCTGCGTCAGAGCCCGCGCTGGCCAACGTCAGGCGGTTTGAGGAAGAGGAAGCAGCCTCAAAAACATTAAACTGCTGCAGATTTCTTGAGAAGTCAGTGGCGAGGCAGAAATGAAAGATGCAACCAAGTACCCAGAAATTCGCCCCGTCAGCATATAGCTGCCTTCAGCCCACCGCCCCTCTCCCCCCCGGGGCTGGGGATGATCAGTTTTGCTGTGCACAGAGCAGCTCTTTTTTTTCACACCACGTTCTTGGCAGCAAAGTAGCAGAGCAAGAAGGTGGAGGGGAGTTGTGGTGGGGCTCGCTGCTCCTGCCAACCTCACCTGATGTGGTGGCCGGGGTGTTTTCTCCACCTCTGCGACCGCAGCTGTGTCCTGGTCCTTTTGCGGTACCTGGAAGCGCCGTTCAGCAGCAGTAAGGAGAAGAGCAAGGAAAGGAGGGAGCCTCCCAGGAGAACACAGGAGGTCTACAACGGGAACAAGAAACCCTTCAAATGTTCACGTCCCACCAGAAAGTCACCGCCAGCCTCTGCCGTTCAGAGGGCGTCGCTGGGAGATGCACCCTGCGCAGCCGCCTCTAGCAAAGGGCTGTTCCCACAGGAACGTGGCTCTGAGGGTTTATTTTGCTTTCCTAAATAACAGATGTGGGGAAAAGGCAAGCGTGACAGTGGGATTTCCAGGGTCCATGGAAACACCACCATTTTGGCATCCATTTCTGTTTCACATGCAACATGCGGAAGACGAACCCTGATACCTTCACACTTTTTGGGCTGTGCCTTACTCCACAGGTGACATTTTGGGCACTGTCTATGAGGAGATGCTCCAGATGAGCAGAGGTGTTGCAAGCCATCACCTGGCAAACAAATGAGCGGCTGCTTCTTTGTTTGCCCAAAGAAAAGATTTATTCCCACCCCCCCCCAAAATATTGGATGAGTAAAACGTTTCCCTCAAACCTCACAGTTAGCATGACTCGACAGGGACCTATTCCTAGAGGAGAGGCTATTTTGACCCATCTCCTCCTAGCCTGGCAGTAGGAAGCCCTCCCAGCAGGAAGCCTGGGGTAGACTAACATGATGTCAGGAAAAACAGAGAAAAAAAAAGAGCTTTTTCCAAACCTGCCTCATTTTCATTTTTCAATAAAAACTATGAAGGACGTGAATTTTTAGGCAGCTGTCAAGTAAATTCAGTAAACTGGTTATGGGACTCAAATCTGACTATTTTACTTGCCTTACCTAGAGCAAATCTTACCTTTCATCTCCCCTGCCCCTTGCCTTGCTCCTAGTTTTCTGGTTTCACCAATAGTGGGAAATTTTCCCTCTCTCCCTGGGTGGGTTTCCTCAGTTTGTCAAGGCTTCTGCTTCTTGTGCTCTGCGCTTTTGTGCTAAAAAATGCATGTGGAGATACTGAGCTGAACTTAAGCCAACCAACCTCGCCGGGTGGTTGAGGACTCCAAACCCAAATCTTCATTTGAACATTCACCACTGCATCTCTTCCCGCAGAAGCAAAATTGTTTCTCAGCCAGAATTGCTTCTTGATGTCCCCACTTTGCACTTCGTCTGGAGGGTCAGAGCAGGGGTCAGCAATCCCCATGTCTGGCCCCCACATTAAACAGGGGAACTTCACCTGAAGCGGAGGACGTCGAATCACAAGGTCAAACCAGATAACAGACTACCCTCATCTCAGTCTCGGCTCAAGGTGACAGCATTTCTCCATCCCCTGGAAATGAAAGGTAGAACCGTACTGCACCACAGAGCATTAAAGAGCTTGCTTTGCCCACCAAAACATCCTTTCCAGCTGGTACGTCGCTACCCTCTTGATATACATTCCTACGCGTGCAGTTCTGCTGAGCAATAATCTTATATACAGCCTTTACGGCGTGGTTCTTCCCGTCTGTCTCAGGGTTTATGCAGCATTTCCACTGCTCATGCTAATGGTTCAGCTCTCGTTCAAACACACACCTCTTCCTCGCTCGCCTTAACGCCATCGCGGTCCCTCTCCCACCAAGCAGCTGCATCTCCACACCCGACAGCAGAGTAAACCACTGCCGGCAGGATTTTACCGCCTTATGTTCACAGACTGTTAATGTGCAAAAACCAATTTTCTCCAGTGTGTTTGAAAACATTCAGTGGCTGGTTTTTTTTAATTATTTCATGTAATTTGTGGCTCACTCCTCACAACTCAGCTCCAGCATCTCACTGGGGCTGGTTCCTCTCCCTTCGCTGGCGAGCGCTGTCTTTGCAGCCCAGGTTTTGATGCTAATGCTAAAGGAGAGCCAATTTTAAATTCGCTTTCCACCTGTCCTGAAGATGGGAGATTATGGAGGTACAGAAACATAAAGAGAGTGTAATACAGTCAGCACGCAGGGATTTCAAACGCAAGTATCAAAAGAAACCTTATTCTGAAATATAGTCCTTCTTTTAAAAGGAGTGAAGATTTCCCATAAGGCAGGGAGCTTTCATTCAGCGCAGACTGGCGGCAGTCCTCCGAGGGGAAATCAGAACATAAACAGCAAAATAAATCATATTTCTCCATTCAAAATGGGCCAAAGATAAGAAAACTATCCTTTATCGCATCCGTGCGGTAAAGGCGGGTGCCCAGCCAGGACAGACCTCTATGTTCAAGGGACAGTTGTGACATTTAACATGGCTGATCTGGAGGTTTAGTCATTTCTCAGCAAATGCAGTCACTTCCATAAAATAAAACAGTAAAAGAAAAGGTGCCATTCTATTCCTGCCTCAGGTTGAAGGATGGGCGATGTAACGCTGTCAAAACGGCCCCATTGGGTTTTGTCAAGAGACAATTTCTTCATCCTTTCAGTGCCCTGGGGGGGTCCCTGGGGCAACACGGCCACATCAGGACAGCGCTGTGAGACGAAAACCCTACTGCTATGCAAACACCCTGTCTGGAGTGGGGGTTTACCAGCCAGTTTTCCCCCATTTTTAGCTTAGCCGTATCCACAGGTGTTACGAAAACCAGCGTGAAACTGTCCTCCGTGGGGTGCTGCCTGCTTATACCACGTTGGTTGCTCTAGCTGCGGAGATGTCCCTCTCGAGTTGTCCTTGCCGAGGGTGGGCTCGCTGCTCCAGGTTTCGATGGGCAGAAGGAAGCAGGGATGCTCTCCCAGCCGTGAGTTGGAGATTTGCCTGAGGAAAGGCTGCTGCACTGGCCTTCAGAGAGTTGGGTTTTTTTAAATCAAGATTTTTTTTTTTTTTCAACTCTGTCCCCATTTTGAAGAGAAGTCCCAGCGTAATTTCCATGCTAATCAGATGAAAGCTTGCAAAATACATTTCCTTCAAGATGTAGGGGCATGTATTACGTGAAGTCCGCGTGACCTGTGACTCCGTCAGTGACACACACCATCTAAATCCATGCAGATGAAAACCTTGCCCGCGCCACAGGCAAATTCTTTGCTTTTCCCATGTTGCTCGCATGGAGCTGGAAATGTTTGATGAGTGAAGCCTTAGTGATGCATTTCAGCAATAATTCATACGCTATACATAATTTAGGACCTCGCTGCATCCCCCCCCCCGGTGACACACGTTGTGCAGCGTGTACACACAGGGCCGGACGGCAGCCTTGGGGAGGCTCCGGGCAGAATCCGCAGTAAGAAGAAGTTTGATCCATCTCCAATTTGCACCTGCCAGATCATGAAGAGAACTAATTGGATTAAAATATTATAATTATAATCTCATTTACGTGTGGTAAAACCTTAGGGAAACATTTTAAATGGCAGAAAATTTGAGGATGCAGTCTCTGAAGTCTGCTGCTTGAAAGCCTAATGCTCTTTCCCTCCTCCGTTGCCTGAGACTGGAGTTTTGTTCCTAGGAAAAGGTGAGCTTGATGAACGATGTGTGTGTAGCCGGCGTAGCGCACAGACCACAAAACACTGCTTGGCTTGATCACAGTCATATTTATCAAGGCTACTTGGATGCCTTTGATATCATCAGTCCATGGTGACTGCTGCCCCTGCCCAGGCAAAATCAGCCTTAAAACACCCGTAAAGGACTTGACCCTGGAGTCCAACAGCCAGCCAGCTGCAGGGGTGACTGTGAGCCCAGAGGAGGAATGGAAAGACCCTTTCTTAGGTTACAGTAGCGGCCCCCATTTTTTCTCCACAGGGAGATGGTCCTGTGTTTTGGGGCCAGGAAGCTGTCCCTGGATGCCCCAATGAGGGTTAAACCAGGAGCGGCACCCAGCCCCACAGACCTCGCAAGTGGGATGCACGTCTCCAGATGGGGCTGGAAAACCACCCACCTCCCAGCGCATCCCCCAGAAGGGCACCTACCAGGCCCACAGCAGCCCGGTACTGCCGTGCCCTCCGAAACGGCAGGGAAGAGGGACATCATGCGGCATCTGTGCTGATGGCTGCCACCAAAGAGCAGGGAAACCACACGCACGTGGTGCTGTGCAATCAATTTCAGAGACTAATGAAGCAGAATACAAGAAGGGCCAAAAATAACCCAAACCCATGTCTCCTCGCACATAGTGGGTGCTCTTTAGGGGAGATAACTACGTGTAGTGCAGCAGATTTGCTTGGCAGATTTACAAGCCAGACCTGGGCTTTCCCCACTCCTGCATCAGTTGAAGACCTCAGCCTGGATCAGGTTTGAAGCCACTCCCGTCAACCAGGTGCTCAATGGCGAGTTCTGCGGCAGAAGATGTCTAATTAACTTCTGTATTCCTTCTTTGACGCTGAGTCAGGAATAAACAGCCACAGCCGTGATGAGAAATAACATATAATGTCGCAATGCTCTTGTTTTCACAATAGCCCTAGGGTCTGCTCTTGTCTCCTGTGGAGCTGATATGGAGCTACCAAGGACAACTTCAAGTCTCACTGAATGGCCAGGCCTAAGCTTGTAGTAATTTTGTGCGTTCACCAAGAGCAGAGAGGTGGCAACAGAAGAGCAAATATTACCCTTACAGGGAAAAAAAATGGAAGGGAACTCCATCTTAGGGAGTGTATTAACAATTTACACGAGGACACAAGGCTTTGAAACATCTATTTTGTAATTCAGGCCCTGCTCATGTCAACGGTGAAGCACGGGAGCACACGAGGGCAGCTTTAGTAGCTGCCTCAGCACTTTCCATGACTGTTGGCAGCCTGGAGCCTACCACTGACACACTTACCTGATCTCAAGGTTACGGTTTCTTTTTTGGGGCAGCCAACTCACTACACAATACATGGATCTGATTTTCAAAGGGCAAGCACCCCACCCAGTCTGGAAACTGGAGACTTTGTAAGACATGTCCCATTAGACATACAGAAATCAATGCCTGCTCAGTCATTAGTCATTCTGGAAACCTCCGCCTTGGTGAGTCAGCCGAGGCGCCTGGCATACCTGGCAAGCTGGAACGGAATCTGGTTTTGGGATTTTTCTTTTTCCACCACCCCAAAGTTTCCAACTTGAGCTGCACAGGCAGCAGTCAGCCTCCCTGGGAAACTGCCTGGCAGGGAACATGACATGCAACCCACTTCTGGTCTCACCGTGTCACATCTAACATGTCTAAAGAATATTTGGCTATGAGTTCCCTCTCTCCAGGAAAAAACAGCAAGGAAGCAAATCTCACCAAAGCGAGCTATTGTGTGATCTTTTGTTAAATGCACGAGCCCAAGGGAAAGGGAAAAAACCATCCAAAACGTAGAATTTGCCATCTACGTACTTTTTGTTGGAATATCTCCAAGAAGGGCAGCACCAAGGACAGTTGTGCAGAAACACACCAAATACAGGTAGCATTGGTTCAGCTGGATAAAAACCAGCATTGTCGTTCATGTAGTTCCTCCAAGCTTTAAGTCAGCCATGACAGGTCTAGCCTGGATTTCTATTCTCCAACTGGCCATCCCAGAAAATCATCAGGTCTGCCCATTTCCAACAGGCATAGCCTCCTATGGACTGCAATGGAAAGCTAAGCAGCGTAGTTCTCATTACTAGAACAACCGCGACTGCTGTGGGTGTATGCAACATGTAAAGGTGCCTTACAACCGTGGCTGCTTAGTGTTGAATTTCCCTGCCTTAGCTGGACACCATGCAAGAACTTCAGCCTTCCCAGGTTTAAGTCACCAACACATCTCTCTTTGCAGTCAGTGCATCCTCCCCAGGGCTGGAGCATCCACACGTCAGCAACTATTTTACAACCCCACTCAACGGGCTGTTGCCAATTGTGTGTCCCACTAGTGCTACGAATGTACGTTTGGTTTTCCAGGTCTCCACACTTAAACAGTGTTGATATAAAACTGACTTTGCTACAAAAGACAAAGCAGGTCAATGGAAATAAAACTTTCAACACTTACCTGTCAAATGCACGCTAATCATGATTTGTAACCGTTGCGTTTCTGTGAACCAAGAGATATGACCTAGGCACTTTGGAGAGGAGAGCAGCCTATCAGCACAACTGTTGCCTTAGTTTCCTTGAGACACAATAGCAAGTGTCCATTTCCATAGAACAGGAGCTTCTAATTGTCCAGCAGAGCTGCTTAGGTGAGCACCAAAGCATACAAGCAAGCTGACAAAACCCTGAAAAGGCAGAGGAGCTCAACACATCAGAGCTCTCCCAGCTCAGCTCAGCATCACTGCGTTGGACCATCCAGTGGCAGAACTGGCTGGGAACCACGATACGGCTGGCTCTCCCTGATCATAGATGGCTGCGAAGCCAAAGGCTGTAAAACTTCAATGCTGTGTTTTTCCAAGATCCCAGCACCAGAGGTGGTGGTCTTGGAGGATTGTATTCTCCATTGCACTCGGAGGATACAATTGCTATAAGGCAGCATCTGAGTTTTACGCCATGATATGGTTTCCACCACCGCAGGCTATAGTGAGCTCCGAGGCCCTACCACAGCCCCTCCCAGGGTCAAGGGATCATTTATTCCATGGACGTGATGATGCTGAGCAGGTCAGGGCTTCTTAGCATGTGTGGCTTTGCCTCACCAATGATACAGACTTGCCTGCTGTGCTGGCTGCCGAGGGACACTTGAACAACTCTTTAAACATCATTAAGTCTTTAGCACTGCTCAGAAGCAGCCCAACTGTTTTCTTTGTGCTGTAATGTAGCTTAGTTTTTTTTTTTTTACGATCCATAGCATTTACTTAGCAATAGGACTTTCTCACCTCCCATCCTTGGAGGGTACCGGGGAGATCCCCAGGAGATTGCTTCCCCAGAGAGGTGCGTTTATATGGTCATCCATGAAAAGTGCCTTCCTCTTGTGATGGGACAGGGAAAGGAGGCAGCATGCCACTGGGACATGAAAAGGATATTCCTTAACATGGGAAGGAAAACAAGACTTATCTCAGCCTCCTCCTAGAGGTATGCCCAGTTCCAAGCTCCATCAGACTCTTGCTATTTCACAGCAAGAGACCAGCAGGAGGATGAAGAAGTCTGGTCAAAGGACATAGATGGCCAACCCTGGTCCTCTGTGCTTCAGAAAAGACACAGACATGATGAGAGAGCCACTGTCTGCCACCCCGCAGAGGAATTTCGCTTGTGGTGTGAACTGTCTGCCTGAGCGCTGCGGAACGGATCGCTCAAGGTTAAATTGGATTAAACTGTTACAGCTCCACTTTCCCACGTGTGGTTTAAATTTAAACATTATAAATTTCATGGTGAGTTATTAAAACCTTCTTGGCAAGGAGAACTCATCTCTGAAAGAAAAAAATTTTTGTCCAAGTTTGCAAACCCACAGGGAGGCCTTAAGTCAAGTTAACGGTGAGATTTCCAAGCAGAGGGGAAGGAAGAGCTGAGGTATTTAATCAGCGGCATGTGGGAGCGGGAGCCCTGCGGAGCAGCCTGGCCCTGCTCTGCCATGTCAGCTGCTCACCAGGTTTTCATGGTCAGTGCCTTGGTCCCACGTGTTGTGCCCAGCGGCACAGATGCTTCTGGAGCAGAAGCTGAGCACCGTGCCGTATGGCACGTTCAGAGACAGCAGGACGTTCTGGGCTGGATGCGTGGAAATGTTTGGAAATACTTGTCAGCCTAAATTAACAAACAAGCAGCATGGGAGGCCTTGAAATGTCATTCTTCCTGGAAGCCCATCCTTCCAGTTTCTCTTTGTATCACCCAGCCATGAGGTGATCTTCGCATGGGGTGGGTGTAAAATGTCACACTGAGTTTCAGTAGAAGCCACGCAAAGATGATCACAAGTATCATGCACAGGGATGGCTGGTTCTGCGTGGCTACTGCTCCTCGCCGGGCTGGGGAAGCCCTCCGCGAGGAACATCTTGCCCTATTGCTCCCTGAACCTACTAACCAAAAGCTGTAAGGCAGATCACTGGCAATGCAGTAGGAGAAACAAGTGGAGAACTATAAGGAAAAAAGGCCTAGACCAAATGTTTGTAGCAGGGCAGCAGAAAAGCAGGGCTTTCTCCTGCTCCCCACCCCAGGGGAGGACATTAAACGCCAGCCCAGGCAAGGACAGCACAGCAGACACACTCTCGTTCTGTGCTCTCCAGGCTCTACATGAAGCCTCAGAGGACTGCACTGCAAAACGTTCAGAGCTGGTTTCTGTTCTCAGCTGTCACAACGCAGCAGGAGCGGCACCAGCCCAGGCTGTCCTGCTCCACACGCGTCCAAAACCTGCCTCATGTGTGCTGCTGTCAGAGCAGATGTTCACAAGCCGCTCGGGTATTTGTGGTGGCTGAGCGGTTTTCCAGCCCGAAGCCTCCAGCAGGCTCCTGCATCAGCCCAGGCGGGCACGGCCATTATCTTTGAGAAGCACAAAGCTCCTGCCCTTGCCCTTACGCAGCCGGCAAGGAGATGAGGCAGCCCCATGTGCCGCTGGCTCTGCGTACAGCCAGGCCATGGAAACCAAAGAGCAATCGTTTTGGGGACCGAGTCTTGGCTAAACAACCTCTACTGCCGATTTCCATCTCAAGACATTTTAAGATTGGGAAAACACTAAAACACCTCTCATCTCCAGCTGTAATTCCAAGGGGATCTGGAGGCCCGGCTGCTGATAGGACTCGTTGCCGTTTCCCCCATTAAATGTCACAGCCAGCACAGGGGACAGCAGGTCAAACGGTGCTGGAACCTCGGCCCGTGGAGAGGCACCCACTGGTGACTACACGGGCTGGGGGGCTGTCAGAAGGACCCAGCTGAGGGCCAAGCTCTCAGATCCGGGCACTGGCACCCCTGCGCTAAGCGAGCTGTTATTATTTAGGGGACATCAATCCACCCCTGGTGTCTGAATTCACCTAATGGAGAAAGAGGGAAGTTTTTTCCTAACGCTGGAGGTTAACTGGGCTGAAAGCTGAAATATTTAGGGAAGGTTACCCTCGGCTTCATCCCTGGGGAGAGAAGCACCCCTCGCCCGCCGCCGCGCTGCTCCCCCCGCCCCGGCACTGCGCCGGGCGGCCGCACGGTGTCACACCGAGCCCGCGGCTGCCTGCCCGCTGCTGCCTGCCTCCTGCCTGCCCCTGCCCGGCTCACCCGCCGCAGCTCAGCCGCTTGGGTCACCGGCAGCTGCTATTTATAGGGCCAGACCAGCCATCGCCATCTCCGGGTCTGAGGGAACCCGGACCCGGGTGATGCAGCCGGGGAGCGGGGCGATGCGGAGGTGACGGCAGGGGCTGGGCAGAGGGAACAAGCGTCGGCTGTGTTTTGTCCCAGAGAGGTTAGAAATGAAAACCAGAATTGCTGCTTTTATGCCACCCGGGGAAGCTGCTCCCTCCCCAAAGGGCTCAGCGGCTTCGTGCTGCAGCTTGTGGTCTCCGATGGGTTCACGGAGCATTGAAAATCTTATTGAACTTCTCCCTTAAGCAGCGAGGCAGGAGCGCAGCCGAGCCCTGCACAGCCAGGGCTTCCTTCGGTGGCATCATCGGAGCAGAGGCCTCCGAGGCGCTGGCGCTTGTGCCAAACCCTGCAGCCGCACGGCAACCCTGCAAACAGCCCCGCAGCCACGCTAGGGATGAGGGCTGGTGAGAGCCCCAAGAGGATGGTGTGATCCCTGCTAATGTGCGAGGTGGGAAAGCTTTCAGGACTTGAACTGCTTACATTTGACCCAAATATTGTGCTTTATGTTGGAGTATAGAAGCTTTAATGCTCCTGCATGAAAGTTAAGCAGAGAGCAGTCAGACTCAGTACTCACCCCCCAATACAATCATAGAATCATAGAATGGTTTGGGTTGGAAGGGACCTTTAAAGGTCATCTAGTCCAACCCCCCTGCAATGAGCAGGGACATCTTCAACCAGATCAGGTTGCTCAGAGCCCCGTCCAGCCTGACCTTGAATGTTTCCAGGGATGGGGCATCTACCACCTCTCTGGGCAACCTGTACCAGTGTTTCACCACCCTCACTGTAAAAAATTTCTTCCTTATATCTAGCCTGAATCTACTCTCTTTCAGTTTAAAACCATCCCCCCTTGTCCTTTTGCAACAGGCCCTGCTAAAAAGTCTGTCCCCATCTTTCTTATAAGCTCCCCTTAAGTATTGAAAGGCCGCAATAAGGTCTCCCTGGAGCCTTCTCTTCTCCAGGCTGAACAACCCCAACTCTCTCAGCCTTTCCTCATAGGAGAGGTGTTCCATCCCCCGATCATTTTCGTGGCCCTCCTCTGGACCTGCTCCAACAGGTCCATGTCTTTGTTGTGCTGAGGGCTCCAGAGCTGGATGCAGCACTGCAGGTGGGGTCTCACCAGAGTAGAGGGGCAGAATCACCTCCCTCGACCTGCTGGCCATGCTTCTTTTGATGCAGCCCAGGATACGGCTGGCTGCCTGGGCTGCGAGTGCACATTGCTGGCTCATGTCCAGCTTTTCATCCACCAGTACCCCCAAGTCCTTCTCGGCAGGGCTGCTCTCAATCCCTTCATCCCCCAGCCTGTACTGATACCAGGGGTTGCCCCGACCCAGTTGCAGGACCTTGCACTTGGCCTTGTTGAACCTCATGAGGTTCACACGGGCCCACTTCTTGAGCTTGTCCAGGTCCCTCTGGATGGCATCCCGTCCCTCAGGCGTGTCAGCTGCACCATTCATGGGCACCAGTCAGCTCCCACACAGCTCAAGCGCTTGACCCTTATAAAAGTATAATTGACTGCACAGCCAAACCCTGGTGCTGTGACAGCAGGTAAAGCAGGCTTGTTTGTGAAAGCACTGCCTTCTTCCCGCCCCAAGCTACTGGGCCATTAAAAGAGGAGAAATTATGGTTTTGCTTGGAAAGAATAGCTTTGCTGTATTTTAAATATGAAATTTTTTTTTGTTGGAATCTGTCTTTGGGAGGCCAGACCTTAAAAATACTCAAAGGCCCCAGTGGAGAAACTACAAAAGAAAAAGAAATAAACCTAGTAGCTGTTGGATGCAATGCAAGAGCAGTAGGTCATGCCCCAGCAGAACGGAGGGACAGGGAGCTGTCGGTGGAGGTAGGAAGGAGGGGAAACCTTTTAGCACATGGCAGACTTGGAAGAGCCCATGCGGATCCGTCAGGGCAGTGCAGAGCCCCCGCACACCCGAAACGCCCGAGGGCAGCGAGGAGCTGCGGTGGGAATCGCGCACCACAGCAATAACACATTGACTCGGCAGCACAGCCACCGCTCCCGTGGGTACGGGGCCACCCGAGCACATGGTGCCGTGCCGGCAGCTCCGGAGCCCGGGCGTCCCCAGGAGGAGCCCGCGCTGGCACAGGCACCTCTCGCGCTGCGGATCGGCGCAGACAACGTTTAGCATGGAGGCTGAGACGAGGAGATAAAACGTGTTTGGAAAGAACAAAACGAGCTGGGAAAGCCGAGCGGCCTGGGAAGGGGGAGACGGCTGGGATGTGCTTACGCAGCCCCGGATCCGCAGGGCAAGCCTCTAAGATGCTTCCCTGAGCAGACAGGCAGAGCCAGCCATTCCCAAATGCAATTAACTGCTTAATTACCATCCCAGCAAAACAAACCAATCAGTTTCTGCTGTGTTTAGCCAGAGGAGACATTAATGCAAGCCACGAACATCGTCCTCCAGACCGCAGCAGTTACAAAGCGGCTGTGGCCCCTCCAGCCCGACATGGCGGCTCTGCTCCCCAGCGCAGCCCCTGGGAGCAGACTTAGATGTCCTCTGTTGTTTTAGGCGTGCTGACACCACGCCAGCCAGCCAGCACCCAGCACCCTCACGTGCTGAGCCACCCTCCAATGTCGGTAAATACCTGCTGAGATGGAGTTGCTCCTGTAGACCCAGACAGAAGCGATGGAGATGAGAGCAGAATTTAGCCTTCAGAGGTCCACCCTGACCACCAGTGCCTGCGCTTGACGTGTCCATCAGGCCTGGGAAGTCCTGACAATCCAAATGAAGGCCAGAGACTACTTTTAGGATGAGAGCAGCCTGCCAGAGGGAAAGGGAACCTATAGCACACCGGTTGCTTTTGGAGGACCAGGAAAAGCTGTGATTTTCAAGCTGGGGCCCAGAGCCACCACAGGCCTCAACACCCTTCTTTTAGAGCATCTTAGACATTTCCCACAAGCTCTCTTCTTCCCACTAGACGCGTCTGTAGATAAGGGTCCAGGTGACAGGCACTGAGCAGAAGGTGCCCTGGCACGCAGGAGGAAGAGGGAGGACTGACCCTGAGATCCAAGGTTAAGCTTCAAAGGGCCACCAAAACATCAGAGTCCGGAGACTTCAGCATCTCTAAGACCTTCAGTCTACTGAAAAGATTAAGGTCTGAGTACAGTATAGAAAACTGCACTTACCTCCATGATGAGGTACAAGCGATTTATGAAAGGGGTTATTCATGGTTGTTTGAGATAGCAGGACGGGACGATCCGATCTTGCGTTCCCAGGTCTTTTAATAAGCTCTTCCGTAGGATGAAGATAACATACCTACAATGGTGACAGAAGCAGGACCAGTGTGATAGCACATTCGCATGCCGATACCGTGGTTAGCAGGGAAAGATAAGGGGCGCTGTACAGTTTGCAGGGTTGAGGAAGGAATTACTATACAATATCCTATAGACTCCACTACGGTGCAGTATTGCAATGCCTCTGCTGTGGGGATGCCCAAACGAACGCTCACAACAGTCCCTTCGGCCTGAACATCTCTGAAGGGAAGAGGAGCGCCCACGGGCTGGGACGGGGGCTCGGCAGAAGCGGCAGGGGCCAGCAGCCCCCTCCCCACACTTAGGCAGAGGAAAGGCACGGCTCCCCCCTCTGGTCCTTCAGGGCTGATGTGCTCTGCTGGGCAAGAATATGAATAAATCCCTTTGGTGTATGCATTTACTTACGTCTTCTATAGTACCTCACCGTAGCATCTGTGCAAGGTTGGCCACTGTGTTCCATGCCCGGTTCCTCAGGCAAACAAGCTCCCTGCTCTGCGGCAGGGGAACCGAGGCACAGGAAGGATTTTGGGGCCTGATGCAGTACCCCTGGGAGTGGCTGCAAAGGCTCTGCCTGAATCCCAAATCCCAGAGCAGGGGCACAACTCCCAGCTCCCCAAATCCCAGCTCACTGCCTCCATTGCCCAGGGTCCAGCTACAAGGGCTGGCTCAGCTGAGCAGCGGAGTCACGTCCAGCAGTTGTGAAGGAAAACAAAGTGGAAGGATCATTTCTTCTCTAGCTGCAGGCTGGGTTTGGGAAAGCAGTGATTTTACACATCCAGCCCTTCTCGGTTCCCATGCGTGGCTCGGTGACGGAACCCACAGCCCAGCTTGGTCATTTGCAGAAGTGATGCTTTCAGCCCAATGCCAGTGTTGACGAGCACTGCCACATCACAGCCAGCTCACAAGGAGAGGAGAACTGCTGTTGGCAAAATGGGAAGTGGTTCCTTTAGCTGATTACGAATTGCACATAAGGAGATTTTTGTGGTTGGGGATTTTCCTTCCCCTCTTTTAGACATTGGGCTTTCAAATGTATTTTCCCTGCTTCCTTCTTCCTTGCGTTTATCTGTTACCTCTTTTCCCCTGATCTTTACAATGGTCCAACGCCGGTGTGACTCCAGCCCCGGCGCAGGATTAACTCCAGGGTGAAAACGGGGAGATGGGGAGCACTGAGTGGCTTTGCCTGTGCTATTGCATCCCTCCCGCACGTCAGCCCGCAGAGGAATCCCTCTTCTTCGTAATTCCTGAATCGATTTATAAACTTGAGACAGACCACCATGACCAGCACCTCCCCTGACCTCCGGCGCAGGGCAGCCCCACGGAGCGTTCATTTCTGCCTTAGCCCCAGTGCAGGTGGCCGCACCGCTGCGCCTGTAGGAAGGCCCTGATGTCCTGTTAAAAATTCTAGTGATCGTAACTAGAGAGTTCCCCACAACTATTAGTTCACTCTTTCAACAATTGATTATCCACAAGAGAATTAGCCTCTTCTTTCTCACACGGATTTGCTCAAGTTGGCTCAGCTTTTGGCCGTTGGTTCCCATGAGACACCTGCCAGCTAGGCGGGGGAGCCCTGCTCATCAGATTTGTGCACCCAGCGTAGGCATGTACAGGGTCGTCGACTGTCTGCGCAATTAGTCTTCTCTTTGATACATTCAATAGATTGCAACCCCGAAGATTTCCAATCCCTTAGTCATTCCCATGGCTCTTCCTCACAGCAGAACACACCAGAAATGTTGTTTTTAGCAGTACGCTAGCTCAACACCTTCCCCCATTCAGCTAGATCTTCCTTTTTGCCAGGTGCTTAAGCCATTTTATAAATATCACAAATAAAAGCAACCCTGCAGAGGCTCACAGAACCATCAGCGCTGAACCCCACAGCACACAGAGCAGCAGCGAAGACTCGATTTGGCAAGAACCGATTTCCTCTGGTAGCTAACGGCGTGACAACATCTGAACCTTGGGAGGGCACTGGCAAGCCTCCAGGCGCGGCACGCGGGGCAGAGGGGCTTTATCACACCGCGCTGGTATTCTCAACGGCTTCTGAGCTGTTTGTACTCAGAGGAAGCGCTTTTGTAATTGCTTGATTTGGGGTTAATGATTTTTCTGTTTAAAACCAAACTAATGTTATTTAATGCACTATGCAATTAGATCACATTACAAGAATTATTTGTTGCATGAATGGGCATTCGAGATTTTTAAAAAGTGAACATTTTTTTCTTTTTTTTTTCTTTTCATGTCTTACTGCAGCAAGCAAGCAGAAAAAAACATTAAAAATACAATCAACAAGCAAAAAGACAACAGCCTGCCTCTGTCCCCTCCACCTGCCAAGGACTAGTATTTCTGTTAACACTGGGTGGGCATACAGAAGTAGCACACCCACTGCGCTTGAGTGGATTTTTCTCCAAGCTGCTTGAAAATACCCTCGATGCAGTAGGTAAGACAACACCTCGCATTCCTCCTGGGATTTGATTTTAGCAAAACAATGGGAAAAAACAATCCCCTTGGGCTGGCCGCTCCTCAGCTTCTCCCTTCAACCTGGCCAGGGCTCAGCTGCTCCTGCTGCCCCGCCAGGCCCCAGGTCCCCAGCTCAGGGCTGCATCACCTACGGGCTCGTGCCTTTTGGTGACTGAGGCTGGCTCTCTACTTGGGTATTTTGAGTAAGCACCATCAAGAGTCTCTTCCTAAGAAGCCCTGAAGCCTTCACACTTTATACCAGTCTAATTTTTGGTTTCTTTACTGCAGCAACTACTTTTCTCTTGTTCCAGTGTAAGACAAAAGTTGCATGGAGGCAGCACCTGGATGCAAGTTCGCATCCAAAACCTCAGCTTTTCACAACATAACTTTTTGAGACAGACACTAGTCACAGAAAACCAGCCATGTTTCAAATGCTGCCTATGGGAAAGAAATATGGAAGTATTTTCCCTGAGACTCAGTTTAGAGTCTAACTCCAATATTATTGCTTTAAAGAGAAAAAAGTAAGAGAAAAGGCAGAAAGAATGTGAGGGGCAAATGTGATGGAGAAAACCTCCTTTTGGGAATACAGCTGGGCAAGGTTTTCCTACTTCGTTCTCCAAGCAAGACTGACGTCCTGTCCTGAAACAAACTCTCAAAATTGCGGCAATTAGAGGCTATAAAATTGTTCACTGAATGAATTTGTGGCAGCTTTATATTCTGTTCCAACACACTTGGACCAAATTAGTTGAATTTTCTTATTTCAACAGAGCTTCTTTACATGGGGAGTATAGCAATTTCCTTCATTATTTTTTAAAATTAGGGAAGAGTTATTTCTAGACAAAGATGAGTTACAATCACTGGCTCAAACCTTTCATTTTCGTTCCCCCCTAGAGAGACCATTTCTCCCCCAGAGATCATCCATCCACATTACCCTTTCCACCAGCTACAAGAAGTCCTCCTAGACAAAAGCAGACACTTTAGAGACCGACATCCAGGAATTTTGAACTACTTGGGGTTCACTTTTTTCTGTACCATCTCCCAGTGTTTGAGAGTCAAGGGATCACAGGGTAGTTCTCTTTTAAATATATTTATGAACTTGCAGAAGTGATTATTTTTCAGTTTATATTTTCAATTATTAATTTCCAGCTTTCTGCAGATAAGCCAAAGAAAGTGAAATTAATTTAAAAAACCCAAACCAAAACAACCCCAGCAGGCAACAGCAGGCAATAAACAGAAAAGCTGCTAATGAAGCAACAATCACAAATGGTCTTGGCCAGAAAATATAATTATCTATCAAGTGCCTCAAAATTTGATCTCAGAGGCTCCCCAAACGCAGAGGAAGATGGCATGGTACAAGTCCTTCACTAATAAAGCCAGGACAGTCTCGCTGCTCTTAACGTTCCTGGCAGGCGACTTCTCACGACCGAGGATCTCTGTCTGGGACAGCCCAAGGTGGAGCCGCCGTCCCAGCCCCTGAAGGATGAGGGACCGCTTTCTCCAAACTGTCCAAAAAGGCTGAGGCACTTCAGCTTCATTTTCAGATGCATCTTTCTTAAAAGATGGATATTTTCAGCATGTTTTACAGGACATCATCAGAGAGAAGTTACCAGCACAAATACTATTCAGGGCTATTTGTTCTCAGCATCTTCCCCCGTACTGACAAGCCCATCGGTACTGCAGCCTAATTCCAGCTAAAAAACTGAAAGCTGGCCACTGCTGAAGTATTACCTAGAAAGCAGTCACCTCAAACACCTCAATTGCTGCTGTTTTATTTCTTTTTTTTTTATTAACTCAGCAAATAAAGTCATGGCGGTAACAACAACGTTTTATTGCCCTGTGAAGAACTATGTAAAACTGCAAAAATACATTAATAAGACTTTCTAGAGTAAGACAGGAGTTTAGTACTTACTCAAGTGGTATGAGTGCCTGGCATGGGGTTATTTTCAGAAAATAAAATCTCTGTAACGTCTGAGGTAGTTACAGCTACAGTTACGCTGGCTGGCTCTGTCATTCCCAGGCACAGTGGTCCCTCGCATCCCAGGCCGCGTCAGACGTCTCACGTGCATGAGAAAGAGCAGATGGCAGCATCGCTCAGCAAGTGGACATGAGCAACAGCCCCCCCCACAGTTGCCTCGTGCCCAGGGGTGCCCACGGCCACCCACCGCTGCTGCTCGGGAGTGTCCGAAGCAGCAGGCAGGAGGCCCCGCTGTTGGCTGCAGCGCTTTGGATGTGGAAGAATTTTCTCTTTTGCAGACAAGCTCAGTCAGAGCCCTGACAGGCCGGTGGTTTTTCGCAGAGAAAAATGGAACAGAAGACAAATCAACTTCATACCTTTGCGTGAAACATGAGGGAGAATCATACTTTACACTTTAGAGCCTTCATGTTTAGTGAAAACAAGAACTGAAATGAGTTCATGAAAGGCTAATTGCCCGGTTTGTTTTATGCATGAGCCCCAGCATTCCTAGCACATACAGTTACAGCTTGTTTTCAAAGAGACCAATTATTTCATTAAAACATCAGCGTCACACTTCCAGATTTGCTATAACAAGTCTTCTCCTCTTCATCCTTCTGGCCTAATATTTTGCCATTTTTTGGTTTAAGACCAAAGAAAAGAGAGCCTGAGGAGAAGGACTTAAGGGTGTTGGTGGATGAGAAGCTCAAGATGAGCCGGCAATGTGCGCTTGCAGCCCAGAAAGCCAACCGTATCCTGGGCTGCATCACCAGCAGCGTGGCCAGCAGGTCGAGGGAGGTGATTCTGCCCCTCTACTCTGGCAAGACCCCACCTGCAGTGCTGCGTCCAGCTCTGGAGCCCTCAGTACAGGAAAGACATGGACCTGTTGGCGCAGGTCCAGAGGAGGGCCACGAAAATGATCAGGGGGATGGAACACCTCTCCTGTGAAGAAAGGCTGAGAGAGTTGGGGTTGTTCAGCCTGGAGAAGGGAAGGCTCCAGGGAGGCTGTATAGCAGCCTTCCAGTACCTGAAGGGGGCCTACAAGAAAGCTGGAGAGGACTCTATGAGGGAGTGTAGTGACAGGACTAGAGGTAATGGCTTTAAACTGAAAGAGGGTAGATTTAGATTAAATATAAGGAAAAAGTTCTTCACTCTGAGGGTGGTGAGGCACTGGAACAGGTTGCCCAGAGAAATTGTGGATGCCCCCTTCCTGGAAGCATTCAAGGCCAGGTTGGATGAGGCTTTGAGCAACCTGTTCTAGTGGAAGATGTCCCTGCCCATGGCAGGGGGGTTGGAACTAGATGACCTTTAAGGTCCCTTCCAACCCAAACCATTCTATGAAATGAAAAAAAAAAAATCAGAGTCTTTGCAATATCTGTAATTTACTAACAGCTATTAAAACCTGGGATTTAGGTTCCACCCTTTCTCCTCCACAAAGTAAAGGAATACTGCAGGACTTTAAACACCTTGGTGCAAAACCCATGGCAGCTCAGGCAGCCAGGAAGGACCTGTGTAGCAGGATGCTCTTGCAGGTACAAGGACACCAAATGAGGGTTTGAAATGAGCCTGTGCCTGGAAACTTGAAGGGAAAGATCAGGAAGCAATAGGGATGAAAGCGCCTTGAATTGTCTAATATTGCCTCTAATATTTCACTATCTGGAAGATACCCAAGGAGGCTACGTAAGACATCTAGTTTATACACAGCAGAAACTGAAAGCTAGGTGATGGCATGGGATAAAAGATGAAAAAAGGGAAAGGAAAATAGCTACAGAACCCTCAAAAGTAGTCAAAAGGATGCCCACAGAGGAGATTTCTTCCAGACAAGCCACATAGATAAAGCATAATTCAGTAAAATGTTATCATCAGAAAATAGAGTTCACAGTAAGCAGCATCTGACTCTGCAGCATAAATCTTCATTACAAATGAAGATGTTTGAGCAATCACAATCCCTCTGACGAAGCAGAAAGCAGAAGCCTCCATGCCTGCCTGTGCGGAACAGAGTGCTGCAGTCTTGGCACTCAGTGGAGAGATGCTATCGGGGGTTGCCACGGAAACCGGAGGATGCAGACCCAGCAGCTTTGACTTTGCATAAACTGACAGTGAGTTCAGCTGGGGATGAGACACTGAGAATGCTGGTGGTTTCCTCCAGCTCCCAGGCAGGGTTGAGATGGGGCTGTATTTGAAGCTTTCCTACAGTCAAGTCTCCTACTTCCACCACTTCCACAGCCCACCCTTCACATCCCCCCACCATGTACAGGCACAACCACGCATGCATGCACCCCATTTTCCTCCTCCTTCCTCCCAGGTTAGACAACGCACACAAAGGTCATCTTCCTCGCCCATCGCTTCCATCCAGCTTCCTCGTCACTAAGCTGCCATGTGACAGCTTTTAAGTATTTTTGAGCTTTCTGGATAGGGATATTCTCTGGAAGCAGAAGTATTTTTCTATTGAAGTTCCTTTCATTACAGAGGGAGCCCTGATATCCCACCTCTCTTCACAAACCTGGAGAGAGCAGGAAACACTATGATTTGTACAGATCTAGAAAAGGTCACTTCAGAATTTACTGTTTGGGTTTTTTTTTCTGAAAACAGCCTTGATTCAGAGGGAACCTGTCATACAGGAGAGTCCAACACCAGGTGAATTACTGCCACCTTTGGCAATATCGCTCTTACCTTACTATCCTGTATTGCTCCCCTTGTGGTATCCTCAACAGGAAAACTGCACTGTTGTGGTTTGGAGAAAAGAGATCCCCTTTTTCCCTGAAGAGCCTGAAGTGATGTAAATTTCATTTTAAAAGTCCCTTTAGGATAAATTTCTACTGTTCATTTATTTATACACACCTTAAGGCAGCATTATTTGCCCACAAGTTTTATGTATGTTAATTCAAATGCAGTCTTAAACTTGTGTGCAGACTTCCCATAAATTTTTCCTGTTGTTGCACCTCTGAAGCTGAGACCCTAAAGTCACAGAGCTGTAACATGGTTTTTCTTCAGTGAAATGGCATCCCAAAGCCATGCATTAAATCTTCTGGAAAATAAAATTAATGCTCGTAAACCCTACAACAGTTAAATCTCATACAAGGAGCAGAACAAATCAGCACTGGGCATTTATGCTTCATAAGAATAACTCTGAAGGTAGATCCAAGGAGCGCTATTTTCATTGCAGATTTGTATCCCCCACAGGAAAGATTATTCAGATGTGACACAGGCAGATCAAATATGCATGATGTGTGAAGTGGCCACTGATACAAGATATTTCGGGGAGGGAGATTTTCAGCCGGTGGCAAGGGATAGCACAAGGCAATGTTAAGTGACAGGCTAGTACTCCAGCTTTGATTTACCACCCCTTCTCCATACCGGCGACTTCCATTTTCAAATTTAAGCTAATTTCTTCCATTTATTTGCGAAAGTGAGAAAGACTTAAGGCCAGTTTATTTGACAGGATGGCAGCTGTAAACAGACCCCAAAATGAAAGAGCAATCTAGCACATGGAAGTAGAAAGTCCTGACACTTTAATTATCTGAAGAGATTACAAGATGAAAGTCTTCCTTGAGGCAAATGTATATTAGTATTGATACAGTCATTGTGCTTTTCAGTAAGAGAAATAGGAGTCTGTATTTACATAAGAAACTATAGTGTCTGAGATCTTTAAATATCATATTTATGGAAATGATTCTGAATTACAGCATTTACAAAATAAAAACAAGCTTGAATAAATATTCAGTCCATTAAATAAGATTTTTTTTTTCACAGAAGCAACTTTTTGTGCATATTTATTTCACAATTGAAGTTTGTTGTATTTTTTATCCTATAAAAGAAGCATTAAATTTGTTGTTTTTTTTCTAAAAATAAAACTGCAATAATCATTGCAATGTGAAGCCTGAGATTTAAGCCTGAATAGGTATCATTGCTTGCACCACATTACCCACCTCCCATGCCTTTCCAAACTCTGGTGAATGCCAACACTCCAACTCAATGATTCCATGGGAAGCATTTCAGGGAAATAATAATAAAAAAAATATAAATAAGGTGAGGATAACACATCATAGCTGACATTGTCTACAAACAGCATCATAAGGCTTGTGCATTACACATAAACTAAGTGAAGCTGTTTCATCTGATTCAAAACGACAGTAGTGCCAAACTGTTGTACCCTTATATGGCTCATTAACACTGAATATTAAACCACTTAACAAAGGGAATGTCCCCCAAAAAATAAATTAAAAAAAATCAACACTGGCCAGTTTTGCTTTATCATTTTGAATGACGACCTTTCTTGAGCATGATACCACAAACAATTTCTCATCCTTTTTTGTATTTATCACTTTGAAACACAGTGTGTAACACTGCGCGTCAGGAAAGGGGATACAGCAAAGAGCTCTTGATCTCGTTTCCTCTGTAACCACAGCGCACACTGTCGTGCTTTTCATGTGGCTAACTCAAAGCATGTCCAAACGCCTTTGAAACCTCAGTGCTCAGGGAGCTCTTAATGCGAATAGTTTGTGCAAGATCATAGCGTGAATCCATGTGAGTCTTATTTCTCCTCTCCAAGTGGAGATAAAAATTAATCCCTGGTGTTTCAAATAAATACAAACGTCTTCTGAGTTGTTAGCATGAGTGAAGTAACAGTATGCAATATTTTACACAGTTACTCTGCCAAATGTGGACAACAAGTACCCTTCTCTGGTTGACCATTCTGTAGGACCTTTTGAATATATCATTACGTATTTGCCTTTTAAAAACCATTTAAAAAACTCAGTACAGGAGAAATAGTTTGTCACATCTACTGAATTTTGCTGCTAAACTCTTTCAAAAATATGTATTTTAATATTAATTCATTCATTTGGTAACCATTTCCTCTGAAGTTTGTTAAGTTTTAAATGCTGATATAGAAACCAAAGCTCTGTGTTATAATTTTATTAACAGGATTTAGCATAAATGATGCAGATTATAACTACTTCCAAAACTCCAAAATATGGAACTGGAAGTTGTAAAACTTAATTTTTAGAAGACAACTTGGAGTTATTGCTCTGCTCGGTAGATGAACGGCAACAGAAACATACTGCTTGAGAACCCTCAGTGCTTCCTATGTCATTCACAGAAAATTTTGCCTTTGTAAATATCGAATATGGATTTGAAATAGTTTTGCTTTAATTAATCCTAGCATAGGTAGCAAAAATCTAGTAATGGGAAAGTTAAACCGCAGCAGGAGGGAGAGCGCTGACATCCACAGCCATGCTGGTATTCTAGCGAGCACAGAAGTGCCCGAGCTTTGGGACCGATTTGCTGGGATGGACTAGTTAACCGGCTACTCTGTTCCTAGCGTGTAAGATAAGCAGCAATGCTTGTTCAATTCTCTGAGCCCTATTTCCTTCCACACAGTGCATTTGTTCTGCATATGGCATCGTAACATTAATGTTATAAATTTATGGAAGACTGTACTGTAGCCTTAGAGCTACAGACGCTTCATAGTTCCCTTTAGCAGCTTAGTAAAATGCAATAAAAACTGTCTGTACAAAATTTATAATAATGGATGTCAAAGCCTACATGCCCTCACGGGGACCCTCTTTCAAGTTAATTCTTGGCTTAGGTCACATATATCAGTCCATGTAAGACTCCAGAAGACACACCAGTAGTTTAATATGTCAGATACCAGCTTTGTCACTATAGAAAGGAGTGACATGGAACATGTAACAGTGAGTGCAAACACGGACAGGCTTCATCTGACCATAACGAGGTAATGGAGCAGAGTGGGAGGAACAGCGAGAACAGAAGATCTGAAAAACAAGAGGGAGACTTCACTTTAGTTCCTTTGAAGAACTGGATGGGACAAAATTGATTTCAAGAGAGGGCAGAGAAGACGGTACACGCTGGGCTCTTGTGAATCGGCCACACCAACCTCCCTCAGCACAGCAAGTGAAAGCCCTCTGCAGGCAATTCATAGCCCGATGACCAATTAATCTGACTGTGCTTAGCCTCCTCTCTGACACGGGTGCCCAAGCACTGACATTAGGCAAGGCAGGGCTGTCTATCTCTGCAGGACACAGGGGAAGGCAGCTCCACCAGAGACGGAAAAAAGCATCTCTCTCCACCAGCTTTAAAAAAAGACTAGGGGAATATTTGTGAATATTTCCAAAGTTCCTACTGCTGCAAGTCCAGTATAAAGTTAACAAAAACAGCTTCTCTACCCTCTTCCTTTTTAACTTGTACAGCAGCAAGTAAAATAGGACTGCAGATTTCTGGCTTCCCGAGGCACATGACTGCTTTATTCTCCCTCGCTCCCTCTTCCTCCCCCACAAACTTGCAAAGCAGCAGCCCTACACACCGCAGTCCTCCTGGAAAGGTTTAGAAAGAAAGCAAAGGGGGACACCGTCCCTGCAGCTGAGCTGTGCATCACCCCTCACAGTGCAGGCTGCTGCGGCTTGTTAAAGCTCAGAGCAGTAGTCCAGAGTGACTCTGGATTCAGGGTGTTTGTTCCAGGATCTCAACAGGGAGTTCTGCTTTTTAGCAGACAAACGCTTATTGCTGTATGAAAGTCAAAACCCTCTCGGCCACTTTCTAAACATAAGCTGAGCAGTTGATAGCCAAGACATACAAAAACACTTGGGACTTGAAAACCCTGGCCAAGCGCACACATTTTGCTGTGCAGCTGACTTTCTGTGGTACGCATAAATTTGCTCTTCTCTTTGGCGGATAGTTTCTCACATGTTTGACTGAGTCATTACCTTGCCACAGCTCCGACAGTGGTGTTTCCTGCGAATGACTGTGAAAGGAGCCTTGCACGCAGTGCAGTAGCTGCAGACTTCATCTGGAACCCAGTCAGGAGGATCTGTCAGAAACACAGCAACAAAAGGGAACATAAATCAAAACGGAATAAAAACAAACATGCAATTACCAGATCCTCAAGGGAGTAGGGAGAATAAAATATAACGGCAGCTGCTTTCATCTGAGTTCCTCAAGGTGCTTTGCAAACAGGCAGTTAGGTGAGTTCAGGAAGCCTGAGAGGGCTCAACTCCCCCCTTCTCTGCCAGGCGCCCACCTTTGGGCAGAGCACAGCAGGCACTGAAACAGCGTGTGGCAGCTCTGGACTCAAAATTAAATATATCCTATGTAAGTGAAAGTGGCAGGGAAAAGGAGGTAAGTAAAATAAAGTATGAAGACAAGAGACTATTAAAGCAGAGCTGGAACACAGGTGGTTTTGTCAATGCAACCAGACATCAAAACAAGCTTAGAGCTGAGATCATTCCCGGCCTCTTCAGCCCTCCCTACAGAAAGGCTGACTGCTTCTCTGCAATGAGGCAAGCAGCTCTACAGATAATAAACTTGGAGCCTGATTACTGTCTGCTAAGCTGTTAGGGCTCTTACTGAAGTCACCAGTAACTACAACAAAACCACAAAATCAAGTGTACAAGACTTAGCAGAGAAAGAATTCAACCGTTATCCCTAACAGCATGTTTCGGTTGTTTATTTCTCCTGTGAGCTCTCTAACTTCTCATAAAAGCCAAGCAGGGAAATGATTTGGTTTTGGCAAAGCAGAAGGTATTAGGCTCACTTCTGTTGAGCTGCTCCTGCTAGCAACAGGCTGACATGACCCGCGGAGAATCTAAAATTACGAGTGTAGAAATTATGTAGCTGATTGCTTAATTAAGTTGTTAAAAATCTAATGAAGGCAAAGCAAGTTCTATCCAGAAGGAATCCATGGACACAGTGAACATGAACTACTGGATGTATTTACCCAAGTTCCCTGTATGCATCTTCTCTCTCAGTGTTATTTACAGTATGCAACCCATGCAATTGCTGATTTATAAACCTGACAAGCAAGAACCCTGCCTCAAGGAGCATATTATCAAACAACAAAATATATGGTGCAGTTAATGCAGAGGTCAAGAGGGCTACAGCTACAGGCAGAAAGAAGATAATTAAATTAAAAATCCACTGTATTCTTCAAACATAACTGTGACCAGTTTTCATGTGTTTGTCACATTGCAACATTTGTCAAATTAAAAGTAAAAAGAATATAGCATTCAATGCAGAAAATGTCCAAAAAGCAGATTAATAAAAACAAAGAGAACTTCAAATCTTGACTCAGCTTTTATGGGCACCTCTAAACTACTTTGGAAGTTAAACTAGTTTAAGCAATCTTTCATTTAATCATAAAATCCTAGAATGGTTGGGGTTGGAAGGGACCTTAAAGATCATCTAGTTGCAACCCCCCTGCCATGGGCAGGGACACCTTCCGCTAGACCATGTTGCGCAAATGAACAAACTGGTCTGATAAAGGTCACAACTATAGGGACAGCAACCAAAACCAAAGTCTGTGTGCAGAGAAGAGACTGATGTAAAAAAGAGGAGGTTGCACATAGCAGCCTTCACCTCATCCCTGGGAACAGTTCACCAGAAAATGTTCTGTGGGGACACAAGGCTACAAAATCCTACTTCAAAAGCAGGCTTTCCTATGGCAGCAGGGAGATGCAGGACTGCCAGCTTAAGTCGAAGCATTAATAGCAATGAAACCAAGGGATTTTCCTTTCCAATTCTTTTCCTTCTCTGCAACCTCCCTAGCTACCACATGTAACTTGCCCAGTAAAATTACTCCTAATGTGATGTTGATTTTGAAAACTTTGTATCACTTTCACAGGAATCTCTGATCTGAAACCACGGCAAGCCTGCTGACCTTGGAGCATCTCCATGTTCTCCATCCAGGAGTCCCTTGGGTAATATATACACATATATTCCAAACAAAATAACCGAGCCAATAACGATATTCCTGTTTAAAACTTCCCATTAGACTACATAGCCTTGATTATGTTTTCAGGTATTTAACCATCCCATTGATTTTCACTAATTTTAAAGACAGCAAAATTTAGGAAGTTATTCAAGCTCTGTGCCACCCCGTCTCCCTCCCAAATGAACACAGGGCTGGTAGAAGCAGGTTTGGCAAGATGCCTACTTTGCTGCTGATGCTTTATCAACTGCATTATAATGTGGGCTACCATGTTCAGCTAGTTACTAATTTTAATATTCACAGAAAAGCCACAAAACACAGGCCCTTTTTGTACAAACTGCAGCATGCCAGTATGAACTACAGCTTCCGCAGCAGCTAGTACCATGATCACTCCTTCCCTTAGATCACGATTAGTCCAGACACATTATAAGCTAACGCAACCCCACCACAAAGACTCTGGAGCTCATCGGCAGAAAACAGCTTTCTTATCAGGTGTTTACCATTTGGGTTTTGTTTTGTTTGTTTATTTTCTGTTGTTGCCCTTGAAGTGCAATGTTGGAAAAGTTATTTTTTTTAATTGACGTTTTATGGATTTAATTGTCTCCAGTGCTAAACAAAAAGAAAAATTGCAAAACACCCCCATTAGAAACAGCAAATTTATTTTGATAAATAATGACCTTATAAACTCATTATAGTCATATAATCCATAGTTCATGGTTACAGAATTACTTGACCGACAGATTAAGTCATCTGCAAACTTTGTTTTTATAATGGCATAAAAAAAAAATCACATCTTAGTGGTACTCAATGTATAGAAACAGTATAATCCTCTCTACAGAATGTTCTCCCTCATTAGAGGGACTCTCTTTACCTCCATGTTGATGTCACATCAGCTGATTCACTGAATTAACACATCAGTAGAGTGAGCCAAAGGGCACATTTTGCCCCAGAGAGTGACTCAACAACAGTCAGGCCCTTCAAGAGGGCTATGCTGCCAGCCCGTGCCCCATTGCTTCTGGGTTGTAGTGCCCTCCGAGCATCCCAATTGCTCGCACCGAGCTCAGCTGCACTGCAGCACGCCCCCAAATAGTAACACTTAGTTATGTAACGGCTTTTAACATTCAAAATGCTATACAAACATTAATTGCTTTAATCCTCATCACCCAGCTACAGTCAGTAAGTCTGTGTGTGGAGAAATCAGGAGAGAAACGTCTTGCCCAAAATCATACAGTGATGCAGTCCTGAAATAACATTCGAAATAAGAAACTTGGGGCCATTAGCCTTAAGCCCTTGCTTCCAGTTGTGACTGAAAAGTCCTTACACTGAGTACAAACACAGAGGCTTCATTTTGAGAGTATGCACTTGCTGAGAAACTAAACGCAATCCTGGATTGGAGCCCAAGTGCTCACACTGTCAGGAGGATGAAGCCCTGAATGACTGGGTCTCTCTGAGCCATGCAAGCCCCAGCGGCAATGGGACCAACACCCTAGGTCCCCTTCACATGCCCCATCTCGCTCAACCTTGGGAGCAGCCTTTCTGACTTACATGTATTACCGATTGAGTCATCAGGCTTTTTATAGAACAGGTTTTTGAAATATTCTCTGAAGTCTCATGAGGGGATAAAGCTTCGACATGAGGAGCAGAGTGAGTTATACAAATTAAACCCCTAGCATTAGCCTGAAGACGTGCTGGAAGCAGGGCAGCAGCACCGCACCCCCAGGCTTTTCATGTTATAGTCCTTCTCCGGGCTACGCTGCTCCATTAGCTCTGCATGCAGCAGCAAATGGAAACATCCAGTCTCTAAAGCACTATCTGCCTGTGCTTCGGGGATTTGTACAAGGAATGGAGGCAAAACCTTGTTCGTGGGCTAATTGGCCCACTGCTTTATCATGCAATGAGAGTTAAGAGAAGTCTGTTGGGAAACAGATGAAGACCACAGCACAAACATCAAAGAGAAGGAGGAAGGGAGGGAAGGGATTAACGAGACAGAAAGACTACAGAAATAAATTTTAGAAGAAAACGTTAAAAGCATGTACAGAAAAAAAGGCAGAGAAAGGAAGAGAAACGAGATTTTAAATGAATAAAACAAGTTTAGAGAAAGGAAAAGGCACAAGATAAAATTAAACAGTGTGAAGACTGAAAAAGACATTTAAAAAGGAGAAACAGTATTCCCAACTCTTAATTATACAAAAATCTTGCATTACGATCTCTCATAAATCATGAAATTTTATAGTCCTTTTATTCGTTTTATGCTGTAGCTTTTAGAATTCACCTTTACATGTCTCTGCAACTTCATTAGCTAAAAAAGTTTTCTGTTCTATAAAAGTTAAAAATCTCACAAATCCAAGATGCTGGAGCTTTAAGAAAACCACAATCATGACAAAAATCGTAGATGCTGTAAACACTGTCAAAAAGCACATGCAAATTAATTTTGCTTAAGTATGTGCAATAGATCTACTGCAGTCCCATCTAACCTTACAAAACCAAGGTGAACATCTCTGTGTCCCAGAACACAAGGAGAAGAGAGCCTGGACCCGGATCCATCAACAGTGTTGATTCAAACAAGATTAGACCAGAAAGTAAACTCAGTGGTCCTGGGACACAAGAAACTGGGTAAGGGGGTGGGGGAGGGAAATAATCCCAGAAGTTGTTGGAGCTTGCAGAAGGCCTAACTTAGCAAATCTATACCCTGGTAGAAAACAGATCAGAAAACATGCACACCACGACTCCCTGGTGAACAGCAGCTACTAAACCCTAAGCTTGTGGTGTTTTTTGCATTATGGCCAGACAATTAGGAGAAAAGACCCTTTCTGCATCTTTTATCAAATATTCCTAATGCAGAACTCAAACTGAAAGTTCCTCCTGCATCGATGTGTATTAGATTTTAGAGCACAACATGCATAATACTGATTATACTTTTACCAAACTAACCTTAAGAGGGCTGTTCCTACAGCAGCCTGTGGAACATACAGCGCTGCAGCCATCAAAGTGCATCACCCTCACAGTTGCAAAAAAGGTCAGATGGGCTTGCTGTAACTCTTCTGATGAAAGCAGGAATTGTAAATTCTCACAGTTTTAAGTATGGAAGAATAGAGAACTAAGGTGACATGACTTTACCCCTCATTTAAACTGCCACAGTGAGATGAACCTTTTTGTCCCTTATCATACAATTTTCTGCATGTCATTCTGGGCCATCTCTGACTTTTATAAGATAAGATTCCTAGGAGGCAGTTGTACCAAAGTAATCTTTACCCTTGCTCAGTAGATTCAGTGTTGATTACAGATGGCTTGAAATTTTTCAATAAAAATACATTTTCTACTTCAACAATATTATTTGATGAAAATTTTGGGGGTGAGGGAGAACACAGAGGTACAGACTTATTAGCTTCAAGGACAGCTCTTGTCAAACAGCTTTCTTAGGATGGAGTTTCTGTGCAAATCTAGAAAGCTTTCACCAAAGCATGGAGCTTTGCAGACTTGGGCTCAAGCCTCTGCTCTGCCTGATTCCACACGACCTCGAGCAATGACATCCTGTGTCCATTCTACACATGTACATGATCAGCAACTCGTTCTTTGGGCAAAATAATTATTCACATAAAATGGAACAACTCTGATAGAAAACACTGACTTCCACTGGGATATGGTTCAAATCTTCACTTTAAATCAGGTGGACCAGAGACTTGGATCTTCCATATAACTGTTACTAGGAGTCTCTCTGTAAGAACTACCAACAATTATAAACTAGAAGCAAGTTGATAAGCTAGATCTACATACTATGTGCCAGAAGAACACTCAATACGTGTATTTTTAGGACAAAAAATTTCAAACCTAATCAAAATCCCAGTTATGTCATTGTGGAGCTGAATAAGCCTGTGCTTCATGGGATGTTTTCTCCTCCTGCAATGATGTCTCAACAAGTTCCACACTGTGTTGACAGAGAGGGATAGTCTTTGAAAAGGTAAAAGGCTCTGAGCAAGTTCTTAAAATGTAAGTCAGATCAAATTATTGCAATACAACCTAAAACCTGTACAAAATCCTGTAATTTTACATGCATAATTAAATATGCTCAATTGATTATAAAACATTGCCTCAATATAGAAAACTTGATGTTAGATTCTTCTCTTGTGCAGTGTAAGCGAGCTGCTGAATAAGGAAAAAGTAAAAAGTTATGTGGACAGAATATGTTTGGCCACTGAACTGTGCAACAATTTAACTTCTTTCATTCAGAAAGCGTTGCTGGTCATCACTATAAATAATAGAGTAGCCATAGGCGTGTAGAGGACAAAAGAAAAATTGAAGCATTCAGCTAGAGTTGACAGCTAATTCTAGACTCACGATGATTAGATTCTGCACATACAGTAGCATGGGTGGGTTTTCTTGACCTTGTGACTTCTTATTACAACAAGAACAAGAGCTCAAGCCTTGGGACCATAAATTACTGAATTGTGCTCATGTTGCTAGTTGGAGAGCAGCGAGGACTTATGACTAGACAAAAGTGGGTGGGCTGGAATATTACAAGATGGAAAGGGATCAAGGAGAAATAGCAGGCTGTTGTGCAGCAAACAGATGCTAAGGCCATTTGGCAGAAACAGTTATTTGTACTGGCAGCCACAGCAAATCCATTATGGCTGGGGTTATAACTAGGTGGCAGTGAGCAAGGCAGTTTTGTATGGATGTTAGAATAATAAGAAGTGAAAATGAATGTATGGTTGTAGAGAGCGCTGAGATGCTACAGCAAATATTTTCATGGAGCACCAACAGCCTCATAATGCTTTCTGTCTTTCCTTGAGAAAATCTTCTGATTTCTAGATGTCTCATGCTTATTCCTAGACAAGAAATGTAACTCACTTTCTTAGCCAGCCTGTCATGACATTGACAATTAAAAATATTCACCTTACCTCAATTGCAACAGATGAATCTTCCCGAGTAATAAATTACCCAAAAATACAGGTATGGTCAAAACTCAGATTTGCCCAAGTTCACTATTAAAATCAAGCTCACAAGGATAAACATAATTCTCCCAAATATGGTGAGCAGAGACTTATGCTTGATCACATTTACAGATTCATAAAGAATTGAATACACAAAATCCCTTATCAGGACAAAAAGAAGTTACTCTATGTGCATGTGTATATATGGGAAACTGTTGGCTAATACAAAGCAAGTTTTGTATTGGTGCTGGAAACCAGATCCCAGACACATAAATGGCAGAAAGACAAACTTCTTCCCTGATGTTTGTTTTTTTAAAGCTATAATGTGTATTAAGAATGACACAGCTCTGTCCCAGCAGGAATACATTTATACTAGGTTAACTGAGAGTAATTTTCTTACATTTTCAAATGTGGAGGTTTGCTTTAATTCATGTGTGACCCATGTTGCCCACTCTCAGTCCCATGCAAACTTCTTGGTCAGCTTATTATCCAACAGTGGTTTGTCCCAAGCTGGAGCTCAGGAACTTCCCAATGCCCTTCTCCCCCTGCTGGCTGGTAGCTCACCAGGAGACAAGGAGAAAGGCAGTACCACAAAAGGTGTCAGGACACAGGCCCCTTCTGCTACTATTGCAGGATAAACCCCCCATAATCCAAGAGGAAGCAGTTAACGACCTGCTATGCCACCTGGACGCTCACAAGTCTATGGGGCCGGATGGGATCCACCCGAGGGTACTGAGGGAGCTGGCGGAGGAGCTTGCCGAGCCACTCTCCATCATTTACCAGCAGTCCTGGTTAACTGGGGAGGTCCCGGATGACTGGAGGCTTGCCAATGTGACGCCCATCTACAAGAAGGGCCGGAAGGAGGATCCGGGGAACTACAGGCCGGTCAGCCTGACCTCGGTGCCGGGGAAGATCATGGAGCGGTTCGTTTTGAGGGTGCTTACGAGCCATGTGCGGGACAACCAGGGGATCAGGCCCAGCCAGCACAGGTTCATGGAAGGCAGGTCCTGCTTGACCAACCTGATCTCCTTCTATGAGCAGGTGACCCACCTAGGGGATGAGGGAAAGGCAGTGGATGTGGTCTACCTGGACTTCAGTAAAGCCTTTGACACTGTCTCCCACAGCATTCTCCTAGAGAAGCTGGAGGCTCACGGCCTAGACAGGTGCACTCTTCGCTGGGTAAAAAACTGGCTGGACGGCCGAGCCCAGAGAGTTGTGGTGAACGGAGTTAAATCCAGTTGGTGGCCGGTCACGAGCGGTGTTCCCCAGGGCTCAGTACTGGGGCCGGTCCTGTTCAATATCTTTATCAACGATCTGGATGAGGGGATCGAGTGCTCCCTCAGTAAGTTTGCAGATGACACCAAGCTGGGCGGGAATGTTGATCTGCTGGAGGGTAGGAAGGCTCTGCAGAGGGACCTGGACAGGCTGGATCGATGGGCCGAGGCCAATTGTATGAGGTTCAACAAGGCCAAGTGCCGGGTCCTGCACTTCGGCCACAACAACCCCAGGCAACGCTACAGGCTTGGGGAAGAGTGGCTGGAAAGCTGCCCAGAGGAAAAGGACCTGGGGGTGCTGGTTGACAGCCGGCTGAACATGAGCCAGCAGTGTGCCCAGGTGGCCAAGAAGGCCAATGGCATCCTGGCCTGTATCAGAAATAGTGTGGCCAGCAGGAGCAGGGAGGTGATCGTGCCTCTGTACTCGGCACTGGTGAGGCCGCACCTCGAATCCTGTGTTCAGTTTTGGGCCCCTCACTACAAGAAGGACATGGAGGTGCTGGAGCGTGTCCAGAGGAGGGCAACGAAGCTGGTGAAGGGCCTGGAGCACAAGTCTGATGAGGAGCGGCTGAGGGAACTGGGGTTGTTTAGCCTGGAGAAGAGGAGGCTGAGGGGAGACCTCATCGCGCTCTACAACTACCTGAAAGGAGGTTGTAGCGAGGTGGGGGTTGGTCTCTTCTGCCAAGTAACTAGCGATAGGACGAGAGGAAATGGCCTCAAGTTGCGTCAAGGGAGGTTTAGACTGGACATTAGGAGAATTTTCTTTACTGAAAGAGTGGTCAGGCCTTGGAACAGGCTGCCCAGGGAAGTGGTGGAGTCCCCATCCCTGGAAGTATTTAAAAGACGTGTAGATGAGGCGCTTAGGGACATGGTGTAGTGGGCATGGTGGTGTTGGGTTGACGGTTGGACTGGATGATCTTAGAGGTCTTTTCCAACCTTAATGATTCTATGATTCTATTCTATGAATTCAGAGCAAGCACCACTGGTAGCAAAGAGCCCAACCTGCTTTTTTTCTGAGCAACTGCCACTACAATTTGCTTTGAGTTTATACATAGAACTTTGTCCCTGCTGGCCATCTTCTCCATCATACAACCAGGGCATGACATTTTACTGTATTTAAAACTTGTTTATGGAATATTGTATAATTTCATCTTATATTCTAGGAAAATATAAATGTATTTGCTTCACATTATCTCCCTATAAAAATATAGTGCTTTTTATACTTGATGAAGTATAAATATATATGCTTCCTCAAAAAAAAGTCCTAGAGCATTAGGACAGCAAAGGTGAACATATATACCATAGGCTCATCTGTACTTTTGCAAATGCTTTTGTTTTGGAATGCCAATTAATCTGTAGTTTATTGTATTTCAGCCTTCAGAAGGTCACAGGATTTAACTCTTATACCCTTGCCAATGTCAGTTGGCTCATAATAAACATTTATATTTGTTTTATGATCCAGACCAGCTGGTGGGTTTTATATACAGTAAGAATGAGAAATCTGACAAAAACAAGTGATTCATCTTCATAATCTGAGTAGAGGCTGGAACCTTCAGTAGAATCTTAAAACTATTCATTTACTTGTTCAGGTTGCTGGGCTTGCTTTCCTTTTCTTATTACCATTGATTGGATGCAATCTTAAACATTCGGTACTTTCAGCAAGAAGGATTTATCTGATAATTGGAAAAAGCTTTCCTGGCAGGTAGCTTGCTGGACTTTCTCAATTTGATACATGCTCATGTTCTGCCACGATGGCAGAAGGGAGGAGCTACTGATGTGCTCATTTGCTTTAAACTGTTTTCCCTTTCAGTTGAAATCATTAAGTGAGACCTGAAGTGTAGAAATGATGTACAAAAAAGGATATAATTAATTTTGGTGCAATGCTGTCAACAGATTGGTGCAATGCTCTCAGACTTTGCGCTGAATCCATTTATAGTGATAACTGCGGTGTACTTCTGTTGGTGGCCTATGGCCCAGATTTGGCCTGGAGGACAAATGCGTCAGGGTTGCTGCAAGAAATAGGGCACAACGTTCATGCAGCAAGGGTTGTCCTAACCACCATCTTCCACCTGCACCCAAACATCACCCAAAGTCAGGGGCTGCTGCTTCCACAGTGGCCAGCAAAAATGAGGTAGGTGGGGAGGTGTTATAAGGTGGAAAAGGCACATGGCTGCTGAGGTTAAAATACTGCTCTAAGTTTATGCCTCAAGCTGGATGCCTTAGGGAGAGCAAAAACATGTAACCCATTAGCTGTGACTGCATACCTCAGTAGAAAAAAGTCTGTACAGCATTGCCAGCAATGACAACTTGTGACCTGAAGGGACAGGGGCCTGGAATGTATTAGAGGAGAGGGGACAGAATGGGCGTTTCTACAGTTCCCACAAATTCAACAAATCGATCCACTTCAGACAGCCCTTTTTGTAGACCTTTTGTGGTTTGTTCTGGTTTGGAAGGTGGAGCTCATCTCCATGCTCCCCAGCACCCTCTGTCTCTTTGTGATACAGAAAATTCCTGCCCATCAGCAAGTCTGAAAGCTAAGTAACAGCAGACTATGCTAGTTAGTTTACACTAGGTAGTTTACATCAGAGCTGTACTGATTTGTACAAGTAGGTATTTACAGCACAACCACTTACACACAAGCCAAGTAACACTCCCAGAGAAAGTGTGCAAGGAGATTGAATGAGACATGCCCAAGCCTTCCCAGTGAGCACGCATGGGTACCAAAAGCAGAGTACCTGCAGGAGCATTGGCTAACTGGCTCTGTTTCAAAGATGTGTTAGCATGGGAAAACGCTGTGCCAAGGCAGCCAAGCTCATTCTGGCACCCAAGTCTACTTACTCAAAAGGGACTTGGTTATCCCACAAGGTTCTGCTTTCCATCACGCAGGCATACATGAAACACCTGCTATTTCAGAACAAAGGTGCAGGCAGGAGGCTGTTTTTGCTGTAGTTATCTGCATGTGCTATTAATACTAGAGGTTGGGTTTTACCATTCGCTTAAGGCAGAGACATAATTGATTTTCGCTGCCTGGGTGCTGCAGCAGCCCTTGAAACAGCAAAGATCCCCCCTTACTGCACTCCTACACAGCCATAACATCACATAAGCACCCAGACTGTTGTCCTCTATGTCAATAAATAACGTCCCAAGCCATAGGCTGCACTTCTCCAAACATAAAACCTTCCCCATGCCAATAGAAGGTGCCATGAAAAGCTGAAGAACCTTAAAAGCTGAATAACATGCCAGGGAAGTGAAGTGACTTTGCCGTGAAAAAATGTACATCCACTGTGAGAAAGTTATTCAGCATCCTGCAGTTCAGAATAACTTGCTTTCAAGTTCTGTAAGTCAAATTCACTGACAGCATCAGGCATCGATTCAAAACAAAAGAATATGAACTGAAATGGTAGAGAATGAATAATCTCTTGCATTCTTTTCCAATATAGCCTATACATGGTAAGGATTTTCCTTAAAGATTTGTTCTTTACTGCACCTTCTGTGACATTATGAATTATGGCACAATAGAAAAATCAATTAAAATGACTACTGAATAGTTCTTTATCTGCCACCAAATCATCTTCCTCCAGAAGAGATAATATTTCTACAGTGCATTATACATGAATTAGCCCTGCTGTTCTAAATAAATAGATTACATTTGAGATCCTTTAGCCTCCAGCTTCAGAAAAAGGGTGAGCAAGCATACCATGGGTTTTATATAAGCACAAAATAACTTATAAATATGTAGCATTATTCTAAAACCTAATCTTTAAGAGATTCCCCTCGCTCTGTGATTTCTGATCTTTAGTACAGATGACACGAACCAACATTTCTTTTCTGTTAGTCACTCCCCTCTGCATACAAGCAGAGACATACACTGCTTATCACTCAGTTCTCAGCCATCCTGCATTCAAAACCTCTAATTGGAAGAACAAGTAGTGCATGTGGACAAATAGACAACAACAGATCAAAGTTTTAAAGCACAGGGAAATTACTGCACACTTGAATTTCTGGGAAGCTTAGATACAGTTTCACAGTTGACGGTCATCTTGTATTTCTCACCTGACCACAGAGACACCACCACTCTGATAATTGGCTCCTGATGTGTTGAAACCACCACTTAGCCCTGAAGATCAAAGCTGATTGCTTTGTTTGCTCCATCTCATACATCTACTTTCTCTTTTCTTATTCTTTGACTTCAAGTGCTGTGATATCTTTTCATCCATTTTTTATACAATGTTTACCATACTAGCACTATAGTCATTCCATAACTGACTCCTAAGGACTCCCGCAGCAGCTCAGATTAAAAAGAGAGAAACAAAAGCTTTTGAGCTCTGAGAATGCTTGAATCCCGACCAAAACTTTGAGACTTACATATGCACTTTTCTTCACTCCTACCAAGTATTCAGCGAGATTTGAGTAACCTCAGCAGACTTACCTAAAATAACTTTTTCTTTGAAGTAATATGGTAAAGAATATGAAAATAACAACCAAAATATTTTGATCAAATACAAAAGTGAAGAAAATATGAAAGGTACTTCTACCGTGGGAAAAAGTAGCACCTCCACGTATAGCAAGTGCTATAAAAGATCTCTTTAGATTTGGCTGAGAAGACCTTACACAGGGCTTCGCATCTTACACAACCCTCTGAAACTTGTCACATGAAATGCCACAGGCTATATTAAAGTCTTTACTATACAGAACCTTCCTCCACTGATAAAGGAATTCATACTGGATATGACAATTTGTAGATCAGAGTTTCATAAGGCTGTTAGAAAAAAAACCTGAAAGAACTATGCTCAGTTTATCATCTGACTTTGTCTCTAAACCATACTATGACAACATTTTATAGTCACTTTCCAGACCCAAACTTTAAGAGAGTTTTCTTTTCATTTTAATTTTTTTTTTTAATACATCAGTGTTGTCTCATTTTAATTCTCAGAAAAAAGAAAATACCTTCAAAGTCCCCATCTCTGGCTTTTGCTGCAAGTTCTGAGGATGATATACTTTCTTGACATAAAGCACAGTCTTCCAATGCTGCATTCCTTAAACCCTGATTAACTGTAAAACAAACCAAAAAGTACTGAAATTTGTATTTTTCCAATTTGCACTTAAAATATTCATGTTAGGACTTCTGGGATTAGATTACAGTAGCATCTATATGTACCTTCTTATACTTTGTGCTTTTTGTTTACTCTGACACAAACAATGATTTAAAAGTCTCCTCTATTCTTCTTTGGAATGACAACAGAAATGAAAGATGCTGTTATTACAGGACATACAGTCCTCTTACTTCTAGCAGTTTAGCTGCATCCTATATTTTATTTCCCAGTTCTTAACTTGGATCCTTTACAAAGTAGATTATAAGAACAACCAGAGATTCCCTAGGCGAATCACACACATCAAATCACAAATGTCAAAGAGAAACTTCATACCAAAAGTCCCTGACTTTTGTTGATGTTTACTGTTGTCAACACTTTTTTTTTTTTAAATGTAATAGTTCATCCATTAGAAATTATTCCAACGAAGTACTATTGCCTAATATATTTCCTAGCGATAATTCTTTACAGCTCCAGTTTCTTTATTACTCTTATTTGAATGTTCAGGAGCTCTTTGATCCTCTCTTTAGCAATTCTGCCTAAACCCATTTTTTTCTTGCCAATGAAAAAAGCAGTCTGTTTTCACATCACGACATCCTGCCACCATAAAAATGTTGTGGAAGTTTCAACCACAAGTAATAGAGGACTGTAATGCAGGTTGTGCATTATTCCACTACAGAGTTGGGTTGGATTGGAGGTTTTTCTGCTAAATTTAACCAACTTTTAACTTAGTGTTTCATATAAAATCTTCGATGCTTTTAAATGAAACTGGGAGAAAGGGAAAGCAAAAGTTTTCAATCATGAGGAAAGGGAGAGGAAAAAAAAAAAGAGTGCTCAACCTTCAGATGCTGATAGTTCTAATCATAACAAAGGACAAAAGTAATTGTAGTCTTGCTGGGATGACATGGTTATTTTTAGATAAGTTAGCAGACTTGCCTCTTTGAAAAAGAAATAATCAAAATGGTGACAGAGAAAAAATTTCTTGGATTGGCTCATGATCTAGTTCTGGTTCCATTATCTTAATTATCTAGAATTCAAAAGTGGATAGATTTCCATTTTGAAGCCAAATTCAGCATTCTGCAATTTCTACAAGACAGGCCAGATTTCAAGCATTTTCATCTTATAGTCTGCTCTTTTTACACGACTATTTAAACTTCATAGTCAAAGATACATGTCTTGGTACATTAAAATGCGTTCAGTGTGAAATAATAGCGCGGGGGCGGGGGGGGAATCTATGAAGTCCAAACCCTGCATACATAATGCCATGACCATATGTGCTACAAACACTGTTCCGTTATGCATAGGAATATGGAAATGAGCAAACGCACTCTGAAGGCTTTAACTCTTTCAACATTTGCCTCAAGACATACTCCCGTGTACTTCCAGTGACTTCAACCCGTTTACAGTCTGTTTCCATGACTTTTTTTTAAACTTAGGTCAAATCACTGTACAGTGAGCCCTGACAAAGTGTTGAAAAAATATTAAGGAAATTCTTGTCAAATAGTTCATGGATCCACATGAGGCTACCAGCAGAAATTCACTATAGAAAACAACTCTTTAAATCTCTTTACCTTTCTTTTGCTTTTCTTTGTCTTCTGTTTCAGGTTTGGTTGCCATAACTTCAAACAAGGTCTTTAAGATACTTCTCAGATCACTAGCATAGTTTGTCTGCAGCTGGTCAGCAACACCTAGGAGTTTGAGAAAACGGGTAAATCATTACTAGACTATTACGCCACCCTTAAAAAAGAAGTATTTAAATTTGTCTGTTGCTACCAGCAACAGCCTCATATTTATTTTTGAGGGGATCACTTGCTTGTGTTAGGAATAAAAACTGAACATTTAATTAAATTAATTTTCCATAATGGCCAAGTTACATTCTGGCCTTTATGGTACCTGCAATTTGATACATATCTTCCTTGTCCTTTGGCAGGAAACACTGAGAGATTTCTTTTGCATCAAAATACAGCTGCTGCATCAAATTTCTTCCCTTGAAGTCACAGGGCATCACCAAGAAAAAGGAAGCACTTTGAAGTCAAACCTGTTGCATTCCCAAACTCTTCATCACTACAGGTCTAAGATGTCTGCATCTCTGATTCCGTAAGCTCCCATCAGGTAACAGATCTTTCTAGACCAGTCTGCAACTTAGGCCCCAAAACACAGTCTTCCTGCAACTTCATCTCTAGTCTGTTCTACCATAACTTTATGTGTACCAAAAAAAAAAAAAATGACGAACAGTTTTTACATTCAGAACAACAGGCTACTTTCATACCTGAGATACAGACAAAAAGGCGATGAATGAGATCATTACTGCCATGAAATCTGGATCTGATCTTTTCTCGGGTGGCGATTTTAGCAGCCTGCAAAGCGAGCTGGATTTCTTCCTGATCGAGGTCATCAGATGAACAAGAACTCGTCATTAAACTACTGTCGGAGAAAAAAAATTTACAGAAAAGTAATGTAAATCTTTACTCAGTTGTTCAGAATGTTCAGCAAATCCTAAAGGATTTATGACTCAGGCAAGACTCTATAGCAAACCGGAACTAATTGCTATAAATTCTTGTTGAAGTTAATCAACATGCAATCAATCACCATCATGTTTGATTTTCACTCTGTGGCATAGCTGCAAAAAACTTTTAAGCAGAAAATCATTTGTCTGTATTTTATTGCATTTTTCTTAGCTATTACAAAGTGCTGTGCCATTTTTCACATTAACTTCTTCTAAAAGCTCAGTCCTGAGACCATCACTCCACCAAAAATCCAAAAGGGGAATATCAAGCTAAACATGAAGGTCAGTTCTGAAGTCAACTTAGAAATTTATTAATGTGGAAGTTAATTTGAAAAAAGAATTTCTGAATTATGTTGCCTTAAAATAGTGAGAATAGAATCTAAATATAATCTTACATGAAAAAAATGGAAAGAAGGGTGATAAAATATAATTTAGACAGTAGAGAGGTAGATTAGTCCCCTCATATACCTAACTGTAGAAATTGCTGAAATGTCAAACTATTGTAACAGAATGGCTCATCAACTCCAAAGAGATAAAAATGTGTCACCAAATGTCTAGTAGAGATTTAATTTTTCTTTTAAAAACCAGATACATACTTGCCAGCCGTTTCCACCACTACCCCCCCCCCTTTATGGAGAAGCTTGAAACAACCTGAGACTGCAGAGAAGCTTTGGTGGGAATCCAGCTTCTTCAAATATCAGGAATTACCTAAACTATTTGTAAATCAAGATGTATTTTTAAAAAAGGAAGTAGGGAATTAGGGAAAATGTAGCACTTTGCTAATGGAAAAAACCTTAATTGGGTGTAGAGCATAGGATGTAATTACATCGAAGTCCTAAGGATTCACTGTTGACCAAAGGAGATACTCAGAGACAGTGGAACACTAAACCATTTTCCCACATAATGGAAAGAACTTGAATCTCGCCAATGATTACAAAAAACTAGAATATTTTACTTATAATCATAATTTGGTTGTCCAAAACTCCAGCACTCTCTACTATACAGACAACTACTATGTTAAAAAAAGTTACTGACTGCATAAATAGCATGCATAATGAAGGAAGTAGTTTCTAACACATTCCAAGTTCAATCTGCTTTTATTAGGTGCTGAAACATTCACCACCTTACAGATCCCATCCGTATGGCAGTATGCATGAACAGTTATTGCAGGATAAGACACATAGGTAACATTTATAATTATTTATAACACAATTTTATGGGATACAGTTTTGAAATTCTACCTGTAGGCTATACAGGTCATCCTTTAAAATGTAAAAATGAATTTATTAGGCCATACAATCTTAAAAGCCCTAGTAAAAATTTTCAGAAGAACTGAAAATAAACAAATACTGGAGATTAGTTGTTGATAGAAATATCAATGGAAGATGTGTAGCATGAGTACCTTAACTGGCTTCCCATTCTTTCAAAGACAGAGTAAAGAGCAGGCCTGCCAGAGACTCATTTTGTTCACGTTATCTATTGCTACTGACAAAAGCAAATTCTTGTGAAAAGATGTTAGTTCTATGTTTACAGTTCCCTCAGCACCATGACTGACTAAGTTTATTAAAGATACTGAGAACCGAGTGAGAAGTCTCTCTCAATTTTTCCTCTGCTTTTCCGTAGGGGATATTTTTAGCAAGCCCATCAGCGTAGAAAGGTCTGTGTTGAGGACACTGAAAAAAGTTTATGTAAGAACGTGGCTTATGAAGGAGTAAACTGAAAGGTAGTAAGAGCCAGGAAGCGATCCCTGATTCGCAATGGTACGCAGCAGATGATTGCCTATTTGCACAAATGCTCACATCTACAGATAAAGGAGTTTGTCTGCCTCTTAACACGGCCAAATAAGGTCTACTTTTTTTCCTGGTTTTTAAAAGAATTGATCTTACAGAGATATACACATTTGCACTATAAATTGCTCTCCAAGGCAAGCACGGACCTCATGACAGAGACAAATGCAGTCTGTATGTAATTATATAATCCCAATACGATGGTCTCTCTGAAACTCCCAACAAGCAAAAACCTTAGTGCAGGGGAAAGCAGGGGTGCTGATTCAAGGATGACTCTTCCCTCCAAATCACAGTTGAAGAAATATTTCAAAGTAAGGTGTTAAGTGGGCAGAGAGCTGTGAAGAGTGCTTTTCAAGAATATAAACTACTTAGTCCTTTCCCATTTTGCAGAGAGGAAGAAAGACTCATTCCACAATTCTGACCAAGCTCTGATGAATTTTAATAATTCTGACCAAGTCTCCTCCAACTGGGAGGAATGCAGTTTTTACCTACTTCCTAATTCCTCCAAGGAATGTGATTTGACCTACTTCTGTTCCAGGCTATTCTGTATTAGATTTCATGTTGTGTCATTAAGACTGGTCATGTCCCACCACAAGACTGGCTGGAACTTTTTTGTCCTAAAAATCCCTAGCACAGAGCACATGCAAATTGCTTCAGCACTGGGGGATGGAAGGTCAGCGTGTATGCATACTCCCATTTACAACATACTTTCATATGCACAGTCACATGTAAAGTACAATACCCATATACGAGAGGTTCAGAAAAGAGGATATTTTGTATTCATGATTGCTTGTGCCATGGGAAAGAGAAAAGTGAATGTTCCAGAATAATTTAAAACTGGACCTAAGAATCACTACAGAGTTAGAAACAATTACTCTACCTTTACCAACAGAACCAAGTCAGATTTAGACAAAAATTACTCTCAAAGAATGACTAATGACCATCTGTTCTTTACTTTAAAATATATCTTACTGTTAGAGAATGTAGCCAGAAAATTAATATTCTAGAGGCAGTCAGAAATACTATAAGAACAGAAACACAGCCATTGTTTCAGATAAACAGCAAAAGAGACAGCTTTTCTTATAACAGGGTATCCCAAACAGCAGTTATTGCATCTATGCAAATATTAAAGATTCTCTTGATTTTTAAAAATTGATATTCTAGAAAATAAACCTGAATTTTGATCTACAGAGTTCAGCTTACCTTTTCTCCAAATTATTCTTTCAAACAAGTTATTTTTTTTGGTTCTATAAGGAATACCATTCCATTTCTTGGCTTATCTAACATGCATAAATTGGCTCAAAATTCTCAGCTGGTACCAGATGTGTAGGAAGCATTTCATTAATGTCAGACTACACTCAGATCTGGAATGTTTCACTGCAGATATCTGCAGAATCAAGTATCACTGCAAAATATAAATAGCCATATAAGTAGCTAGAGACAAGTCCTCATTTTCTCAACTTCTTGGTTGAAGGGAACCCTGCATTACTCAAGGAATTAGATTAAGAAGAGATAAGACCAAAATAGGCATGGAATTGCCCTTGTGAAATGTTTATCATATAAACAATGCTTATAATGTATTTATTTTTCATATTGTAAAAACATTGCAAAGTTAACACACCTGAAGGCGAATACCAAGAAATAAGACATTATATAAAAGATTCATTCCAGACAGTAAACCTGCTTATACATTATAAAGGAACAGGTACCCTCTGGCAGATACAATGAATTAGCTTTTTACCTAACTTAGCTAGCAATTTTAAAACTACTCTCCATTTGTCATGTTAGAAGAGCAGCAAGACTCTTTCAGCACTTTAAAGATGTATTTCTAGAACAGTTCCTGGTGCCAAAGCTTGACTGTGAAATTTAGTCAAATATGTACAAGCAAACAAAACCCAATAATGTAATTGTATACAATATCATCTTTCACCCATGGAACCGATTTGCTTTACAGCTTTTAAGTTCCAAAGGATACTTGTGAGCCAGGTTAAGCAGTAGTATCCATACATAATGGAAAACAGGACCATGGAACAAGAAGATTGACTACATTTTCAGAAGTGGCCAGTCATTTTAGGTAACCATCTGTGAGCTGTAGGCCTTGTGCTGAAGTTGTTGGGCATTGACACTCATCCAAAACTTTGCAGGCAAATCTATGTTATTGTCTGCACACAATTTCTAAAACTACTTCAGTAACTGGTACATTCATCCCACCGATACTCACGTAGGCTGTAACTGGAAACCCCACCACTAAACTGTCAACCTGTCTTTCCCAAGCTATTAGTCTTACTTTTATTACTCTTACTTTTATACTTCATAATATACTTCTGGGTTCTAATTTGCAAAAAAAAGAACAAACAACTGCTCCAAAGGCCATCTAAACATCAGACAATAGTTGGGGAAAGACAAAGGTTGTATACATGAGGAATGACAACAGGAAAATGATAGGGGTTTGGTATGTATGACTCCATGGCAGTAAAAAAAAAAAAATTACCACTTCCCATTCTGCTTTTTGCAGTACCTCTGGTGTTTCTTTTTGGATACTCTCACAAGAAACACAATAAACAGCAAGTTAAACCCGTTTGGTTTCTAACATGTACTAGTTTTGATATGGTTGGGAGGAAAATTGTGAGATTAATGGTTTCTTACAATTATTTTAAGTGAAGGGGTGGCTACACACTCAATTTTAGACTCATTTAAACCAAATCCACAACATGTCTTATTTGAATAACAGCATATAGTTATTTAGCTAAGGACTGACCCCATTTAAGGAATGACCCCAGAAGCTATGTTTAAAGCAGATTGAAAAAAGCTTTAATTCAGAACTTTATTTCTTGACTTTTTAACCCTAATATTTTATTAAGTCAAGAGGGTATTTAAATGCAATTCCTTAGGTATTTTCTCTCTATTTTAAGAGAAAGGGCTAAAGAGGGAAAAAACCCAACCCATAAAGTGTTCCCAAGGCTTCAAAACTTGGGAAGAAAATAATAACAACTGCATGCAAATCCCTCTATCAGGAACAATCTAACAAGGCACCACCAGGAGTGGACTTGGCTAGACTACAGTATTACCACATATATTAGCAATGCCTAGCTCCATACATGTTAGGACATGTGCTAAAAGCCCCATCTGCTGTCAACCTTTTGAATTCCACAGTAGGGGAATTATTTTTCATACACTGCAAGATTTGCAGAAGCCCCTTCTTAGCTTCTTTTGCCCCAGTAGAGGTGGGCAGTGTGAGGTCAGTTGATTAAATTAAGTAATTTAACTAATGGGATTAGCCATGTGTCCTAAGCGATTCAGTCAGGAAAAAATTCTGCGTGTTGAAGACTACTGAATTTGAAACCAACAGCAACAACTTCTGCTCCACTCCCTGGCAGCTTCTGCAGCTGCCCACTCCGTTGGAAAAACATCTTCTGGAACCCTTCCTCAGCTCTTCAAACCTCAAACTGCAGTGCATTCTTGTTGTACTTACCATGTTGGACTTTGCAAAAACCACAGCTGTTGAAGCAGCATCTTGCTAAATAGATGCACTCTAAGAAACTCTACCTAGACAACTGGCTTATTCAAACTCACTATCACTCTGGCCTGGGTTTTCAGAAGAATGCAAAGATACTGTATTTCAAATGGAAATTAAAATAAACAACCTTGCCACAGTGCAGGATTTATCAACTTTAACAATGCTCTCTCCAAAATAGCTTTTTTGGTTATTATAGATAAAACTTCTATAAGAATGCATATGAACAAATAACTTAAGAGCATCAGTAATCAACAGAGCTGCTTTCTAACCATCAAATTTAATCTCAGATACTTGCAAGGTACTACATTTACTGTTTTTCTTAAAATTTAAACCAAAAAGGGATAAAACCTGCAAGATAAGGATATAGTAAAACTCAAGAAAAAATAGAACTGAAAAGTTAGAATATTGCTTAGGTTCTACTAAGATTTTCTCAGTTCCACCATGACGTTTTTTCTAACACTTCCTTGCAATCAAACATGCATTTAAAGCTCTCAAACGTTCACTCACACTGTAAAAGGACAAATAATATGAGATTAGAGCACAGAAATATTTAAACTTCAAAAATAATCCTGAACTGGAAAAACTGAAAGTGAAAAACGGAAATAGTATAGCGCTTTGAAGAAATAGTATGTAACATCAGCTCTAGTATCTGATATAGGGATAGAAACACATCAGTCCCAGCTTTTACGCCTTATCCAGAACTTGACAGAGGACAGACAGACAGAACCTGGATACCTGATACTGGATACAAATACTTCCAAAGGCAAAGAGTCATTTCATATAGCTCTTCAGCAGTCCTCTGCAACACACAAGCAACTATTCTGTATGGCATAATAAAAAGTGAGTTAATTTAGCATCCAATTCCAGTAGATACTCATTGAGTTTAACTCCTGTGTGTAGCAGAAATGGAGACGGAGAAGCAGCACTGAAGAACGTTTTCCAGCAAGAGGAACTCTAAGGGATAGGGAAACTTATTAGCAAAACATTTTCATATCACCTCCATCGGTTCCCTCAAAAAAAAAAAGAAAAGAACAACCAGCTGAAGCATTAAAGCATCCTAGGGTCTAGGAGAATCCCGCAGGAATTCGGTATCCAGCCGTGGGAGTCAAAGCTGAGAAAAACTAATTAAAATATTAGGTGGAGCCTTAAAATTTTAATTAGAAAAGAAAGCTTTCTCTTCATTTTTCACCTTCAATGCCGCTGTAAGTATGAAGAAATTCTCTCTTTTCTCCTCCAATATAATTGTGGTTTACAATGTATCTTGGTTTTAGGCATTGACAAAAACTCTGCAAAAACTGCAGCTACTATAGTGATTTTAGTTAATTACACATAATCTCAAAACTCCCAAACGTGCTATTCTAAGGGGTTTTTTTTTGGGGAAAAAAACAATCTGTAAAATAAAATCCAATTTCTGAAAGCTAGTAATTTTTGTTCTGTTAGTAGCACAGGGAACACCAAATGACATTCAACAACAGATTTTTACACATCATTAAAATGAACATGATCATAAATGTGGCCAAATTACTAAAAATGAAAATTACAAGTGAGCTATGTGGAAACAAGAACACAAACCCATTATGATCACTTTTGTAGTCTCCAGCCAGATGATATGCCACCTGGAATACAGCCCCCAAATGGCAAATTTTGGGGTGTCTACCAGTTTTGCTAGAACAGACTTATTGCCTCTGCCACTGATGCTAGTCAGCTTAAAATATTGGCCTATTTCACTTGATTTACACAGAGAGGAAGATATTTTATATTTAATTTACTTCAACAATATTGGATATTTTAACATCACTAAAATACGAAGTTTATAATTTTAATAGGGAAAGACCAAAAAACTTGCAACAACTGAATTTTCACCTTCCCACTGTAACAAGCACTTGTTAACAAGTAGTTCACACAAGCTGCCTGGGTTATTCCTTGAGAAAATAAAATCTGCATCAGTTACTTGTTACTGAAGACAAAGATACACATATAATATACCCAAAAATACCTTGTGGAATTTCCTAAAAAGGAACATTATATCTTAGAAAATGCTACACCATTTGGAGATTTGATTTTTTTGTCTTGCAGGGTGAAGAACAAGATAGGCATGAAACACATTAAGAAGAATCCTGGCGGTGAAAAACTAGAGACATCTGCTTCAGTCACATATGTCTCGCTGACTAAAATCATAAGCAAAAGCTGACAGACCTCATCAGTGCTGACTTTTTTGTTTTGCTGGTACTGCTCAGCTGGTTGTTGGGGCAAGGGATTTAGCAGCAAAGCAAGAAGACTGTACACAGCAGCCTGTTTATGACTGTATTAATATGCATATTAACTGCCCTCTCTGCTTGAGTGACAGAGCTATACAAAACATAGACTCACAGTGCCTAAAACATACAGTTTGCAGTTCAAAATCATTAGGCAGGAATAGCATCTATTCTAGAAGTCATTCTGATTTGCTCAAGGTATAAACCCCTTTCTCTTCCCACAGCTTTTCTCACTGAGCTCTTTATTTCCATGATTCCAGTACAGTACATGTAAAGCCATTACCACCAGCCTTTTTCTGGTTATGAGCAGTCTTTCCATGAAGAAGAGCTCTACAGAAAAAAAGGGGAAAAAATCTACAGTAATGCATTGATCAAAACAAAATGACAGTACCAAACACTAATGCAGAATTAATCTGTCATTTTGCATAGCTTAAACAAATATAACCTAACCAGATTAACTAAGGTAGAACTCTGGAGATCTGGAGACACAGCTGATCAGGTAGACTGTGACACATCAGTTAAAACATATTGTTAACATATTTGTTGTCCTCCACACTATCATCTACAAGATCCCCAGAGTAGTTGTGATCTCTTTATTAAAACTTGTGGGCATGTAATTTGCGCTATAGCTTTCATAGCATAGATTAATGCATAGCTCTGGACTGCGAGGCGAAAGAACTGAATTCTCCCAGTATAATTTGCAGTCCTGCTGAATGACCAAGTTATTTTTCCTTCTTGCCTCCTCTTCGAGACACTGAGTTCTACTGATGAAAAAGCACAGTATAAAACCTGGTTTTGTAAAAAACTGTCCACCCACAAGAACTTGGCTTGGTCTGCAAGATGGGCAAGAAACTGGCTCTCGGGTCACACGCAGAGAGTGGTGATCAATGGTTTTACAGCCTGCCACAAGTGGATCCCCCCCAGGGATCAATACTGGGCCCCACACTGTTCAACATCATCACAAATGATCTGGGCGATGGGATTGAGAACACCACCACCAAGTTTGCTGATGACACCAAACTGGGTGGTGAGGTGGACATGTCAGAAGGGAAAGCCATCTTACAGAGAGACCAGGACAGGCTGGAAGAGGGAGCTAGCAAAGAACAGTATGGAGTTTAACAGAGACAAGTGCAAGGTCCTGCAGCTGGGACGACACAACCAAAGAGCCCAGTGCAGGCTGGGATCTGTGTGGCTGGGGAGCAGCCTTGCTGAAAGGGACCTGGGGGTCCTGGTGGACAACAAGCTGAACAGGAGTCAGCAGTGCGCTGCTGCAGCAAAGAAGGCAAATCGGACCCTGGGCTGCATCCGCAGGGGCATTACTAGAAGAGATAGAGATGTGATCATCCCAATCTACCAAGCGCTTGTCAGGCCACACCTGGAGTAGTGTGTCCAGTTCTGGTCTCCATAATTCAAGAAAAGACACAGACAGACTGGAGAGGGTCCAAAGGAGGGCCACGAAGATCATGGAGAACCTGTCCTACAAGGAGAGACTGAAGGAATTAGATCCTTTCGCCCTGGAGAAGAGAAGGCTCGGGGGACCTCATCACAGTATTCCAGTACATAAAGGGTGGCTACAAAAAGGATGGAGGCTCTCTCTTCACAAGGAGCCCCATGGAAAGGACAATGGGCAACAGGTACAAGTTGCACCAGGAGAGGTTTCAACTTGATATAAGAAAGAAATATTTTACACTAACAACAATCAATCACTGGAACAACCTCCCCAGGGACATGGTATAGTCCCCATCGCTGGAGGTTTTCAAGGTCTGATTGGACAGGGTGCTAGAAAATCTCATCTAGGCTCCCTTTCCCACGACAGGTTGGACCAGATGATCTTTTGAGGTCCCTTCCAACCTGGGCTATTCTATGAACTCACTGGCAAGGTAGCTTCAAACAGTCTCCTGCAAAACACCCTCTATTTCTGAAGCAGGTAATCAAAATTTCATCTCATTTATAAACTAAGATAACCTTCCCTGCCTTGTTTCACATGTGTGTTTATACTAACAGAGATATACTCAAAATATGCAATAAAGTAAGCGATATCCTTCAACTATATCCAGCAAGCCAATGACTTTGGGCTCTGCTCACATGTAGGCAAATACAGGTATTTTAACAAAAACAGCCAGAAAAATATCCCACTCTAATTGTTGGCAGACTCTTGCTGTTTTGGCACAGACCTGAGTCACAACACATTTCAGATACCTCCTTTTACAGACTGTAAATAACACAGGCTAAAACTTCACCACCAATTTTTGTAAATGCCTAAAACTGTAGAAAAATATACCACAGAACACCAGTATTTAAGCTACAATGACATATCTAAAAAAAAAAGTGACTGCTGACAAGGGAAAGCATCTATTGTATCATTAAGGTTAGTTTTAAGAGTTATTATTTATATTTAATGTTGTCATTTGTTGGCTCATCATAACTTGAAAATAAAGAAGTAGGCTTTACCATGTACTCTAGGCAGGCAAACCCTTGAATACAGATTCATCATTATTTCTTCCTCCTTTGCACTGTCTTACACCAGAAACTCCAATGAGGCTTGAAATTAACTAATTGGAACTATCTTGCTCTTCTGTTGTCTCACTTATTTTTCCTCATCATTCCCAAAACAACACTTTTCTTGCTGTTTTCCATCTCCAGTCTTTCAAAAAACTTAGGTTCATTCTTGACTTTAAGCATATCGAGTCATCTCATTCTGTTAGCATACGAATAGCCTTCACTTAGGTTTCCACTCAGATTAATGGCTTTATCAATATCTTGCCCAATAATTCCAATCCATGTTGAAAGCTGAGAAATTCCTGCAGTTTATTTTTAAAAACTATTGACTTTAGTATTTCCAACACTGAAATGGATAAGATGCCAGCAGTGTATTTTATTAGCTGCCTATTTACAATTCAGTAAGTTATAGTTATATTAAAAATTGTTCTAAAAATTACTTTATGAAAAGAAACCATTAAAAAGGAAAAACTGGATGGATTGTTTCCTAGAGCTAATACAAACAATGGACCAATTGCCACTTCCTGCTGTAGTTATAAACATCTAATTTTCACTCAAGTCAGCAGCATTATTCCACAGTCACATTCATGTAAAAAAATTCTGCATACTCTTGCAAGTCTGCATAAAACCACAGTTTCTCTGAAACCTTCTGAAATACATGGAATACATTTATTCTTTGTTGAGAAGGTTGACTACTGATATGGGCACCTCAAGTCTGGATACTGCTTAACAAACATTTTGCAAAAAATCATCTTCTGAAATGGGCTGAACATTTAACTTCTTGACCATCAGACCTCTGAGATGAGAAGGAGCAACGTCCTACACAGATCGGGTACCAATGATATAATCAACCTTTCCTTAGCAAAACCATTTGAGAAACCCTTTGTACCTTTTTCAATTTGTACTCTAGAAAACTCGAGCAAGGTTTCAAAATGTTTTTCAAATTACTGTGTGAGCAGAGTCAGTAATCAAAGTATGCAATCATAGTTCTGATTTAAGACCGAAAATCTTTGGCCCAGATGCATTTCAACAAATTACATACTTAACCGAGGCTTCCACTTTTCTGCATTGACTAAACAGGGAAACTACAGCAGCAAAATTCCTAATTTAGGTATATCAGTTTGGTGCCTAAAATTAGGTGGGATGAATATAGCTCAAAAAATTACACAGCAATGCTTGATGATGGAAAAAGTCTAAGGCAGTAAATCACAGGCTGATTTGAAGCAGCCTTCTCTAACAGGTCCCAAATGGTTCCTACAGTCCTGACAGCTTTTTCCTCCCAATAAAAACCAAAATGGCAAAAAACGACCCATGGGTTGAACAGTGCTCTGGGATCCAAGGAGTGGGAGTTTTCCCCCTAGTTCTCCATTTGGAAAACAATAAATATATACATATATAGAATTCCATATATACAATACTTCATTGTTTCAAATCCATTCAGTCTATGCTATTTAATACACTAGTAGTTCATTCACCACCCTATGCTATTCTGGCTAAGCTGGTTTTGCAGAGCAGAATTGTTTGAAAGCACTTGAGTATTTCCAAAACACTGCAATCTGAACAACACAAAACTTTCAGCCTCAGTATTGGTTATCTAACAGCACAAAGGAATTGTTTATGATTCACAGGAGATTGAAAGGCCACATAAATGCATTTCAAGAATTCTACGTTTAGCTAATTATTTTTCAGAAAAAATTGCAAATGCTACATTTAAATTTCTAGTTGTCTTTAAGTGAAAACAGCAAGAAATTAAGTACATTAAAATGGCATATTTCAGAGGAAAAAAGAAACAATCAAAAAACCAATTTAAGTATTATTTTGGATATGCACATGACATCAGGGAGAATTTAGTTATTTCAGAAAAGAACGTTTTTAGAGATTGGCTTTGCAAGGAACATGCTTGTTGTAGTGAACAAATGCTACAACTCTTGAGAAGTGTTTAATAGCCAAATAAAAGTTTTTAGGTAATACAAGATAAAAGAACAAAATAACATATTCTAAAATATAATACAAATACATGTACTGAATATTACATTTCTATGCACACAGATCTAGGAACATACTACTATGAAGCAGTCAGAGTTCTGAGGGTTTTTTTCCTTCTTTTATTATATTAAATTAAGTTGTTAAAAGGAGTTTAAACTTTTTTTAAACTAAGTATTTGAAAAGGGGAAATTCATATCAGTATAGTCAAGTGGGCACTTAGCTATTTTTTTTATTGGACCATAAACTACAATAGCTAGATCTCTAGTAATATAGAATCAGATACAGAAAAACAGGCAACTTGGATTTCTTGCGTAACACCCAGAGATGACACAATGCTATAGTTCAGTGGAAAAAAGCACAAATGCACATGTACAAATACTGCCTTATAAATCAAACTTCAAGCAAAACAAAACTTGAAAAAAGGGAAAAGACAGATCTAAGAAAAGACAGATGCTTTACCTAAGCATCAATACAGTGGTAACTACAATACTAACGTACAAAGGCAGTAAAGTAAGGCCTTGAAAAGAGGTGGTGCACCTCATGAAGACTTATTCTCACTGCTCCAGTTATTCCTGAAGAATGAGGTTACTTCTATTGTCCGTTCAGACAGCCCTGTGTGAAACTTTGATGTACACAGTATTTAGAAGAGAGCAACTGTTGCATGCAGGTAAATTGGGTTTTGTTTGAAGAACAGTTGAAAGGAAATACATTTCAAAACTAAAACCATGAAAAATAGTTTTAGTTGCATCTTTCTGCCCTTATTTTAAAAATACAGAACTCTCAAAAAATTAAGCCTGAAGACGTGCACATCCTAAAAAAATACACATTATTATATGTATTATTTCCTCTATCACTGCTAGAAAAGACTTTTTAACGCCCTCTTTCTATCCCCAAACCTAGACAAAATTAGGAATTCCTGAGGTTCAAATGAAGTGCTGGATAGAGATAAACAGATGAGAAAGGGAGGACAAGAAGCAGTGGAAGAAGATCTACATTGACGGAAATATTGGTATTTCAATCTGCCTGTACCAGAGTAATAATGTTATTGCATACAATGTTATGCATAGCCTAAAAAAAGCAAAGAACTCACACTTCTGCTTTAGTAACATTTTTCTGCCCTAAACTTTATTCCCCTATTGTTCTCATTAAGTGCTCTGAACAAAACTAATTAAAGTTAAAACTCCCATGCCGTTTCAGAAGATGAGAATATAAACTAATATTCTTACCAGTTTTGGCCAACAATACTGTGGAAGTTAAATTACTGTTAACTGGAACGCTCCCCTCATTTTACTAAGTGAAACAAAATGGAAAAAACATGTTTTCTAGAAAGCCAAGACCTAGCTGAGTCAAACATTTGGTACTTTTCAAGCTAAAACCTGACATCTCTCTTAAGAAATGCTATATGGACAAATAAAAGGGGGATCATGGACATATATAATTCATTGCAGTATGCATTAAAACTTTTCCGTAAATAGTTGCCTCTCAATTGCCACAGCACTGAAGAAAACCGCTAGGAAAAAAAAAAACACACCTGCTGTTCAAAAGGAAGAATACTCAGAAGTGTTGCTGTCACTTGATTGTTAATTCAATGAAAATTTTTAACCAAGCATAATTCAATACCATTTGTCAAATCTGACTGCAAAGTGATGTTATTACCTCAGAGCGTATATGCTGGAGAGACTACATGTAGTGACAGAAACACTCTCATAGTCACTGCTGGAGATGGAGCTGAGGGGGGAATCACGTAAGCCATCCTGAGAACTGAAAAAACATATGGAAACAAAATGAACTGCTGAAGCAAACAAAGGTAAAAAACAGAGCACTGTGATAACTCATGGCTTGTCATGGATTATACAGAAATAAGAGCAAACTGGCAGTTTTTTTGCTCTTCAGAAAATGACACAAACCTATTCTGTTTTCTTCCCAAGAGGGCAGACAATTTGGCGAAGTCAGGGGCACACATTTTATAAAAATCTTCAATTTAATTCGTGTCATACAATTAAAACATTCAGGAAAAAACCAAGGATCTTACATTTTCATAGGGTATAGAGGGATTAGCATGCCCATGCTGCTAAGTGTGGTTTAATAGACATAAGACGAAGACATAACAAAACTGAAAGTTCGTAAAGTCACTGTGTGTTTCAGCCCAAGACACCGTAAACAATAAGCTTCAAGAACTTCTGAAATACCATGACAAGTTTGATCTAAGTTTCCTTCCAACACGAAGGAAAAAGTCTGTGAGAAAGCAGAAAGCTGACTCTTCAGTGAAGGAGATGAAGATAATACCCGTACCCCTATATTTGCTCAGTCCTTATAACTGCCATATATGTATCTCGAATTTTGTGCTTTAAACCAACCAGATGAGCAGGAAGGAGCAGTGCCATGGCAAACCACTGACACTTCATTAGACGAAATCCACCAGCTACGAAATAAAAGGATATGAATAATTTAAATGAATAGTATGTAACTTGCCTCTGGCATGCCTGGGCTAATGAAATGCCTTTAAATAACACATCATTTTAGATCTTACATCATATTATCAACATAAACTAGGATTAGAAGATTTATAATAGTTTCATAAGCACTACAAAACTATCCTGGAAAAACCAATTTTTTGTTTCAGTAACAATTTACTGCTCAGCTACTGGAAATTCCACAAGCTGAAAAAAATTAAATTATACTAGGTAAGAAAATATGTGATCTTGAGCAGAGGTATCAAAGCTGTATTGGCTCTAGGCAGAGTAGAAGAATCATTCAAGCCTGCTGAACTCAAATGTTCAGTCAACAGAAATCTTTGGACAATGCAGAGAGAAACCTAAATATCTTCAGTTAAAAGAGATTAATTATATAGGTCAGGATTATTTTACCTTCTCCACAATTACTAGCAGATTTTTTTTATGTTCTTTTGATTTGTAGGCATATGTGGGGTACATATTCATGCCAGCTATGTTCCAAATTCTTTTCTTCTACCAAGTTTACTATTGTAGCTATTTTTGCAGCTAGAAATCTGGGAAAATGCTTAAGGGGTATTCTTCAAAGCAGTGTACGGAAGGTATGTGCTCTAATCCCACTATGAAATAATAGGATTTGTTCGCATACCTCCCACTAATCGCTTGGAAAATGTACCCCTTCATGTTCCTCATTTCTGATTGCCAATTTGAAAATAAATCCCAAGTGTACTATGGTTTAGTTGAAAGGAGAGCCATCACAACTGGAAAATAATTTTATCAGACTTGAACAAAAATCTATTTAACTTTCATTCATTTTATATAATTTCCCTTGCTAATTCTGCTCATTATGAAGAGATATATGCATTTAAACAAAGGCTTACTCTTTTATAGCTCATCACCTTTACCCATCCAATCTTACAATATGGTCATGCTACTAAAAGATAGTTTTACTATCTGTTTTATGGCAGCTAAATGATATTAAAAAAACATTAGCATGTGATTTCACAGCATGATTGAGCAGGAGAAGCTGTCTTGCAAAGATGAAATGTATTGTTCAGAATCAAGTAATCTTTGAACAGCAGAACCAGGAAACAAGAACAACTAGCAAACTCAGCACCTTCTTTTATTCTCTCTCTCCTCCCCGCCATTTCCAGATTTTTCCAGTGTAACAATCCTGCCAGCTGGATTTGGGTAGTAACACTTTTTCTGAAAGGTGTCAGGTTTGCTGTCCTTCAGTACCTTCTGTGAAGCTATGGATATTTGAAATCCAGTCAAAATATCTCTCTTAAGAGTAGATAATATTTATTGTCAACGTTGTCCCAAGTCACAGAATCACTTTCTATCCTGCGCTAACTTTGTGGAGCGCACAGTCCAAGCCAGAAGGCAAAATGATAAAGAAGGCATAATGTGCTAGACCTTGATAGTAAGTAAACCTGATGAGTAACCTCAGAACGTAATGGCACATGACCAGCTTACCAGATTACCAAAGATCTCAATGCTATCATCGTTTCATCTTCACGGATGTTTCTGTGATCAGCTTACAAGCCTCATCTCATACCTCTTCTCCATATTTTTTCCCCCTCATTTGAATCCTCTCTCACTTCTAATCAGTCCCTATTAGCATAACTTTTTCTCATCAGCTCCACTATCTCATCTCTTTTTAAGCCTTGTCTTAACACTGTTTGCCGTTCTAAACTACTTCTTAAATGCCTTCATTTCCCACTACTCCATCTTCTACTTGGTGCACAAACCTGGCCACGCTGAGGCATCCGCTGATTTCAGGGTTAGATATCCATCCGGTCAGGCATCATTTGGCAATGTAAACTGCTTGGACACACTTGACACAAACCATGCTCACAGAGGTTAGTTTGTTGTAGTAAAGGATGTGCAGTTTTGACAATTACTATGTGTAAACATTTGTCTCATTCCTGTGCACCAACAGAGATTGAATTTTTGTACCAGAAATAATATTTATTATTTACAATGTTTATTTCTGGTTCACATTCAGGCTGTAACTCTTCAGCTAAGAAATTCTGTGTTTATTTAGTACCAAGAAATGGGAATCCAATAATGATAATTCTGTTTTATACCTACTCAGTGCTATACTAAACAGCTTTTTTTTTTCCTAAAAAACAACAAAAAAAGACTCTTGACATACTCACTGCATTCTTGCTCAGTACACGCAGATTCAGGATACCTCTTTATAGAGTTTTCTTTTCATTAGTGTCTTCCTGAAGATTCGCTCTGCTTTTCTAAGATGCTGGTAGAATTGACCTGCTTTTCCCAACTCACGATTCCTGGTATCAGCTGATGGTACTTCAGCGCACATGTTCATTAGCACAATTATAAGAAATGGTATGTGCATACAGACACTCTCCAGCTGAGAGCAGCTAACCCTTTCTTCCCACACCAGCCCACAGGCGACCTGAACTTCACCGCATCTCATGCTCATTTGAAACTAATGCCATGTTGGATTGGGATTCATAGGACTGTTTAAACTGTGTAAGGTGGCAAAAGTTTGTTTCGTTTGTGAGGTCTTGAACGCCTACAGTGCTATTTTAAAAATTACATTCTAGCATGGGATAAAACCGCCACCCATGCTCATCAAAATAGAATTCTTCAACACTTCTGATAAAAATATAGAATAGATGTTTGAGGCAACAGACCAAAGTGACATGGGGTGATGTGGCTGCCTCTTTTCATGGAATACTGGCAGACTGAATTAATGAATCATTTGTTTAAAGCTGTTGGCCATTTTTTGTAACTATATTAAGGAAAAAAACAAATTGAAAGCCACCTTTATCCTGGCTTGTGTGCTCTTTTCTACTGGAACGTGTTTCCAGCCTCTTACGTTTAATTAAACTCTCATTGTTTCACAGGATGGTTTCTTCATGAATTTTATTACTTGAGTTACAATTACATTCCATGTGACATTAGTTAATTAGAATCATAGAATCATTTAGGTTGGAAAAGACCTTTATGATTATCAAGTCCAATCGTTAACCTAGCACTGCCAAGTCCACCACTACACCATGTCCCTAAGCACCACATCTACAGGCCTTTTAAATATCACCAGGGATGGTGACTCAACCACTTCCCTGGGCAGCCTGTTCCAATGCTTGACAACCCTTTCAGTGAAGAAATTTTTCCTAATGTCCAATCTAAACCTCCCTTGGTGCAACTTGAGGCTGTTTCCTCTCATCCTATCACTAGTTACTTGGGAGAAGAGACCAACCCCCACCTCACTACAGCCTCCTTTCAGGTAGTTGTAGAGCGCGATGAGGTCTCCCCTCAGCCTCCTCTTCTCCAGACTAAACCCCAGTTCCCTCAGCCGCTCCTCATCAGACTTGTGCTCCAGGCCCTTCACCAGCTTCGTTGCCCTTCTCTGGACACGCTCCAGCACCTCAATGTCCTTCTTGTAGTGAGGGGCCCAAAACTGAGGATTCGAGGTGCGGCCTCACCAGTGCCGAGTAGAGGGGCACGATCACCTCCCTGCTCCTGCTGGCCACACTAGTTCTGATACAGGCCAGGATGCCATTGGCCTTCTTGGCCACCTGGGCACACTGCTGGCTCATGTTCAGCCGGCTGTCAACCAACACCCCCCAAGTCCTTTTCCTCTGGGCAGCTTTCCAGCCACTCTTCCCCAAGCCTGTTTGGCACAGATCTTCTCTATCTCACACTACATGAGAGCTAACTCTAAAGCCTCATGTGTCAGCTACACAAAATCCACTCAAATAAGCGGCTTTTAAAACTGTTTTACCTATTATACTCATTTCAGGAATCTGTATGTTGAGAGTTAATACTCACTGTGAATACACTGTTGCTGCATTTGATATATGGACCTAGTAAAAGGCAAGCTGGTAAAAACACTAACATCTTTTATTTGCACGCTAAGGCTTCATAACAGCAGTCACATTATCGGATACTACACAAATCAGTGTTCAACAGACAAGGTCAAACACTGCCACTTTTAATTTGAAACATGTATTGTTAAAAAGAAGGGGAGGAGGAATTGAAAAAAATTCATTTGTACTGAATCTGAATTTGGCCAGTTGCACAAAGAAAAGAAACAGAATACCAGAAAGGGGAACAGAGGAATTTAAATCAACAGCCAGATAAGGGATTGCTTAAGGGAAGTTTTGCAGTTGAAAGGCTGATCCTTTATTCCCAATCAACTATTATTTCCTTCTTGCTGATGAGAAGTTTTCTTACTCCTGAATAGGTAGTTAAAAGACTAATCAATACAAGACACTAAGCAGACATGTTTTTGTTCATGTGAACATGCACAGCTGTCCATTAATTTTTATGAAAAAGGCAACTTCGTCATGTAAAGACACACAATTTTCTTTAGTCTTACTGTGACTGTAATATTATAGGGAAAGCATGAATTTAAGACATTTAATCAAGGTAATTTGCATTGCAATATCAATTAATCTGGTTTTGATAAAGGAGCACTTATAGAATCAAATGCTATAAATTAAAAGACAAGCTAGAAAGGTAATTTGTGTGGGTTTGGTTTGGTTTTTTAAATGTTAATGCTAGCCATCCCCAAAATACAAATGCTTCTTTTCCATGCCTTTATAAAGGTGGAATGACTTATCTTAAAGTTGCTGTACTGAAAATGTGCACACATGTCATATGTTGCTGAGGAGCGAACAAAATAAAATACAGGCAGAAAAATCAAAATCAGAAACCAACTGTATAAAACAGGTGTTCATCTTTTTACAAAGTCATTCTAATATGCTGAGGAAATTAAATTTTAAATATATCATAATATAAACTATTGTAATATATATCACAATATACATTATTTTAGACTACAGAATTGCAACACTAAGAAATGGGACAACTTGAATTGCAGTACAGATCAGCAAACAGCAAAACATGCTCTTCCAAGGATGCCTCATTCCTCCTCCTTACACTGCAAAAGTATATGGCAAAATATTCTAATTTTTAAGCCCCAACAAATAAATGCGAACAGCGCCAGCATCTAACAGCTGATGGACACAGCTAGAGCTTGCAGAAAGCGTGAAGATAAGAAGATCTCCTCGCTATAAATTTCAGCTCCTTTCGCCAATTCTCAGGTGCACTGTTCTCTTCATCAAGAGAACACTCACCAAATAAATTAAGATCAAGGAAAATGGAAAAAAAAAAATGTATAATTTAAGCTAGACATAATAGACCTGCAGGGGAAAAGGAGAGAAACTATGCTTAAGATTCATTTTTTATATTAGAATTGTTGCAAGGTCAGTATGTAGATAAAGACGCAACAGAACCAGGTATTTAAGACTAAAACATGAAAACAATAGCATTGCGTGACAATATGAAACAAGCTGCCAAACTTCATAAAACATGTAGAAGAATTAGCAGTTTTACAAGGATTCTTCAACTCTGGAAACAACAGAAAGCCAAGTATTTCCAAAACACCAAAATGAACATGACCTTCACTCTTTGTAAATTTCTCTCCCCTTGGAAAAAGCAGGCAGAATGCTATGACACAATGAGCATTTTAAAATTCTGTATAGCTTGCTTCCAGTTGAAAAAGAACTAATACTAGATACAGATCTAAAGCTTGGTTTTGATGTAAACTTATGTCCTTTTTTACCCCAAAACACCAAATGCTGCTTTGTCATAGTTTTATCATCTTCTGTACTATTCTTACATTGTTTCCCCCCTTTAACAGTTTGTTTTGCTACATGAGAGCCTTTACTTATCACATTGTCATAGAATCATAGAATCATACAGGTTGGAAAAGACCTCTAAGATCATCGAGTCCAACCGTCAACCCAACACACCATGCCCACTACACCATGTCCCTAAGCGCCTCATCTACACGTCTTTTAAATACCTCCAGGGATGGTGACTCCACCACTTCCCTGGGCAGCCTGTTCCAAGGCCTGACCACTCTTTCAGTAAAGAAATTTCTCCTAATGTCCAATCTAAACCTCCCTTGGCGCAACTTGAGGCCATTTCCTCTCGTCCTATCGCTAGTTACTTGGCAGAAGAGACCAACCCCCACCTCGCTACAACCTCCTTTCAGGTAGTTGTAGAGCGCGATAGGTCTCCCCTCAGCCTCCTCTTCTCCAGGCTAAACAGTCCCAGTTCCCTCAGCCGCTCCTCATAAGACTTGTGCTCCAGGCCCTTCACCAGCTTCGTTGCCCTTCTCTGGACACGCTCCAGCACCTCAATGTCCTTCTTATGGTGAGGGGCCCAAAACTGAACACAGGATTCGAGGTGCGGCCTCACCAGTGCCGAGTACAGGGGCACGATCACCTCCCTGCTCCTGCTGGCCACACTAGTTCTGATACAGGCCAGGATGCCATTGGCCTTCTTGGCCACCTGGGCAGCAGGTGTCCCTTCAGCAGATCAGATACTGACTACATCTTTGCTAGCGCTTTTCTCATATTTGCATCTCATTAATGCTGCTGCCCAAGACTCTCCATGCCCTTTGTGTTTTATGTCTTTGAGATACGTACAAGCAAATAATAGAGAAAGACCTAACATCAGCTATGACTTAAAAACCAAAGTAGTAAAGACATGTCAATACCCAAATCTTAAGTAAAGAGCATTTAATCTGTATTTTAAACTCCACGGAATATTGAGGCTAGATAAAGAAGCCTGAAATACCAGGTATTTCAGACTTAAAGGATTAATTACGGTAAACCTGACTGGATCATTGAAATTATACCTATAAATAATGTCATATTGCATAGTATAAGAACTGACTTACTAAAAGAAACAGTTTGTGTCATAACGTACACATTGACAGCTGCTTGATTCAGACAAGGGAAAGAAAATTTTCCTCTCCTAGTTGGTGACTTACAGTAACTGGAAAGTAAATACATTTATCAGTTGGATGAATGAGCATATCCTGCAGCTATTCCATGTATATTAGATGGCTTATTGTTCTAGCTAATGGGTCCATCATTCTGAAAATAATCTACTGTCTCCAACATTTCCCTTATGGTTAAGTTGGCATTCACAAGCATGTAATAGGGAGCAGTCGCAGAAGCCTAATGTGATCTTCCAATTTTAAAATACCATTGAAAAGCAGTGATTAGTCACCGTCCAGGCAGCATGAGTAAGAAAAGGTCCACAAAGTTCTGTTTTGTAACTGAATTCTCTCATTTACCGATAACATGACTAGTGATTCAGAGGCAAGAACCAAATCTATATATAGGTATATATATGAGAAAACTAAGGATCTACACATGTATATACAATTTTTTCATCTAGTCCTCTGTAGATCCCCAGCATCTCCGTCTCTCACAGAATATACTGAAGGAGTTAATATCAGAACATTTCCAAATAAAGGAGTTACAATCTAGTAACAAAATACCTCCATCCCTATTTCTCCACTTCTGCAAAGATAGAATATTTGCCAATTAATAACAGATGCACTGTAGTCTCAATAACAAATAGAGAGAATTAGATGTAATCAACAAAGTAACTGTGAAAAAGCTATGGTGAAAACAGACAAAACCAACCAACTTGTTAACAAAATATTCAAAAACATTCACCCCAGAGTTTTAGGAGAACTCAAGAATGAATCGGCTGAATTAACAACCTCTCATTTCAAACTTCCTTGATGCCTGGAGTTTAAAGGTGGCAATCTCTAAAAATAAAAAAGGACTCCAAGGGGATCCAAACAACTCTAGTTCTGTAAGCCTGATGTTCATACCAAGCAACTTAACAGAACATATCCAAAGCTCAAAAAGGTAGACAATAATGGGAAGATCTGCCTAGGAAGAAGTAACATGGCTTCTGCAGAGGGAACCTCTTGGGAGCTCTCTGAAGGGGTCAAGAATCTCGTGAAGAATAGTGATTTGGCTAGCAGCCTCTGGATTTCCAAATAGCTACTGTCAAAATACCTCAACTAAAGGCTTTTAAGAAAACTAAGGAGCTATAGCATAAGAGGAAGGGGCCCCAAAATGGATAAATAATTCTTAACCACAAATAGGAAGGAGCTGTTAAATGACCACTTCTCAGAAGAGCAGGATGTCACCACCAAAGTTCTTTAGGACCCTGGGGGTTTTGTTTTCACATATGATCTGCAAAAATGGGGAGAGCAATGAGGTCTGAAAGATTGCTACTGATGCAAAATTATTCAGGGTAATAATAACAAGAGCAGACTGAAGAACTGCACAGGATCTTAAAGTCTGAATAATAGGTAATAAAATGGCAAGATGAGATTCAACTGGTAAACACAGGGAGAACAATTTTAGCATCAGATACAGAATGACAGCTTCTGAGCTCACAAGCAGGATCTTGGGGCTTTGGCAGACAACTTCTAAAAAACATCAGCTCACCACTTGCCAAAAAATCCGAAGTCAAATATCGGAAGCCATTGGAAAAACAACAGAAAATAATTATGCCACTGTGCAAATCCATGGTTTGCTCATATCTCAAGTAAGTGTAGTTCTGATTCACTTATGGCTAAGAGGAAAGAGTGTAATTGAAAAAGGTTTAGAGAAAGACAAGAGGAATGATCAAAGCTATGCACAACTTCTGGACAACTTCTGATCAAGTAGGCTGTGACTTTTTCAACCTGAAAAAGGAACCACATAGGCAAAGTGTGACCGAGATCAACAAAATCACAGCTGGCACGGAGAGGCCAGGCGGGATCTAGAAGCCGTTCAATGAAGCTGTTAAGACCCAGGCCCAGAGCAAACAAAAGGACACAGAGGAACATGGATCTACAGAACTCTCTGTAAAAGGACAATTCTTAAATTTTTACACAATATTAACGGTGGCTGGACAAATACGTGGAAAAGAGGGTATTACATACACAAACCATGGGAGGCTGAAAAAGAAGCTTTTATATATAATTTTATTATATTTTGCAGACTTGTTCTCACAAATTCCACTTAATATGCTACCCAAGGCAAAAATTAGTAGACAAATTGTCTGAGTTTTGTAAATGATGTATGATTTATCAGGACATCAATTAAACAGTAATTACTTTTAAGCAATATTCCACTTGAAGTGTTGCAAAAGCATGAAATGCCAAAGGGATTTGTGAATTACTTCTTAAAATGAAGTCCATTCAGAAACCCTGTTGTAAGGCCTTTAATATGATCACACTTGCAAGCTTAAGATTGCAAATACTCAGGATCACAAGGAAGATAAAATTACCTTCTCAAAAGTCGAGTTTTGTGCATGCTAAGTTTTAACTGTAAGAGAAATTAACTCCAGTGCAACGAACTCTTGATTCTATTTCCACTACCAGTAAAATATTTCATAATTCAATTGGTATGTTATTAAACAAATGTTTATTTCTGTAGCCTTCTGTAGCCTTGTGGTAATGCTTCATGGTTCAAGCTACCCCCACTGCGTTATCCTGAACTCTATACACATATAACAGAGATCCTGCATCACGCACACGATGTCCACAGTAATGACACAGTAAGGTACAAAGGAAGAAAACTGTCACAAATACAGAAAACAACAATAATTTATATTTAATTTCTTCCTCTGCTTTTTGATATTAATAATTCAGGGAAACTGAGGTCATTACTCACTACAAAACAGGTCATCCTCTAAATTGTAAAACAAAATGAAGCCTGGTTTCCTACTGATGTGTGTAGGATCCATAATGTCTAATCAAAGTTGAGCTGAAGCACAGCATTTTCTTTAACACACTATTAGTATGGTCTCTCCCTGTTACCTAGTTCCTTATTGTCATTAAATATGTAGAACCTTAATCCATGACCTCTACTCTGCTATCAGCTTTGGTTGAAATGGTCCAATACGTTTAAAAGCTGCTTCTGCACTCTATTAGGCTCCTTCAGCACACGGACATTCACAAATACACTCATGCCCACAGGCAACATGATCAGATCAACCCCGTTCTCTCAACTGAAACTAAGGTAAAATGTGTTTAGATCCCAATTTAATCCCGTGCACTGATGCAGAAGTTAGCTTTAGTATCTGCCAGACACACTTTCCCTGCAAAACAGCAGAGTACAACAGAGGTAATGATCCAGGTAATGTTTAGCAGCAATGCGCCCTTTGTTACATTAAACTGGTAAGATTAGTGTACTTGATTTCAACGATACAGAGACATTATACGAGTAAAATTCAGGTATTCTCCAAATGTTTTCCAAAAAAGCTGATGAAGTCCAATAAAAAGCTATTTGCATTAAAAAATGTATATTGAAAAATTCCTGCAACACACTATTTTCTTTAAAATCAACATTAATTATACACCAGTCACTAAAATACAAGGATACAGGAATTTATTTACATGCAAGTTACTACCAAAACATCAAGTTGCTCTTACCTTGAACTAGATCTTGACTTTACATCTTCCTTTGCTGTCCTTTCACTACTAGCATCTTCGTTGTTGTCCTGTTTTTTCTCACATAGTTGTTTTCTCTTCTCCCACTTCTGCTGATTTGAGATGCTTTCTGCTTCTCCTTGCGAGTCATTTTCTGCTCCTACCTGTGAACCTGAGGAATGTGCCAGGCACTTAGAGGAGATCGGCAGTTTTTGCTCTTCTCTGCCGAAGTCTCCTTCTGCTAACAAAGCAGAAGTTTCAGGTTTTAATGTTTCCTGTGCAGGGGCTGAATTGTCCAAGTTATCTACATGGTCCATTTCCTTAGACTTTACTAACGTGTATGAAGCATTTACAACACCTCCTGCAGAATGTTTAGTCTTTAAACCTTCAACACTGTCCTCCCTGCTGTCTTCACAGCTGCCACAACACACACAGGAATTAATTAGACAGTTTGTGGCAGCTATACTGAGTTTATGGGATTCATCCTCCTCCTCATTTGCTAATGGATTAGCAGATCCAGGAACACAACTAATAGCTGCTTCTGGAGTTGTTACTGGGGATTCTGAGCTAGAGGGAGATTTAGGATTGAATATTACAGTAGCAGATATTTTCATTCCCCCTGTCCTGTGAGCTATCACTTCCGCCATTTCTGCATCATCAGCATACGCATCCCAGCCATTGAGGTATAACTGTGAGTCTGGACCTTCTAGACAGCTGCATGAATTCTGAACTGAGATGCCAGACATCTGTTTGCTATCTTCAATATTGTTATTATTGCTTAAGTCACTTTCAGCATCTTTTAAAAGCAAGGTTTCCTCTGTCTGATGGCCGTTCTCGTACAGCAAAGCATCTCTATATTGCAGGTTCTGTTTTGAATTGTGGCAAGGGTTATTCACCCAAGCAAAAGTATCACTTACTGAATCCAACCCAGCAAGAGCTTCTCCTGCTCCATCTAGGTCATCCATAAAAAACACTCTGTCCTCTTCATCAGTTAAATTGTCAAGATGGTGTCTTGTTGGTGAAGCTTCTGTGCTAGAACTATTTCTTAGGCTAGGTCTGTGAGCTGGAGACTGACAGATGCTTGGTGGGGAAAGCAGAGAAGACATTTCATCTCCAACTCTGTGTACCATCCTGTTCAGCTGTTCCAGCTCCTGTTCATCATACTGCATAGAACAAGCCAGCTCAGCCTCTGTGTTTTCAGCTTTTGCTGAAAGCTCCTTAGCAGGCAAAGTTGCAGTTATGCCCGGTGTAATGACAGAGGGTACTTCAGGATCTGCTCTGACAGGAAAATCCACATCTTGAGAGATGCAGAGGTTACGTTCCAGTGTGTGGAGTTCATCCTCAGTTAATGTCTGAAGTAGATCCCTGAAAATGAAGAAATACACACATCACTTTGCATTTATAATCATAGGAGGCACTGATGTTACAGATTTTAAAAAAGCTTCTACTGTTAGTACAGAAATCCAGAACTTGGGGGCACAGAGTACTTTCAGCTGTGTAACTCAAGGTGCATTTGGCATTCATATTCAGAACACATGTGATTGCTGATGCCTGAATTTGAAATCACTCATGCAAATTCAGGGTACCAAGTTATTTACATCCTTGCAATGAAGCCCCAAAAGAAATCAAAACACACCCAAAAAATGGATCTTCCCCCTCCCCATCTACTTACACACATTCACTGTAAAGAAAGTGTTACCCACAATTAGATATATTTTGTCATTTCATTTTTTAATTCACAAATTTGACTTTGATTAGCAAACCAATTTGCCATCCTTCGTACTAGATTCTGAAAATGATTCTGCAGAAGAGTACCACAGGAGTTTTACACCATTACACTGTCAGATAAAGAGAATTCATTAAAAATAGTAATATCGCTTATGCAATGCTGATGTCTTGGAAGCCTGTTCACTGAAACAGGGATTGGAAGCTGGTTCTCTCCTGCCTCAAACATGTAACTCGGCCATTAGGGAGCTAAGCTTCTGCATGATGTTAAGAATCAGGCAGGCCTAAAACCAAACATTTAGGTATTTACTAAACTACGTTTTCTAGAGACATGCAGCATCCCCAATGTTATCAAATGTCCTCAGTATTGCAGTTTAGGACTACGAGCACTTAAAAACAAAGTGTTATTTGAGGCTGTTATGTTTAAGTACTTTAAAACAAACCCATAGACACAGCAGCAATTTTTTTAGGTCTGAATTTCATTTACACTATGCTTCTCAATTAGAAACCACATATAAAAATATCCTCTGTCAAGAACTGCTGTCAACATTTTCAAAGACCAACAAGTATATTTTAGCATAAATGAATGGATGGGAAAAGCAAGAGGCTAGGAGTCCATTATTCCTCATGTGTTTAGAAATCATTGGCTAGCAGGTGACATACAGCTGACATAATAATAACAGTAATATACACATATTAAAACAATTTCCTTAAAGGAGTAACTTCAGTCTGAACAACAGGACCAAAAAAACCCCAATTCAACAAAAAAAACCCATTCAACACATCTCACATCTTGATTTCCAGTCAATGGCTTGCATTCTTAACTTGTTAACTCAAAGACCAAATATTTTTCCAAGTACTATCATTAAAAGATCAAATTGCCCAAAAAATACATCATGGTATCTGACTTGTGTATCAGCTACCCTACAATTTTAAGATAGATAAGCATGCTTATCTAAACTGTTAAGTCAGAATAAGTATGGAATATACATTTTTATGGTTATGTACATTGCATATAAGTAACATCTTTATTTTTTAAAAAAATCATGCTTTTATATAACAGTTATATGACCCTGAAAAAAATTCTAAGTCTAACGGAAGAAGTACCTTATACGAACAATTGCACCATCGTATCCTCCCCTTTTCACTTGTTTCTACATTCTCTAATGGAGAAGTCAGTATTTCTTTAAACTATTCCATATGCATCCATATGCATTCCATATGCATATTTTAGTAGACCTATACATTCCTTTCTTTTGTCTAAACAGTATATAATGATACCATCTCATTACTCAGATCTTTTATTTAAACAGTAATCAGTGTCTGTAAGAGATTAAGCATTTTATCATCACCATAAAAACAAACTGATAGAGAATGGTTTGTTTTAAAGTCAACATAAAAATAGCTGTATTGTTATGGTTTATTTTTGAAAGAATTATACCAAAATAATCAATAAAAACATAGAATAACATGACTTCTGCCATGAGGCTTTGTATTATGAATTTTCAGTTTGTCAGTTTTTACAGAAATGCTGTGATGTAGAATTTCATAAGCAGAAACAAAGTAATGTGGGATTTTAGAAACAGTTGGTTTTTTAATTTAAAAAAAACACAACAAACAGAGTAAGCACACAAATACAACAGTGAAGGGTTTAAGCGCACAAACACAACGGTGAAGGGTTTAAGCTTGTCCCTCACCTACACAAAGATATTAAAACCAAGATATTTCTGGTCAGGCCAGGGTCCATCAAGTAGCGAAGCTTGTCTCTGATAACAGATTCTGAGGAAGAGCGTAGGAACAGGACAAGCACACAGTGATCTCTGCTGAGTGCATCCTACTGGCTTCCAGCAGCCTGTAGCTCACGGATTTCACCAAGGTGGCATCCTTGTGTTCAATAATCCTCAGTGAACTTTTCTTGCATGGATGAAAATGTGCGTGTCAGGAACTGATCAACAGTCAACTGCTTAAACATCAGCTACGCTTCTCTTTACAGCACAGTCATACCCTCTTCTCAAAACACATGAGATAAGAATTAGCAACTTCTACAAATACAGAGTATACTAGCAACATTCAAAGAAATTTGCTTTCCATCCAAGCTCATCAGCATAAACTGGGAATGAAATGGGCCCAGGGAAAATCTAAGATTGAGTCCTCTGACTTTCAGCATCTAGTCTGGGGTTTTATTCGGTCTCCAGAACATCACATGGCAGCACCCGGATTCCTGGATCTCTGGGTGCCCAGAGCTGCTCTGCTTCCTTTCTGAAGACACAGAGCCTGACTGCTCTGACCAATTCGATACAGGTTTCCCACATTCACTGTAAAGTAAGTGCTGGAAATACATATTTACTTTATGCTGGCTAGCTTCATTGACTTGAGTAACGAACACTTTGTTTCTGCCAATAACACCACCTCAAAATTTAAGAACAATTTTGTGTAGTTTTGAGGATAAGTAAATAAAGCTTGATTAAAAAAAAAAATCAATATAGTCAGCTGACAGTCCTCAATGTCTTTTTAGGTGAGTCAGATCCATGCTTGAGTTGCTTGCAAGAGTTGCTATACATAATCAGCTGGATTACCCTGTTATTTCAGTAGAGAAATAATCCTGCTTTAAATTCAAAGGAAATATGTTCAATTTCCCAATTCAAACACCAGAAATTTAGCTATTAACAAATACAGCTTGTCCTAAACGAGGTTCCGACAATTATCTTTCACTTCTCTGCATAAAAAATCCCCACTAGACTCACTGGGCTGTTTCTTTTTGATACATTGTATATTAGATTATACAGGATTCACTGCCAACATTAGGAACATGGCATGTTTTAAAATGCCTATGTAACTATTGAGAATAAAATTAGTGTCAACCAGTGTACAGAAAGAAATGTTAAATCTCACTACTGAAAGTTTAAAACTAAACATCAGGCATCATAATTAAACCGTAAGGTTTAATTAAGCTGTAGCTGCTTCCACAGTTCACTTCCTTTCTGCTGAAGCATCTGTAACTCGTCATTGGATCCAAGCAAGTGCCATACTCCCATGGAAAAAAGAATTTCTCCCTCTGCTTTCATTATTCAGAAGCCACAGGTAAAGAGAGCTTCTGCAATCCACCCTGACAGCAGCGGTGTGCTTCCTTCTCACAGAGGCTTTAGAAAACACTGAATTTAAAAAAAGGCGCATGTTGGGGTTTCACCTGCTTTTACTCTTTTTGGCATAGTATCACAGGAAGACAATCTAGCCTTGAAAACATGAGGAACATTTTTCTTCCAGTGGCTACAGCCGCTGGCAGAAAAACAAGGCGAGTTCTTAAGATGTACTCTGCTTGTTACAAACAGTAGTAGAAATTTACTCTGCCTATTGCAAAACCAATAAACATATTTTACTCTGCTGCCAATATCCAGGGTGCAGAAATTACTTCAAAGATCTGAGGCTAGATGTCCATTTTAAGACAAATTCGGCTAAACAGAGGACAGGGCCACAAAAACCCAGGTGCAGTGATCTTGCACATTCTCCAAGCCTCCTTCATTAACTTTGCTCTATTCTGACTAGAATTTTAAATTGCCTGTTTTCAGAGAACACCAAGCATTGTTGTTATTGCCAGCCTGTGCTCGAGTTCATGCTCTGAACAGAGCAGAACCAGCTGTCTTCACAGAGCTGCCATAAGAACGTGATGCAGGTACAGGAATGCAATTTGCACGCTCCTGCTTCCGCAGTGCTGCGCTGAGTTCAGCACACCAAAGTCCGGAGATCTGCTCTGATACATCAACACTGAGAAACCAACACTGATATAACAAATATCACTGGTACTCCTTTATTGCAAAAGTTTTAAATCAACTCAATGTTTTAAACACAGACATCTTGGAAAAACTAAACAGTTTCCCCCCCATTCACTGTGCACACTTTAAAAGCATATGAGTTGCACGAGCCCCCCCGCATTCTTTAACACACTGACAACAGGTACACTGCATTTGATTTCTAGTCAATGATACAGAAAGATTTCAGTATCATACTTAAAATGATACGATCCTCTGATTCTGCACCACTTGATCTGCAATCTGCACCACCAAAATCCAGAGGGACCCTGCCATCAATTGTAATGGTCCAGAAACAAGCACCAGCCAAGCAGAGGGCTCTGAAGATAGGGCAGAGTTAAGGAGTACTGCAAAACCCCAAGTTTGCTCACCTCTGAAAATCTCTGTATAGCAGCCTCAAATGTACATATAGTATAGGTAATATTTTGTCACAAGAATGTTCACTGTCACAGGCATCTAAATTAAATATCTATGCATCTAGCAGATGACATGCTTTGTATACTTACTAGGCAGATCACAGTATTTTGGCAGAAATGGTTCAAATGTCTTAGTTTAAAAGGAACAGAGATAACACTACTATATAATTATGCATTGGTAGATGTATAAAATACCAATGCTGATGTTTTATATCTAAAATAAAAATCAACACAAGCACCTTGCTTAGGTATTAATTAAAACATTCAAAGTCAGTTTGCTGTTCAACCTTACCAAAACCTAAAAAAGAACCCTTACTGCTTTTGCTCAGAGAGTCTCCACAATCTTTATTCTTTTCAAAGTTGCCAGCCACCTACAGGACACCAAAAATTTTCCTAGCCAATAGATATTTTTCTCTGCTAGTTCTGATTTAATTATGTGGATCCACATAAATACAGTGCTTATCATTGCCTTTAACAGAAGAGATGTTTTAGGATAATACAGCTTAAAAACTACCTGTAATCCTACAAAATAATCAGCTGTATATTTGGGGTTATTCCATGAGTTAAAATATTTAGTTGGCTAAAAGTTATAGAACTTTACAGAGAAATTTACTGGGATGCGATTATATTCTGCAGTAAGATGTTGTTCTATATTCTGACAACAGGCACACAACGGCAACACAAGCTGCAACTATTTTAACAGCAGACTACTTGAATCAATTTTCATGCCTTAACTATTGGTGATGGAGTCCGGAGAAAGACTCCTGGAAAAAAATGCTCCCTTTTTGCTGGGGATGAGCTCAAATATCTCATTCCATCTTCCCTTATAGGTTTCTGTGAACATTCTCACTGAGTAGGAAATGCAACCTGATGAGTTAAAAAAATCTGTGATAAAAAAAAAAATCTAGACAGCTTAGGTACTTTTAAAAGTAATTTAATTATCCTACATGAACTGCACACTTATTTGTATCTCATTGTTATTTTCATTCAATGTATTTTTCATTCAAGAATATTACTAAAGGATCTTTTTGAGCCCAGTTCTTTCAAATATTCAAGTTCCTTGACATTCCTTCAATTCAGAGACTGCCAGAGATAAGATTTCACATTACATCTTAACTTGCTTAAATTTTTGCACTGATAGATGGTATCCTCACTAAGAACACTTTGCAAACTTTGTCTGCTAGACAACTGAAATCACATTTCTTAATGCTCACTTGAAAGAACAAATATGATGTAAGTCTTAAAGTATATCAGAACTTTTTCCAAAAATGAATCTGAGTGTCTTTTTAATTTTTTCAAGTTTGCATTGAAAATTGTAGTTATTGAACAAACAACCATTTTACTAATGTGTTTTCAACCCAAGCATTAAGTTCAGAGTAACTGAAAATTAAATGGACTAAGCAATAAACTGACTTCATTGATTTTCATTTTCTGTGCTGTGAAATGTAAGGAGTAAGCAGAAAGTACAGATTATGAGAAATATATTAGCTTTTAAATATTCTTTTGGCTTTAGTCAGCCAGTAGAATGCCAGTGAAAATTTCTGTGATAGCCATATATTGGGAATAAGGTATTTTAATGTAAACTTCACGGACTTTTTAAGCTTCAGTACCATTAAAGTTTTTTTTTTCCCTCTAACTTAAGTTTTGCTCCTCAATTCATGTTGTTGTTCTTTACTCAGTGTTTTATAAAACCATAATCACTCAACCCCCCCTCCCCTTAACATGTTGATTTGTCAATTCTGAGATTTCAATATGAATATCATTAATGTACCTAAAAATAAAACTGTATCACTTCTAGAAGAACTACTTCTGGGGGACATAGAATCTTCAAGGGACACACAAAAGGATGTTATAAAATAACATCACTAAAAGCTATTAAACTAACTATAAAAGCTAACTCCTCTCTGAATCATCCCTGACAGAGGGATCATTCTCCCTCAGGAGATGCCTCACCTCTAACAGGTGAGAGGAGATTAATTGATAAACTTATCTACGTGAAAACTATTCTTACATCAAACCATCGTCATGACATACAGGGAAGGCGTTAAACAGGTGAAAATTGGACACAGGAAAGAAAAACTTCTGCTAAATTATCTCTAGAGATTTCTAGGACAAAATTTGCAGTTGATATATAAATTTGAATTCTAAGGAAATAATAGGACTTATGGACTTAGAAAACATTTCTTTTAACACCCAGATAAGATACCTTAAGGGTGAATATAAAAAACTGAATATAAAGATCCTTTAAAGATACAGCTTGATTTCTCCAATGTAACAGATCAGTCTTCTAAAGACCTCAACTAAGAAAAAAATATTTTAATGCCCTTTATACTTAAGTTGAGCCAAAGCCCACATCTCCAATGGTTACCAAGACTGAAGCACTGTGAAAAGAGGCATATATAAAATCATCTATCCTATAAAAACAGATCCATAATATGAAAAACTGATAATAATTTCTATTAGATTAAGAATTATCTGAGTATTGCATCACAACATACTGAGATAATGTAATAAGCCTACTTAAACAGAAACATTGAATTAGAAACAGGATCTCCCAAAAATAAACTGCAACTTTAGTATTTCAGGCATGATCCAACCATAAGGAAAATCTGAAATGTAATACAACGATATTCAGGAAAAAAAAACCAAAAACTATCAAAGATATGAGAAGTTCAGAAAACTTCCATGAAATGAAAAACTACACTTAGTTATTTCATGGGTATATCAGGCAGATGAGAGGAAAATGCAGTTTATGGTTAACATAGCAAACAGAAACACTTTTCTAGGCATTTATGTGTTCTTCTTTAGGCCTCCAATTTTCACTTCAGAAGAGAAGCAGTTACAACCATCTTTTATTACTTGCCTTATTTTTCTTAGCAGAGTGTGAAAAGGTCTGAAGAGTTCAGACATATCTTCTGGTTTATGGTCCAAGTTTAATGGTCCCTCGGAGTAGACGACAAGGCCACTGTAGTTCAAACACATGCACCAACACACACAAAAATGAAAATTTCATTACACAGAGCAACTACTGAATAAGGAGTCAGAAAAACAACTGTTTATATATTATTTTATATATAATATATATTATATATAAACTGTTTATATATTATAATATTAGAAATACACTCAAGTTACATATGGTTATCTTATTTTGGTCTTATTCACCCACAGTTAGAATTAAACGCTATTTAAAGCAACAGGAAAAAGATTCCCTCCCCTCTGTCCACCCCCCCGAAAGCATGGGAGAAAAAGCAATGGAAGCATAAGAGGAAGAACATAAATTTACTTCATTGCTGTGGCTGACCCATAAAAAAAAAAAAACAAACAAGAAACTGATTATGAAGTAAGTTGGGGAAAGTCCACCGACTTGAGAGAGATTGCAAATGGTGTTTTCGTTCCAGTCTAAATCATTTCCATGTAAGATAGAGGTAGAAAAATAGGAGCTCAAGAGGCAACTAAGATAAATACAACCTGGTATTAACATGTAGTAAAAAAGAAAACACATTTGCTAAATCACATAAAACACATTTGGATAATACCATGCTTCTAAATCAACTTGGCACTTGAAGAAATTTCCCCGGAAAGAGGTTAGTTCATGATCCTGAAGGCCTCCGTGTACTTCACTGTAGATATCTTAATAGTTCCTCCTGACCGAATCACTACTGCCCAAACCTGTCTGCATGTCAGAGGTTAAACAAAATTCACCATCTTCATCATTATCTGCTGCATCATACCACACTGTGTCCGAGAGTGGATTCCACCTACACCAGGCACCACTCTGCTTAAAACTATTTAATCCTCTGCCCACTGCAAAAACAATGTATGTTTCTCAAAGGCAAATGGATCATGCATTCTCACACTCGAGATTACATATTTTAGCCAGACGTTTTCCCCTTCCTGCCCTTACTTTGGGTAACTGAGAGCTGCCTGTATCTCAAAGCTATGTTCCTTTTCTTACACTCAAATTACATGTTGCTTCAGAGAGTATTGTAGCTACTCTGCATCCAAATCATCCAGAGTAATGGGGACCCTCAGCTAACTAACAAGACTGTTGATGTCTTTGGCTCACCGGCTGTTCATTAGCAAGCACCCTGCATGACCACAGAAGGCTCTCTGAGACACAGCAGCAAAGCTGATGTCACAAGTTATATGAATCCCACTGAAATATTATAAAAAGGACCACTTACACTCTGTTTACCATCTGGGAAATACTGCTCTTTTTCTTCTGTTTATAAACCCAGAGTCTGGCTCATGCCTTGGTACCAGGATAGTACTGTGGTCTCCCATCAGGCTGGAAGATGGCCATCAGAAAGTTCAGAATTGTCAAGATAACAGAGGGTCCAAGATCAACATTGCTTTGGGGACTGGGGTTTTCAGGGTAGGAGCAGGGAAAGGGGAGAAATGGAGAGAGAGAAAAAAAGTTGCTTCTTTTGTGAGTCACCTTTTTTTTTTTGTGGCTTAAGACAAATTATCCTGTTACCAAGGTTACATACTTTTGTTTTTTTCTAAGCTTTCTGAGCTTCAACAAGCAGGCTGCCATGAAGCAAAGTGGATGTTGCTGACTCACGTACTAATGTTCTGCCTAAAAAAAAAGTTACTTCTTTGCTGAATAGAAGCTCAAGGCTGCTCTCACCGAACTTGTAACTGATTAAAAAAACCCACCATTCCCTTGGCAATTTCCAGGTATAGTTCACTTTCCATAGAGCTTAACTTGCAGAAGAAATTAAAAAAATAGAAGAGGGCTAAAGCACTACAAAAAAAGATTATGAAATGGCCTGTGTATATGTATGACCTTTGAAAGAGTTCTGAATCAAAGTTTGAATGTAGTTGTACCATGGAAAGAAATAAAAATTGGAAAAAAGTCTGTCTTAATATTTTCTACTAGGTTCAAAGTTCACTGACACCTGTTAACACGCTAGGCAACATACACTGTATAATGTGCACAGTAAACTGATTCTGAAAAGAAACCTTAGACAAAAATGACTCTGAAAAGTATTCCTTAAATCTTTCCTATTAGAAGATCGAGGGGATCCAGCACTTCTGCTTGTTCCAGACCCATCCTTCTCATTAAGACACAACAGAGCTACAGCATGGCAACTTTGAGTTGCATCTGTCTTGTGTTTAAAGACTTCTCCTTTCACAGTCCAAATAAAAGGCTTGCATTTCTTCCAGACAACAGCGAATCTGGATAGTGTGGTTTTTCTGTGGAACTTCACATGGCAGTGATTTATTTTCAAATCACCGGATGCTTCGGAGCAGTTAAACTTTTTTCTCTTCTCCCTCTCTGTCCTTCTTTGTAATTTGAGATTGATATGGTGTGTTCTCCAGGGAGCCCTTGGTTTTCCAGTTAGTCATCATGTATTCTTCTTCATTGTGTCTTCCAGCAGCTTCAAACTGAGTTCTCACATTCCCGTTGTCTTTTAATAATCAGATTATTACTGTTATTATTTTTAGAATGACAGTTACAGACAATATCCTATTTAACAGGAACAATGGGCCACAGGGATTTCCTGAGAAGCAGCGTATTACACTCAGGATTTGAGGTTTCTTATTTCCCTCAATTATACTACTTATATCAGCTAACTCTAAAACATTCACAATGGTAAAATATTAAAAACATGCTGGCTTCACTCTAGAGAAACTGCTGTCTTACTAAATCATGAAGACTCATTAGGAAAAGTGCATCCGATTTGTTCAATATTGCAAAAACTGCACGAAGCAAAAAATCTCTTTTAATTTAGTTGTCGTGACTGGTCAATACCGGGCGCAAATCTACACATAAGTTATACATGTTAATACTTTCCTTGAAAAAGATTTAAGCCTAACTCAGTGGTCACAATGCAGTTTGTCATGAGAATTCCTTTTGAACATAGAGTCATTAAGAAAGATACACAATTCCTATTCAACATTTTTGGTTTTCAAGACTTGTATCCTTAGGTCATATTATTTTTGAGTGACACAAAATATCTGCTTTCAAAAACTATTTCTGACAATGTGACATTCTATAGACTTATGTTCTTAATTTTTTTTTATTTCTTTCTGGAGGATGATCAATTGTTCCAGGTTCCTGCCTTCTGTATTTAGAGTTCTACCTTCTCTTTTCTTTTTTTCTCTTGATATTCTACATGAAACTGGTAATTATTAAAAAAAAAACCACAAAAACAAAAACATAATCCTCTTTAATTTTTTTTAAAGAAAGTACAAGCAAACTCAGGTGAAGGAAAATACTCCAAAATTCTGAACCAAGTTTTTGAAATCTTCAATAAATCTTTAAGTGAGGCAGAGTGGAGAGTAGTTAAAAAAATTACTTACCAAACAATGGCTAATCTTGGAATTGTAAACATTAAAGCCGGTTCATAGTCATCTATCATATCTTGAGTGAGGTATCCAAGCCTTAAGGCTCTAAAGCAGGAGAATAAAATTAGTTAGTAAGAGATCAAACTCTCAAAGAATACACTTCAATAGGAAAAAAATTGAAAAAATTGTTGTAAGCCAAACCAAATTGATAATATTTAACTCATGAACTATTTTTGTACAATCTAAACCACTATGTATACAACTGATTGCTATAGTCTCTGCTTTAAAAAGATATAAGAAAAAATCTTTAAAGCTTTTATAGCCATCCAAAAGCAAAATAATTTTTATGCCATTTTCCTTTTTATTTACTATTTCATGCCAAGCTTCAGCTTGTTTCTGAAAACCACTGGTGCTTAGAGTTTTTCAACTAAAAGAAACATTTTTAAAGTAACAGGGGAAAGTATTTGGTTTCATTTTCAAATAAAACTTGCTCTAATCATCTAGGTCAACCCTCCCTAAACTAACAAACCAAACTAAAAAAACCCAGTTCTATACAGCAGCTATTATTGAAGTCTAAGGATTTAATATTTGGGGGACATTTCATTGTCTTCTAATGACTTTTCAAATATCTTAAGCCCCTTTTAGACTAAAACCCAATTTGTTTAGGCTTTTCATTTGGCTGTTTTCCAGGTTTCTTCACAATGTCTTAATTTCCTCATAAGTTTCATAACGTCCTCAAATTTCTTCTCCGATTTGTCCATACCAGTGTGTAAGATAACACTCAAAACTGCACACTGGTCCTGCAGAGATCTGACTGGTCCCAAAAAGAATGGAAATAACTTTTTCTTATTCCTTGTCAGTACTTGTCTTGCCGATACTGCTGTTGCTGGGCAGCAAAATGAACACAAAGCAAACACTGCTTTGTACTAACGGCAGATGGACTCATCAGTGCATGGCCCACCCTCGCTCCCTGTTCCTTCCTACAGTCTACTGCCAGATTATCCAAAGCTGCAAATGACAAACCACCTTTTTCCTCTTGCTGGGCAAATATGTGTACATGTAGTAGCTCTCTGACTGATGGAAGGTAATTCCTCCTATTTGTTGTGACCATTTTGAGTTGTAATCCTGTCTTTTAAAATGCCTGAAACACCTCTGATCTTAGCGTGATCTACGGATTGCGTCAGTGTGCTCTGTACTCCTCCATTCCTTAATGAAAGCATCAACCACGCCAGACCCAGGGTCCTACTTCACAAGTTCTCCTAATATGACAGTAAAACCAACACTTATTCCAAGGACGTTTTACAGTCAATTGGTCTCTAATAGCTCCACCCAGACTATGGTTCGCTAGTTTGCTTTTGAGAACAGCATTGCACTGCTCAAAACCTCACTAAAGCTGGGTATTTCGCATGCTGTTCCTCTCCACTGCCCACCTGCTAAGCTAGTTACTCTGTCACAGGGGAAAAAAAAGAAAAGTTGTTTAACACAGTACATTCCAAACAAATTCACATTTTTCTTATCACCTTATACTCTTAAAAGAACTTATTAATTGCTGGATTGTTTGGTTTCTTTAACATCATCTCTTCATACATGTAGAGTCAAGCTGCAGAACTAAGATTTTAAAGAGCCTTTTACAAGTTCTTTATGATAATCACTAGAGGTTCACAGATGATTTGAATCATCTCCCCATGTATTCTTAGGTGAAATATCATGGATTTTTTTTGGTCTAGAAAACAAAAAAGCATAGGCTTGTGCCTGGCAAGCATGCTTAATGTTTTCTAACTTTGTACTTGGATATTTAACTAGAAAAGCAAAATACCTGGTGTTTTATGATGCTTTTTAAAGACTACAGTTAAAGTATTTCTACAAAAGCTTAGACTGAAAGTAAACACAGAAATGAAAATCTAGTGCTTAACTAGAATGCTTACCTCTCCACAGTTTCACAGAAAAGCACGATTACCTCTTGCTGTACATAGTATTCTTTTGGAGACTTCACAGGTACCATGGCCGACACATAACTACGAAGGTTATGAAATAATGTACTACTGTTTTACACACTTTAACAAATCAGATTATAAATAAAAACAAGCCTAGGACAAATAATCTTAGAAACCTAACCTTTCCTGTATCATTTTGTATTTATTTTGACAGCACTCACTATGAAAGTTGTACAGTGTAACAATCTATAAGAAATGCAGCCGATTTACTTATTGTAGATTGAGGCAGTGAAACTCAGTAGTGATTTAGAAATATAATCACACACATTTAGCAATCAGAACTCCATACGGTGTGGCACAGGAATGTAGGTCCTAGAAGGATCTTTATTGCTGCATCTTGAAGATAGTTTACTCTGCATTTACTCAAGAAAAAAAACCTGACTAAAATGCACATTTTATTTAGAAAGGTTTTACCTGAAATTATATTAGTGAAATTCAGTTAGCCAGCAGAGACAATTTAGGAAACTTAAAAGTTGGCCTCGTTTCTATGTGGAATTACATGCAAAAGCATTGATTCACAAGGCAAGAAACATTGGTAAAAGTAAGTGGTTTTCTGTCACCGTATTACTTAATCAGTCTTTAGTAGACTACAGGTAACACAGGAAGGGAAAAAGTTGTTTGCAAAACAATGGCAAAGAAAAATGCTGTATGTAGAGTTGGTATGGACAGGTCAGATACTGTGCACAGGCACTGTCAAGAACCCGTTACTGACTGTCATCGGTGTCTGCACTCAAAGCCACACTTAAAAACACGTTTTTAGCCAAAGTTTTCAATCAAAATATTTTTCAATGTAACACTATAATGATGGGTTTTTGAATCTGAAAAAATTGCTTACCTGAGTAAAATAGTACAAGAGAATATGAATACTGAGGGAGGGCAAACAGTAATGGGAGACAAGAATCGAGTCTACGGATTATTCCCAAGAAAAATTTAAAACACTACTCAATTCCATGAAACCTGTTTTTCTGAAGGTAGAAATGGCTTTATTATATTAGATCCATAGATAATCTTGTCCAGTATCCTGTCAGTAACTATGCCCAGCACCACAAACATCTAACAGACATGCAAGAAGCTGGCTTAAATTCTGAAGCACAATGCAAGACTTGGCCAATGTGACCTTTGATGTAATAAGCAGTTACTTTTCTCACCCCAAAAGCAGTTATTTTTATTTTTGCTATAAACCTCCAAGCCATTTTTCAGTCACAAGTTTTTAAATCAGTGAGTTCCTGCAGTTAATTATGGCTTGTGTAAAAGTACTTCCTTCATCAGATTTCAATTTGCCTTCTTAAATTCACTGGGTGCATCTTGCTTTTGTCTCTAAGCACAAGAGAACAAAACCTCATAATCTCTAGACCATTTGTTATCATACTTTTTTTTTTTAATGTCTCTTATTTGTCGCTTTTCCTCCAACAAAGAAAACATTAAGGGAAGAGATTTATGGCTTCCTTTTGTGTCTTGGAAAACCTCCCTCAAATGCCATATGCCAGTATGCAAATGAAAGATTATAGTTTAGTTGAAGAGAGCAAATGTTGATTGCTAAAAAGCTACTTAATTTTCTTTTCATTATTGCTACACTGGAAGGGAAAAAATCCAACAATACAACAAATTACTGAAGAATTCAAATACCATGATAGAAAAATTACATACTTTTTCCATAAAAAGAAAACAGAAGAAAACAGCCAACTTCCAAAAACCAATAAGCCACACAAAAGCTCTAGTAGCCAAGCCAATGCTCACAACACATTTACTTCGGATCTTTTACCTTAATTCAAATTCAGCAAAAAGGACATCAAAATGCTTGAGTGAATCTTTCATTTTTTCTGTGTAGAGGTTCAAATCCCTTAAGGCCTGGTCACGAATGATGTTTCTAACTTCCTCTAGGCTTCGGGTGAGATCCTTGGCCAATGGCCTCATAGCCATACTCTCAATTTCACGATTCATAATAATTGAACCAGCAGCCAAACACTATGAAATATATTGAGAGAAAATATTAATTTTTACAAAGTTACTTTTCTGTTTAAAAAAAGCACAAGATGGGGTATTTAATACTTTGAACAAGGGCAGTGCTTAGCTCCAATTTGTTGCAAATTATTAAACAAGTGAAAGATTTAAGACTGATATCAGAGTCACATAAAAGGTTAGGGAGCAGCTCAGTCAGGGTGACATGAGAATGGGGAGGGGTTCAAGTGCAAGAACCACAGAGCTGAAAGAAGAACTTAAAAAAGCTCTTCTCCCACTAGTTAGGCAATAAGTATTGGCAGGATATACACTCTATGTATGCAAGGATTGCTTGCATAAAAGGGATATGAATCCAGCTAAAGTATGATAAATGGACTGTTTTGATTCAGGCTGGACTGCTTGATTTTGTAAAATAAATCTATTCCTTACAAAAAGAACAGAAATTCTGCAACTGTGATGCCTTTTGCAGCAAAACTGGTCACACTGGCTATAACACCAGGGATCCAGCTAGACCAGTATCCTGTCTCTCACAGAAGCTGTGAATTTATTTTATAGGAAAGAACATAAAAAACCGGTCCCCGAGTGATTCTTCCCCCTCAGTTTCTGGAAAGCAGCCATTTAAGAGACTCCTTGCCCCAAGAGTCATACATGCACTCCCTCTGACCAGCTCACAAAGACATTAAAAGTAGATTTTTACTGTAACACATTAATAAAACTTTTTTTAAAATCTTGCTATTAAAAACAAGCTATTTCATAATCTCTGCTGCTGGCTTTTTCCTTTATGGATACATTTGGAAGACAACAAGCACTGATAGAAATCATACTTGCTGTATTAATGGAAATACTTCTATTAACTGAAAATATAGAAGGTTGTTCTAGCCTCAAAGTTCTCATTTTTAATTTTTTTTTCTCTTCATTTGAAGCTCTGTGTCCCTCCCCTCTCCCTTGCACTCCCCTGGATGGGAGGCATTTCCGCAGCTCTGTATGGGGGACCTGCAATCCCAGCTCTTGCTCAGCAGCCTCACGCATTGATTCGTGTTTTAAGGGCACTCAGAGAAGATCACGTTCTTACCTCTTATCAGCCAAAGCAGTATTTATGGGAAAGAATGGATAAGGCAAGTCTTACCTGTTGATAGGTACTCTTAGTCTGATAACTCAGAGTGATTGCACTGACAAGGACATATAAGTGTATATTCATAACAGTCCATACAGTCTCCATTACCACATGAATTTGCAGGAGGAGAGTGTCTACAGTAGCATGAGTTAGCCTTACTTCATCACTGCATATGTTACTTTCTCTGAAACCAACAGGTCTCTTCAGCCTGGTGGTTTGATTTGGAGACAGTGGAAGTTTGATTTGGAAAGAGTAAAAGCATTAGCTTATGTAACACAAACAGTGAATAACGGGAGACTTTTTTTTTCTCCTGGAAGATACTGGCTGTCTCAGTGACTCCCACAAGCATTTTCCACAATGCAAGGAGAAGTTACTACATTGGCTGGCATTTTTCCTGGTTGTTCATTGTTGGAATCCCGGTTTGTTAGTCTCTTAGAGTAAGAAAGGATAATGGGATTCACAGGGATTCATTATGGATGGTTGCAGAAAGAATTACCCCATCTTCTCCTACCCAACTACCAAGGAAGCACCATTAAGCCAACGTGTCACTCTCAGCATTTTAGAACAGAGCATGGCATCACCTGGATGACAGCAGTGAAGGTCACATGATAATGAGAAGAAAAACTGCTGCTGTTTTTGCTGAGAACAGGATTATAAAGCACTGACATATCAGATTCATTTTGTAAATTCTACCTCGGACTTGGCTGACTCAGCCTATAATTAACAACTGTCAAAGAAAAGTTCAAAACCAGAACATATGGAGGCATATTGGGCTGAACAAGGTAAGAACTATTGATGGAACGCATTCACTTTAAAAAGAAAGGAGGAACTGGTAGAGAAAAGAATGGATAACAACAGGAGCCGAAGGATCGCTTCAAATACAGGAGAGGCAAAGCTGAAAACACCACCACAACATGCTGTTGTGTGGTGGGATGTCTAGACTACTCCCTACTCAACTCTCAACAAATCAGTGGTGCTTAAAGTCGCCCTCAGGCCAGCAGGCCTGAAGACACTAAGTTTATCATTAAAGATACCACAATGAGGGTTGGGTTTTTTTTTGGCCAACAGACATCAGTACTAATGAATAAGTATCTTACATATCACATCCTTTTTTCTGACACTTCAGGCTTCCCTTGATTAAAAGAATTAAAGTTTATTCACTACAAAAATCCCTTGTTCCTACAGGTTGCTGTAGAATCAGGTCTTTGAGAGAAACCAGGTAAGAGAAGAAAAGTGGACTTCACTGTTTCGCACAGAAACCATTATATTTTTAGCACACACACGAAACAAGTGAGTTATGTGCAACAAGTGTCACCTCAAAAAGTTATGTATGTTTAATATGAGTTATAGCATAATATAGCCATTAATATAAAGTGACAGCATGCACTTATATTTGCTGGAGAGAAACTTTTATCCTAATAAAATTCCCTTATATATCTTTATTTGTTTCTAAGATTTTTAAAGCATGAGATGCGAGACGGCCCATCAGGATAAAAAAAAAAAATTAAGAATATTAATCAGATGCTAATTCACAAAAGAATAGTTTTTAAGAGGTAGTCATAATGACAGCAGACAATTATGAAAATAAACCAGTGTGCTGTTAGCCCAACCAATACCAAAACCATAGTTTAAGAACCCTCTTCCACTGAGCATCTGGAGCAAGTTCTCAAAGATGTTTACTTTGCTCTGTAATTACACGTACCATTTTCAGAAAAGTCTCAAGATGTACTTTAAACTTCTGGCTTTATGCCACAAAAAATTGTCCATTAACCCCAAGTAACAGAAATATGAGAGACTTACTTCTGCTCCAAACCAAAGCTGTCCTGCAAGGTTGTCATGGCGTATTTCCTCTGGAAACTTAACACAAAAGTCTCGGTTGGCCCGTTCATGTGGAATGCATTCATCCATGATTTGATTTATGATGTTCAAAACATTATCCTGAAGCAAAATATAGGATAGCATATATACTGTTCCCATAGAAATCTCAAACGTTTTTCTAACTTTTAACAGAATTTATTAGTGATGCATCAACTAATTAAGATAGAAAAGGCAGTATTTAACTCTTATGGTCATCACACACACTGAACAAAGAGGAGAATATTGCACAGAAACAAGAGTGGCAAACTTCACTTTTTCTAGTTTTCCTAGAGACTGTTTCTCAGATTCACTTCACTTAACTTTGACTATTTTAGTGGGACTTCTGATGAGGAGGCATGATTTAAAGAGCTCGTTACTTCCAGCTATCTGTAAAATATCAGTAAATAAGCTAGAAGTACAAGTAAATTAGACTTCTCTCATTTCCTCTCACCAGCCCCAATGATAAGCACTTCATTCCTCCCAAAAAGAACGCCTGACAGAGTAACTCGGAGGCGTTAGAAATTGAGTTATATTGGGACCATTGGGGTTGAATAGACTTAAACTCATCCTGGGAATCAAAAGCAGGTAGTTTCCACACTTGAGCCTCCAGTGGGCAAGGGCTGGGACACCTGCCTGCCATCTCACCCCCCGGCCATCCAGGTAGCTAAGGGGACACCGCACAAGTTAGAGAGTCTTAATAACTGCTCTGCTCTATGTCTGCACCAGGACAAAGATCAAAGACCTATAACTAGCTTCTTGATACGCGATAAATAATCTGTATTCATTTATTTGAAAAGATAATTTTCACATACCCCAGCTGGGAACTGCATGGAATTTGATTAACATAATAAAGGTAGATTCAGAGCACGAAAAAGGCTGAGTGCTTTCATTAAAGATGTTTTGTCTGTCTCATGCTTCTTCCACTGTTTACAGAATTCATGTTCTACTTAAAATATTTTTCAAACAAATAAAAACAAATCTGTCTATACAACAGCTTAACAGACAGAATTGCTTTAAGTCTACACTTTACTGTTTTGTCTTCCTCCACATTTAAAAAAATAACAGAAGACAAGAATTTTGAAGAAACCTGCCCCTTTAGTATGTTCCCCACTGAGAAAGACAAAACCTACTTTAGGTAAAAAAAAAGATTCACATTTTCTGTCATTTCAGTGCAGACTGCTGTAACTGCTGTTGCCACAAAATAATCTTAAAACTAATGCTGTAATCACAGTTGTCTTCATCCAAAATAAATAAATAAATTAACCATTGGCAATATTTATTACACATTGGTATAAGGTACTTTATGTGTTAACAATTAAAACATTTTTACTTTTTTTTTTTTGGCAAGTCTGTTATGAGGTAACACATTTCATTTCCATAAAGTTGTTAAAAACAAACAAACAACACCCAGTATATTTAAAACACACTGGCACACATAATATTCAACCATCTTCTCCAGAAACAAATCTAAACACCAAATGCTCTGTAGCTCCTCTGTGGCATCACAACACAGACCGTCGCCAGCAGGTATGAGAAGAGACAAGAACACAAAGCTAGACTGACCAATGTATAAAATACTTAATTTTAGAGACACACTCCTTACTCTGCTGGGTATTAGCATACTGCCAGGGTCAGTGGGGCGCTTGGATCCCTAGGAATCCAAAGAGATGCCCATTGTAGAAACTGAGGGAAAAACCAACCTCACAATATTCCCTAGTGTAACTGCAAGAACTTAAGTTCAAATCTTGGAAGACAGAACAGAGCAAAGAAGCCCACCGCCCTGTTTCAACACCCCATCCTGAACCACTGGCTGAAGAACAAGCCAGATTGCCACCACCTCCTCTCCCCAGGATAAAATGGAGACAGTCAAGGAATCACGTGCAAATTAGTATGACACTTCAGGGTGAGAAACAGCAGGCTAATAGCAAGTTTCCTATTTTCCTTCCTTCAATTTCTTAATTCCTGGTATTGAGTATGCTTCTCACATCACTATTTAGCTAGATCTAGCTGGGGAACCAAAATATTTTGAAAGTAGGAAATCAACTCATAAACCACTTAGTTCCTATCCAAAGTTACAGAGCAAAGAATGAAACTGAGGATTAAAGCATTTAAACTGTAAAAGGGCACGAGTCACTCATGATGTATTTTAAACCAGTTTTTACTGATCTATTTTGAGACCAGGTGTTTTGCCTGTAGCTCCCACTTCATCACCAGAACAATACAGGCTGGCACATTAGGATGAAAAAGCCAGATTTCTGTTTTCAGGGAATTAATAAAAGTTCGCAAAGATCTTTTAGCATTGGAGAGATGCAGTGGTAAAAAAAAGTAATCCTACCATTTAAATTTTACAAAAGCTGCAGGAAATACAAAGAAATATTAAGGCAGGGAACTCTGAGAAGAATTATATTTGAATCTGATTATACCAGATTTTAAATAATCCAATTCAATTTTTTTTTAGGACATAATATTCCAATTTATTTTACTTGCCACCAAACCTGAATATGGGAAAATACAATTTTCAATCTCTTGCTTTTTTTTCTAAAGAGCTACACAGAACAGGATAAGACCCATATAGAAAAGCTTTCCTCCCTAATTTTTTTTTTTTACTTTAATGCACTATTTTTCAAACACAATCTTATTTTACAGCAGCTACAAGACAGATTGAATTCCCTTTTTATAATCATCTACATACATTCTCAAAATTCCTGATATATCAAAGAAAGTTTTATGCAAACAGAGTAAAGCAAGAGGACTCATACCTGGCCAAGCAAGCGTTCTGTATTTTTGTTCTGTTTTCTAATCATCATACCTGTAAAAAAGTACTAAGATTCTGTCTAAATCATCTCAGGAGATAATTACTACAAGTGTAATGAAATTTTGTACCTTAATGCACTTACCTCAAATAAAATATTGGAACTGAAGGCAATGAGATATAATAAAGATGATTAAACTTTTTACAAAACAAGTATAATACTAATTTTTCGGTATATCATTTGTTTATCACCTAAATGACATTTAATATTCTTCCTCATTTCTTCAGTATTCCTACAATCTCTATATGCTTCTGCTCCAGAGCAGCCAAGATCTACCAACACATCTCCATGTATGTCACACTTCATAAGTCAGTTTAAAAAAAAAGTTATTTGTTACTTGTGCAGTACTAGTAAGTTAAACCATATTAAACCATAGGTAATTAGAATTTTAATATACACTTTCCAATGCAGATAAATCACAATAGCTCAATCTCTGGACTAGTAGCCGTTGTTTGTAAAGAGTTACCTGGCTTCACACAGGCAGCTGGTCATTCTGTCAAAAAGCTAAGTGAAAAAGACCATTACGAAGATGAGCATTTTTTCCTGCATACTCTTAGTGGTGATACTGGAAGATTAAGGAAAGACTAGTTGATGGAACTATGCCATTTAGTGTATAAATGCTGAAAGAATTCTACAAGGTGAATTTTTTTTGCTGTTTCAAGATGTGCAATTTCCCAAATTCTCTGATTTTCTACAGGATTCATTTTATCCTACTACAGGAAAAAAAACCCAATTCTCCATCCCTTTCCTTCCCTCTTCCATTCCTTCTTCTTATGATACCCAGAGCAGAGTAACCGAAATAGGAAATCTGGAATACTTGCTCCTATAATGATTTCAAATCTCAGCTGCTTTGAAACTGGAATGATGCCAGCCAATTTAGACAGAGTATACAATGCATTGTAAGCAAATTAGTCTTTTCTTTAAAAGAGCTTCAAGAAACTTTCAATTTAGTTAATTACAGCGTTCTGCTTTGTAAGCTAAGAACGAATGGGTTTGGATACATGGTAGCATTGAGGTTTTGCTCTAATTTAAGCAACAGAAATCAATTAGTTGGAATTGAAGTAGTAAATCTTTCACTTGATCCATCTTTCTACATAAAAGCCTCCGGATTTTAATGTATCCTTTGGTGGCTTTATCTGTTATCTTTTGGATCATTTGCATACCGGGATGAGCACAGTTTTGTTTCAGCTGCTCTGTTTAGGTTCTCCAGCAGCACAAGAGGCAGCCGCTGCAGATTCTGCTTTGGGATTTACTCCAAGTTCCTCATTTCATGGAAAACAGAGCTCAGTGTTTCATGTAACAGAGAGCACTTATGTTTTATTTTGATAGGAAAGATAATGAGTGGTAGTGAGACAATGTATGTAGTTAGCCACAGTAAAGAACAAAAAGTTGGTTTATTTTTGGCCCAGCAGTAATTGGCCATATACTCAATAATCGGAGCGTAAAGCTAACAGCAACTGCCGCATTAGCTTTCTGAATAGGTACAAAAAGAAAAGCCAATAACTTCATCTTACTTATGTTCTAAAACATATGTTTAGATCAACAAAAGGCAGACTTAGGTACCCTTTTGTACAAGTCTATTAAATTTAACACCACTTTTTTGATATCTTTTGCAAGATTTCTTCAGAGGAAGATAACTTCCCGTGTTGTTCAGTAGCTCTTTAATATCCATTTTTTGAATTATCAGTAAAATCTAGCCAAGGTAACACAGTCTCTGATAATACCACCATGAGCTTAACAGATGGTATTTTAGCCTCTTCATTTAAATATATTCTTCACATTTTCCATTTCTTTTTCTGGCTTAATGTTACATTGCAGACCTCCTTGAACATCACATTTATGACAAATGGAAAGAACTGACGAACACAAATTAAGGCCAAACGTAAAGGAAGATATTGTTGTAATTAAAGCAATTAGCTAGTAGTCAGGTTTTTAGGGGTTACTTTCATTAACTTTCATTAAGAAGAAACCAATAATAAGGTGACATACTCTTTGATATAAGTAACAGGATTTCAAAGGACACCCAAAAGTCCTGGCTTCAGAACCCAGCAGGGCCTCTACAGACAGCTGTTTCACCCATCAGAGATCCAAAGCCTCTCTCCAGACAGCAGCAAGTTCCACCGCTTTCCCTCCAGCCCATCTTGCACAGATCCCAAAGGCCGTGCCTTCAGTCTCTCTTTCTTGCCTGATCAGCTATTTGATTATTTCTCACTGCCAACTTCTAGATGCTCCACTTTCTAAAAGTAACTTAGGATTTTTCAGTGTATGAACTTTGGGCAGTAGCTGCTAGTTTAACCTATAGAACAGTACCAAAATTCATCATGAATTAAAGGCAACTTGGATCTCTAGCAATTTAAACACTGTAGCACCCCAGCCCAGCAACAATGATTGCTGCAGTTTGTGTTGAACTGCAACATCAAAGCTTCTCTTCCTGAACTGTCTTGTGAGTGTACCCTCACGAGGGCACTAACACTCCAAATATCACAGATTTATTAATGGAAATTTTGATCTTACCTCCTGCATATATTCAAAATTTATTATGCATACACTGAATAATTACATCTCCCCAAGTGGAACGATTGCTACATATGAAGTGGTGAACACTGGTACACCAATTTTCAAACAAAAGAGGTCACAGATATTTGAGCACTGCTTCCAATAAAAACGGTTCTTTAACAAAGATGTAGTATTTATTTATTGGCTAAAATGACATTTTTCACTAAGCCAGCATGCACTCTTTTGACAAATTACACTTAAATTTAACTTACATCTGTTCTGAGTGTCTCTGTCTCCAACACAAAGTCCTAATCATGGAATTCCTTTCCCTCTTTTGTTACTACCTGCCCAAATATAGCTCTCAGTAAATAAAAGAGGAATCCCCATTTACAGAAGGGCTGTTTATAACTAACACTAACTTGAGAGACTACATTAAGTACAGCATCATTACAGGGTATCCCCTCTCTGCAGAAAAGAGCATTTTCAGACCTCAAAAATTTAAGTGTTCCTGATGCTACTCTAAGAAAAAAAAACCTGGTTTAGTCCTCCACACCAAAAAGCCATTAACTAATATTAGACATGACTGTCTTTACTGAAATGAAGTAATACCCAAACTTGTACTGAAAGACTGTTCTCAGTACAGAGCTTTTCAACCAAGCATCCCTTTATCAGTAAGAGATAACTTAAGAACTTTGTCCACAGTGAATCAAAATATTACTAGATAAGCATCGTGGATACGGACATGCTCTTACAGCAGCGGACATATACTTAAGCTTTTTCTATAAAGACTCTAAAATGTTTGTCTTGTGTTAAAAGACATTCGAAAATAATCCTGGTAAGTAACCTGTTACGCTAACATCCCCTTTTACATAGTTTCATAGCAACAGAAAAATAAGAGGCATTCGCTTTGAACATGGGTATCTGCTGCATTAAACACAAAATGGGCTTTCTCCTCCACCAGTACCAGGCAACTGCCTTCCTACTGTGGTACAGTGATCCCAAAAACTGCCTTAAAATGCACTTCACGATTTCCCAAGCACGAAAGAATTTCAGCCTGGCACAGAGCTGGCACCGCCTTCTTCATATCACTCCGAAGCTGCTCCACAGCTGAGGCCACGAACAGAGCAGAGGCAACGTAACGACTTACTGCCACCTTTGCTTTGCCTTCCCCTACCGCAGAGTGGAAGCATCCTGCATCCCCAACACACTCACTGCTGAGCTGGCATGGAGCCAGCTTTCCTCCCTATAGTTCTCTGCTGCAAATTAATTCCCTGACCTGCAGTGCACAGCATTCTCAATCCACTCTGGCCACAGTCTTAGATAATACGCAGTTTCTCGGAAATTACCTATTTGATCCATATTAGCAAGTGGAAACACATGAAAAAAGCTTGTTAACATGCGAAACTACAGTTTAAGACTATACTAGTACACATTATTCGATCCTTTTTTCAAAGAAAGGATATCTTACAATATATTACAATCTTACTCCCTACATAAGATCAAATATGAATCCAAAACGCAAAAAGGAAATAAAATTCTTGTTAGTTGATGGAGTTGTACTGATGGCCCAACTTACAGTCAAGCATTTTATATTTTCTAGCCATCATGCTAATCATTTGAAAGTGAAAAATAATACAAGTGATGAAAAGTTTCCCAACAACGATGAAGAAAAGCTGTTGAACAGACAAGCTTTTAAAAGACAATTATTTTATTTACTAATTAGAAATGTTTATTGCTGCACATTTGTCTTCTACTGAGCTATATCATTCCATTGATGACTTATAATTTCTGAGGGAAAAAAGGTAAATTTAAAATCTGCAGTTGTAGCCTGAGTCCCAACAGAAGAAAAATCAACTTTTCTGATACTTACAAGCTATTTAGTGTATTTAGCACAATTATACTCAAGTTCGTTTTCCTTCATTCACAGTGCTTTGAAGTACAGTAAAAACATACAAAAGGGCTGACAAGCCTGTGTGTTTTCAAAAGAAATATTACAAGCTTTCACTCAGTTGCATACCCAAACAGCAAACAGGTACCTGACATCAAATGTTTGAAGATGTCAGGCAGCACAGAGAAGACATCTGTTGGAGCAATGCAACTCACACAAGTAATCATTACTAGGAGTAATGAAATGACAAATGTTGTAATCAATTATAAAACAACTGAACTGGAGATGAAACTCCATAGGGGGAAAAAAAACCACAACAAACTTACAAGCTCTATTATCACAGATAAACAGCAGAAGTGTGGATTGTCTGGAATTTAAGGTTAATCTTGACATCACCACTTAAATAAAAAATGCTTTTCTGCTCAGTTTCTCTTTCTTTTCTAAACTGACTCTGTCCCCACTTAAATTAAATTGGAAAAGATTTTATAAAAGAGAGTAATTTTCTTTGAACAAACCTTGGCTCACTCTCCCATCAGTCAACTGCCCAATCCTTCTGGCACGAATTTCTGACTTTCCTACCTCTGCATCAAGTCTCTTAAATATAGACTTTATGAGAATTTCTCTAGAGCCCACCAGCTCTGTTATATTTTAGAAAAAGCCTCTCAAACAGGTGCAGTTCAGAAAAGTAGCATGATTCCCTCCTCACCACAGATCAATGAGTTCCACAGCCAAGCGTTCCGAAACAACTGAATGGGCTGGAGAGGATCTGCTTTTGGTTCCTGCTTCTTCCCTCTACTGCTAAAAATATCTTTGTCTACTACAGTTTCTAAACTTTGGGAACATGAAGGCTTCTTTCAGTCAACTTCTTCCCTTGATCTCAATAATTAACCTGCTGTCTCCTCCACTGACCTCCACTAACATAACTAATATAAAGTCTCAAGGGTTGCAAATTAAGCAGGTTAGAAAGACTTGGCCATTACTTTAGCTGAAAGTATACCTGGCTTAATCCACACTGTTTAACTTTTATATCAATTAACAAAGTAACATCAGGAATAGATTCTTGCCAACTTCTAACCAATCATTAGGTTTCAGAATCCAACAGGGAGTTTCGATACAGCTTTAGTCTAACTTGTCTCGTTCAATGAAATCTATTTCTGCATAATTCTACAAGAAAATGTTCTTCAATGGACAGATGCTATCAAACATGAAAACGTCGCACCTCTGAACTGCCTCATTGTTCACAGTGATTATGGTACATACTCCCAGTCTGCTCTTGTCAAGAATGTTAATGAATACAATTAGTACTTCTTAGATAACTCACTGCCAATCCACTATGACATTATTATGAGTTATTTAACAGCTCTTCACAGATACCTTCTTCATCAAGGGATGCTCATTAATGCTGACTTTCTTTTTAAAAATTGCTTTCTCTTCAGTATGGATACAATTCAGATAAAGCACAGAATAAAAGGGCATGTTTTTTTTTCCTAGAGATTCCTTATTCTCATACCACTTAAACTTATCAGATAATAGGAGACACCTTCAGATACGTTTCTTTTACACCTGAAATAGAAAGCCACTTTTCCTCCAAGATGGGCAGCAAACGGCTTAAGGCCATTTTGCAGTGTAAGCCTTACGCAGCAAGGCCAACTTGAGAAGTCAGCCCCTTATCTCACCTACTTTGCAGCTTTTGTTCCTGTCTCCAGGCTGTCACAGGCTGTCTCACCAGCACTCTCAGCTTACTTGTACATATGTGAATGGTTTCAGTGCACTGATCCACAGTAACTCAGGTCATTTCGCTGTTGAAGTACACAGAATGACTCTGCAAATACACGTATCAGTACAGCTGAAGATGTGGTTTCCTAGAGGTCTAAAGCTGACCACAGCTTATTTAAACTGGCTGTGGATAAGGATCTATACACCCACCCGTCTCTCTCCGCTCTTATCTGCGGACTCTGCTCCAGCTGTACATCAGCACTTCCATGGCATGATGCATCCACATGGACAGTGAATCAACATGACCATTTGCCTGAGATACAGCAACGCCACTAAAGCCTCTTCTACAACCAGCCTTCCAGGTGATCCCACCCACTCCATGGCTGTTCACTCACTGCTGGAACATGAGCCGGCGTTCCTGGAGCACACAGACTGGGGCTGGAATGAAGGAAGGACAGGCAAGGCTGCCTCTTTTGATGGCAGCACGGTCTCAAATCAGTCTAAGCTAATGGGAAGCTGTGCTTTGAGGGCCTGCCATGCTGAAGTGTGGGGATAGGAACAAGAATAGCGTAAATTTGGAATGGAAAATCTTTAAATTGACACTGCCAACAGACCATGGAATTATGCCTAAGGAACTATGTGTGATAACATAGAAATACATGGTTGTGCACTTTTGTTATAAAATCAAAGTTTATTTATCTTGTTTGCCCATACTCAACCACATATCCAAGCAATAAAGCTAAGAGGTTTACTGAAACTAAAATGTTTATAACATTTCTACCAAGTGCCCAAAGGCTTGCTTGAATCAAAGACTGAGCAATCCACGTGCACAGCTGCTAAAGTTGTCATAGGACTCTGACCAAAACCACCCAAATTTACATAAATATTTTTTCTGAAATCACTCTATGCATTTCCATTAATACAGTTATAAAACCTAGCAGTGTTAATCCACAGCACTGGCAGATTTAAAAGCCTTTACCTGCTACGAGAGAAAGAACACACTTTGCATTAAAAAACAAAGGAAAATCTGATTTCACTGAATACAGAATTAATTGAGAGAGCTATGTTGAAGTTCTGCAGCTGTAGACAAAAGACAAAGGCAGGCCAATATGGTATTATACCACCAATAAAGAGTTATATCCAACAATAATTCAACTCAAAACTGCAGAGCCCAAATCTTTGGAGACCTCTACTCTAACACAGTGTTCAGGCCTCGGATCCTTTCTACTATCTGTGTATTTTAAATGAGTGATTTAAGGATCTCCTAAAAATTTTGCATAAAGATAATGCTGCCTTCCTTGTTGAGGAATGCCCTCAAAATTTTATTTTCTTAATTATAAAATATGATGTACTTTTAGACTCTTATTTGCATTGCAAAGCAAGCCAGACAACCACACATATGTTAATTAGATCTACTGAGATAACTCTTCACATTCCAGCTACAGGGTCAAATTTTTTTCCAGCCAAATTTGCAAAATCCCTATGGAAGACAATAGTACAAATAATAAACAGGGCTGACACTGAGGCCAGAGGTTTGTAGGAATGTGTGAAAATGGAAAATATTTTTTAATCCCAGTTATCACACAAGTCAAAAGTAGACATGACTCTGCAAGCCTGCTAGAATTCATCCTCGTTTATTTATTAGTTGGATGGTCGCATCCAGAGGGCAGCGGTCAACAGCTCAACATCCAGATGGAGATTGGTGACAAGAGGTCTCCTGCAGGGGTCTGTACTGGGACCAGTACTGTTTAATATCTTCATCAATGACACAGGCAGTAGGATCGAGTGCACCCTCAGCAAGTTTGCAGATGACACCAAGCTGAGTGGTGCGATCGACATGCCTGCGGGACAGGATGCCATCCAAAGGGATCTGGACAAGCTCGAGAAGTGGGCCCTTGTGAACCTCATGAGGTTTAACAAGGACAAGTGCAAGGTCCTGCATCTGGGTCGGGACAACCCCTACTATCAGTACAGGCTGGGGGATGAAGGGATTGAGAGCAGCCCTGCCGAGAAGGACTTGGGGGTACTGGTGGATGAAAAGCTGGACATGAGCCAGCAATGTGCACTGGCAGCCCAGGCAGCCAGCCGTATCCTGGGCTGCGTCTAAGGAAGCGTGGCCAGCAGGTCGAGGGAGGTGATTCTGCCCCTCTACTCTGCTCTGGAGAGACCCCCACTGCGTCCAGCTCTGGAGCCCTCAGCATAAGAAAAACATGGACCTGTTGGAGCGGGTCCAGAGGAGGGCCATGAAAATGGTCAGGGGGATGGAACGCCTCTCCTATGAGGAAAGGCTGAGAGAGTTGGGGTTGTTCAGCCTGGAGAAGGGAAGGCTCCAGGGAGACCTTATTGCGGCCTTTCAATACTTAAAGGGAGCTTATAAGAAAGATGGGGACAGACTTTTTAGCAGGGCCTGTTGCAATAGGACAAGGAGTTTTAAACTAAAAGAGGGTAGATTCAGGCTAGATATAAGGAAGAAATGTTTTACAATGAGGGTGGTGAAACTCTGGCACAGGTTGCCCAGAGAGGTGGTAGAAGACCCATCCCTGGAAACATTCAAGGTCAGGCTGGACGGGGCTCTGAGCAACCTGATCTGGTTGAAGATGTCCCTGCTCATTGCAGGGGGGTTGGACTAGATGACCTTTAAAGGTCCCTTCCAACCCAAACTATTCCATGATGTTATGAAACTACATCAGACCTAACCAGAAAAAAAAACAACAAAAAAAAGAAAACCAAAAAGTCCTTCCCACAATATCAGAACAATTCTAAAGCAAAAATTACACGAGCTTACATCAATAAGACCGTTTCTCAGTGCCTCAGTTGCACAAATCAATTCAACAAGCTTTGCAGCCTAAAGATGATCACTTATGCTTCTACATGAACTACTACGCTGTTTTATTATGAGCACTATAGAAGTGGAAAAACGACGACTTTAGCAGTAGTTACAGATACCCTGGGGCACCTGAGAAATCAAAGAATACAAATATCTGTGGCTTGGTATTTGCTTAAGTAATCTTCATGCACAGAAAACTTGAGAACTGCAAATGTATTCTCAGGGCAAAACCAAGACTTTATATTGTATACATCATACGGTAGTATCAAGAGTACGTACTTCATTTTTTAAATTAAATTCTGGGTTTTTTTCCTGAACAATGGAACAAGGAGCAGTATCAGCATAAAAGCAGTTAGCTTTATATGCTTCGCAGCTGGAAGAATCATGTACTTGGGGTATTACTGCTACTGTCCAGCTCACTACTACTTTTAAAAGTGTTGAAATAGCAGCACTACTCTGTAAAAACTGAAAATCTAGCAGGAAAGAGTAGGTGGCATAAGCAAAAACGTAAGCATTCTTGACCAACACAGCACACTTTCTGCGTAATTCATTTCACACAAGTCTTTATTCCCCAAATCCTTTAAAATGGAAAATTTTTATGTGTGCAAGTATTGCAAAAGCATGTAGTAGCAAAGCCTACCATCCGACGCCTGCTCTCCGACATCAAACTTTTCCTTATCACAAGCTGTTTTCATATCACCTTCTTTAAAGCAATACTAACTTGCTAATACATGTAATTCTTTCAAAAACGATCAACTTTTTAAAATGACTGTCTTAAAGTCTGCATTTTTTCCCCACCAAGAACATTGTGCTGCAATGAGCTAACACAAATTCTTTCCAAAGCAGAAGTTTGAGGCAGAAGGCGCCATCTTTACGCTACAAAAGGAACTTCGAGTTATGACCGAACTATTTAAGTGTCTCCTTCTCTCTAATTATGAACAAGGTACCCTAATGGGTAACAGCTTATTTTCTTCCCATCACCTTGAACTCCAGCCGTTCAATTATTAGTTTATTGTTAAATTATACACTGACAGTAAGGGCAGTCTGAAATTCATCTGTTCTCTCAAACTCCAAAATATTTTGTAATCCCTCCCTTCTAACATGTAGAAGTCCTTATTGCGCCCAATGCATAATATATGCAGATATATATATTTAGATAAAAATCTAAAGGCTTCCTTTTGTTTAATGAAAACTTACTCATGACAACCTGACACATGAGAATAATCCATTTTTGATATTTGAAGTATATATATACACAGAGTGTTATAGTATTGTGTTATATCCCTTGAAAATAGATGAAATAGTTAATGACTTATGAATTATTTCATATAGAAAAAGCCAGCCTTTATTTTAACTTTTAAATATGTTAAGGTCACAATGAAAATTAAATTCCACTGCTAAGAACTGTCTTTAAAAAAATAATTTGCCTTCTGGTCTTTCTTATCATACTTCCCCAACATTAACGAAAAATTAAATGAAAGAAAGGGTTTTTTTCTTTTATGATTAAGTGAAAAAGCTTCCAACAGAAGAAAACAGATTTAATCCCCAAGTACGGAAATATCACCAAATAAATAATTTGCACTAGTTAATCTTGCTACCATGGTGCTATCGTGCATATGGAGAAAGGAAGGCAAATTGCAGCATATTTAAGTCATGAGACTACATAAACAATTCAGTGGCTGATACTAGAATTTATCCTTCTTTGCAACAGTAAAAAAAAAAAAATTTAAAAAGGAGAAATATAACAGAGCTGACAGCAATCCTCTGATGGCACTGTTGAAGAATGTGGAAGAGCTATAAAGCCTCTGATAGTCAGACACGTCACATTAGATTAATTCCTACAGAAGTGGATCTGTTATAGTCTCATACTTCACAAATGCTGAGAAAAGTCAGTTTTAAAATGACCTGGCTCCACTGTCCTCATTTAGCCTTCAAATGCTCTGAGAATTACACCAGTGTGTTGCAGGTTCACTACGTGAATATTCATTCAAGATACCAACATGTCAATTTTTCTTAATATAAAAAGTATGATATAGGGCAGATAATCATGCATTAAGAAATGAAACATCATCTTATCTTTTTAAATAGAAGACTTCATAACCTCAGAAATTAAGAGCCTTCTATAGCCGGGTTCTCTTTCACAAAGAAGAAAATACCATTTTTTTTTAATCTGAACAAAACTTGTGACATCTGGACAAAAAAAAAGAATACTGTTCTAATTGAAGTACAGATAAAATATTGAACTTGCTCTCCTATTATCTCCTAATTTTTTAAATGGATGACTAGCTCATCTTCCAAAGACAGTGTTTTTCCATAGGAGTTTGCATGCAATGAATGCAGTCATTGTGAGCAGATGGTGCAGCATAACCTCACATCACAGTCCCTTCAATAACAACCTATGGCTTCCCCAGTATGCACTATTTAATATAATCACATCCCTTTTTTCACTGATAAAAAATTAATTGTATTTTGTATACAAGGATAAGTTCTCTTTTCATTATTTAGCAACTTGTCAATCTAGCTTGTTTCACCTTTGTGCATTATTGATTGCTACCTGTGTTGTCCTTCCATGCTACACCAAATTTATTTTTAAATATACATATAAAAAAATTCAAAAGTCACACTCTGAAGATCCTTTCCATTTCCCACTACAGAGAAATCCATGCATGTTCTATAACAGAGTTCACTGCAGCTCAGTCGTGGTTCTCCTCCACTCAGGAAGTTGTACTAGGCATTCTGCAAACCCTACAACAACTTCAGCATTGGGTGGTGGTGGTGGTTTGGGTTTTTTTTAAATTAAAGAAAAAAAGCAATCTAAAAATCTACCCATGTAGATGGTTCAAGCTGAGGTGAAAGGCAACTGGACTGGTTTCCTTGTATCAGGCAGGGAAATACAGTTCCCTGTATTGGTAACTACCTCCTAAAGTGACCCATTATCAAACATCATCGCTGCTTCAATGAGACACTAAAAAATATCAGATGAAGAGCTTCCCCCACTTTTAGACTTGTCTTATCCATCCATCTCCAGCTTCAGAAAGCAACTAATGTTTTTAAGCTTTTAAGATACACAAAAAGCATATTGCAAAGATGAAGAGTATTTTTTTTTTTTTTTAATTAAAATTTTGATTTTGATTCAACAAGGCCAAGTGCAAGGTCCTGCACCTTGGGTCGGGGCAATCCCAAACATGGATACAGGCTGGGCAACGAGTGGATTGAGAGCAGCCCTGCGGAAAAGGACTTGGGGGTACTGGTGGACGAAAAGCTGGACGAAAAGCTGGACATGACCTGGCAATGTGCGCTCGCAGCCCAGAAAGCCAACCGTATCCTGGGCTGCATCGAAAGAAGCGTGGCCAGCAGGTCGAGGAAGGCGATTCTGCCCCTCTACTCTGCTCTCGTGAGAACCCACCTGGAGGACTGTGTTCAGCTCTGGGGCCCCCAACATAAGAAGGACATGGACCTGCTCAAGCAGGTCCAGAGGAGGGCCACAACGACGATCAGGGAGCTGGAGCACCTCCTGTATGAGGACAGGCTGAAAGAGTTGGGGTTGTTTAGCCTAGAGAAGGGAAGGTTCTGGGAAGACCTTATAGCAGCCTTCCAGGAAAGATGGGGAGGGACTCTTGATCAGGGAATGTAGTGACAGGATGAGGGGTTTAAACTGAAAGAGGGTAGATTAGATTAGATTTTAGGACAAAATTCTTCACTCTGAGGGTGGTGAGGCACTGGAACAGGTTGCCCAGAGAAGTTGTGGATGCCCCCTCCCTGGAAGCATTCAAGGCCAGGTTGGATGAGGGTCTGAGCAACCTTATCTAGTGGAACGTGTCCCTGGCCATGACAAGGGGGTTAGAACTAATTATTCTTAAGGTCCTTTGCAACCCAAACCATTCTATGATTTTAGCATGCCACTCTGTGACAAAGGAGATTCCCCAGATGGGCTCCTGGCAGCATTTTACCCTCTACCATCTTATTACTCACTGTTTCCCACAGCCCATTTCTACCCTATTTCCACACTCTACTGTGAGCTCCTTCAGCCTGTAGGTTCAAACCACTCTAACATGTACTCCTTTACGATAAGGGCAAAGCTTTGTTTTCACTGACACTTGAATGTCAACTCATCTCATAATGATGCTTTCAGTTGTTAAAGTGAGCTGGAAGAAATATGGAACTAAGTTTGGTTGAAACACAGCATTTTTGGTAACATTCATCATGTATTTTATATTGCTACAGAAATTGAGACAGACAAGTGGTAACAACACAACACTGAAATATGCTTCAGCTTTCTCTAAGGGCTCTGATTCCTCAGCAACATTAACTTATACTGTGATAGATAATGAGGTTCATATTCATAGGTGTCTACTTCTCACCCATGGAGGAGTGACCTGTGCATGAAGCAGCCCACTAAAGGCTACATTTTAAAGCCTAATGTTACAGCAAACAAACTGCTGATAGCTGACTTGAAAATTCTGGACTGCCAATTGCAGTAATTCAAGAGGTGCTTCCCAAGCAGGCAAAGAGCAGCAGAAGCGTGAAGAGCCAGTATACTATGCTACCAGTCAACACAGTGTCAATCACTCGTACCAGTGAACCAGTCATGTTTCACAAATATTATAAATTCCCCATTTTACTATTCTGTGGTACAGTACAAGGGGTAACGCAGCCAGGCAAGTCTATGGTTTGCTTCAGGTCGGTGCCCTGACAGGGGCAAATTCCTTCCTAGTGTACTTCAGCAGATCAAATTACACATTGCCGAGACACAATCTGCAGTTCAAGGAATAATTTTGATAAAACCGTGCTGGGAACTGACACATAGGCTATTTTGACACCTCGCTACTGTATGCAGAGAAATAATTCTCAGCATACTGAAACAGCAAGCAAGTACTCTGATCCTGAAAACAATTTCACAATGTAAAGTATTTAAACACAGGTTCAGTGTTTACCTATCAAGTCCTAACAAAATCTCTGCATTAGAAACAAAGGGGTTTTTTTTACTCTTTACTCTTAAACAAAACCAATAAAGTTCTGTAATATGTAACATTAAACCTAATTCCATTTAAATGGTTGAGAAATTGTTTTAAATGAGTTTATTGTCAACTCAAGTTACAAGATATTAATCAATGTGAAAATAGCAACGATCAAGGCAAATTAATTCAGAGAATGATCACAAATGCATGAGTGATTAATTAAAAAACATACACAAAATACCATTACTTCTTATGAAATTCAATACCGTGTGATGTTGGGAGCAGCATAGAAAAAGACACCTTATTATAACCCTAATACAAAAATACTTCAATGAATTATTTGTGTTGTAGGGGAAAAAACCTCAGATGAACCAGCATTGCATATTACTCAAGATTCACAGATGCAAATATGTTTTTCTTAAAAAAAAAAAAAAAAAGGACTTTCCCTGTATTACCAATCAAGTTCAGCAAACCAAAGTATGACATCCTACCTACCCTTTTTTTATTTAAGAAAAACTGACATAGCTTTTCATCATGCATCTCTGCATACTTAAGTTATTGTTAATTTTAACAGAAACCACCAGATTTATTCTGGTTTATTCTGTCAGAGAGGTATTAACCACACAATAAATGCAAAATACTGTACTAATAGATATGTTATGTTCTTATAATATTCTACCACTGACATGCAAACACCAAAGCAAAACGAGGGATAATTTTTATAATAGGCTACCATAACTGGAAAAAAGTGTTATATTGCATTAATATGAAAATGAAAAGTGAAGCTTTGAAAACCATTACCTTGATTCTTACTCATAGATATATGCTACTCAGCATCATGCTATACAGTCAACTCACAGCATTTGAAATCCAAGTTGCAAGATCTTCAGAAGTTTCGAAAAGTTAAAGATAAAAAGACATTATTTTTATCATCAAATAGTACTATGGCAAAACAGTATAAGACAACATTCAGAGTTGCAGTTCTTTACTAAGGAAGCGTCAACAGTCCTGAAGACTGAAGTTCTCTGCATATCCATGAGAACACCACAATGCACCAAATCTTCAACTTGCCTGGACTAATACTGCTGGGTTTGTTAAGATAGAAAACATTAACTATGTCCACTCTAAAGCATTACATCCTTTAGGCAGAGTACTTTTTTTTGTCTGAATCTGTTCACATACTATAGTAAACTTGGAGCTCTTTAACAATAGTACCAGAAGTTGAAAATATAGACAAAGATATAAAACTTAGCTCTTCAGATATAGTTAAGATCCAACAGAATATAATCTCTCTCTAAAAAGAATCACAGTTTGTAAGACTTGTTGGTCTTTCAGAAAAATCACACTAATTTAAAGACATTTCTCTCCTCTAGTTAATAAAACAAAATAAAATTTCAAAACATCACCAGTTAATCAAGCAGGCAATATCAGTAAGTCATCTGAAAATAAGCAAACCAGGAACAATGAATTAATTTCAAAACCAGATGAAAAGGCAGAAAGTCAAGGGATTTTAGAAATCTTCACCCTAGAAGACACTAATATTTGATAGAAAGACTATGCCTCTGTAAACTTTATGGAGATAAAAATTGGGAATAATCTGGAAACCTCAATAATACATAGAAAAACAAGGACAAAATAAGGGGAAAAAAAAATCATGCAAAAACTCGGAGTCTGGTTAACTATGTTCTGTGGTCACAAGTTCCTTTTCAAAAGCATTGCTTGAAGAGTCAGAAAGAGCACGTTTCTAAAAAAAAAAGTCCCAGAATTGTGTGATTGTTGTTGCAGATATCACAGAGGTATTGCGCAATGTAGCTGCTATCCTATTTTCACATGCACAACCTTCCATTACAACCATTTTGACCCCAGGGCTGGCTGTTGGTTCCCCGTCTTACTCAAACTCCACCATATCTTAGGCTAAAACCAATTTTTCCTCTTACCATGCAATATTTCATTAGCAAATACATACATTCTGAATCCTTACTAAAATACTGCTCCTTCTCTTGTTTGGCATTTACATAACAAATTCTTAAAAGAAAAAAACCAACACACATTGCTTTTTCACAAAGTACTACAAAATAATTTAAGTCCTAATTAGCAAAGCCATTTTTGATATGACATTTGACAATCTGACCTATTCTGCAGAACTCTGAATATTAGAAATTACAAAAATAGTTACATGAAAAAATAAAACCAGGTCCACCTTTTCTTTCAGCTCTAGCAACAGATTGTTTTAGTAACAGCAATCTGTTTGACAAATGAAAAGAAGAAATTACCAGGCATCAGAAGGTATTAAGAGTAACAAGGTGGTCAGTCACTGTATAACAAGCCAAGCAAACTGACCAAAGAACCATCATGTCTGCATTTCTTGCATTCCTACAGGTCAAACATTCAGAGAAGCTACTTTTTGAACAGAACAGCTCCTCAAGTCTGCCTATACTACAAGAAACAATTCGGAAGGCCCATGCTCCTGCAGAGAAACAGGGAATAAATTGGCATCTCCAGGGATAAAACAACAAAGAAGATTATCTTGCAACCATAATATTGTTCATCCATCCTTATTATGAGAAAACCTTTCCTAGTATAACCGTCTGGAAAGAACTTGCCTAGAAAGTTTGTGGGATGTCCATTACTGGAGGTTTATAAGAACAAGTCAGTTAAATATTTGTGAAAAGGGATTTAGGTACAGTTGATCCATCACACAGAAGACTGAAGTCAATGACCTTTCAAGATAACTCTCAATCCTATTTTTTTCCCTCCAAGTCACTGCATTTTGACTGTTACTAAACTCACAGTTTCCAGTTTGGTAAATCCTTGAACACCACATTTTTCTCTAGTGATAGTATAGCAGGAAACTGAAGATATTCAAAGGAGACAGAAGTATTAAAATTGTTTCTGACATAACGATGCACTGACTGTCAACTCTTTCTCTGTAAGCGCTCTTCAAAAAACCACACTTTTTAAATTTAGTTTTCTTGCAAGCAAGCACATAGTACCTGACTTTTCAACAGACTCAGCTAACTTAATGTGAACATTTGTTATGATGATCAGGGTACTGTTCTTAAAACTCATCTTAACTTGGTTAGTGATGAAATTTTTCCACATAATGAGTTTGGTACATTTTACTATCAGTAACAGTAAGAAATTCTAGCAACGGGTGAATGAAAATACATCCTTTACACTTAACTGCCGATTTTCACTTCGTAGAGATGTAAATGAATCTTTATTATTATGGTCTTTCCACTTAGAGTTCTCCTGAGGTAACAGCAAGTGTTTACTTTTCATACAGAAATCCTCCTACCACCTGAGCATGGTGTATTCTGGACTTGAGCCTACTTCAATTTAAAGTGTTTTTCTTGGGTGGGACTGGGAGAAGTATCATCCAAGCATTTGTGCAAGTACAACGTATACCACAGAAGTAGTTTCTACCTCTAAAAATTATTGAAAAACTTGGTGTGGAATGGCATACAGCGTGACAGGGAAAGTTATATTTTCTCAATTTTTTTCCATTTCTGAATTGTTTTTCTTAGTAAATCAAATCACAAAACCATCCAAGTTATAGAGCTAGACTTAACTGAATTGGTCTTTGCAGTCTCTGGTTCTTCTCCCTTCAAGTCTTCCTCAAAGTATAGCCATACTTTCAGCAAATACTACCAGGAATCTCTTTTTAGGTAAACTATATTATACAACAGAAACTTAGAGACAGATTCATACTTTTTAAATAATTTACAGATAAAACCCCTGTTTTGCTTGGTTCCTCAGTCGTTCCTCTCATCTTCAAGACTTTTTACATGAAGCAGATAATATTCATCCAAAAATCAGCAAAACTACGAGCTGTCTTTACGTAGTTCATTTACTAATGAAAAGCTACCAGATTGATGAGGTATGAAAGCTAAGCATCTACAAAAGACATGGCTACTTTATACTGAAATTTTGAAATATTTCTCATGTTCTAGTAAGCTCTGTATGCTTATTTTATATAAAGGAAACAAAGTCTTTAATGTATGTTCTTATTTAAGGGAAAGCATCAACACACTCTTAAATGAGATATAGTTGATTTAATTTATGAATGTTGTTTGCAGAAAGATACCTTTTAAACTAAGGAAAGACATATATCTACCAAAGGTTCATTTTAAAGGGATTTGACAATAAAAACTAATTAATACAATAAATTATAACGTAATACATTTAATGCACACAAAAATGTCGATGAAATCAGGAAGGTGCCATTTTGATTACCTGACAAGAGCGAAACTGGTTGACTAGCAGCGTACATCTCTGTGGGTCTTTTCTTCCATCCAAACTGTCCAGTTCAGCTGCTACTTGATTTAGTTCCTCATCAGCATAGTAGAACTGAGCAAGGAGCTGCGGGTCTGTTCTCTGCATTGAAGACAGAGACATACAATATTACATTATTTTTGCAAATAAAAGAACCACTTCAGCTAATTATATTTATTGTGACTTTTTTTTACATTTAAGCCAGATAAGTAGTGTAGCAGCATGGAAAAGAATGATCTTAAGACATTTACACACACTTAGAAATGTTTTCTACCTTGAAGAAAAAAAAGTCTCTCACTTAAACTTGGGACATTACTCAGCTACCATTGTCTCCAAAACCATCCCGGCATTCTGACTACTTGTGGCATAATTATCTGGTAGAGCAAACAACTGAATCACAAGTTTTGTTTATTAAAAAAAAAGTACACTTCAGTTCTAGGCAAAACAAGACAAAGTTGCTTTCCAAGTTAAAACAAACAAACAAAACCCCCAAAATCTATCAAGCAGTGTGGTAACCCCTGCAACATGATGCACAGTGTTACCTGGTCAGAATTCTCACGCTTTGAGGATCACAAGAATCAAGTCACAAAAAGGGAAGGTACTGAATCTATTAGATACATTACCAGCGTCAAATAGATGTAAAGACTTCACAAAGCAAATAATATGACTAAACAAGGCATTACAGAGAGTTTTCCAAGTGGCAAAGAACAGAATTACCACAATGGATTTTTGGCCACATTAAAACAAAACAGCAATTATAATAGAAAGAACAGAAGAATAAAGGAATGCATCCTCAAAAAATATTGAGAAATATTAATATTAAAATTAGTATTATTTCACCCCATAATATTTAAAAAAAAAATCCCTTTTAACAACTGGAAATTCTGATCCTATGAAAGCTTTCATCAAAATATTGGAAAAATAACAGAGATCAGTGTGTGTGGAGGGAGGAGATAAGAATTCTGACTGTTAAAAGAGAGTGGAGATACAATTGGGAGAAGGGAGGGAGCAGCTTTTTGTAGGTGCCAGTAACCTGGTGAAAGATTCATGGGTTCAGATAAGCACAACCTCATATTATTCTAAAGTAGTAATCAGTAAAACATACACAAGATTTGCGGGAGATGTGTACAAAATGAAAATAGTTGTTTTTAATCACAGTGTAAGAAACATTAAGACTATACTAATTATAGACTGGGAATTAGAATTAGTTGTCACTAGATGAAAGAAAAAATGTCTGATACTACAGAAAACAAATCGTTACAGAGTACCTGAAATTGCTTCTTAATGGACTGAAGAATGAAACAACGCAAAAAGGACCAGGTTATGTATAGAACCAGTAAAAATAAAGACCAAGTTGCATGGAAGCAATTCAGAGACTCAAACACTGGAAAAAAAAAAATTAACATAGGGTAGAACTTTCAGGTAAAGAAAACCGTTGGACAAAAAGAAAACATTGCTTTTATAAACGAAAAAAATAGCAAAAGCATAGAAATTATCAAGAAGCAACACATTTTAAATGACAGCTAATGAAAAAGTACAAGATAAGTACATCAGAGCAAAACATGTACCAACAGAAACAAGTGTAATACAGTGAAGAAATTAGTCAACAGCAAAACAGAAGATAATATCACTTTGCAAGACAACATCACCAAATGCAACAAATGGCAAAGGACAAAAACACCGAGGGAATAGTGAGGAAGTATATGTTGTGAACTATAACATTTTCTATCAGAAACACAAAACATTTCCACTATTGTAAAAGGATAAAATACCAAAGTTCTTACGGGATGAGTATATGGATGCAGTGGGATCAGAAATGCTGCTGTTAGCAAACCACAGGTTTAAAACACTAATAGAGATGATAAAGGTATACTAGAGAGCTGAATCTCATGCCTCACATACACCCAGTCCTGCAGCACCGGTCCAGAAGACACAAGTTGTTTGCGATCACACAAAAAGATTAGTAGCAAACCTCTGCCAACAGCACCACAAGTTCAGAAGTGGTGAGAGCACAATAAATGCCCATCAGGAATACTTGAAAAAAAGCAGTTATTTTTGCTTCATACTTCCAAAAAAAAAAAATTTCAACAGAAAGTATCACAACATATTGTTAAACTCCCTATTTTAGTCTCCACAAGATAAATATCCTGCAGAAAAATCCTTTCAGGCCTTCATATTACCACAGCATTAAAACCTGCACAGCTCTTTAGTCCCTGAAAAGGAACAACAGAGTATTAACACCTTTTGAAGGGAACAATATACATCCTCCACACTTGACAGGATCAAGGAGTTAACTACTGCAAGTATTTTATTGCCGTAAGACCTAAGGAAAAAGATTTAGTCTTGTAAGTGATGCTAAATACTGCCTCTGTTACATGCTGGATTGGTTCTCAGTCAGCAATTTAACCAGACAACAAGTCCTCCCTGAAAACAAAGGCACTCAAGTTTCTATACGTCTTATTTGTGCATGAATACAGTGAATTTAAGGCTACCTTTAACATTGCTGTGAGCCATCACACTGCCCAGCAGCTTCCTACATCACTACTTCACACCACCCAAATTCCGAGGCAAGTCAGAAATGAAACATGTTTTCAGGCAGTTGAAATGCAGTAATGAAAGTGTTAGGGTTTTTTTTTTTCTTTAAACAGCCACTTTCTACATAATATAGAGCCCTTCCAATCACAAGCTTCTTCCTCTTAATCCTTTCAATGTTGTCTTTTATTAAGCAGTTTCAGTACCCTAAGTGTAAGCTGTCAAAAATTTACAGTCTTGAATAATGTCTTCACAATAGCCTTGATATAAATGTGCCCAGGGAGAAGGATAAAGCTTGCGATATATGGTCAGGGAACCAAACAACATTCAAAATGAATTATAATAAGAGGGAGAGCCTATAATTGAACTACTAAATTTAATTTTGTTTAAGTTTAAATTTCTGTATTTATAAAGTAAGGCTTAGTAAAGCATTTCGTTCAGCATTTCCCCTACCCAATTATTTTTATTATTTCCGGTTTACATTTTCCTGCAGCATTTATCTACGTCCATTAAAACTTTCCAGACAAAGTTAAACAAAGATGCAGGAGTTCATGTGTGGAATTGTGGCAAAGCATGACCATTGATTTATAAGCATCTAAATTGCACTGCAGAAGCAAAACAAGGCAATTTATTAAGACTGGTCTCAAGCAAAACAAGTAAGGCTGAGATACTTAGCTCCCACGTGGCTGATCTTTTAAATTGGAGGAACAAAAGTTTTAATTGAGTTCTCTCTACTGTGTTATGTTTGGTGTGGATTAGTAGCGTGATCTTTGATTAATTTGTGTCAATCATACATGGTCCCTGGCAAGCCAAAGCTGCATGAAACTCTAAATCTCTTAGTAGGGGGCCATTGAAAGCAAATAACCACAACTTTCTAAATTCAATTTATTCCAATTGGTAGCAGAAAATAAGAGAGAGTGCCATGCTCAATGCCAATTTTCACTTTCAGTTTACACAAAATATGGTTCAAATAATTCCATCCAGATTATTTATTACTCTTCAGCAGAATAAGAATTCGTAATTCCCATCCTCAGCTGCTCAAATTAATAGAAAGACTTCAGTTTGTTTCAGGAATTAATCACATTTACCATCAAATGAATGCATCTAATCTCTTGTTTTGATTTGCTGGACTTCAACTTCTAGATACTGCTCATTTTGCCTTTTTGCACTAAAGCATTGAGTACTTATGTTACTTCTATTTGCCTATTTCTCTATCCACAGACTGCAGCAGCCCCTTCAACCACATCACCACTGTAGGTTGCACATATGGTTGTGGGATTTTGGGGGGGATTTTTGTTTGGTTGGTTTTTTTGGGTGGGTGTGGGGGTATGTGGAAGGTTTTTGGTGTGGTGGTATTTTACGTTTTAAATCTGTTATCATCCCAACACCCTCCTGAGTTTGAGCTATCCAGGTGGGAGTCTCATTCTGTAAGTACACTCCGCTTTCCTTCTGTCTAATGTTTCTTGATATTCCACATCTAACATTCAAAAGGATTCAGCCCACCAAATGGTCCAGGTTATTCTGTGTAGCTATATTGCCAGCATGTAATTTATCATACCATTGGACCACATTCTCCATAGATTTGAAATCATCACTTCATACGTGGGTCATAAGTTATTATCCCGATTTGTACGATATACACTGACTATCACTCCAGTCAGTACAGAGACAGGAATCAGGACACCATCAGTTACATTTTTTTTAAAAAACATTTAGCCATGTCATGTAATACCGCATCACTTATTTTTTTTAATGAAAGATCATTCACTGAATATTTATTTTCATGATTTTTACTCTTTTATTAGGTACCACTCTCATTAGGTCAGAGATCAAAATCAGAAGTTGACTGCCTGCCATCCACAAGGTCACTACAAAACAGTCCATGTGAAAAAGTTCTATTAACTATTGAACTGGTTACACTCCAGTTTTGCCTATGAAGTCCTACCAGTGAATACTGACTAGGATTAGGTTAGTTCAGTTTGTTGCATAATGAATTCTGATTTGATTTTTCAATCAGGATTTACATAGACTGTAAGAGAATGTTAAAAGGAAGACATCTTAATTTAAGAGACCTGTTAGCTACAGGTTATTAGATAAGCAACAGGTCTGTAAGATTACTTATTGCATGTTATCAGATTAAAAGATGCTATTCTCACATCTTGTAAACAAGCTGGTCTATCAAAACCAGAAGCTGTCACTCAAAAAAAAGTGTCAACTAACTGGGAAAGAAAGAAATTCTAGCACAGACTTCTCAACACAGGACAGAAGTAAACAGCTAGACCAAAAACTGATACTACAACAAGAAGCCAGGGTGCTGAGAGATCAATCTCAAACCATTCAGTAATTCCGGAATTTAAGAATCACCTTAAAAAAATCACATTTCCAGAAATAAGGCTTCTTCTTGGGGAAGATTTCCACCTTTTGAAAAAAAATCGCAAGCATCTTTTACGTTATTTTTAACAGCCTTCAAGTATCAATACTGCTTCTTTTTCAACTAACACATAAAATATACATCCTCTTATAAACATAAGTGACAGCAGCCCATAATTTGAACACTAAAGGGAATGTTTCTGCCAGGTTTCCATGATCCTTTGTAGGGAAGATATTGTTCAGGCTTTTTCTCCTACTGACATTGCAACAGGAACGGAGCCCCCCACCACCACAGACAAGACGTCATCATCCCAAATGAGCCAAAGAACAGACTGAGGCAAGGGAACCATACAGATGGGCAAGATCCCAGCTAGTGATATAATTATCTTCTGATGCCTGTCAGTTATCCTCTGGAAAATAATACTCATCATTTTTAAATTGCTGATCTAAAGGCTTCAGAACAACAGCTAAATCCCAACCCTGCTTAAAATAAAATCCATGGACCTGAGACGAAAGGCTCCAGAATCTCCCTTGTTCACTGGCACTTTTCCAGCACTAAGCATTTACGTCTCTCCCGCTTGCTCAGAAAACCTACCCTGATCCCTACAGAAAGAAACTATATGGAAAAGCATTAATTATATGCATTTTGCCAATGGTAACCAGATTACTTTTTGACAAGGGAACAAAGTAAACCTTCAAGTAGTACTTGGTAATGGTAAAAGGTGTATTTTTTACACAAGTACATGTATTTTATTACACTTTGCAGCAATTGCATCCACAAACAATTGCAGGACAATATTGGGTGATAGTCTATGTGCAATAGTTTCAATTGCTGCAGGTGCCCCGTGACACTACTATTCCTCAGCCAGGAAGGTTAACAAACATCAACTGCCTACTCAACAATTTCTATTCTGATACAATTAATAATACAACTCTAATGGCCAAAGTGAAAAATTTTAGAGAAAGGCCATGGCATTCGCATCAGTGGAACTGTCTTTCATTTATGTAGCTTCCTTAATTCTGCCTTCAGTAAGGGAAAGGGTGGTATAAATGTCTATTACTGCGGGCCCAGTTGTTCTCAGTCTAAACCTGTTGTCTACTACATTTTCAGGCAAAGGAAATAAGCACATTGTCACATACCCAGACAAAGAGGATCAACCTCAAACTTTCCTTCCCCGAAATACATGCTGCCATTACCAGACAGTGCCAAATACAAACAATTACCGCATAGCACAGAAATCAGAAAAGGGACTTCAGGAGTGAAAGCACATTCCCTTTGAGGTGGGAATTTGGAAAAGCTAGAGGTTAAGAACTCGCTCCTACTCTGCAGCATACAGAAAACACCATCTAACATTTTGGAAAACAAGAACTCATCTGTGAGATGACAATGTGTTCTCTGCACCACAGAGCAGAATTAGGTCCTAAGCATTTTAAATATAGCCAGTGATGAGGCAACGTAGTATTTTCAAAGCTTACAACCGATGTTGCATGTAACTAGTTTTAAGCTATTTAAACTTAATGAAGACTTACATAATGTTATCAGAAGGAAAAAGTGTTTTGTTAAAAAGTAATAGGATTTAGGCGCAAAGTCCCAAGTTTATTAATTGCCAGTAAAAAATAACAGACTTACAGTGACAGAAATGTATCCAATTGAAAACTGACTACACCAGTCACATTTGGACTAGTAGGCTTAACTGGCAGATGACAAGTTCCAAAGTTTTAAGGGTATTCCTTCAGAAAAGGATACCAGCAAGTTGTTACATCAGTTCATTTTTCACCTCCCATGTAAGCAAATGTACTCACATCATTCTTTTGGACAGGTCGTTTGAATTTTTCATTGATTTCCAAATGCTAATAAATAACAATAAGAAACAATCATTCTCTAACGGGCAGGTGAGCCGAAATTTCTGATAGTTAAATTCAAATGTCATAATTTTTAGTAGCAAAAATATTAAATGAAAGGAAGTCTGCTATCCCAAGTACGCAGTTGTTTTAGGGGCTCTGTTTGGTTTTATTTTTTTGTTTGGTTTTTTTTTTTTTCTTTTAATCTACTGACTACCTGAAGTGCTATCTGTTAAGGAAAAAAAGGGAAAAAAATTCCCTCAACGTTCATGTTTTGTAGAATGTAATGAAGTCTAAAACTGGTGTTACACATGCATAAAAAAAAAGGATGAATACAACAATTGGTAATTGGTCATGAGGATTCGTAAAAAACAAGCACTGTGAGAAAAGCTACAGCCTGGTTAAAGCTTTGCCAGCTGCTCTGTGTTTATGTACAGAATATCATTACACAAGCGAAAAAGACAGGTGAACAAGTTGTTTACACAATAAAATGCTAGCAGCACCTTAAGCAAAAAAAAGTCAGTGAGATAATGATTTATTAGACAACAAAAGAAATCAGGTGGATGAGTTTTTGCAATACTAGCACACTCTCCCCAAACATATTTAAGTGCTTTGTCTCCCCTACAGAATCGTATAAAACCAACCCCCCCAAAAGGAAAATGTGATAGTGGTTACTCCGAACTAGAAGAGCAAATACTTGAGACTGCCACGCAGTCAGTTTTCACTCATGATGGATTAAGTCACCATACAGAGTTTCTATTTTTGAGTGTTCATAATACTAATCTAGAAAAGCATGTGCTCAAATCCATATTTTGTGGGGGAAGTACATAAGCATATGCTGAACACACATTACTTAAGCTTTCGGACACGTATAGGAGTGCTGAATAGGAGCGGCCTGCAGCTGAACCACAGCTTCAGTTTCTAGGAAAGAAGATAGATTTCAGGAAGACGAAGGGGTTTTGCTCTCGGGAAGTCAACACGCTAAGAAGGCATGAGGAGCAACCACTTCTTCCATGTGAAAAGTGTGTAACCTGCAATGCTACCTCCTCCCCCAGCCTATGGCAGGCTCTTTTTAATTAGTAAGAAGTTAATCTTCTCCAAATTGAGTCTGTTTTGCCCATGACAGTAATCGGTGAGTGATCTCCCTGTCTTTATCTTGACCTACAAGCTTTTTCATCCTATTTTCTCCACCTGGCTTGTTGAGGAAGCGAGTGAGAGTGCGGCTGGGTGGGCACCCGGCAGCCAGCCAAGGTTCAGCACCCCACTGAACTTGTAAAACACTTACCGAAAGCCTCCTCCTGCAGCTAATCTCCCAGAGTTTGACCTTAAGATAATCACATTTCATTCTCAGCTGCTGCAAGAACATCAAGTTTAAAGGACAAATATTTACTTAGAAACAGCAAATTCAGCTTGTCAGGATACATATCGAAATGGACAAACCACTCCTTAAATGCTTTTATACAGTTTGCTTCAGGTTTGCCTAGGTTTTTGTATTTAAACTCAAACATTACACTAAATATCTTCTCAAACAAAATAGATTCTGCAGTGTTTTTAGTGATTTGTTACCTATCAAGAGGAAAATAGCCACTTTAGCTCCCTGGGCTTGTTGATTAAAACGTTCAATTCCAGATCTACAGCCCCCCCTTACACAGAGGAATTGTGTGGCATTTGGAAGCAGCACCCAACTATTTTTCCTCCAACAATGTAAACCCTCTATCTTACTACGCTGCATGTCTTCACAACTTTCTCCATTAGAGGACTTTTTAACCCTATAGTTTTATAGTTATGTTATAACATGTTTTATGGGTGTCTAAATATTTATAACAATTCCTAAACATTGAGGGAAACAACGACCTCCTCTTTGACACGTCCTCAACATTAATGTCTTTCTAACTATTAGTTTGCTATACCCATTTTTCCTTTCAGAATCAGACTTCTATTGTAAATAAAAAAACACCCAAACCAAAAAACCCAATAAAAAAACCTAAACAAAAACCACTTCATGCAGCTGAAGAATTGCTTTGCAGCCTCTTTTCAGCTCCATCTTGTTTTAGCACGCACATATCCTAATAGGATTTTTTTTTCCTCCCAGTTCTGTAGTTCCAGTATTTTGCTCATGCTTAGCAGACCTAGTAGAATGCCAATTTTGCCTTGCTGTTCAGTACCGACTTGTTTTGAACAATCTGCCACATACAGCATTTTACTTCTGGATCATGAAATACATGTCTTAGTTAATCAGGGCATAGACAAAACTCTAACAAGAGGGAAACCTGACCCAGCAACGAGTTCAAGCCTGCTGATGATAAAAGAGTTACTCCATAGTCTTTCTCAGGTAGTAACAGGCATAGCACATTCCTTAGGTTTCTTCATATTGGAAGTGCATCTTTATTTTTCTTTGCCTCAGCAAACTTGCTTATGATGAGCCTGAGGTGTTCCGTATCGTATTTTAATAAAAGCACAATCATCTGTGGAAAGTTGCTCATACATAATCTCATTTGCCTTGTAGGAGGCTTTCAATAAGCTCAGGTTGAACACCTTGCCAGATGTTCAGGATTTAACTACCTTGGCATCATATCACTAGCACAATCAATCATTGCAACAAAAAGATTTCATCAGAACTTTGTTCCAAAACACATCTGTTCAAGCCCAGTGATGAAAAAAACTGCTCTTACAGCCCTCAGCACAGAAACTTTTCCCAGCTTCTGCCTTCTGACAATAACTTCAAATGAATGTCTGCATAAGTAAATCTTTTGATCTTATTTCCACTATTTCAGCTAAATCATATAAACAAGTAGCTTTCTGAGTGCCATCATCAGTCAAACTGGGTTTCCTATTCTGTTTTCCAGATAATAGCAAGCTTCAGTTGATGTTTGTCCTGTGCTCACCACACCACCTATCTTGTCCTGTGCTCACCACAGCACCTACCTGTGGAGATTCATCCATGTCTAATAACAAATGCACTCAAGACACAGTCCTTCTGTCAGAGCATTAAACACCATCTCTTTCTGCAGAAAGTCCCCACCTCCTTTTATGAAGGGACCTACCTAAAGTTTTAGGGAACTGTTAGGAACTTCATTGCTTTTAAGGACTTGATACTGAGATTAGTATCCTTTTTCCAAGTGTGCTTGAACATGAATGGTGGCTTTGAAAATTACCAGAAGATGGGCAAGAAGAGAGAGAAGAGAAAGGCACCAGACAGACCAACAGCAGGACCGCACAGACTTCAAACCATGCTAAAAACTTTTGAAACAGTTCATCAACAAAAAAATATATTCAAGTACACAAAAAGCATATATTTGCTGGAAAGACAGTAAACTAACTGGATGACAGTGCATGGGACAAGGCTCACCTGCATCTCTGCTCCCACCCCCTGCTAAATTGAATCTTTTTGCTCAATGAGGCATTCCTGGGTCTTTTCAGACAATATCCTCAAAGTCTGTCCTTGGTCTCCTGGTCATGCAGAAAATATCTCCTGGGAAACAAAGGGGTTTGTACAGCTATTCCTGTTTTCTGTGCTACCTCAGCATACAGTTTTAGTTTGACCATTTCTCCTCATCAGCATGCATGTTGGATAAGCTGTATCAGTCTTCAGCTATCCCCCCCACCCCAACCCAGTTCCTTTTACATCAAGACACAGAAGGCACAAAAACTAAGCAGAAGTTAAGTACAAACATGAATGCTTTTCCGGTATATATTTTCTCAAGATGGACAGTTCTATATTCATTTATTGAGAGGGAAAATTAAAAAGAAAAAAAACCCAAAACCCTCTAGTCACTCCATATTAGTTATTCATACAAGGATCTAAAAATCATATATTGTCTCTTCTGGCAAGATCAAGTTTCTCAGACCTGACTGCTGCCTGTTTAGGAAAGTATAAAAAACCAACACAATTATGGTACTACCTATTTAATGAAGAGATGCTTCTTTTCCCACATTCCCAAAAACAGCTTTCAGAAAAGCTACAATACGTACAGCCTATTGCCTATTACACTTTATTGATCAGCAATATCACTTTCACATTATAACTATACATGTTCAGGTTCTCCCCAAATGCATTCTGCAAACTTCTCGTTGCCAAGTATTTTCCCTAGTACACTAAATGACAGAAGAGACAAAGGCATTAATTGCAGAACCACTGTTAAAAGGAATTGCATTACCAGTAATGCTTATTGTAATATTTACAATGCTTTGGCAAGAATATGATTCAAACTAGTTATCCTTTATTATATTTGATAATAGCATCAAAAAAGAACACTACATTGGAGACACCAAAAAAAGAAATCTGATCTTTGAAAAATGAAGCATGCTTAAGTAATGCGAAAATATTAACTCATACATGTACAATTCACTTCAATTTCAATGTAGACACCTACTGCAGGTCTTCATCAGGAGACACCACCACAGCTGAACTTCCTTCTCTACCACCACTGCTCTACACAGGCTCTACACCCCAGGCAGACTCCAGAAACGAACACTAACTAGGGACCATACCAAAATCAGAGGCAGACTCATGATTTTTTCACATGTAATGGGGCAAAGAATTCCAGTGCTTCCAAAGCCTTAGGGAAGAACACCTACTGGAGTAGCTATAGCTTACATTTCAATGGTGTAACAGGTTAAAAAGTTCGATTGGTTTTACTATGAATACTGCATTTGACAGAATGTTCAGCATACATGCAGTCTTGGATCAAAGCTATTCATTGCTTTTCAATTGAGAAACTGAATATTTTTCTCTGAAGAAAATAATCAACACCAAATCAAAGTGTCAAAAAAGTTTTCTGACATTCCTGAAATCAAAGTTCTTAATCATTCCCAATAATTTCAAGACCACTCTGAAAATAGATGGTAATAGCTGCATCCAGCCTGACTTATACAGCTGTCCTGCCTACAGTCACATTATCACATTACTTGCCTAAAACATGTGAATCTGCTCTGAAACAGGAAAAAATAACAATTTTTACCTCCCATCCCTCAGTTTTTTCCTGCTCAAGCCTTTCTGTTTTGCGTAACAAATGCAAAATGGAGGTCAGAACTTGGAAGTACTTTCCCCATTGCAGTCTTTGCTTGAACCAGACAAGTCCCCCTCCAGCGAATACTTGGTTGTTCCACTCAAAGGTTCAAAGATGAGAGCTGCAGAAAGATCCCTCTAGATTTGCCATGAGCATGGCAGTACAATTTCCTTCCGAAGGTGAGACACATCTGTTCAAACGTACTGAACTAAAAAAAAAAAAACACACAACTCTTTTTTGCCCTTAGTGCTACCTTAGAGACAAGCTTCCTTGCATCCGAATTTAGCTCCAGTACCTGTAGCCGTTTCAGTTTTGTTCCCTCCAGCAGCGGTTACTGTTGCACCAGACCCAAGCCACAGCTCTGCTTTAATTTTCAATGTACAAAATGGGCAAGCCTGCAGACTGCAAACGCCTGCAGAACTTCAGGGACTACCAATGATGATCTAAAAAAAAATCTCAAGGCATTATTAAATATAAGAAAATCCACTTTTAATATATATGAACCAAGCAGCTGCAGAGAAATACTTAAAGGAGACCCATATTTTGCACTTTTGTGGCAATTTGCAAACACACTCAAAGCAATTAATTGAAAAGTCTTACAGTAAAATACTTTGTTATTCCTCCAAGCAGTTAGCTTAACTACTCAGGCAACAGTTTCCTCATGTACTGAATATTTTACAACTTCTAAAGCTATACTGTTTTTCCTTATCAAAATATAGGTGAAATACAGCATTCCCTTTCAAAGAAAATGTAGTGGAGACTGATAGAGAAATATACACATCAATATAATTTAACTCAGTTTTTTTTGTACCTGCTATTTGTTTTCCTTGATATAATTTATATTATTTGTAATTATTGATGATATACATAGAAAATCATTACAAGTTAGGTTAAAATAGAATATATCCAATTAAAGGCTCTGTTCAGGAAGACACATTAACTTCAGAGGATGATGTTATCGCATTCCAAAATTGCACTGTGAACACAAACACCATTCAAAATCATGACTAACATCCATAATTATAGTATGTGTTGAGAAACAATTTTTATTCATTTACTTTTTTGTTTACTTATTTGAGAGAAAAAGGAAGTCCAAAATTTATCAGCTTGAGATGACAGGCAGAAGAATGTAGCCTAGAATTTATTAAGTTTGGGGATATGCATATATTTTGGAGGGGTATCAAAGATTATTTATATTCAGCAAAACACAATTACGTTTTTGAAATGGACTGAAAACATAGCAACGTAAATCAAGCTGGTATTATACTTCTACTCTCCAAGCAGCTACTGTTCGATTGTTCATTTTACTACCTACAATAGTCTAAAGACTAGTCAGGTCACAATACAACCTAATACAAAGGAAAGGACATTAACTACAGGGTGTGTGCGTGTGTAATCGCAGTAAGATGGTAAAAGTACTGACTGATGACAACATGACAACTCATTTCGGGGATATGCATTTATATATTTATTCCATATATAGCAAAATAATCTGTCAAAAATTATGGCAAAAATTAATTTCCAGGAGGTATATGAATGCAGATTGTTTCAGAAAGACCAGTTTGAGAAAGGCAGTTTCTGCATTTAGATTACACAAAATCCACATGTGAAATATAGTAGCAATTGTTCAACATGTCACTGAATGCTTAAGCACTGCGACGAGGAAGGCAATAAAAATCTGAAGTACAGGATACAAAAAAGCACAAATAGAAGCACCCAGGCTTAGACAGAAGCTAAACCCAGTACTAGTGTCGAGAACAGGACAAATATAGGAAAGAAAGATATAATTGAAAAGATGGATTTAAGCCCAACACAAACCTCACCTCTTTGAAAAGCATCTTCAAGTTCCATAAGTAAACCCAGCCCTTCTCACTGGTAACTTCTGAGCGTCAAATCCCAAAGCTAACTTTTAAAGCTATGACAAATGCAGGCCTCCTAACAAGATAAATCCTAGAGTAAATGAGGCAACTTGAATTATGAAAATTACATTAACAGCTCTTCTATAGATATAATTGTCTTTGTAAAAGAAAATTTCAGGAAAGCTATGCAAGTTATTTTATTCCATAAAGGAAAAACTACATTACCTGTGAAGTGAGACTTGCCAAATTACCAGAAGAGCCATTACAAACATCTTCATTTCCCAGGAAATAATTTCATTAGACAAAACATGAAAACCAGGAGACTGCTAGAGTTCCTAATGGTTGTATATGTTTCTTACCATAAAGCTGTTAGCACTTTTTAAGAGCAGATGCGTACATAAAGAGCCTGTCTTATACACCCCAAATTTCTACGAAGGAGCCATATGAGGCTGTGGTCTGCCACCCCACCATTATCAGGGTGCCATCTGCTCCTCATGTAGTACATGTGTGGCTCCATGTTACTGCCCCAGCTGGACCTGCACTCCACCCAGTGTTCCAGGTGCCCCATCAAAGCCTTGTTAGTCCCAACAAGGAACAAATGGGAGAACTTCTCTTATACACTTAATTTCTCTCTGGACATATTATTACATAAAAACTTGTACAGCACTTACAGCAAGATACGCTGCATGAAAGAATTTGGAAAAGAAAATCAGAATTTAAACAGAAAAGTTCTTTTTTTCTTCATTCTGCTCAGGCCAACACTGATTCAACATTCCTACCCATGTATCACCCTCTGCAACAGATGAGAAAAATCTCCAGCAGAGCACCGTTACACACTCCAGCAATGAATTGTAGCAGAGGACAACGTGACTCTCATACATTTCATTTCACATACTGAGGAATTTATTCTGACTTGCAATGGATGATGCTACAAATAAAGCCTTACCTTAGTGTACCTCACCACAAGCATCACTCAATGCAGGAGACCGCAATTTGGAAAAGACATTGCCTTTACCAAACAAACTCAATCATGTCAGGTTCCAAAAAAATGTTGCAGCCAGAATGCAGTTATCATAAAAACCTACTGCCTAACAGTAAAACTACAGCAAAACGGTTGAAACTATATAAAGCAAGCTTTTCACTCATTCTCTGGAACACCTCAAAGTCTCTCTCAGGCTGCTAGAAGCCAGATGCAACTAGACTACGTGCAGCCACAGCACATATGAATTTGTTTTGGCAGACTGGTCTTCCTCGCTCGCTGAACCATCTCTCTCCACACGTATGAAGCGCATCCCTGCATTGTACCTCCAAGTCTTTCTATGGCACTCTTCCAACCTTCTTCACCCTGCCAATACAAAGCACATTGCCCCTCACCAAAGAACCAAGGCATTCGTGCTGTGAATGATCTGACAAAGTAAAATACTACTGGAGGGACACTCCAGTGACTATTTTTAGCTGGAGGTAAGTTACTTCCCAAAAAACAGTACTAACGTTGAGAGCAACAGTTCATGAAAAGCAACATGCCAACTGAGGATGGGACCGAGAGCACCAGATTTCTTTCAGAGGGAGTAAGACAAACCAGACACTTATGGCACTTTACACCACAATTAATTTCAAACATGTATTTTTTTCTGTGTCAATTTTAAAAATCAGGCCACAAACCAGAATTGTACTCTAGGTTAGTGTTCTGTATTCACACTAATCTACTCAAATTTAGGATATTCACCCCAAAACCTGCTATTATCCCCAAGGCTGTTTTGTTGTTAGCATGTCTAGCCTAGAGAGAAATAAGTTACATTTATCTGAAGGAAAAGTTAAGGAATAAAACCGTAATAAAACATGGTACATATTCACTATATGTAATTATAAGAAATGTTTTTGTGCGTAAGTTACTTACATATTAAGGATAACCCTCTCCTTGCCAGCCCACAGCTGGGGGCAGGAAATCCTACAGCAAACATACACACAAAATTCAAATCTCTTATCGTAACAGGATCCTCTTCAGTAAAGACATATGATTCTGGTATCGTGGTAAGACCTCAGCTACAAGAGGTTGTCTAAGGCACTAGCAGCATTTTAGCTGGATGAAATACAATGATTTAAAATTAAAAAAAAAAAAAAAACACAAACCCCAAAACCCAATATAGTTCTCTTCAGACCTCGTCATCACTACCATCGAGCTCTAGACAGTCGAAGCACTCCCTAACATACAGGGCTACCCCTCCACCTCTCCTTCCTCGCCTGTCCCTTCTGAAGAGCTTATAGCCATCCATTGCAGCACTCCAATCGTGAGACTCATCCCACCATGTTTCTGGCTGTCCCCATGTGCCGTAAGAAGAACGGGCAGGGAAGACGACCGACTCGGCTGAACGGGGAGCTCTGGCTGGGACTCAGGAAAAAAAGGAGAATTTATCACCTTTGGAAGAAGGGGCAGGCAACTCAAGAAGAGTACAGGGATCTCGTTAGGTTGTGCAGAGAGGAAATTAGAAAGGCAAAAGCCCAGCTAGAACTCAACCTCGCCACTGTCGTGAGAGACAACAAAAAATGCTTTTACAAGTATATTAATGACAAAAGGAGAGCCAAGGAGAATCTCCATCCTTTATTGGATGCGGGGGGGGGGGAACGTTGCCACCAAGGACGAGGATAAGGCTGAGGTACTCAACGCATCCTTTGCTCAGTCTTTAATAGTCAGAGCAGTTATCCTCAGGGTACTCAGCCCCCTGAGCTGGAAGACAGGGAGGGCGAGCAGGATAAACCCCCCATAATTCAAGAGGAAGAAGTTAACGACCTGCTATGCCACCTGGACGTTCACAAGTCTATGGGGCCAGATGGGATCCACACGAGGGTACTGAGGGAGCTGGCAGAGAATCTTGCTGAGCCACTCTCCATCATTTACCAGCAGTCCTGGTTAACGGGGAAGATCCCGGATGACTGGAGGCTTGCCACTGTGACGCCCATCTACAAGAAGGGCCGGAAGGAGGATCCGGGGAACTACAGGCCGGTCAGCCTGACCTCGGTGCCGGGGAAGATCATGGAGCGGTTCGTTTTGAGGGTGTTCACGAGCCATGTCCGGGACAACCAGGGGATCAGGCCCAGCCAGCACGGGTTCATGGAAGGCAGGTCCTGCTTGACCAACCTGATCTCCTTCTATGAGCAGGTGACCCACCTAGGGGATGAGGGAAAGGCTGTGGATGTGGTCTACCTGGACTTCAGTAAAGCCTTTGACACTGTCTCCCACAGCATTCTCCTAGAGAAGCTGGCGGCTCACGGCCTAGACAGGTGCACTCTTCGCTGGGTAAAAAACTGGCTGGACGGCCGAGCCCAGAGAGTTGTGGTGAACGAAGTTAAATCCAGTTGGCGGCCGGTCACGAGCGGTGTTCCCCAGGGCTCAGTACAGGGGCCGGTCCTGGTCAATATCTTTATCAATGATCTGGATGAGGGGATCAAGTGCTCCCTCAGTAAGTTTGCAGATGACACCAAGTTGGGCGGGAGTGTTGATCTGCTCGAGCGTAGGAAGGCTCTGCAGAGGGACCTGGACAGGCTGGATCGATGGGCTGAGGCCAACTGTATGAGGTTCAACAAGGCCAAGTGCCGGGTCCTGCACTTCGGCCACAACAACCCCAGGCAACGCTACAGGCTTGGGGAAGAGTGGCTGGAAAGGTGTCCAGAGGAAAAGGACCTGGGGGTGCTGGTTGACAGCTGGCTGAACATGAGCCAGCAGTGTGCCCAGGTGGCCAAGAAGGCCAACGCCATCCTGGCCTGTATCAGAAATAGTGTGGCCAGCAGGAGCAGGGAGGTGATCGTGCCCCTGTACTCGGCACTGGTGAGGCTGCACCTCGAATCCTGTGTTCAGTTTTGGGCCCCTCACTACAAGAAGGACATGGAGGTGCTGGAGCGTGTCCAGAGAAGGGCAATGAAGCTGGTGAAGGGCCTGGAGCACAAGTCTTATGAGGAGCGGCTGAGGGAACTGGGACTGTTTAGCCTGGAGAAGAGGAGGCTGAGGGGACACCTCATTGCGCTCTACAACTACCTGAAAGGAGGTCGTAGCGAGGTGGGTGTTGGTCTCTTCTGCCAAGTAACAAGCAATAGGACGAGAGGAAATGGCCTCAAGTTGTGCCAGGGGAGGTTTAGGCTGGACATTAGGAGAAATTTCTTTACTGAAGGAGTGGTCAGGCCTTGGAACAGGCTGCCCAGGGAAGTGGTGGAGTCACCATCCCTGGAAGTATTTAAAAGACGTGTAGATGAGGCCCTTAGGGACATGGTGTAGTGGGCATGGTGGTGTTGCGTTGACAGTTGGACTGGATGACCTTAGAGGTCTTTTCCAACCTTAATGATTCTATGATTCTATGATTTTCCATCACATGTCACTACATATGGTTTTATTAAGCTTTGTATTATTCTCTCCAGTTATCTCAAAATTACTAGAAAGGCTCAAAACAAGCAAGCAAACGAGATATGAATTGACTCTCGAGGGGGACACAACCCTAACCAGAGACAGCAGCTTGCACAATCCCACGAAATAAAATATAATCAGAACGTTACATACTCAAAAAAGTGGCCTTCCACTAAATACATGTCTTGTACAGGATCTGATAAATAAGATGTTCATCGGGAGAGACACATCCTAAGTGTCAGAGTATCACTGACATACAGAGAATAGTGGGCACTGTACTGTTAAAATTTTAGTATCTATACTTTGGTTGTTTAAAGAACATGGGGTGCCCCTTTCCCTTAAGCCAAAAGAGTCTAGATTCAGTGCTCTACAAAGCTCTTCTTTCTCAATCACAGATTATCACAAATTTACCATCCCAGTCACTAATATTCTTTTATATATTTTGAAGAGATATGAATATACATGCTTGGTAGTGACAAATTAAATCTGTCTGGGTCTCCTGACTAAGCTGGTAGTTTATTGCTTCACATTCCCACCTAACTTCCTGAGTCCATGCAGAAGTTTCTAGATCCTTACCCAGCCTAGCCAGCATCCAAGGACAGAGTTAACTTTCTTCCCTGTAGCTGGGGGGGGATTTGGCGGGGTGTGCTGTGTTTTGGGTTTGGTATGAGAGGAACCTTGATGGCCCATTGATGCTTTGGTTGTTGGTGGGTGGCGCTTGCACAGAGGACTTTTCGGCTTCCCATGCTCTGCCAGGTGCATGCGAAGCTGGCGGGGTGGGGAGCATAGCATGGTTGACCCAGCTGGTCAATGGGGTATTCCATACCATGTGACGTCATGCTCTGTATATAATTAGGAGTCGTGGTCTGGGAAAAGGGGGGCTCCCGCGGTTTGGTACACACGGGGCGTCGGTCGGCGGGTGGTGAGCAGTTGCATTGTGCATCGCCTGCTTTGTATATTCTATTATTGTTGTTGTTATCATTGTTATTATTACTGTTCTACTTTGTTTTATTTCTATTATTAAACTGTTTTTATCTCAACCCGCAACTTTTCCTACCTGTGCCCTCCCGATTCTCTCCCTCATCCTACTGGAGGAGGGGTGGGTGAGTGAGCAGCTGCATGGGGTTTAGTTGCTGGCTGGGGTTAAACTACAACAGCCAGAAATGCCACCCAGACAGGGATAACGCGGTCTGAAGATTTTCTCCTCATTCATAAAATCAGCGCAGTTCCTAGCTGGGAAGAGAGTCAACAGTAGCAGTTTTTTCAGACTGTTTCTTAGGTTTGTCTGTCAGCTTATGCCAAGAAAAAAATCTCACTTCGGCATAAACAGCTACAGCACCCCAGGAAGAGAGAGGAAAAAGCCAAGCAGTCCAAAGGAAAAACAAAGTTTTGTACAGTCAAATCATGCCACATTCCCCTGAGAACTGAGCATTAAGGATCCGGTCTAGTTTTAAAGTGTCATATCCAAAGACACTACACCTCTGCAAGAGAAAGCTGCCCAGCCCCATGCGAGACCATGAACACAAAGTAATTGACCAATTCTGCAAAGGCAAAGTATAGCCAGGAACCAACATATGCAAACATTGTCTTCAAAACTTTTCAGTTCTGTGCAGCAGATGGCTTAGTTATGCCAAAATACTTCTGAAGTACAAGATGTGTTCATTCATGGAAGCTCTTGCTACTTGATTCCCCCATTTGTCCTCTAGGACCAGGCTGCTGAGGCAGCCCTCTGCCAACATGTCATTTCTCCTCAGAAAAAAATTGTCAGACTGAAGTGGAAAAGTTGACATCATACCTGATGGCTCCAAACTCCACGTGGATTAGCACCCTTGGCTTAATCCCAAAAAAGCTTACACAGGAAAACAGGTAAGATGTAAAGAACCAAGGTTAATTTCAAGAAAAATTAGTAGTCACTGGCTAGGGAGATAGATGTCCTGGTTTTGTTGGCCAATGCCATAAACTTGCCCTGATATCTTTGCACCAAATATAAATAAGAAGCCTATGAATTTAGATCAAACCACTGACAGGACAGCGATGCAGAGAGAAACTGGCAGAACAAGAAAGAAGGATCTCCTGGAAACTCCATCTGCTACTGCAGTAAGGTAAGAATTATCTTTCAAATTTTTTCCTATGACTGATGGAAAAACCTTAGATTAAAACTCCATTCTGCCTGTAATACAGCTCCATTGAATATACTAAATGTATTCCAAAAAACCTAATCCTTACTTGTATGTTGGCAATATCTCATTTAAGACAATACCAATGTTCTTGTATCAAGCCAAAAAAACCCCAACAGGTCATGATTATTACCATGGATTCATCAAGAAACCAGCAATTACAGCATATGTTGCTTTGATTATCAGAAAGTCAGAAGAGAAAAGTGAAAAGGACGCTTTTCATCCAGGAGAGAAAAATAATCTAGTCAGTGGACTTTAATTACTCGTACTATGTGCAAGTAGTTTTAGAGATAACATATTGCAGGATGCATTCATTTGAGTGTATACACTGATGGATTTATTTTTCCTAATGCCTTGAAATCACTGAGTCTCCTGGACATGATGGCAAAAGTTATGGTGCAGCAAGTTCAGAGGACTGAGAAGGAAAGAGAAATGTGTGAGCTCTGTTAAACAGTGAAGAAAGTTTTCATATATGCTCAGGTTTATTCTTTTGGTGGTCCAAAATTTTTTTCCTTAAACCCAAAATCCTAGTAGATTGTCATCAGAATGTACATGGCCATAAAAAGCAGAAGTGTTTTAACGTGTAAATTTCTAATATGATAGCTGCAAAATAATTTTAGAAAACTAGATGACCCTCTAATCCTACACAGTTCACATTTGCATCAGCAGAAGTTCAAATACTACAAATACTATGGCATTTAGATATTCCCGAGAATCTTGACATCTGGTTTCTATACACACAAAGAGCTGTTATGGTTATTTTGGCTCAGTTTAAAAACAAACTACTGAACCACTGCAGCACATTGAAAAAAAAACCATTTAAAGTTGGTTTATGTGTAAGAACATATTATAACGTAGAATTATACATAAGGTTCCCCAGTGACTGTTTGCTTTACACAGGAAAGGTTAAACTGCTTAGAGAAACTGTTTTGTAAGATGCTAGAAAATGAACCGCATCCCATGTTTTATTGTTAGCCATTGCCATTCAGAGATCATACTACCCTGCTAAGATAAATATGAACTTGTTTGCATACACCCAGGTGAAATTTCGCACTGAGTAATAATAAACTACAAAGAAATTTCAAAAAAATGCTAATTAGCTTCCACATCCAGCATTCCAGAGCACAGTAAAATACTTCTGTCTAAGAAATAGCTGCATTTCCTGTTCTTTCAGCATTCTGCAGCATATGGATGAACAGCCAGGCTGAAGGCAGACTTTGACAGATTTAGACATTTATATACAAGGGGAAAAAAAAAAAATCTTTGCTGGTTGCCATTGGAAAAGTTCACATAAAGCACCAAACTGACAGATTGAACTGGTTGCTGATAATGAACTGATAAAAAAGAATGCATCTTCTTACAAAGTTGAAGTAAAACTTTCTTAACTCTTTGCTTATCCTATTTATCTCACATACACAAAACAGTTATTTTGCAACACCTACTTTTTCAGAGGCATCTTGAGAGAGTGACAAGGAGTCACTGGCAATAAAAACAATTCTCTCAATACATTTACTAAGGTGGACATACCAAAGTGGGCATTCATGGGTTTTATGCCACCCCTCATTCTTCCTATCTTCCATCTTTTGGTTATTAGCAATAAAACTAATGTAATTTTAGGTTGGCAATAACCGAAGTAATTACAGTTTTCAAAAACTGCTGTGTCCCTCTCTACAGTTTAAAAAACAACCTCAATATAATGTTTATATTACCATAGTTCTAAGCAGGCTTCATGATGATCCGGTTATGCTGCAGTGTTCCCAAATCATCCTGAGAAACGATCTCTAGCCTCAAGACTTCAACTTCACAGCAAGCTTTAAAGAAAAAAAGCAGAAGGAAGAACCCCCACAAACAGAAGGCAAGCAACAGATTGGCTTGGTAGACCTGTACAGAGCATTAGCTCCACACTGCTTTTCCTCCCTTGCCTTTCTGTAATTCTGTTTGAAGTCCTTGTCTGCTGTTCAATATTGCTCTTAGTCACCTCCTTTTCAGAAATACCTTCTTTTCTGTATGACATATAAATGTAAGGTGTAAGAGCATATTTTGAGACCTAATAAGAGGTTTTATTTTCAGAAACTGACTTCTGCTTGTGTGTCTAGTTTTCACAACAATTTGTTGCAGAGCAACAAGTAATTATTTGGATTTGACTCTTATGTCAAGTGGCTACAGGCATGTTATTCTTTCAACATTCAACAGCAAAGCAGAACAAGCCAAAAAAGACAACCTAGAGTTAATCACCTCTGTTTTTACTCAAACTTCTCCAGAAAACAAACAAAGCAAGCCAAAAGAAAAAACAAACAACATTGTATTCCTGTGGCATTTAGCACATGCTAGTTGTCAGGTTCATAGGTTCAATGACAATAAAAAAGTTAGACTACAAGAAGACAACGTAAGTTTCTCCCCATTTTCTTTTAATCAGAAAATGTCTAGCATTTTGCAAATTTAAAAATTAGCGCTAGCACTATAGCACTACTATAACACTTATACAGAAGTGTTATAACAGCAAACCTGAAGGTTAGTCTTTAAATCTGAAGAAATTAATATTTATACGTAACTGTGCCAGCAAACCAGCCATACTTTTTCAGAGGCACACTAAACACAGCATCGAAGCACGGCCATTAACCATGTAATTCAGTTCACACAGCAAGGTGAGAAAACATTCACTGCTAACAGACTCTCTCCACACTATCACTATCTACCCATGACGTGTAGCATCAATTGCAACTATCAGCTGAGAATTATTACAATAAGAACTCTGCAAACTCTGCATCTTCTTACAGGTTCACTCAAACCTGTAAGTTGGCAGAATTTTTAAAGCATTGTAAATGAGAACCCAATTGCATTCCCATTCCAAATGCGATGGACAAGCCTTTATCCCATAAGGAACAGTGACACAAGGATGGAATGAGTGTCCATCTAGCCCAGGGTCCCATTTTCAGCTGTGGAACGCAGATACCCAAAGACTACAGTGATAGCTGGAATCTGGCAAGCATTACCTGTAGCTAAGCTTTCTGAACTAGAGCAGTATCTAGGACTTCACTTACTCCATTACTGGACTTCACTCGTCCAGTTGCTTCCTGAAAACTGTAAATGTGGGGCATCTGCAGCATCCGAGGGGAAGATGCTCCACAGATCAGTCACGTGCTGAAGAAAAACAGTGAACCTTTTGTTTGTTCTGACCCGGCTTTGTACAATGCCCCTTACTTTTTGTACCATGAGAAGAAACATGAATCTCTTCCCTGCTCACCACAGTACTCTCACATAAGCATCTGTCATGTCACTTCTTTCTGTTTTGCCTCAAATGTCAGAGCTGGTAACGAGCTAAACAGATTGGCCTCATCTAGGTGTTCGCACTGAGTTTGCCTGTTACACACAGGATCTACAAGAAGGGACACTTCAAACTGAAACAGAGACAACAAGCACCAGAGGGGATGGGAGGAAGGTGTAAGCAGCAATGCTTGCTGAGGAAGATGCATCTTCCAATGACTAATGACAGCCCAGAAGGTTCTCTGGCATGCGCAGGATATCGGTGAGCACGCTTGAGCCTCAAGATATTCTCCAGAAATTTGTCACAAATATTCTGTAAGCATGTACATACTGAAATATTTCGGGGGTGGGGTGGAGACAGGGGCAGTTGGCCCCCTCCAGCAAATAATGAAGAAAATTAAGAAAGATTAGAGTGTCTGTTTTAGCAACCAAATCTTTACCGATGTCCTCTGCTAAGAGGACACTGAAGGATGCTATGGCATATTGTTTACATCAGAGGCAGATGTAAATACAAGTATCTTTAAATACACACTGACACTTAAAACAGGTTTTTACTTGCAGACTAAAAATTGGAAAATAACTCAAGAAATCAAGACAACGGACTGTAGTAAACAAAGCATAGAACTCATTAAGATTTTTTTATCTATATATAAGAAAAACTTCACGACTCAAAGGACCATCACATACATCAACTCTGAGTAAAGTCAGAGGCACACAATGCACAAAGCTTGTTTAAGCAGGGGCAAGTCTAACGAGAACAGAGAAATTATGCCCATTCAGCCTAACTTCACCAGAACCTTCAGAGCAGTCACAGCTGGACTGTTACCCCATAGAAAGACCTGGGCAAGGCCTGCATGAACCAGCAGAAAAGCACTACTGTGAACCTAACACCTTGGTTATTTTACCCCTGGAGCCGAGTAGCACTTACACGATTTATTAGCAATCATACTGAGTGTTTTGCAGTAGCATTTGTTATATGCTTCAAAGCACAAAATAAAAACCATGACTCAGGAAAATGAGGTAAGAAGTGGACTTTCACAGTTAATGTGTAGTGATTTAATGCACAATAATCTTGGTTCATGACCACATATTTGAATTTAAATGAACTTTCAAGACAACTAATATTTTAAGAAATTTGCATTTTTAGCATAGAAACCAATGGAACTGAGAGTTGTCACCAAACTGTAGAATTGGAAAATCCCATTTTCCTCACTGTAGGCAAAAACAAAAAAAACTTGGACTTGTTCTGAAGAATATGACTATAAAGGAGGAATTAAGAAAAAGAAAAGACTTTGGGCAAAAAGGGTAAGAGAAGTCTGCATACACGTTTGGAAAATAAGGTTTAAAAGACAGAAGAGGAGCCAAACACCAGACCTGGAAATGGAAGTTATAATCCAAACTGGGTTTTGCTAATTTTGTTATGAAGTTGCTTTTTGTTATGTTATAAAACTTATTTTCAGATTCATCTAGAGCTGTCACTATCCAGCCAAACTGGAGTGTGGAACCAATCAAATTCATAATTCATCTTTACAACATGCTACATACATGTTTCCTCAATTACTTACTCATAAAAGTAAAAAAAACGGTATGCCAACTAAATAGGTAATCTGGATAAATTCAAGTTTTGCAAGTAACTTTTTCTTCTTTGTAAAGCGAAAACAATTCAGGCTACCTAAGACCACACAGAACCTCCATTGGATCCTCACAGAAAGATTTTTGATGTTTTGCAGCATTGGCATGTCTTTCTCCTTTCTTGAATTCTTCAGCAGAGTCAACTTTACAGATCTTCACAGACATACAACTGTTGATGCAGCTTGAAGACTAGAGAAAACACTACCAACACAACAAATCATCCAAAGAAGCAGCCTTCATATTTGTACTGGCTTTCCCTATTTGTATAGAAGTGTTCATCTGCATCTAAGGAAAAGCAGAACGTTTCAATCAAGAATATCTGATGGGATGCTTTCTTATCCTTTACCTCTTTCATAAAGGCTTGCTTATAAATTCCTGCATTTCAGTTTTCAGCTTTACTATACATAACCTCCCCTTTGCTGAAAACATGTCTCAAAGAAACTTACTCTAATAATTTCTTATTTAAATAAAATTTTTTTTCTACCAAAGCTTGCCCATTTTTTTGGGGAAGAAAAAAAAAAATCATTAAAACATAGTAAATGTTTCCATATCAAGTTCTCTGCTTTTTACAAATCCATTATTAAATGGTCATGTTGGGGCAGTATGAGCAAAACCATGTAACTCCAGCTACACTTTTAGGCTGCTGATGTGATACAGATTGTAACCTAAAGCATTGCTAGGCTGGCGACATTTTGCTAAGGAGCCATGATATGAAGAAGCACTAAGCTGAAAACTATATTGATTAAATAAGACAAGGGGGAAAAAAAAAGAAAAGGGAAAGAGAAATGAGGAGGCCCCCAAGTAAACAGCAGAACTTGCACCCTCTTAACTCTTGCAGCTGAAATTTGTCGCCTCATTCAATTAGTGTTTTCTCTAACTGTGTTTCTTTCAGTTTTCTAATTTCTATTCAAGTGATTAAAAAGCCATTTTACTAACTTTTTCATTACTCAGAAGCTGTGCAATATAGTATTGAAAAAATCAAAATAAGATGAAAAAGCGGAATAAGCCAACAAATGAATTAAATAAGGAACGGACCTCCCTGATCTTAATTCTATTTTAACTTTCATATCATAACTTGTGAACAATGAGAAAACTATCAGCTTTGGCCCTGGCAACGCTGCTGCTGCTGCATTAATATCTTTTACCAACATTAGCACTAAATCCCTCTGTGGCCATGGAACAGTTCTAGGCCTTTAACAATATGGTTACGGCCTTTAATTTTAGCCTGCAACTATATGATTAAGTTTAATAAGATTGTGGTCTACCCTGTGACTCACACAAGAAGTCATCATGAACATTTGTTGCACTAGATCCATAACACGCCCATCTCGCATGTGGAAAATGAAGGTAACATTTCACTCTCACAGCACTCCCTTATTGCAAAGCATTGCAGTATGGAAGAACATTGTGAGAACGAAGCCATGAGTGTTTATAAAGCACTTAGAGATTCTTGGATAAAAGATATTACAATTAAAAGTTAAATTACTCCAAACTAGTGGGAGGCATTTTGCATCCTTCCCTAACAGAGCTCATACCCCCACGGACAGCACCACCGCTACAACGTTCCCCACTTCCACAGAGCCTGCAGGGACAGAATCCAAGTTAATTCCAACGTTCAACCCTGCCTGAAGTTACAAATCTGAAACCATTGCAGCTGAGGAAATTCAGCTTTCTTATTTAACTAAGGCTGAGACACACTAAATCTGAAACTTTCAAGCTCACTTAGTCTAGGAATCAATACGGTAACCCTTCAGTGAGCTTAAAAAGTATTGCTACCATAACTTTTTATAATTTTAAACAATCAATACTTGCAGAAAAAAATATCATGACTAAGCAGTAAGAAAGGTTACTGAGACATTCAAATAAAAAAAATTGTGAACACCTGTTCACAAAAATTTTATTATCATCTGGCTTTTTTATTACTGTGAGCCAAGTTAAAAAAGCCCAGCAAGCTTTGCTGAAATAATTTTTCATGTATACAGCAATCATTTCATACAACAGAAGAGCTATATTTCACATTTTAAAGCGCACTACATCTGAAGCTCTACAAACACACTGTAGTGGTCTCCATACTGAAAGAAAAATGGCTATAAGGAGGCACTGACATGAGTTTATTGTGCAACAATCCATACGTACATTATCTTTTGTCCTGAAAAGACTACAACTCTGTTTAAAATTAGACTCTTGGTATTATTGAATATGGGGAAGACAGTGATAGCCATAAAAATAAGTTACACACATCAGCTATTGCATAATTTGGTAGCATCAAAAGCTATCCCTAACTTGCTTTTATCATCAAAAGAGGCAACTGAAAAATAGTAGCTTCAACAATCAGTTCGGTGAAGACATTACAGGCAACTATGGAATGAATGGGGAAGTAAGTTGATCTTCCACACTTTTACTAGAAGCTTGAAGCCAGAGCAACAAGCTGGCAAAATTATAATATGATACCTAGGGAGCAATGGCTACATATGTCACACCACATTTTGTTAACTGCACTGGACACTTGGTTATGAAGCATCCTTCAACAGTGGCTGGATGGTTCAAGCAGTAAGTGTTCTTAAACATGCCTTTGACATGGGCAAGCTAGATGCTAAAAATCTGAAAATCCACCCAAGACAGAAAATACTGATTTACAGCAATCAGTTGGTTAAGACTTGACCATATAAAACCATGGCAATTCTAACCAGCCTTACACTGTAACTTCCCCCCGCCTCAACTAAACATGCAAGACTTGCAGAACCATCTTCAGCTTTTACACAGCCAAGTTCCAGGCAGTCAGTCTCCCTCCCTGCTTTTCTGGTTACTCAAAACAAGAGAACTGCCTGTCTTTATCATCTCTGTTGACAAGAGAAACCTACCCTGACAAAACCTAAAGTATCCCTTCCCAACAGTCTTCTAAAGGTTGCACACAACAGGGAAAGTTAACATGCTGAATACAGAACTACAAGAAACCAAAAAGCAGCCAAACAAACAAAAAAAAAAGTTTATTACAATTACATAACATTACATTCAGAGTCTGGGGAAAAAAAAACATACTTCAGGTAAAAACCTGGTAGATCTTACAAATAACATCTTCCTCCTTTTGCCATCTAAATAGGAAAGGCAAGTAGCAAAGGTATATCGATAGTTTTAAAATAGGTAAAAGCTCAAATGTATTAGCATTTCACAGAATCATAGAATAGGTTGAGTTGGAAGGGACCTTTAAGTAAGTCTTGTCCAACACCCCTGCCATGGGCAGGGGCATCTTTCACTAGATCAGGTTGCTCAATAGATTTCCCTACTTAAAGCATTAAATTCTATCCTGGCCTTGACTGGGCTGCTCATGCTTTTTCAGAGCATAGTATTGCTGCCAGTGGTTGCATAAGAGAATTACTGAGATTTTCAGAAATGTCACCAGAAGTAAAAAAACATAACCCTAGGAACAAAACGGAAATTCAATTATCTGCAACTTTTCCCAGATACATTATTTTTCACAAGCAATAACCTGGAATTATGTTTATTTTTAAGATGCTCCCTCTAAAGCAAAAATTCATTTAAAAAAATTATTATGCATTTGTACAATTTCAATTATCTATAAGTACACAATTCACTTTCTGCAATGTCTGGCAGATAAAAAACAGACAAGTAATACAAGGGGCCTGGTGCATTTGGAAACTTCCTTCCATCTTCAGCTAAAAAAAAATAAAGATCAGATAGGCTCCAAATACAGAGTTCTGCTGTGAGTCTAATGCAGGCCCTCTAGCAGCGAGATTATGTGATTATTTCTGGATGCCGCAGTCATGTGGTTGCACAGCAAAGCTTTTGTCGGAAACATGACACAATCCCATTGCACTCAAACTGCCAGCAGCAACTTGCAGTTTTGCATTTTCTTAAAACACACCCACAGTGACGGTAAAGAAATACCAGCTTTTCAGTGTTACGGTCTCAACTAGTCAGAGAGTTTATATTCCTTGTTGCAGTAAATCCAAAGGCTCGTTTCTCTCTTGTTTTTTACTGTGTATCACTTCAGGTACAGGTTCGCTGTAGCCCACTATACCACAGAGCATTAATATCCACCTCCCCCAAACTACCCCTGCTTGAAGAAGCCTGGCTAAAGACTGCAGAAAAAGGAATTTTGAAAGTTTTGGTTAGTATTTACTCTTACAATATCTTTTCCTCAGGTACAAACAGAACTTACAATAGCCAAAATACATGATACTATGGCATCTATTTGGATATTGTATTATTCAAGGTTACCCCTTCAGTCAGAGACAGATATGTTTTTCAAACATTATAATATAGTCCCTCATTGTACTTTTCAGAAAAACACCGGACTTGCTAAAAATATTTCACTGTATTACATCTTAAAGACCAACTCACTTTTTTATCTTTATTTAACTACTTCTGCCTCTCAAACTGCCTTAAACTAAGAATATTTACACATTCAAGTGCTTTACGTATTAGAAACAAGGAAGTAGTTAAAGCACATACAGAATACTAACCACTAGGTATACAATTGACAACTTCTATAAAAGCTGACTACAAAATTAAGTATGTTAGATGCTAAACAACAGAATATATTTATAATAGAACAGGCTATGGAAATACACATATTTGGCTCCTATCACATGACTCATCACTTGTTTTCTTTTACCTATAAATACTACATACTCACTGCCAGGTACATGGACTACTAGAAAATACTTGATCTAATTACCTGATTTCAGGATAATTGGCATTTGGTCATAAAAATCAAATCTTGTAATTTGGTACTTGCATGGTGTATTTTTGCAGCACTTAGTTTCCTTTCTGAAAGCTCGTAAAAGAAATGCTCAGCAAATAAAACCAATTCCCATCTAACAAAGTTTAGCAAAATGCTATTAAATACAAAACCTCATATTTAAAGTCACAGAAACCTACACCCACTGTAGGAGTGCTCCAGAATACTGAGGAAAGGATTCTGTAATGAAGACACTCCTATTCCCAGATTCAAATCAACTCATGTAACAACCTTAGGAGTGGGCTTTCCTGTGTCCGTGAACACATCTAACTCATTTGCTGGGGGACCTAAAGCAATCAAAGAGCATAGTTCAACCACCAGTCTCTGCAGCCCTCCTAGGAGAAAGCTCCTAAATTGTGGCTGTAAGTGGCATCTTAACACCCGTCAGTAGGGCTCTTGGCTAGAAGTGGAGTCAGAAGTGATTTACAAACAGTAATTCTTACAGAGTTTATACTTCAGCCTTTGCTAATTCCTGTAATAAAAGTGCAAGTTATATTGGCAAAAACATTCTTTGCCTTGTTTCTGTTAGCCCGACTGAAGGCCATAGGCTGTACCAGCACAACTCTTCCCCCTGAAGCCCTCCCCAAACTCCTTAGAAGTTTTTTTTTCTGATATTTATTATAACAGCAAGGTGTATGATTTCATCCCATCACAGCCAACATCCCCAGGACATCAAGGCTTTGCTGGTATACCTGGCTCAACCCAGTCCATGTCTGCATGCAGAAGCTCAGAATAGCATACAGGGGGTGAGACAGAGTTTAATGCACACTCAACTACAGCTGAATGCATGAGCAGCAATTTGCCTTTTTTCCTCAGGAACACACTAAATGAGCCAAGCTGTAACATGCTCTGTTGTAATTGGTTAATGACTTTAAAGTTCTAAAAAAACAACTCAGAAAATGAAGAGCATCTGCATAATGAAAGCTTGAAAAATAATATTTTGCACTTTTGATATCTACAGGTCTCAGTTTAAAGAAAAAGTGGAGCTATCAGATTCAGACAAGTAACAGCACACAATTGTTAAGCATCCTGCTTGCGGTCAAACAGAACACTTAATAGCTACAACACGGAACGCTGAGAACTCAGAAGTTATCTGAAGCTCCTGGGAGTTGTGTTAAACAAGGGTGGATATGAGATAAAATGCAGCTCCAAGTCTCAAACTGGACAGCCAAGACCAGTGCCTCCTTGCTATCTTCTTGTATTTTTGTACAGCATCTATAAAACCATTCTATATATGGCACAGACACACACCACCTTTTAAAACCTTTAAAGTTACAAATATGCCACAAAAAGCATCTTATTAATTTGACCAGTTTACAATAAACCACGAAAACTAATAAAAATATTTTTAAGATAAAGGCCTGAAGTTTACAGAAATACTGTTTTCCCAATAAGCTGAAATAATACTTCTGAGAGGAGGAGAAGAAACAGGTAGGAGAGAAAAACTGCTGCATTTCGAGAAGAATGACCCTGTGCATAGATGCAGCATTAAATGTAAAGGATCCTTTATCACTTTTTAGGATGGATTGTTTTCTTAAACCTAAAAAGTTTCAGATACTTTGCAACTGATTCCCACATTATCTTAATTCTTACACATTCTAGCATTTTTCTCCCACTATAATTATATAACCAAACTAAACCTTCTTTATATCAGTTCCTGACTGTCACTGTTACTACCCTCCTAAGGCATCAAATAGAATTTAGATATTTACTGTGCATTTCAAAGGCTTTCAACTTAGAGTAACACATCCAAACCCATTGATCAAACATTTCTCAAAACTAGTTTTGAGCTGAAATATAAATCTGAAGATACAATCTTTCAAGCAGGTCACCATGCAGTCTCAAGCAGAACCCTTCAAGACAGGGAGAACTAATGCTGACTGATGGCATAAATACCATTTTGAAAGAGCAAGACCAAGAGCAGGTGGGACAATCATCTTAGTTCACAGTAAACATGTAAATTCTGTGTGCTATTAGGATGGGCAAAACAGTCCAAGTCTGAATAAAAGTGTCACAAGACTCATTTGGGACTATGCTAAAGTATTACCTGTGACTGCAGTGTCTAGTAAGAATTTTTTCTTGGCTTCATGAGTTAATTGTCACTAAAAAATTCCAGTTCACATCCATAAAACAAACATTGCATTTTGAACACAGCACTTGATAGTGGATATTTTGTCAAGGCTGGCTATTAACATTCTACCCAGCATCCTAAGCTGCTCTCATTACACACACCTTTAAAAAAAACCAAAAAATTACAGCATTAATAAGCCTGCCAGAGATTACAGGTTGCAAAGTGACTTTTTTCATCAATATGCAAAAGGTATTGAAAGTAAACAGCATAGATCATTAAGGTTGGAAAAGACCTCGAAGATCATCGAGTCCAACCGCCAACCCAACACCACCATGCCCCTAAGCGTCTCATCTACATGTCTTTTAAATACTTCCAGGGATGGTGACTCTACCACTTCCCTGGGCAGCCTGTTCCAAGGCCTGACCACTCTTTCAGTAAAGAAATTTCTCCTAATATCCAAGGTAAACCTCCCCTGGCACAACTTCAGGCCATTTCCTCTCGTCCTATCGCTAGTTACTTGGCAGAAGAGACCAACACCCACCTCGCTACAACCTCCTTTCAGGTAGTTGTAGAGCGCGATGAGGTCTCTCCTCAGCCTCCTCTTCTCCAGGCTAAACAGTCCCAGTTCCCTCAGCCGCTCCTCATAAGATTTGGGCTCCAGGCCCTTCACCAGCTTCGTTGCCCTCCTCTGGACACGCTCCAGCACCTCCATGTCCTTCTTGCAGTGAGGGGCCCAAAACTGAACACAGGATTCGAGGTGCGGCCTCACCAGTGCCCAGTACAGGGGCACGATCACCTCCCTGCTCCTGCTGGCCACACTATTTCTGATACAGGCCAGGATGGCGTTGGCCTTCTTGGCCACCTGGGCACACTGCCGGCTCATGTTCAGCTGGCTGTCGACCAGCACCCCCAGGTCCTTTTCCTCTGGGCAGCTTTCCAGCCACTCTTCCCCAAGCCTGTAGCATTGCCTGGGGTTGTTGTGGCCGAAGTGCAGGACCCAGCACTTGGCCTTGTTGAACCTCATACAGTTGGCCTCAGTCCATCGATCCAGCCTGTCCAGGTCCCTCTGCAGAGCCTTCCTACCCTCCAGCAGATCAACACTCCCGCCCAACTTGGTGTCATCTGCAAACTTACTGAGGGAGCACTCGATCCCCTCGTCCAGATCGCTGATAAAGATATTGAACAGGACTGGCCCCTGTACTGAGCCCTGGGGAACACCGCTCGTGACCGGCCGCCAACTGGATTTAACTTCGTTCACGACAACTCTCTGGGCTCGGCCGTCCAGCCAGTTTTTTACCCAGCGAAGAGTGTACCTGTCTGAGCCGTGAGCCGCCAACTTCTCTAGAAGAATGCTGTGGGAGACAGTGTCAAAGGCTTTACTGAAGTCCAGGTAGACCACGTCCACAGCCTTTCCCTCATCCCCTAGGTGGGTCACCTGCTCATAGAAGGAGATCAGGTTGGTCAAGCAGGACCTGCCTTCCAGGAACCTGTGCTGGCTGGGCCTGATCCCCTGGTTGTCCTGCACATGGCTCGTGAGCACCCATGTGAGCGCAGAAACACAAGAAAAAAATTTTATAGTATTGTTTAGCCTTTTTGGACTCATTTGATGAGCAGGTTTGTTCACTGTAACTCTCAGCCCTTACAAAGGCTCTGATTAGCCATGGGAACTGCCCTGTGTGCCAATCAGTAACAGGCTGAATAAAACTAAAGCAAAAAAGAAAATGTACTGCAGACTTCCTTTTCTGGCTTTCAATAATTTCTCTTTACTCTGCTTCTGCCAGATTAATTCACCTGTTTAATTCCTGGACTTCACATTTACGTCTTGTAAATATGCAATTTTAACTTCACTGAGTGTACATCTCTAATTATGCTGATATGTAGCAATATGGTACCATAACTCCCTCAAGTAAAAACTGATGAAGCTGCATCTGGTTTGTTTTAAAGGGAACTTGAACAGAGCACTAAAATGCATCTAGTACCCTATTTATCTCGGGAGGTGTTAAGATACTGAGTGATGAAGATGACCTGCATTCTTCACTAAACATTTATCTGATGGTCTGGTAATTTTACTTAATGTTGAGTCTGCTCACCAACTTTAACTTTTAATTTTTCCTGTGTTAAAGTAGAAGCCCTGATACATCTCTGTTTATAGTTTAATGCATCTGCTTACCCACGCAGACAAACAGTTCCACAGTCAGATTGTATCAATTTGCTCACAAGAGGGAGTCTGTAATTAATAATAATATCCTCTACGGACAAATTAATACAGAATTCTTTCATTCTGTAACTCTCACTCTGTAAATACAGGTTACAGAGACACAATATTCCAAAGACACAAATTTCCAAATCCTCAAATATAGTCTCTCCGATAGTTTATCTATTCAGCTCAGCACAAGAATAGTCCGATAGTCAGAGTGGCATTAGCTCATTACACAAACCCTTTCTAAAAAGCAACAGCAGACACCACTACCATCAGCAGCCCATTTTCATAGTTGCTCTAAAAAAACCCCCCACAGTCTCACTTTATTTTTTTCCAGAGAGGTCCCGAACTTAGTTTAAAAGGCCAACTTGCACTTTCAACCCCACCAGCCTGATCAGGACTAGGGCTGGAAAGTACAAACAAGCTATAACACATACTAGTTTCTATCACTAGCGTCCTAACCATCTACATGAAGCCCTTAAAGATGCTTAAGCATCCTTTACCTTTAAATTCTTGGTAAATCCCTCCCTCTGAGCAGCAGACTAGGTCTTCTTACTTCATAAAACAGGTCTGGCCTCACATTCATCCTCTATCTGCAGTGGCTTTTTGATCCTAACCAGTATCAGCTGTCCTGTGAAAGAGTCTGTGGTGGGTTGACCCCAGCCAGCAGCCAAACACCCACCCTGCCTTTCACCCACTCCCTTCTCCCAGAGGATGGGGTGAAAAATAGAAGAAAGGCAAAAAGATTCATGGATCAAGATAATGACAGTTTAATAAGAAAAGCACAAAGGAATTCGTTCACTGCTCCCCATCAGCAGACAGATGTCCATTCGCTTCCTGGGAAGTGGGGCCCCAGCATGGGTAATGCTTGCTTGTGAAAACAAATGCTATAACCACAAACATGCCCCCGGCACCGCTCCTCCTTTCCCTGAGCTTCCACTGCTGAGCACAGTGTCATACAGCATGGAATATCCCTTTGGTCAGCTGGGGTCAGTTGTGCTGGCTGTGACCCCTCCCAACCTCTCGCCAACCCCCAGCCTACTCACTTTTTTTGCTGTGTTACCAGCACTGTCTTAGCCACCAATGCAAAGCACAGCACCATACAGGCTGCTATGCTGAAAGTTAACTCTCCATCCCACCAGACCCAGTACAGAGTTATTGCAAGATGTCTCTGAGCCTCCAGGTACCAGCGTAAGACTTGTTTCTTCAATCCCAGGATCCTGACTACAAAATAACTTTCCATCACTAACCTGAAAAATAGGAGGGGGAGGATGAGGACCTTTAAAAGGGACTCCCCATTTTTAAACAGGCATTTTCAGAAATTTTTTTAACATATTAACTGTACATAACTTCCTTAGCTAAAAGTCCGTGACAATTTCTTGAAGTCACTTCACATCTTCCCTACCACAGACCAGAGGACCAGAAATGCCAGAGGCAGGCTTGATAGAAAAAGCAGGCTCATAGCAGCGACGTATGATTTGTAAAGTGTGTGTTTTGTTTTGTTGGAGTTGTTGTTTGGTTAGTTAAAAAAAGCCAAAACACTATAAAGCAAATTCATCACAAGACACTTAGGCATTACTAGGCAGAAAGCAAAAGAGGAATGCAAGATACTCCTTAGTAAAGTTTTTATTATTCATTCTTTCCAGTCCTACCACTTTTGTGCAAGTCAGTTCAGACAACTTTGGGGTTATACTTTGGGTTTTATACTATCGTCCTCTTGCTTTCGAAAGTTATGAAGCCAGAGACACTTTTTTTTTTAACGTTAATGCTCCTCTTCTGGGGAGCAAGGGTATCCCAGATGTGTATTAATCTGGTTGCCAATTTAGGTGCTCATTGGTGCTGCACTCAAAATGCTGAACAAAGTTTGTACAGGCATTTCTTGGCTAGAGGAGATATATATTCAACAGAGTCTGATGTACACATTCAGTCTGGCTTGGTTAAACACAGGTTGCTCTCAAAACATTTTGTTACTCAGATTCAATTACCCTGCATGCAGTTACTGTCTCAAAGGACTTGTTCAGTAGAATATATTCAAAACTTGTATTCAATACTAAAGCCATGTATTAATGTTTGCTTCATGATAGGAGAAATGCAGAGACTCAACCATCTGTAACATTCAGATTCAGAGTTCTGCATATATTTCAAGTCACCTTATTGTGACTATTTTCATAAGTTAATACAAAAAAATTAAACACGAAACTTGGAAGACTTTATGTACCATCTGAGATCAGAATTAATGAACATTTTACTACGAATCTGGGACAGATTCAAATTTAAAGTGAACCACACTGTTTATTGCCAATATTCAAGTTAAACCACAACAACTACATTAACAATTTTGCCATCAGTTGGCATATAGTTAAGTCCCAGGATTTTTAATTAAAGTGGATTTGGAAGAGAATTCTTTAATCAAAACTATCAATTATCTGCTATACAAACTAACCAACTTTAGGCAGGTTTCATTATAATGGACATTAAAGATGAAGTACAAGGGGGAGGCTTTTACTTTTTTTAAATGCATCTTTGTACCTTTTGTTTTCTTCCACAGAATTGTGAAACCCTGAAGATGACAAACTAAGATGATGGGACATCTTTCTAAATAAACTTTGTCAGGATGCTTTTTCATTGTTAAATTCTGCTTAGCTAATGACAACCTATTCTCCACAATTTCCTCCTTGAGCCATTACCATAATAAAACTTGGTGACATTTAGAGCCAAGGAAATCCATCTGCTAACACATGGACAGCTAGTATCTTTGACAGCCTAATTTTCATCAAGGACAGGAGAAGAAATGATCTCTTGCTAACACCACATATATCACAAATGAGATCAGCCTGTGCTTTTCATTATTCTACATGGATTACATTCGGAAAGGAAAACGTACTGCTGCATTAATACATCTCATTGTGCATCAACATCATTTGTAACTGTACAAGTTTGAAGGCAGAAACAAGTACGTAAGGGAAAGGGATTTCTTAAGGGAAATCAGGAAATGAGCGGGAGATGACTCAACTGATGAAGTCAGATTTGTAACTTTCTTCTTATGTATAAATTCAAAGAGAATTCAAATTTAATTCATGTGTTTAAAAATTCAGAAGAGATGAAGATACACGTTAGTCCATAACAACAGGTCCCTATCCCAGCAGTGCCTACTTACAAACTCCAAAAGCACTATAAATGTTATAGGTTGTATAGAAGAGACAAATCTTCGCATAACCAATAGCATAGCCCCAGTTTGTATATTGAAAGACAAAAGCTCTTGTAAATTCCCTAAAGTACTGTAGAGAAAACAAAGAAACATATTAAGAAGTGAAACAAGGTGGACTTATTGAACATTTTGTCATACTGCCACCATAGGAAGCTCAGTCCCCCCATCCGGTTTCACCCATCTCTGGGGTAAGAGCAGCGCCAAACTCCCCTTCACACACCCTGTGTTATCCTGTGATCCTCACAAGCACATCACGTGCATTTAAAAAAAAAATATTAAAAATTTCACATCTCCCTCCTCAGGTCCATGTATAGCCATGGGTGTATCTACAAGGACACAGGCATATCTACAAGAAACATGCTAACCAAATAAATTTATTCTATGTTATCATAGAAATTAGAAAATAATTGTTATGAGATAGGAAGCAGGATTTTCTTCCACCTCATGCATCAACAGCATTGTTACCAGATTTCAATTACAAAAGTGTCTGCATCTCGTCTCTGCATCTCAAACCATCAAGTATTCAATATTTGAGAATACTGACCTAATCTTAGGTATAACAAAACAAACACAAATAAAATAAGCCATGATCATATAGAAAGAGGCTAATTCAGTGCAAATACATGATTAACAACTTATTTTGTTTGCAGGCTACTGTATGTTGTGGTCTCTGCATAAGTTCTTGCAGAACTTCTGGATCACCCCTTAGTAAACACATTAAGCTTAACCTTGCAATTCAATGCACTATGCCAAAACTTGCTAGAGGCAAGCTAAAATATCGTGCTGCTTTATAAATCAGTCCTTCAGTGGCAATAAAAGCCCACTAACAAAACTGCTGAGAGGATAAATGCATTTTAAAAAACGAAATACCTTTAGATCCCCCTAAGGGACCACACACAATACAAATTCATATTACTTAATTTAGTTCAACTTGAGAATCATCCTTCATGTCTATTCACACGCAAAAAGCTAAATAAAGGATGGTTGGGATCACTTCTGTCTTCTTTTCCTGCAGCCTGCAGTGGACACTAAAGAACACACAGCACATTTAAACAAAATCCCTATACCACCTATCATGGAAAAAAAATAAGAGAAAGGGACAACTACAGAAAATAAGATGTATTCAAGTAGCATACTGAGGGAAGAAAAACAAAAACAAGGTGTAACTTCTAATGAAAGTATTTTCTGTTCTCTTGGAGCCCCTGCACTTACATTTGCTTAAATGGTCTGGTTCTTTCAATCTACAGCTTGACAAGAGCCTTGCTTTAGTGGCTGACATGCAGCTACAAACCACTCCCGGAATAAAACAAATCTATCAGGATGGTAAATGCCATTAAAGTAAAATAGACGAATGAGAGAGATGTAACAGGAAAATATTTCTAACAATTTAGTGCCAAAATTGGCTAAGTGAAATTTTCCATTCTTTAAGCCACCAACTTTTGAATTCTTACCCCTTCTCTCACACAGTAATTTCTCTAGATGAGCAGAATACAAAAGGTTAAGAAAAAACTGAGTATCAGTTTTGAACACCAGTACCTGTGTTCAACTTACTGTCTTGAGAAAGTTTTGGATAGAAAATAAAAAAATACATTTAGTCCTATCTGGAATTTCTTTTAGTCCAGTAATAACCAGAGTTCTTACTTCAGGTTTGAAATTATCCTTATGCTAGTATGGTATAGGACAGTAGACTCAAGCATTTTTTTAAACAAATATACTCCAGGCTTGCATTTCCAAAGTTATAATTACATGAAACACTGACAGCTTTTATGACTGACATGGCAGTCAGACTTGATCTGTATTCCAAATTTCTCCCAATAGTTATGGACATGCAAATCATTTTACTTTTTCAATTATATACATGAATCTGGAATTATGTGAACTAGGCATAGTGAATCTATGACAATCACTTGCACGTTCAAAACGTGAATATTCAAAGTTATATCTTACAAACACATTGCAAAGTAGAGCAACATGCTCCTCTCACTGAGGAGTTATATGTTCTCCTGTTTCATAATCTTACATAATTACCAGAGTTTATTAGAATTTGTATTTATTTTTTTCTAAGTATATTTTTAAACTAGCAAAGGCTGACACTGATTTTTTTGTGTGTGTGCTCTCACTGAATAGCATGTCAAATATGCCATTTGAGATTTTAAATTTTTAGCCTTACAGTTTAAATTATTAGCCTTCAAAACCCTGCATGTGGATTTATAAGTGCTGTCTGAAGAATTCACTTGAGCAGCTTTAAAATACTCGGAAGGAGACAGCACAACATCTGTCCATGACAAGCTGCTGAAAACCAGGCAGCAAACCAAGCACTCTCCAAAGTTCCAGGAAAATCAGAAAATCTTGAACAGCTGTAAACAGTAAAGCAAGAACTGCTTTTAACTTTAAATCAAAGAAATATAAAAGCTTGTGATAAGGATATAGGAGTTGCTCCTTGAAGTTTACCAAATAAATGAGGCACAACTTACCTAGTCCATATCAACGTATTACAGCTTATTACTATTTTACTGATGAAGATATACTTGCGTCTTAAAATTAGATTAGATTTAAAATATGGGGAAAGCTTCATTGCTTTGCAAAACTAAATTGATCCTCCTCTGAGGAGTTCACTATGCAAATTCACAAGAGAAAAACTAGGCAGAGCAAACCTGTAGAAGAAAAAAGGACAATCAGATTTTAGGATTCTTTTGTCCATTAGGTTCATATCCTGAGCCTTCCCAGAGATTTCAACTGTCTTTTTGGGGTTTGTTTTGCTCGTAAGGAAACAAGAATAATGATATTACAACCATGAAAACTACAGAAAAAAGTGAAAAAGGCTTATAAGGTCAAACAGAGGTAAGCAGAGGGGCAGGGACATGAAAGAAAGAAGGGTATAAGAAATCCTGAAAATGGAATTCTAAAAGGAAATTCTAAAAGATGTTTAACTCCTGGTGAAAGCAGAAGGAAAAACATGAACAAACAACAAAACCAGCCTGGTTTTATTACTTAAAAGAAAACCGGAGTGTTTCAAGAAGAGAATGAAAGTATCACCTCTTTCAATATCAAGAAGAAAACTCAAAAGGCTTTTTCTAGCAATAATAAGTACAAGTAAAATGTTTTTGAATATGTTGCATTTAAAAAAAAGATCTCAAAACATGAATTCTTGAGCTACAAAATAAACCTTGAGTGAAACTTTACCTAAACACGCACAGTCCCGTGTTTTCAGTACCTCAAAGCAGTGTTCATCCATCAGACTTTCTTCTGTATAATAGATTCAACTACATTTTTCTTTTTCTGCCTTCTGCCAGAAAGCTGCCAAATCATACAAGATCGAAGTCAAGGAGGGGGAAGAAGAAAGAAAAAAAAAAAAAAATCACACAATCTTCAATTGCCTTCTCTTTTAATGTGTGATATCCTATGTTAGGCTGCACAACAGTTGAGGGATGATACATGGGAAAGATTTAGAGTAAGCCTTCAGGCTACCTGGGGGGGTTGCCACAGTGCAATTGACTCTTCCCTGCTCTGTAGCCCTGCATGTCAGAGGCATTGGTTGGCATCATACGAGGTTTGAGAGAGGAACAGATACGCAGCTCAGACAAACAGGAGTGCAATGCAGAAGCCATCTGCGTGAACCTGACGTTCAAAGCATGTGATGCAGGAAGTCTGCAAAAAATACAAACCTGATTCTGTAGAAGCAGCTCAGTGCCATGAGATCTGGGAAGAGCTGATGATGGAACTGAAGGAGACCCCTGCAAGGCTGGGCTGTAGACAAGTGCAGCTGAAGAGGTCTGGCAACATTAATTACAAGAACCATGTAATAAGGTACTTCTCAGATACACATCCTGACTTCCCATTTACTTCCTGGTGCTTTCAAAGCACTGACAGAGCCCTGTACCCATTACTGCAGGCGGCTGCTACTGCTCTTGCACCGTGCTGCAGTAACAGGGTGAAGTGAGGTGTTCAAACTGGAGCTTCCAAAATACAAATGCCTAGTGAGAGGCAACATGCTCAGGAGGAACCTGCACACAGTAATTACTTTCCCTGTCAGTCTAAAACAAGTCAAGCATAATCTTTCAAAAATTATACAAGTCCACCAACTTTTTTGTTTGTTCTTTTTTGTTATTGTTACCTTTTATTTTTTAAGATTGGGTGGTATTTAAGAGGCTGCTCCACTGTTGTTCTGAATATCCTTCCTTGGTTTTACTTTGGTCATGGAAGGGACAGTTTGTTATTGAAAACTTCATACCAAACTTCATACTCTTGTCCTGGTATTTGAGTAAATTGTATAAATAAAATTTAACTAGTTTTCATTTAAAATATAAAAGGAAAGGCTTATTCGAGCTGATTGACAGCTTGGAGGAAAGCAGAACTGCTAGTTTATCAGAGACACACAGGAGTGGTGGGAGGGAATTTTGATGTGAAATCACCATTTAAAATAAGGATCATCTAATTTAACTTGTGGCTGCCATGCAAGGAACTACTGAAGAATACTCTTCCTAACATCATTCACCTTCAAGACAAATTATTTCAGCTGGAGTGCCATGGGAAACAATACAGCCTTGAAGTGCCACAGTAAAAATAAAAATAGCATCCATAGCTTTCCCCCTAATATAGCAGATATTGACAAACTAGTTTTTACCATTAACTTCACAGGTTTGCACTGAACCTATTTTGTATCTTCTATTGACTTAAGAGAACCAGGTCTATACCGACATGGAGAAACATCATTTAAGTCACAACGGGCAGTGTTCAATCCTGCTCAGAAAAAAACACAAGTTATCATCATCTTACAGACTTAATGAAAAGAAACCAGAATTCATACCATAAGCTTCTTGAGCAAAATAAGATTTAAATGGCACACTTTCCCCTAATGGCAGCCACATGCAATGTTGTGGTGGGTTGACCCTGGCTGATGGTTTTAGAAATCGTGACCCATTGTGCTGCTGGTTTTAGAAATTATGTATTAGGTTACAGGGACTGGTGTCAGGAGTGGCTGAGGGAGCAAGCACAAACCACCAAAATATATTTGGAAGACAAATTTTTCAACTAAAAACATACAGGTGTGCCACACAGAATAACTAGGGATAAGGATACTCAGAATAAACAGTCTGCAACGTACACAAAGAGCTAACGCTCAGACCCCTTGCTTTGCTACCTTGCTATATGTTTAGACATTATGAGCAAAATGCTGATGGGAACTTGTGACTTGTGTATTTATCCATTACAAGACCTAAATTCTTGTCTTTACATGAAACGTAACGATGAACAACTACCACCATCTATCATCATCTCCCAGCCTCCAAAACTTGGTACAAATCAATATATATTGTTGATACTGCAAAGCAGTTTGTTTTTTTTGAAATGGCTTTAAACAAAGTGACTTGGAAAATGTGTGTGGCTTCCAGGAACTACCATAATGGTAATATCTTAATACCGGTATTACTAGTACAATACATGATGCTACAGAACCTTACTGTTTCAAAGGGGAAAAAAAAAAAAAGACACAAAACTCAATAAATATTTGTAGCTAGACTGGGGGAGATGAGAAGGGCTAAGATGAAGTTCCTACTCAGTCAGACACCTGAGTTTCACAAGGGTTTTGTGCTTATTTGTTTAAGGAAAAGGAAATAACACAAAACAAGCAAGGTCTCTTCTTTTACTCAAAAGATCTGCCAGCAACTGCAGCATCCCCTTTGCCCTAGACATCACCCAGGTTATAAAAACACAGAATAAATTCTCTCTCCCAGCTAACAGTATTTGTCTCATCTCGGTGCTTGTGCTTATTTCTCACCTTTCCAGGATGTGCTTTTCTCTCCCAACCTACCATCCACCTCAGGGCTGTTGTACATTGCTCTGAACTTCCTGAACATTTGGAGAGAGAAAAAGCTTTAGCATTTTCACTCATAAATAGGGGAACAAGATATGCCTAGCATGCTAAATTAATCCCATGAGCAGGTTAGCTACAGACAAGTTTTTTTTATGATTACATAGCAGGAAAAAAAACCCAACAAAATAAGAACCCCAAACCAAAAAACAACCAGGCATTCCCATCAGGGAGCAGCAGGGAGGAAAGCAAACAACACAAGCTGGGTATTACCGTCTGACAGCAGAGAGCTGACCTTTCAATATTAAACAAAACCTCCTACATATGCTGGAGTTAGGTAGGGTATGTGGCTCAGGCAGGAAAACAAAATGAAGGAAATAGTTTATGTGTCTGTTACGATAGGTAAGAGGGAGGCAGTGGAAAACAGTGCCAAATAAGTATACATGGTCACAGTAACCAATTAGGGTACTACTTTGAGTGACCATATGAATCTAAATGCAAAGGGGAAAAAAATTATTTGGAACAGTCAATGAAAGTACTGAATTAAGAGAAAAATATGACAGCAGTCTGCTCAAAGTGTTTTATATCCATGGATGTACAGGAAGGCTGTATCATATTGATGCTATGCCAAAAGCATTTGCGAAAAAAAAAGACACAGATTAGAGGCGAAGTCTACTCAGAGTCTGAAATGGCACAGCAGAGAGAATCGAGGGAAAAATCGGGATGGTGGGACTATCCAAATAAAGATCAAGAAACATGGTAAGCAAGAGCTAACACAGAAAAACACTGCAAAGTACCGGACACATGTTCAACTTTAACTGAAATGCTCAAGAAACTTTTTTCAATATAGTGAGTTTGTTCACTCATCCTCTTTCCAGGATAGAAAAAGCTACAGGCAGCAGACAACTAGAGCAAAGACATCCTCTTCCTTTCTAGGTCCCCGTGGCTCAGAGCTCGGGGCAGGCATGCCGGCACCAAGTTCTCCTGCAGAGCAGGCTCTCCCCAGCATTTTGCCTACAATCAAGTATGAAGCAATTTAATTGCATCTTTTCAGTGAATTGAGATGTTAAATAAATACAGGAGTAAAAAGAAAAAAAGCTTTAAGACAAGAGGGTTTTTTTTTTTAATACAGTGAAATTTCCTCCTTATAGCTGGGTGTAGTGTGCCAAGTTTATTTTTAAAATGCCTTCAGGGCTAAACCTCAGAAAATAGAGCTTTGCAGATGAGAATACCACTAGTTCCTTTAAAGGCGCATACAAGAAGCTATATAGTATCAGGAGTCACAAATGGAAAAATCACAGAAAATAAAATTATTTTATATTGGTAGAGAAATTGGAGTGTTCAAAAAGACTAACACTACCTTACACTACAGAGTACCTACCACACTATCTGCTACCGTTAAGGGAATTTCAGGAATATTTCCATTATAATACTTATGTTTTCAATTTATCCCAACTCTCCAGAGCAAGCTCGCAAATCAATATTTTTCAGACAACATCTCTGACAGTAAGCAATCTTGCCCCATCCCTCCCCCCCAAAAAAAAAGGTTTAAGCAGAAGGGGCTCAGTTATGTTAAAGCAAGTGAGAAAAAAAATAGCCTTTTCTCACAAAGAAAAATAATTCTTGAAGTGTAAAAAACAATTACAAGCAGTTCTAGCAGTAATAATTCTGAACTCAGAGATGAAGTCTGGCACGTTAATATCCACCTCTGGGAAAGCCAAGAGACAAGCAAATTGCTCCACAAACCTCTCTAGCTTACTGCTAGCTATGATGACTTTATGACAACTTACTGTAACTGTATGCTTTTAAAAAGCACAGAGCAGAAGCTACTGTGAAGCTGAACTTTATTTTACAGTAATATTTACAGTATTTTGCAACTTTCATAGTGACCTTGCACCTGCAAGGAAAAATCTACCTGGCATTTGGTCTTTACCAAAAGCACCACATTTCAAGGTTCACTTTTAGGGTATTTTAAGATATTGTTTCTGTTAAAGATTGCAGTTTCCTCACAGATACATTTCTATGAAATTTAAACGCTTTAAACACTAGCACAGGTTATTTTGTCACAATACAAAAATCAACATATATCAGAATGAGAATGAACTCCTGAATACTTTAGAGAACTACCTTTATTTGATAAAGGAATGAAGAAAAGTGGAAGCTTCAACACATAGAGCAAAGTTTTTCAGAAGAGGTCACTTGGGAAACCTATTTTTGGATGGTCAACTTTTGACATCTTTAAAAGGACTTTCCTTCAAATCAAGATGAACACTTACATCTACAGAATAGGATCTTTTTAAGAGAAAGTCAGGCATGTAATATATTAATATGCCTGAATTTTCACAAATGTTTGTAATCTCCTTGCCTGTTCACTGGACCAAATGTTTCCTTTCCAGACCCTCTCACAACTAGTTATAAACAAAAGCAAACATAAAAGCAAGCATTCAGAAATCTTCTCATTTCCTGATAAAAGTGACCATTGCCAGTTTTCAGAAAGACAAGGACAAGGGAGAAAAGAGACTTTCAAGCCATTCAATATATTGTCTTAGAATGATTCTAAATACTCTTTATTTTATACTTGCAATAGAACCATAATTCTATCTTTCTTTTTTCCCTAAGGTCATAGAATCATAGAACCATTAAGGTTGGAAAAGACCTCTAAGATCACCAAGTCCAACCGACAACCCAACACACCATGCCCACTACACCATGTCCTTAAGCGCCTCATCTACACGTCTTTTAAATACCTCCAGGGATGGGGACTCTACCACTTCGCTGGGCAGCCTGTTCCAAGGCCTGACCACTCTTCCAGTAAAGAAATTTCTCCTAATGTCCAATCTAAACCTCCCTTGGCACAACTTGAGGCCATTTCCTCTCGTCCTATCGCTAGTTACTTGGCAGAAGAGACCAACACCCACCTTGCTACAACCTCCTTTCAGGTAGTTGTAGAGCGCGATGAGGTCTCTCCTCAGCCTCCTCTTCTCCAGGCTAAACAGTCCCAGTTCCCTCAGCCGCTCCTCATCAGACTTGTGCTCCAGGCCCTTCACCAGCTTCATTGCCCTTCTCTGGACACGCTCCAGCACCTCCATGTCCTTCTTGCAGTGAGGGGCCCAAAACTGAACACAGGATTCGAGGTGCGGCCTCACCAGTGCCGAGTACAGGGGCACGATCACCTCCCTGCTCCTGCTGGCCACACTATTTCTGATACAGGCCAGGATGCCATTGGCCTTCTTGGCCACCTGGGCACACTGCCGGCTCATGTTCAGCCAGCTGTCAACCAGCACCCCCAGGACCTTTTCCTCCGGGCAGCTTTCCAGCCACTCTTCCCCAAGCCTGTAGCGTTGCATGGGATTGTTGTGGCCGAAATGCAGGACCCGGCACTTGGCCTTGTTGAACCTCATACAGTTGGCCTCAGTCCATCGATCCAGCCTGTCCAGGTCCCTCTGCAGAGCCTTCCTACCCTCCAGCAGATCAACACTCCCGCCCAACTTGGTATCATCTGCAAACTTACTGAGGAAGCACTCGATCCCCTCGTCCAGATCGCTGATAAAGATATTGAACAGGACCGGCCCCAACACTGAGCCCTGGGGAACACCGCTCGTGACCGGCCGCCAACTGGATTTAACTCCGTTCACCACAACTCTCTGGGCTCGGCCGTCCAGCCAGTTTTTTACCCAGCAAAGAGTGCACCTGTCTAGGCCGTGAGCGCCAGCTTCTCTAGGAGAATGCTGTGCGAGACAGTGTCAAAGGCTTTACTGAAGTCCAGGTAGACCACGTCCACAGCCTTTCCCTCATCCCCTAGGTGGGTCACCTGCTCATAGAAGGAGATCAGGTTGGTCAAGCAGGACCTGCCTTCCATGAACCTGTGCTGGCTGGGCCTGATCCCCTGGTTGTCCCAGACATGGCTCGTGAGCGCCCTCAAAACGAACCCCTCCATGATCTTCCCTGGCACCGACGTCAGGCTGACCAGCCTGTAGTTCCCCGGATCCTCCTTCCAGCCCTTCTTGTAGACACATTGGCAAGCCTCCAGTCGTCCGGAACCTCCCCAGTTAACCAGGACTGCTGGTAAATGATGGAGAGTGGCTTGGCAAGCTCCTCCGCCAGCTCCCTCAGTACCCTCGGGTGGATCCCATCTGGCCCCATAGACTTGTGAACGTCCAGGTGGCGTAGCAGGTCGTTAACTGCTTCCTCTTGGATTATGGGGGGTTTATCCTGCTCGCCGTCCCTGTCTTCCGGCTCAGGGGGCTGAGTACCCTGAGGATAACTGCTCTGACTATTAAAGACTGAGGCAAAGAAGGCGTTAAGTACCTCAGCCTTATCCTCCTCCTTGGTGGCAAAAGGTCATAGTTATGTCAGGGACTTTAAAAGGAACTTTGAGTTTGCCAGGTTTTACCAGCCTGCTTCCAAAAATGAGGGTCAATTTTTTGTACTTACCTCTTATTCAATATTCAAAACACTGCACACATTAAAAAGGTAACCATAAAAACAGTCTCAAATGTAATGAAAAAGATCATATGGTGCAACATTATTGTAAAGAGATTGCTATAACTAATTTCAATGTGTATGTTCCACAAAAAGCTTAATGTTGTTCATAGAATTCATCATAAGATACGGACATGAAATTCCAAGGCAAAGAGCTTTTCTTATCAAAGAGCTTTGTCTTCTCAAGCAACACACAAGATTTTAGCCAGAGAAACTTCTTCCATCAGTCAACCCACAGAGGAGGAGGTTAGACTGCTAGTCAATTTAGAAGAGCAACTACTGAGCAAGACTGGGTTAAGAGAAGCAGGTTACAATCTCAGCTCAGGTTTTAGCAAGTCCTTTATCCTTCATTTCAATTTTCCACTGGAGATTAGGTTTATCTTCATCTGTAGATATGAAAGCTCTTGAGAGGAGATGTACTGCATAGGTTTTAATCAATAAGGTGCAATTTAAAACTTAATTCCTCTAAAGTACATTAAAAAAGCACAAGAAAGGGGATTCAGTTCTTCAAATCTAACCGCATGCATTTGTACCTCAAACACAAGTCTCAATACACAAAATAGAATTTTATAGAAAGACTGCTGCCTTCTCTCTTACCTAACAAGAAGAGCCTACTAAATCAGACCACTAAGGAAAGAGAAGAATAAAGAACTATTTCATTCTTCCTTGAAGCATGCACAAAAACTATTAAACCAGCAGGCTAACATCAATCCTGAAAAAAACATTCAACTTCAGGTATTTTGTATACATGCTTACTTCTACAGACTCATCTTTAAAAATGAGTGGGTTTACATATTCATTTCTCTTGAAAAAGAGAAATTTTCCTTTAACAAAATTAAGATTATGAATAGTTTATATCAATAATATTTTTTTTAATCCACTGAATCCTTAACACAAAGGCAGCACAAGGCTTCAGAAGTGACACGGAAGCCAAAACCAGAACAAGCCACAGAGGAAAGTGTAACTAGCACTGAACCACACCTGACTTTCCTGAGACCTAAAATGCAAAGAAAAGCATGAGAGAGTACCTTGCATGATCTTCTCCCAAGCATCAGAGTTTAAATGCTCGTAAGAGTAATGGTGGAAGGTCAGAAAAATACTCAAACCAGCCACAGGAAATACTCAAAAAGTATATGATTTCTGAGCAATCAGATCAGAGTTTAAATACTGTTACAACTATAATGCAAGTAATTTTTATTTTAGAAGTAGTTCCTAGGAGTCCTTATTAACAATTACATTAACTGCAGATAAAAGAAAGACAGGAAAAATACAGGTATAAACATTATACCGCAGCATGTGGATTCCCTTTCAGGCCATACAGCTCCCACACTACCCTCCTATGTCTGCTTGAGATTGGGCAAGTTTCTTTATGAACTTGCTGAACACATCCAGCAGACAGCTTTAGGATTCTCAAAATGTTATTTTTATTCAATCTGTTCTGTTGTACTTTTTTTGCAGCATTTAAGTATTAGCCAACATTGCAAACTTTTCCAGGGTGTTTTTTTTGTTTGGGGTTGGTTGCTTTGGGTTTTTTTGGTCACAGCTATGTTGTTTCTTAATATTGAAAAAACAAAGCATATGAAAAGCTAAAGTGAGAATGAGAGAAAAAACCCTTCTGATGATGCAGTATACTCATGATACCCCAATCCGCAGCATACTAGGGGCTCTGTCAGAGTTTCAGTGGAGGCAACTCTACAATTACAAGATTTTTGCCTTCTGTGTCTCAGCCTTACAGAGCATGTTTTTGCCAAAACAGCTTCAGCTGATGAAGCTTTATGCTATTCATGCTATACAGAAAGCTAAGCAAAACGCAGTCACTGTAACAGTCACGATAAATCCAATGCAGAATCTGACACAGCAAATAATCTTATAGACCATTGTTTTGTACTTAAACCATTCCAAAATTACAATAGTCATGAAAGTACAAATTGCTTATAATAGTCAAAGCTGGAATAAATATATGAAATCCCCATTCCTCTTGCTGCAAAGCTGCTTATTGAAGTTATTTGTAATGTGCATCATTCGAACTTCCAACTTGGGTGTTTCTTCAAACACCACATTCACTGTTTCTAAATGTAGTCTGCTTGTCTGAAATTTTTAACCAAGATACAAAAATCAATGTTATATAAAGCACTCTTTCCTGATACTGATGATGCATAATATGAGTCACCACTTCAAAGCCTCCAACACACCACACAAGCCACATTCTTTTAAGTCACAAATAAACCCTAAAGTGGTTTGTCCTGTCTTGCTTCTAATGAAGCATCCTCAGTTCCCAACAGCAAATTGTAGCTTTGTCAGTCAGGAGAAACTAAGCTCTATAAGCAGAAATGAAAGCTTCTAAACAATACATACATCTCCTTTAACTCAAAATGCAAATATTTCCCAGACCTGTTATTTTTTAAGCTTTTGAAAAAAAAAGGCTAGAAAAAAACAAGTCACCAGTGAAATGTTAATATTGTATCTGTGTTGATTTCTTTTTCAGGATTTTTACAGTGAATTTGTGGTGTGGTTCCATGATCTGTAACAGAAGGCAGGGGGGAAGAGAGGGGAGAGAAGAGGGTCAGAGCATCTGAAAGTTTAGGCACACAAACAAAACTTGTGTGTTCATCAAGAAGATGAACTTGCCCTTCATCTGGCTTTATGGTGACTGCTGTGCACACTCTTTGCCAGCTGCAAATGCCAGGCAGTCAGAGGTAATGATTCACTCAACAGAAGCAGTTATGCTAAATAAAATAACTTCACTGTTGCCAGAATTACTAGACATCTGATCATGTGCAATAATCCATCGGTATTACTTGGCCCTGAAAAATCGGAAGAGGGGAAACCCTTTTATTTGAACAGAAAAAAAAAAATTGAAAGTTATTCTTGCTCAGGAAATGATCAATCCTTCTTGGCTGGTGACAACTTCATCAATGGGAAATTCTCTCTCATTGAGTTTCAAGCATGTACACACCCTGTCCATACCTGAGCTGTACACACACCTGCACATGATGTTTACTACTGTCCAGCCAGACCTCTGCTTCAGCACAGGTAACAAATGCTGCAGACATGGGCCATGAAGAGCCCAGCACTGAGAGGCCACTGTTGCAACAGTCCAGTTAGAAGCCCACCCAGATTCATAAGATTTTTTGACCTAACAGTGACAAGAACTCCTTCCTTTAAAAAAAAGTTTCCTGGAAATCATGCTGCCTGCCTTTCAAAAATCACCACTGAACAGTTTATATACCAAGGTTTTTAATCTTCTGATTAACTTATCTGCTTAAGCTTCCCCAAAAATATGGACTCTGAAAACATACACTGGAAGAATGCAAGTACTGTAGCATGATGACATCTGATGGTAGTGCAACTGCTTTAGTTGAGGAGAAAATTCAACAACTATATTATATGTACAGCTATAAATTGAATAGCTCATTAGCTAACAATAAATAAGGTTTGTAAGTAAGTATCTACTATCTTCCCAGTAGATAGTCCCCCTCAAGTATACCTCACAATTTCCAAGTACTACATTGTTATTACAAAACTGTAATAATCTGGTCAAGAGATGGATATAGATAAATGCATACATCTATACACACACACGTCTACAACCAAACGCACCTGAGGGAGTCACAAGAGAATGGCAACACTTTGCATGGCATTTCCAAACAACAAGAAAGTGAAAGGATGCCCAGACCAACTGAAGCAGCTTTGCGAATGGAAAAGCCGACAGATGCCATGGCTCATCCCAAACCCACAGAACTGAGTGATACAGCACAAACGAGAGATGATGCTCCACTGGAAGAAGTAAATCTCAACAGAAAACAATGGAATTTCCTTTCCTAGGAAACTATTTCTGTCATCTCTTGCCATGAGAGGGACCAGTGTGCACGAAGTGCATCTCTACATGTAAGGACTCAGAACAGAGAAGCAGCACTAATGAGGTGCTTACAACTGTCCAAATTTATTCTCCCCAGGGGATCATTTTAGAAGAGAAAGTATACAGTAACAGTACAAACATTCAATCAAAAATATGTTCTAACACATTTTCATCTTTTTCCTTCTTTAAGGGGAATAATTCCAATTGGAGCAAGATCACTATTCCTCTTTTGATTTCCAATGTCACAATCTGTAAAGGTCTTGCCTTTTATCACTGAAGCAAAAGCTAAAAATGTTATCTATGTATATTGGATCATCTCTAATAAATACTGATGGTGTTATACACTGTAGAAGTAGCTTTATTCTTGTTTCTACTTAGTCTATTTTGAAAATTTAGCAATTACATTTCTCAGCTGTGTTCACATGATTTCTGGTAAGGCCATCCTGAAAGCCATGTGAAATTCTAGGCTATGAAAAATATTGTTTCTTCAAGAAAGTATTGTTTTGTGATGAAATACAGTGTTATTAACTAGTGTTAATAATGTAATTTGTAATTTACAAGTATTGAAAGATTTTTTTTGGTCAAATATTATAATTTTTCACATCCAAGCTTCTATGGCAATTGAGCCAAAACCAGTGAAAAAAGAGCAAGAGGTAGTATGTGTCAGTAATGGCAGTCAGTACTCAAGTACTTATCTTCAGTATGTTGACTGCACCGAATTTTACAAGGAGATCCTCACATTTCTAGCCATATTTTTTTGTTGTTGTTTTTTTTTTTAAAAAACTAAGTCTTAAGCAGACATTATAATCTTTTATTGTAACCAGAGCACAGGTGGAAAGCTAGCTGAGATGCCTAACATGCTTCTTTGCATTCTAATGTGAATTTATAATTTCAAAGTTAGTAACAGATTAAGGAACATTCCTGCTCACTATTTTCTTGCTTGATTCCTTCCTCAACCCCCACTCCCTTCTTTTTGCTCTGCAACTTCAGTTCCAGCACAGTTCAACTGCAACATCGCTAGAGAGATGTGAGGTGCAGGGAAGATAAAAATACAAGGAGGTTAAATAGTCATGATTAACATGAGACCCTAATATTGCCTTAGGAACAGAAATTCTGAATATGTCTAAAGATATACTAGTATCTAAACAAAAAAAATACAGAGTTTGTAACTCTCCAACAGTTTTCCACATAGCAGAAAGACCAACTCATCCCCCTATCCTGAAAAACGCCATGAGCATTAGCCAATATAACATTCTAAACTCAAACTTGCTGATAAAAAGAGTTCAGCTTCCTTCCACTAGGAAGCAGTGTTAAACCAACAAATAAATGGTTGGGATGAAGTGACCTAGCTCTAGACTACATTCAGTGAAATGAGCAATACTCATTTCAGTATAGCAATCCAGCAAAATTAATGTCACTTCTCATTGCCTAAAATGACTAGTGTCATACAAAGCACTGAACTCAAGTTCCTTGGTATACAAGAAGAAATATGACAGATTGCTAACAGACCTGTATTAATATTCACTGAAGAAGGGGAGACAAGCTTTACAAGGGACAGACCTCACTCTATAGTCCATCAGTATGTAGAATTTGGTACTTCAGATCAAACCGAGAAAGCCATATATAGATTTAAATAAACTACGTACAGCTAGCACATTATGGATTCGAAATTGCAAATTACAGAATTTACCATTATCACACTTTTTTAAAACTTACACCGTGTCAGAAAACCTACTCCAGAACTACACTGTACTACTAATTTAACTTATTCTTAGGTAAAAGAAAGAGGACAATGCAATCAACTCCTATGAACATTACCTACTGGTTTTATTATCTTAGTTCCTGGATGGATTACTTTCTAGAATAAGTGACTAGTTTATAGCATCAGCACTAAATTCAGTCTAAATTATTAATGCTCCTAAAACTAGAATAAACTATGGTGAAAACTGACGACTCAAAACAAGTCAGTACAACCTTGGTAAAGTAAGTAAAAAAATTCAGTATATGTTAAAATGAAAATGCTACTACATTAACCTCAAGAAATATCTGCAACCACAGTTAAAATTTACATACCCCATACAACTAACCTTCTTCAGGTTCAGTTCTTTACTTCCCTTTCTCAAAAAAGATAATGACAGTTTAAAACCCAGGGCACCCGCCATTTCGTTTCATTCGAAGCCACCGAGGCGAAGGGCTCCGGAGCGGAGGATCGCGCCGGGGGACCCTTCCTGAAGCGGCGAAACCGCGGCGAAAACCGCGAAGGCAACAGCGCAGGGGAGCGAGAGGGTGCCCCAGCCCCCCTCCCCCGAGCCGGCGGAGCGAGCTCCTGACGGGCGGCAGCTCTGACTCAGCGTGGGCGGGGCCAGGAGGGACGGCGGCCGAACCCCCTCAGGTACAAGAGCAGCCCCCAGGGAGCGCGAGCGACCCGGAGCGCGGCGAACAGGGCGGGCAAACAGGGCGTGGCGCGTCAGAAGGGCGTGGCGCGGCAGTTTGCGCGGCAGTTCGCGCCGGCAGGGCGTGCGAGCAGGGCGCAGCCCCCCTCCAGGCTCCAGAGGCCAGCTCAGCTCGTGGTCGTTGCCCTCCCAGAAGAGGACCTGGCCATGGTATCCACTCGGCCAAAAGCCATCGCCAGGAGAAACGTGGCGACCCAGACGGAGCCCCTACGCAAACACACATCTGTCCAGGCCTCCGGCTGCAGGGAGTGCCTGAGGCTGTCCCTGGTACAGGAGGGCAGCAGAGACGACGCCTGCGTGCGTTGCGACCAGGTGGATGATCTGCTCAGCCTGGTGGCAGAGCTGAAGGAGGAAGTGGAGAGGCTAAGGAGCATCAGGGAGTGCGAGAGAGAGATAGATTGGTGGAGCCGCACCCTGCCATCCCTGAGGCGAGGGCAGCACACGGAGGCTCCGCAAGAAGCGGAGGAACCCCTGCCCTCTTGCCACCAGGCAGAAGGAGGAGACCCAGGCGACGGAGGGGAATGGACACAGGTCCCTGCTCGGGGCGCCAGGCGAACCCCCGGCCGGCCTTCCTCGCCTCAACCTTCCCAGCTGCCCCTACACAACAGATATGGGGCTCTGGAACTTGAGGGCCAGACGAACGAGGACGAAGATGAAGGCCCATCCAGGGGGTTGCCCGAGGAGAGGCAGCCAGCCCCACAAATTACGACTGCCTCCGCTAAGAAAAAAAGGAGGGTAATTGTCATTGGTGATTCCCTTCTGAGGGGGACCGAGGGCCCAATTTGTCGGCCGGACCCATCCCACAGGGAAGTCTGCTGCCTCCCTGGGGCCCGGGTGAAGGACATTACTAGGAAACTCCCTAGTCTCGTGCAGGCCTCCGATTACTACCCGCTACTGGTTATACAGGCTGGCAGTGAGGAGGTTGCAGGGAGAAGTCCCGAAGGGATCAAAAGGGACTTCAGGGCGCTGGGGCGACTGGTAGGAGGATCGGGAGCACAGGTAGTTTTTTCCTCGATCCCTTTAGTGGCGGGGCGGAACACCGAAAGGAACAGGAAAACTCATCGGATCAACACGTGGCTCAGGGGCTGGTGCCATCAACAGAATTTTGGCTTCTTTGACCACGGGGAGGTTTACATGGCACCGGGCCTGCTGGCGACGGACGGAGTTCAGCTGTCTCGCAGGGGGAAAAGGATTCTCGCGTGTGAGTTGGCCGGGCTCATCGAGAGGGCTTTAAACTAGATTCGAAGGGGGACGGGGATAAAACCAGGCTCTCTAGAGAAGAGCCTAGGGACCGCACGCCATTGTCGGGGGAGAAATCGGCAGCCCAGCTCAAGTGCATCTATACCAATGCACGCAGCATGGGCGGCAAACAGGAGGAGCTGGAAGCCATTGTGCAGCGGGGTAGCTATGACTTAGTCGCCATCACGGAAACGTGGTGGGATGAGTCGCACGATTGGAGTGCTGCAATGGACGGCTATAAGCTTTTCAGAAGGAACAGGCGAGGAAGGAGAGGCGGTGGAGTAGCCCTGTATGTTAGGGAATGCTTCGACTGTCTAGAGCTCAATGATAGTGATGACGAGGTCGAGTGCTTGTGGGTAAGGATGAGGGGGAAGGCCAACAAGGCAGATATCCTGCTGGGGGTCTGTTATAGACCACCTGGCCAGGAAGAGGAGGCAGACGAAATATTCTACCAGAGGCTGGCAGAAGTCTCCCAGTCGCTAGCCCTTGTTCTCGTGGGGGACTTCAACTTTCCGGATGTCTGCTGGAAATATCACACGGCAGAGAGGAAACAGTCGAGGAGGTTCCTGGAGTGTGTGGAGGATAACTTCCTGACGCAGCTGGTAAGCGAGCCCACCAGGGGAGATGCCTCGCTTGACCTGCTGTTCACGAACAGAGAAGGGCTGGTGGGAGATGTGGTGGTCGGAGGTCGGCTTGGGCTTAGCGACCATGAAATGGTAGAATTCTCGATACTTGGTGAAGTAAAGAGGGGGGCCAGCAAAACCGCTACCATGGACTTCCGGCGGGCGGACTTTGGCCTGCTCAGGACACTGGTCGAGAGGATCGCTTGGGAGACGGTCCTGAAGGGCAAAGGGGTCCAGGAAGGCTGGACGTTCTTCAAGAAGGAAGTCTTAAAGGCGCAGGAGCGGGCTGTCCCCATGTGCCGCAAGAAGAACGGGCGGGGAAGGCGACCGGCCTGGCTGAACGGGGAGCTCTGGCTGGGACTCAGGGAAAAAAGGAGAGTTTATCACTTGTGGAGGAAGGGTCAGGCAACTCAGGAAGAGTACAGGGATCGCGTTAGGTCGTGCAGAGAGGAAATTAGAAAGGCAAAAGCCCAGCTAGAACTCCACCTGGCCACTGTCGTGAGAGACAACAAAAAATGCTTTTATAAGTATGTTAATGACAAAAGGAGAGCCAAGGAGAATCTCCATCCTCTATTGGATGCGGGGGGGAACGTTGCCACCAAGGACGAGGAAAAGGCTGAGGTACTCAACGCCTTCTTTGCCTCAGTCTTTAGTAGTCAGAGTGGTTATCCTCAGGGTACTCAGCCCCCTGAGCTGGAAGACAGGGACGACGAGCAGGATAAACCCCCCATAATTCAAGAGGATGAAGTTCATGACCTGCTATGCCACCTGGATGTTCACAAGTCTATGGGGCCGGATGGGATCCACCCGAGGGTTCTGAGGGAGCTGGCGGAGGAGCTTGCCGAGCCGCTCTCCATCATTTACCAGCAGTCCTGGTTAACTGGGGAAGTCCCGGACGACTGGAGGCTCGCCAATGTGACTCCCATCTACAAGAAGGGCCGGAAGGAGGATCCGGGGAACTACAGGCCGGTCAGCCTGACCTCGGTGCCGGGGAAGATCATGGAGCGGTTGGTTTTGAGGGTGCTCACGAGCCATGTGCGGGACAACCAGGGGATCAGGCCCAGCCAGCACGGGTTCATGGAAGGCAGGTCCTGCTTGACCAACCTGATCTCCTTCTATGACCAGGTGACCCGCCTAGTGGATGAGGGAAAGGCAGTGGATGTGGTCTACTTGGACTTCAGTAAGGCCTTTGACACTGTCTCCCACAGCATTCTCCTAGAGAAGCTGGCGGCTCACGGCCTAGACAGGTACACTCTTCGCTGGGTAAAAAACTGGCTGGACGGCCGAGCCCAGAGAGTTGTGGTGAACGGAGTTAAATCCAGTTGGCGGCCGGTCACGAGCGGTGTTCCCCAGGGCTCAGTTTTGGGGCCGGTCCTGTTCAATATCTTCATCAATGATCTGGACGAGGGGATCGAGTGCTCCCTCAGTAAGTTTGCAGACGACACCAAGTTGGGCGGGAGTGTTGATCTGCTGGAGGGTAGGAAGGCTCTGCAGAGGGACCTGGACAGGCTGGATCGATGGGCCGAGGCCAACTGTATGAGATTCAACAAGGCCAAGTGCCGGGTCCTGCACTTCGGCCACAACAACCCCAGGCAACGCTACAGGCTTGGGGAAGAGTGGCTGGAAAGCTGCCCAGAGGAAAAGGACCTGGGGGTACTGGTTGACAGCCGGCTGAACATGAGCCGGCAGTGTGCTCAGGTGGCCAAGAAGGCCAACGGCATCCTGGCCTGTATCAGAAATAGTGTGGCCAGCAGGAATAGGGAGGTGATCGTGCCCCTGTACTCGGCACTGGTGAGGCCGCACCTCGAATACTGTGTTCAGTTTTGGGCCCCTCACTACAAGAAGGACATGGAGGTGCTGGAGCGCGTCCAGAGGAGGGCAACGAAGCTGGTGAAGGGCCTGGAGCACAAGTCTTATGAGGAGCGGCTGAGGGAACTGGGGTTGTTTAGCCTGGAGAAGAGGAGGCTGAGGGGAGACCTCATCGCACTCTACAACTACCTGAAAGGAGGGTGTAGCGAGGTGGGTGTTGGTCTCTTCTCCCAAGTAACTAGCGATAGGACAAGAGGAAATGGCCTCAAGTTGTGCCAAGGGAGGTTTAGATTGAACATTAGGAAAAATTTTTTTACTGAAAGAGTGGTCAGGCCTTGGAACAGGCTGCCCAGGGAAGTGGTGGAGTCACCATCCCTGGAGGTATTTAAAAGACGTGTAGATGAGGCCCTTAGGGACATGGTGTAGTGGGCATGGTGGTGTTGGGTTGACGGTTGGACACGATGATCTTAGAGGTCTTTTCCAACCTGTATGATTCTATGATTCTATTCTATGATTCTATGACTTCCCCACATAACTATTTCCGTTTGCCTTCCTTACTAATCCCATAATTATTCACAGTTATAACATGGCCATGAGAAAACAAAGAACATAAAACCTCTGATTGCAGCATACCATTCAATAACTGTCTCAATCCTGCTTTGTCTTGAAATATTAAATAAGTGTTCTATTTTGCCTTTTGACGAAGTATGAAAAACATGTTTTTGAATCTAACATGTTAATAAATAATTACAACCAACTCCTTGGAAAGCCATCACATTTTTTAAAACAACATAACATAACACTGAATGTGCCACAATATAACCTAAGACTAAGACATAGTAACACAGAAATAGGAGGGCACACCACACAACACTTCTTTTTCTGCTCTCTACTATTGGTACCAGGGGTTGACGGGAACACATTCTCTAAAGTTGCTGTTTCAAACTTGTATCCGTGGACGGAAGAGACCACAAAGTTCAGCAGCTCTCAACTTCTCAAACTGTGCAGATCAACACTGTTTTGGTATAACTTTGCTAAACATACTCTCCAGCAGACAGCAACATAGCAGCATGAGGAGTGTGGCTGTGACCCTACTCACCATCTCTCTTCCTGGCTGTAGCTACAAGTGTGCAACGTGGTGCTTGAGGTTCATGACAAACTCTCCTTTATCAGTTTCTTTTTTTTTGCCATAGGTCTGTAGTTTGCATGTGCTACTTTTTACAAGCTTCCTTTTTCTGTTAAAAATTTAAGACGACAATGCAAAAAGAGCAAAGTGTTTTCAGATTACATAGTTTATGGGCACAGATATTCTGCCATTTCTAATCCTACTTAACACAAGAAATCTGCTGAGCAGGACACAGGGATTGAAGTCAGCATATCTACAATCCTTTTCGTGGTGCTGTCACTCGCTGTCCTGGTTTCAGCTGGGATAGAGTTAATTTTCTTCCTAGTAGCTGGTGCAGTGCTGTGTTTTGGATTTAGTATGAGAAGAATGTTGATAACACACTGATGTTTTAGCTGTCTGTAAGTAGTGTTTACAGTAGTGAAGGACTTTTCAGCTTCCCATGCTCTGCCAGGTGCACAAGAAGCTGGGAGGGAGCACAGCCAGGACAGCTGACCCAATTGGCCAACGGGGTATTCCATACCATGTGATGTCATGCTCAGTATATAAGCTGGGGGGAGTTGGCTGGGGAGCAGTGACCACTGCTCAGGGATTGGCTGGGCATCGGTCAGCGGGTGGTAAGCAATTGTATTGTGCATCACTTATTTTTTATATTCTATCATTATTACTATTATTTTTCTCTTCCTTTTCTGTTCTATTAAACTGTCTTTATCTCAATCCACAAATTTTACTTTTTTTTCCCCTGATTCTCTCCCCCATCCCACTGCAGTGAGGGTCTGGGGGATGTGGGGTGGGAGTGAGCAAGCAGCCGTGTGGTGTTTAGCTGCCAGCTGGGGTTAAACCACAACACTCACTCACTGAGGAAGCTTCAGCAATCACCTCCGCAGCTCTGAGTGAAATTCTCTTTCCTTTCATTTTGTTTTTTTTTCTTGGCAATGATTAACATGTTGTCAACAGTTAAATTCAAAAGACTTACAATATTTAGCTAAGCACGTCAGCAAATTCTTCCACAGAACGCATCCCGTCCAAGCTCTCTTGCTCCAGAATGGACCTCTGGTGAGAGTTACAGAGACAAAATATATGCTACAGTCAGAGTACACCAGCAAAAGGAAGTTTCAACTAGCTGGTGAGACATGATACGTCCTCCTCCTCCAGCAACAGAGCAGACCAAAATCACATTTCAAGCATTCCTGTCAGCACATGCACAGAGTTTCCCAAAGGCAGGGTCCCCCCCTGGAAAGCACAGCCTTCAGAAGAAGGAACCCCGCAGAGGAACCCATATCCCAGTTGTAACCAAGGGAAATGGGTCCAGGGAGAAGTTGCACAGGGAGAAGAACGCAGCTAGCACTTGGAACCACATGGTCACACCCATAAAGAGCCTCCCGTATCAAACAGTAGCCTTCGCTGCAGATTCCTGGTTTGGGGAACAGTTTTTCCATCACATCGCTTCTTGCCATGAAGACCAACTTGTACAAACGTGAGAAGAAAAAAAAGATCAGATATTATAGTATAAATGACGAACATAAAGAAGTATTACATTTTTGCCCCACACTCCCTTCACATTGAAGAAAGCTGGAAGTGAGCAGAATAGTGTAGAAACCCGTAAGTAAATGAAAAGGTCTCAAAAATAGCACAACTGAAATACAAGAAATATCTGATAACCAAGCAGTTATTTTCTTGAGTTTGGCCTTCAGAGGACATGTCTAATGGCTCACCTAAACAGGGAGAGTCAAGAGAAAGAAGATGAGTTAGCCAAAGGAATTACATCAGCACACATACATTAAAGCACATTATACTCTTGTAAGGACATTCCCTCCAGGAAGATCAACCTGAAAAATCAAACGAAGGCCATCTTCTCCTCTGCAAATGGGCATAATGCACCTTAACTTACAGGCATTAATTTCTCATCTTTAGTTAACTGTATCAACTCTCCTGAATGTGACTGGATAGGCAATCCCTTAGGCATACTAAATGGCATAAAAGAAAAGAGTGAGCACTAACATCTCATTAAAAACTACCTAATAATTGGTAAAACTATAAAGGATGTAAAAATACAAGATTTGAGAGAGTAGAAGCTTCAGCACTTTTTTCTTCCAGGAAGAAGAGTATTAAAAACCTCTGTAAGGGGTAACGTAGCATTCTCCTCAAACACCTGCAAGCAGGACACTGTCTGCTGGTACCTACATGCAGGCTCTTTCTCCACTGGCTTCTGTTACACATTATTCAAGAACTATAACTTTCCTTCCCCCTAGAAGCTCCCACCCCATTCCCTTTACAGCAGTGCAAAAACGCAGATGAACAACTGATACAAGACAAGCTGTTAATGCACTATATGGTGCATATTTTTAACAAAAACAGATTTAAAAACAAGTTTAACCATGGCCTCTTGGAGTATTCATAGGTTTAGGTTTTACAAAACTTACTTGGACTCATTCATTTCCCTTTGGGCAGCAGAATTACGATGGTATTTTTTTCTTTAACTAATACAGAAGGTTTACTATCTCCTAGACTATTCGATTCAGTATTAACATCTCAAAACTACAGCTTGCCTAAGGATAACATGGTTTCCTTGATGCTCTCAGCCTTAATAAGCCAACTCGCACTGGTTTCAAAAATCAGTTTATCCCTGACAGTTCTACACCATCTTTAAGTAAAGATAATATAATTTCAGTGAGATGTCATGCCCTTCCCTTCATACATTTGAAACATATCACACATTTTTAAGTAGTTAAATTCTAATACAGCTGACCAAAAACAATCAAATGAAAGCCACACTGAGGTGCCTATTACCCTGACATTTGAAGTACAGAGCTGAATGAATTAACACGCATAAAAACTTCAAATAATAGATTCCATTAAGCTGCAGGTAGCACTACAATTATTTTGTTTTATGCTTTTGTGTACTTCAGAAATCACACAGCAATTTCATATAGTCTCAGCTGGTTCATTATCCCCATGCTTTAATGAACAAGAAAAAAGTTTACCAAAGTTAATTCAGTGATGACATTTTAAGGATAAAAAATAGAAATAAAGTATTTATTAGTTACCTAGTCTATCTGTAAAGAAAAAAACATATCAATCTCATGCTATTCCTTGCTCCATGGTGCAATCTCGTTACATACGTTAACTTCCAACAGGCACGTAACGGGTCTATTTCTGTTCTGCTGATTCCAAGATTTCTCTTGCAGAGCAAGTCTGTCAAATTTGTCAAACGCTGAAAGCACAGAACACACAGTAGCAGAAAAATTTGGAAGGTTCAAAACCTTTGCAAGAAAACATTAACATAGTGTCAAAACTTATTTCAGAACTAAAAAATTATTTAAAGTCTTTAAGATACTGCTGAAAAAAGTAAAAAATTCTCTTCACAACACGAAAATGGTAGGTAATAGTTATTGCAAATGAATGACTGTATCTTCCTGCAAGGCTTGGATTTAATCCTTCAGTCGCATTATGTGCTCGTTTGCAGTGTTTTACTGATAACAGCAGATAGTTAGGACTAGTGCTGTCCATAAAGAATGCAGGTTCTCTACAGTTATTTCTTTTGCAAATAGCATTCCTTTGAAGAAGCATTCGCTGATTCAGTTTTGTGAACTGATTAACCCCGAGCACGGACAACCCTCCAAGAGAGGGTTGTGCAGCGCCAGCGCACCTCACCATGTGAGCGGCGCTTCTGCGGCTCACAGAGCTAAATGAAGTTTAGTTTCCTGGCTTACTTTCAGGATACAATTCTCTAGCGTCAAATGAGACACAAACTCCACGCTGAAGCTTTCTTTGCAAATATGAACAGACTTTAAATAGTTACCAAATATATTCTGCCACAGCCAGCGAGACAAAAGCTCTAACTCCTCACAGTAGTAAATCATTGCTACACTATAAATACAAGAAACTATGCATGAGCAACACTAAAAAAGAGCAAAATAATATTAACATTATTTACACAAAACTAACTGTATTAGTTATAATGCCAATTTTCTTATTTAGTCCATTTTAAAAGCTTCATCTAAAACAGAATTTACAAAAACACATCTTTCAGCCACAAACCATGCGTGACAGCTATCAGGTTTATGTTTGAATGATTTTTTTTTTTATTTTTTTTTTTAAATACCCAAGAGAACTATTTCTCTCATAATCACTTTAAATCTTACCCTTTCCAGTTTTGAAACACTGCCCCGTTTCTGTTCCTCCATAAACAGCCGAAAAGGCATATTTAAGATTTAAAGAAAAAAAGCAAATCCTGTTACAGATCAATATCCCCTTACACCACATGAGGATTTGGTCTTATCCTGATCGAAGACAGTATTTGTTGTTCCATCACTTCCATACTGGATGTATCACTGCAAGGCAACTGCAATACAATTCAGGTTTTATGAAGTATGCCAGAAGAGCGTAAGATGGGCAAGAAAAGGTAAGTTAGAATTTTCATACTGAATTCCTATCTACATCTTCAGACACTGTATTAAACAGTGTTATTTCAAATAGTAGGATTCAAACTTAAATTTCTTGTCAGTGAATTATCACACTTAACATTTACAAAAAATGTCATCCCTTCTGAAAAGCTAAATATAGTTATACAAAGTCAAACTATAAAAAGTAGATAACTAAAGCCGTTTGCCTATTTCTAGACAGAAAGACACACCAATACACTGAAGCAGTTGTCACATAAGACATCACAAATTCTTTAGTGAAATTATGTTAGAATCCATATTTAATGTAATATTTGAAATTGTTCATAGAAGTTTGAGATCCAAAATAGCTCATGGCTTATTTTGTAAATCACTTTGCACTCTGGTCCCTTATAACTTTTTACATGTAGTCAATGATTTAACCACAGTAGTCTCATCACGGATTTACTAACCAGAACAGTAAAGAATATATTGCATCAAAAATCTCTGGCATTTTCCTTTAATTAAAAAAAGATTCAATTTTCAAAAAAAATTAATACAATAGGAGACATAACTAATCAGAATAATCTTAAAACCAGACATATTTACCATATGTTTCTTGGCAGCCAAACTACCACAATAAATCCCTCATGAAGCTCTATTTTCTTCATATATTCCTCAGATTACCAAACGCAAAAAAAAAAATCCACACGTTCAGGATTTAAGAAAATTGTTCAGAACACTGGAAAAAAGTAATAAATATCTCATAACCACTTGCTTCCACTTCCCTGATAGCCATAATACTTTGAATTTGATTGACTGCTTTATTTCCCCCCTCCCTCTCACCTCCCCACATTTTGACTGGGATAATCCCCCCTTTGAAAGCATACAATAACTTCATAAATACAAATAAATTTGAATTTTCACATTTCTCATTCTTTTGCCAGTATAATTTCTAAAGCTATCATCTTCTTATCAACTTGCCTATGCTAAAGCAAAAGTCAACTTTCCAGATTAAAATCAAGAAAGAAAATGCACGTTTTAAGTAAAATAGTAACTTGGACATTTCCCAAATAAAGATCTGGTAAGTCTTAAAAACATCTGAAATTGTTTTAGAACTTGGTCAATCACACATGAAGCAGTTCTGCTAAGCACAGGCTCAAACAGGAGCTCCATTAGGTGCTCTGAAACACAAATTCCCACAAGCTGTTTGTGGCATACACAGCTCCTGTATAGTGTGCCAAAAATAAAGCCCATTACTAAATTGCAACTAATGATCATCATCTGAATGTGCTCCATGAAGCACAGAAAGATAATCTGACCTTAAATCCAGAGAAAAATGGAACAATGAATGAGTATACTGCAGTAATTTTCTTTGCTGTCAGAAGTAAAATAGACATGCCTTTGAATAGATAGCATGTGGGTTTGACCCCCCCCCCCCCCAAACAAATGCCTAAGCTGAAATTCAATCGATTCGAAGAATAATAGCTTTGATAATGCTGTGCAAGTTTTCAGTGGTTCTAATTTAATAATATCAAGGGGTTTTTGTGCAACACCAACCATCAACAGAAGCTTTAATTACTAATTAAGCAAGGACAGAGAATACAAAAAGAAGAAAGTCAGAAAGCATCAAGAAAAAAATTTGTGCCCACATATCTCAGCAAACCTGACATTTTTTTCCTACTGAAACCTATTCTATGAAAGTTTTTCCTATCAGTTTTACTCGGAGGTAGGATTCCCCCCTACTCACTATTTTGGAAAGGCAGATCTTACTTCTGGTGTTACATTGCTCAGAGACTTTTAGAACATGCCAAGGAGAAAAGTCCAAACAACTCATCTGGTTTGGATTTTTAGCAAACTGACTTCCCAGAAGTGCTTGATCATCATCCCTATACATGAGTTAGTGATTTTGTGTGACTCACCTACAAGGAGTGAAATCTGTTATAAGACCCAACACCAGTGTTCAAGAGCTTCTGGTTTCTAGTCCCACGTACAAATTCAGTAGCGTTTGAAACCCTGGCACAGCACTAGCTTTAGCTTTTTGCTAGAGAAAACAAAAGAGCATAAAAGACTGATGTTGAAGAATGCACTTTACCTTTAAAAAGAAGCTACAAATCCTTTCAACCCTTAAACCCATTACTTTAAACTTATGTGGCAACTCTAATAGTTACATATTATACAGAAAAGCTGTTGATGCCATACAGTCTTGTAGCATTTCCAGCTAGTTTTCAGATCAATTGCCCACCTCCAGGTGCCAACAGCAACAAAAACCCATTCAGGAATTTGCACAAAACAGTGCATATTTCAACAGTAGATACTAACTGTCTAAACAACACAAGGTGAAGTGTTTTTCCAGCAAAAAAAAATAAATTGGCATTCAGTGGACAGAACCAAGTATTAGCAGCTTGCTTATTACATGTACTTTACATGATGCACCTCACTGTGATCAAGTCACTTCTACTATGTGGCAAGATTGGTGCATCCGTTGCCTACCATCACATTTGCTACAAGTTCCATAGTGTCTGTGTGCTTGGAAATTCCAGGCATACTTGGTCCTTCAAACATCAGAAAATAAAGTGTGATTTTAGTCATTTGTGATCTTGCATCTCTATCTGTAGTGGCAGCAGTTTTTGGGTTTGGAGGCCCAGTCAGGCCTATAATGAAGCTTTGTAGAGCTTGGTTGGAAGACTCAGGCGCTATCAACGAACTTCAAATTTATTTCTCCAAAGGAAAACAATGAGGGAGAGAAGAGACTGCAACTGAAGGATTTGGGGAAGTGGAGTGTTGATGTTTTGGTTTCTTTAATTTCACTATAAAAAATATCATGCAGGATGAGAAAGTAACACACAAAAATACATTCTACATAGACAGACCTTGTCAACAGCTGGCCTTCAACACTGCACATGTATCAGGTCTTTGATCCTAACCAGCTATAAAAATATATGCTGCTTATTTAAACAGACAGGAAGAAAACTAGAAAAAAGACACTATTTATCTTTATGAGTACTCTTTATCTCCATCTGCTGCTCAGCTAAACATTTCAGAGAGAAAGAAGAATTCCAGGAGATTAGCAGAAATCAGTTTCATCATAAGTTTAGACATTTACAAACCTTAACTTACCCAATTCTTTTGTGCATGTGTAAATAGTGCAGTATACAAGTTACCTGTATACTGAAAAAATCTGTATCTAATTCCCTGCAGTCTTTGCTACCTCTACAGCACCCATAGGTATTCAAATTTGAGATTAGTACTCTATAATCAGGTTATAGATTATTGTCAGATCTAGGAGGCAAACTTCTGCATTTTTCATATGACAAATTGAGGGCTCTGCCTCACCATATTGTTAATTCAAGCTGTAACTCAAGTTTTGTGTCCCGTTCTCATAAGACTTTTTGCCTTAGTTCACCAACTCTTTAGAAAAAGTTGCTAGAAACATCAGTTAAAACTCAAACATTGCTATGTTCAGAAGAATGAGACAGTGGGGATACAATAGGGGCTAGTCCAGCCACTTTGCATAACCTGAATTATTCCCCAGGGTGGTTACTTTACCCTCAAGGTTTACGAGTTAAATACATGAATGCAAAGTACTGTAAAATATTGAAATCAAGACAACTTCAGGTCACTTTGATTTTAGGAAAAGGCCTAAATTGTGCAGGAGTCTTGAGCTAGCCACGTCTAAAAGTGCCTTTTACGTGACATTCATCTACACAGACAATGATCAAAAAGGTAAGTGCAATACATTGGTTGACCCTTGCTAGCTTTAGCCAGACTGGCACAGGCAATGGAAATAAAGGAAATTGAGGACTAGAAACCCCAGGAAAAGCCCACCAAAATCCTGGTAACCATTTTAACACACATCAATTCAACATTCATGCTGTAATGTAAGCCATACTACAACAACCCTTTTCCTCTGCTGAGAGCTCTGAGAGATGACAGTTGAGAACATGCTGAATGGAGCCTGACAACCCTAACTATTCTTCTCAAAGAAGTTAATTTGGCTAGTTCCTTGTATTAAGAAGAATCTGTCAAACCTTTTTAATTTAATGATGGAGCAGCTGCCCCTGGAAACCATTTCCAGGCATATGAACACCAAGAAAATCACCAGGAGTAGTCACCAAGGGGAAGTCATGCTTGATCAACTTAGTGAACTCCTACAATGAAGTGACTGGCCTGATCGAAAAGGGGAGAGCAGTGGATGTTGTCTACCTGGACTTCAGTAAGGCCTTTGACTCTGTCTCCCATAAGATCCTCATACACAAGCTGTTGGTGTATGGCCTGGATGAGCAGTGAGGTGGATTGAAAACTGGCTGAGCAGCTGGGCCCAGCAAGTAATGGTAAGTGCTGCAGTCTAGTTGGAGGCCAGTAACTAGTGGTATACCCCAGGGATCAATACTGGGTCCAGTCCTGTTTAACGTCTTCATTAATGATCTGGATGGGGCAGAGTATACCCTCAGCAAGTTGGCTAATGACACAAAACTGCAAGGAGTGGCTGATACACCCCAGGGGGTCATGCTGCCGTCCACAGGAAAAGACCTGGGGGTCCTGGTGGATGACAAGTTGAATATAAGCCAGCAATGTGCCCTTGCGGCAAAGAAGGCAAATGGTAGCCTGGCCTGTATTAGACAAAGCATTGCCAGTAGGTCAAGGGAGGTTGTACCTCCTCTCTACTCAACACTGGTGAGGTCACCCCTGGAGTACTGTATCCAGTTCTGGGCTCCCCAGTACAAGAGACACATGGACAAAATGGAGAGAGTCCAGCAAAGGGCCATGAAGATAATGAAGGGATTGGAACATCTCTCCTATGAGAGAAGGCTGAGAGAGATGGGACTGTTCAGCCTGGACTTATGTATATGAATACCTGAAGGGAGAATGCAAAAAGGATGGAGCCAGGCTCTTTCCAGTGGTGCCTCTGGTCCTGTCACTGGGCAACAGGCACAAACTGAAACACAGGAGGTTCCCTCTGAACATCAGGAAGCACTTTTTTTACTGTAAGCATGACCGAGCACTGGCAGAGGTTGCCCAGACAGGTTGTGGAGTCCCCATCCTTGAAGCTACTCAAAAGCCATCTGGACATGGTCCTGGGCAACTGGCTCTAGATGACTCTGCTTGAGCAGGGGGATTGGACCAAATGACCTCCAGAGGTCCCTTCCAACCTCAACCATTATGTCATTCTGTAGTTCAGGTGAGAAACAATGCATAGAGACAGAAAACAAAGATAATGATCTTTTCTCAAACTTCTTCTGCAGATGTGAAAAAATTACACCTACTAATACCTGCAAAATTAAATGCCAAAATATATTGTGTCATGTTTAAAATACAATATTCCGATCCCGGAAAGTTATTTTCTTCCAACCATCCAACTAAAGCAACAAGTTACCTTAAAACAGATGCAATATTTTCCAGTCCTCAAACAAAAAATAAGTCATAAAAAGTGTGAATTTTCTGAAACAGTAATTGGATTTCACCTTGAGGCAGTTGCTACCATTAGCAGCATTCTGGCACCAACAAAAATTCCATTTACAAAAGTTGTATGAAAGCACTCAAACATAAACCAAGTTGTGGCGAATCTTACTAAAAAAGCTCTTCTAATAAATCTTTTCTAACAAATCTTTTCTTTTTATTCTTGGAAGCCATAATACCTTTAAAACAAAGATTCAGGGTAGCTGATGCTCTTCTCATGAGATAAAAGGATGAAGTTAGAAGAGAAAAACAGACTAAAATAACATGATCAGTATTGGGAATGTCCTCTAGTGTCCTTCAAACTTATTTGAATTTTTTCTTACAGAAGAACATGACTTTAGGAAAGGTCAGAAACTGGAGGAATTCTATATAGCATATACAAACTCTTTACTGATTGCTATGATTCATTTCCTTTCTTCAATGTCCCTAAAATTTTAAATAAAATAATTATTTTATGTACAAAACCCAAAAGTACCTCTTATGAAGAAAATAATACTACTTCAAATGTTGAGAGCAGATTCCTCAGCTCACTTAAATAATTCCAAGAGGAGTATGCACAGAAGCTAGACTTGCAGGCACGTGACTTGCCCTGCTTAGGAGTCAGCAGAGAGAAGAGGAGAGAAGAGCTCTTCTAGGTGGCAAGTCACACTAAAACTAACTACAGATGCTACAGACTGTCTCCCACAGAAGTGTCTTTCACTTCCTTGATGTGGGAAGCAGACTAGCTTCACTAGGCTAAAGTTAGCCTTTGAATAGCTTTGCAATACATCTTCCCTTAGGAAAAGGGGGCAATATTCCTCCCTCCTTGCCACTCTTGTAAAGCCTACGTAATTGCAAATACTCTCAGATTGTTTGCAAATGGAAAAGACAGAAAATATAGTTTTGTTCTAAACCTTTATAGTTTTAGAAAATAAAACCGTTCAAGGTGCGCTCTATGGCAGCAGCGCATAGACATTAAACGCAAGACTGGCAGAGGCAGCAGCAACCCTGCCCCAGGCTCTCCTCCCATGCAAACATCTCTAAAGAAACTACCTACCAAAAAGACTGAATTCTTGTATTCCTTCTTCATCAACTTATGGGTACCTTCTGGAAACCTCTACTGCTATAATGCATAAGAATAAATGGACCTCAGCTACTCAGGACTTCAGCTACTTTTATTATAGAAAGCAGCCATAACTTTCTCTTCAAGGAAAATTTTCTCTTTAGAAACTTTTCTAAAAATAGCCTAAAGCCTATGCAACTTCTTATGAAAAGAAAACCCTTCAGGATGCTGCAAATAGATATTTCAGAAGCCAAAGCAGACCACAAACTAAATCAGCAAATGCAGCTATATTCAAAGCATCCAGAGTCAAAACTTCTGAATAAAAAAGCTATTTTCCCAGAAGAATTTTCTCATCACGTTCATCATCATAAAAAAAAACACCAAACAAACACCCACACCATGCACCCACACATAAACCTGGCAAGACAACTTAGAATGAAACAGAATCAACAGTTTTGCAAAGTGTATGGTCTGATAATCAAGTATCAGCCACTGAATATTAAAAGTTATCTGTCAAAACCTGTCCTTCCTCAGTAAAGGATCTGAAAAAAGAAAAACAATTGGCCTTTTTATTTTCTGACATTTTTGAAATGAAAAAGAAAATATATTAATTTTACTGCCTCTTTCAATAGCTTTGCTTACTTCATGTGTATTTAGGGTATCTCTCAGATCTTCGTTTGTCTTCTGCTTTTGACCTAAGGCAATCTCATTCACTATGGAAGAATGCAAAGGTTTTAATTGTGCTTTATAAGAAGTTGATGAATCCAGAGGCTTGGAAACATTCATTTCTCCAATATTACAATGGAAGGGCACTAACAAGTTACCTCTAACAAGAAACTTGTTAGAGGTCCTGGAAAAGGTGCATTTCTGGTACTGAAATAAACACATATCTATCAAATAAAATGTTAAGAACTAAATATTATTCATATCAGTACCAAATAAAATTTCCCTTACAATACTTAAGGAATGAGCCAAAGACCACCTCCTGGAAGAGTAGAGAACACTAGAAGGACAAAGAACACAAGTCAAAAAAACCTGTTTTACTGAGATGAGGAAGCAAGAAAGATTCAGAGAAGCTTAGAAAGATACAGGGGCAGACGCACATAAAGCATAGATTTGTAAGCTTGGAAAGGACAATAAGTTAATAAACTACTGACATTACTTTCTTCCATTAAGGACAGAATTCAGTTCAGCTCCCTTCTTCTATCACAAGACTGGTCTAGTGAAGACAGAAGAACCACCTTTTTACTTCCCTAAAACTCTTCACACTGACCCACGTGACATTCTTATTAACAAACTAAAGGAACACAATCTAGATGAAGTTGCCCTGAGATAAAGACTTTAACTTCTTGTGCAACTTTAAAATATACACTATTTGCTTTAAAAAAATGAAGTGTGGATATAGTCCACTTATACATTAATTACATTAAGGCATGAAAAATGCTTTGGAAAGCAGGAAAAGAATTTACATTTCAATAAACTAACTCAATTTCACCGATGAACTTTAATGACTTGCTGTTGCCTAAAGAGTAATCCCATTTCTCTGAATCTCCCCCCCGCCATTCCTGCATACCTGGCTGGGTACTATTCAGTTCTCACCGGAGACTACAGCTCATCTGGCCTTTCATTGTCAAACTGATTCAGTTGGCAAATCTGGAGGAAAAAAAAACACTAACAACAAAACAACAAAAAGCTTTCCAAGGGGCAGGAAAGAGTGTGGAAAAGAGGTCAGTTCAGGTCTCCTCACACATCGCCAAAGTGTTTTCTTCTAGTCTGAGTCAGCTCAGCAAGGGCTCCAACAAAAGCCCAAGTCAAAGCTGGGGAAGCAGTGGGACCAAGGCAAAGGGTGAGAAATGGTCACAGCGCACTGTAAGATCAGGTCAACTGCATCATCACGTCAGGTTCACTGTCTTAACAGACACGATCCAAAAAACAATAGGATGATATTCTACAAAAATCGCAAAGTGGAAAGTACTCATGAAGAACAGGTTCTAATGAATGAGGAATGCAAAGAAGGATCAACTAATTACATCATATCATCAACTGAGTCTAAGTCAATGTCATAACACCAATAAAAAAAAAAGATCACATGTAAGCTACCACAGATGTGCATTCTAGTCCATACCGCACTCTTCCTGTCTCAGTTAAAGTCCTGCCTATCAAGCTTTATAGAAGATCTACATCTCAAAATAAAGAAGGAACCAAAAAGAAACAAGAATAGGTAGTTTCAAAAAACCACAGCCTATAAATTTAAAAAAAAAAAAAAGACAGCTCATTTAGGGCAGGGAGGTGGAAAAAAAACCCAAAAGCACACAAAACAAAAACCCAAATACACTGCCATTCTGATATGGAAAAAGTTAGGAATCAGATTTCTTTTCCATGTCTCTTCGGGATTAAGAGAGGAAGAAACTAGATAAATTTGTAGGAAAAAAGTGATTGGCGTTGAGAATTGGAAGGGAACTAATTATGAAGGAAAGCAATAGATTGTTCAAAGTAGTGGTGAAAACCATTTTTGCCAAATTTGAAGAATATGCCAGCAATGAGCCCTTGTACGAAAGAGGGCCAACAGCATCCTGAGCTGCATTAGGTAGAGAGTTGCCAGTGGGTCGAGGGAGGTGATCCTTCCTTTTAGTCAGCACTGGTGAGGCATCTGGAGTGCTGGGTTCAGTTCTGGACTTCCCAGTACAAGACAGGCATGAACATACTGGAAAGAGTCCAGCAAAGGGGCCACAAAGATTCATGCTTTGGAACATTTGCTCTACTAGGACAGACAGAGCTGGGACTGTTCAGCCTAGAGAAGAGAAGGGTCAGAGTGGATCTTATCAATGTGTATAAATATTTGATGGGAGGGTGGAAAGAAGACTGAGACAGACCTGTCTTAACGATGTCCAGTGAGAGCAGAAGAGGTAGTGGATACAAACTGAAATACAGGAAATTCCATCTGAACATCAGGAATCACTTTTTCACTGTAAGGGTGACTGAGTACTGGCACAGGTTGCCGAGGGAGGCTGTGGAGTCTCCATCCTTGGACGCATTCAAAACCTGACTAGACATGGTCCTGACAAACCGGGATGGACTGGACAGTCTCCACAGGTCCCTTCTAACCTCATCCTTTCTACAGTTCTGTGATTTTTTGCACAGCTGCAAATCCATCTACGATGTACAGAAAGCTATGATATAATAGCATCACCTAAAGCCAAGCAATTCTACACAGACACAGCAGAGAAAATTCCCATGTGCTTCATTAGTTGTCATTAATGAGCATTTAAATGATTCGTTCAGAATATTGTAAGATAATGAAGAAACACAAAGGCGGCTTGACATGATCCTGGTATATACACAGTGTCATTATTTAATAAGACATTACAGAAAAAAATTTAAATTACTGTGTATGTTAAGAACAGCATTCACCTATGAAAACAAATCACAAGTTGTTCACGGATGGCTCAGTTATGCAGCCTTGAATGCCTTACAACACATTATTCTGCAACCTAATGTGGCTCCCAATTTAAGGAGGGTCAGGCTGTTCAACAGCAGATTAGAAGAAACCCAGATGTTTCCAAAAAGCCCACAGCACTGGAAATACACTTAGCCACACGCTTTCCCAACCTGACCTGAACCGAAGTCCCAGCACGACATCAGTGATTAGTCTGTTGCTGCACATGGAGCTCTGAAATGATTCATAGGTTACCAAATCTTGGAAACTTGTGGTCATAAGGCAGTAAACTGGCAGTTCAACAGGGGAATACTTTTTAAGCTTTTCTCGCCAGTTTATTAAATAGCATTATAATTTGCCTACCATACAGAACGAATTCTCACACAATTCCCATTGGACATGCTATTCTTTACTTTTCAGCCTGAACTGCAGTGAACCTACAGCAACTATTGAGAGTTTTCTTTTCAGGAGGGGTACAGTAGGATAATAGACACAAAAGGTCTACAACATGCTAATTATTTTCCCTAAGGATCTACCATTGTACTTTGATAGGCCTGTAGAGCGGTATAAAGCACCTGGATACTTAATTTTCATTTTTGGATATTCATACCACTAATCTATCACCAGAAATGTACAAAGCTCATTTAAATATTATTATGAGGCTGCAGAGGGTGCTCCAACACTGCTTATAGACAATTTCTATTCAATCCCCACATTCCTCAGCAAATCATTCATTGATTTTTCAGAATCAATTAGAATTTGGAAAAAAATCTGAAGGCAGGTGAAGATTAGACTTCCCCTAACACCTTGTTGTATCCAGAGAGAAAGGTGATATGAATGAAAAAAATTCTTCTCCCCGCACCAACAAAAGGTGTCCTGAGTGGGAATAACATCTAGGAAGGCAGCACTTCTCTATAACATTGCCTTTTTCCTGCACCTAAGGTATGAAATACCTAATTGCTCCACACGGATCTAATCGACTGCAGAGTGGGGAATGCAGGCACATAAATATGAAAACACATACTATAGTATCATGTTGTGGTTTAACCCTAGCCAGCAACTGAACACCACACAGTCGCTCGCTCATTGCCCCCAGCTCCAGTGGGATGGGGGAGAGAATCGGGAGAGTAAAAGTAAGAAAACTTGTGGGTTGAGATAGGAATAGTTTAATAATTGAAATAAAGTAAAATAGTAGTAGTAGTAATAACAATAAAAGAATATACAAAGCGAGTGATGCACGATGCCATTGCTTACCACCTGCTGACCAATGCCCAGACAGTTCCCAAGCAGCTATCGCTGCCCTCCAGCCAACTCCCCCAGGTTATATACTGAGCATGACATCGCATGGTATGGAATACCCCCTTGGCCAATTGGGTCAGCTGTCCTGGCTGTGCTCCCTCCCAGCTTCTTGTGCACCTGGCAGAGCATGGGAAGCTGAAAAGTCCTTCACTACTGTAAACACTACTTAGCAACAACTAAAACATCAGTGTGTTATCAACGTTATTCTCATACTAAATCCAAAACACAGCACTGTACCAGCTACTAGGAAGAAAATTAACTCTACCCCAGCTGAAATCAGGACATATCATCAACCATATTGCTAAGTTGCTTAAGCAAATAATCTCCCTAGAAGAAAATTCTGCTTTAAGAGTAGCTCCTCAAAAATAGCAAAGCTTTTAGCTCTTTTTGTGACCACTCAACACTACTATAAAGCGCTCACAGTGCAGAATGCAGTGGCTTGTGCAAACAGTGCTTTACTCTTGGGGGCTGAGAATCCACAAAATAGAGTGCCTCTACTTGTGTATTCCAGATCTTGCTTTCGTATTTAGCACTGCAGAAGTTTTATTTGCTAGCTTTCAAGTAAGCAAAGTGCAGATTAAAAAAACCACAAACCTCCTTTTGGCTAAAATTAAATTTAACAAGAATTTGTAATTCTCCCCTTTATTACAGTTTTTTCAATCTCATTCCAGTAAGCACACAGCGAAAAGTGTTACATTATCTGACAATACTACCATTTAAATATATTAATTCTGAGCCAGCTGATGGAAATTAAATAGAGGAAGTGCTTTTAAAGGCTTTGATTTTTTTTTTTTTAAAATATTGAAATAGTGCAATTAGCTCATCCTTCACTTTACTGGCTCCAAGCCCCAAATTAGCAAATTCTAGGTTTGACAATACATATATTGAACTTGAAACAGAGAACAGATATACCAAACACACAATAGAGCATTAACTAAATACCTTCACAATTCTTTTTGGAAAGAACAGCTAGCTCAAAGCATCAAGTTCAAGAATGAAAACCCTGCCCTTCACATAGCTCACTGTCTTGCCTTACTACTTCTGCAGAGTTTTGCTTCCAGCAAATGCTATCTGTGCCTTTGTCACTGCAAGATTACTTGCATTAACATTTTATACAAGGTCTGCACCTTAATGTCACCTAAAAATAACTTTGGGTGAGCCTGTTTCACAGTAAAGAATTGAATTAGAAGTCCAACTCTTAGTGCCACCTGACTTCACCTGCGTTTCAGACTGCTCTCTGCATTACAGGAATTAACATCTGTCATACAAAAGAAAGAGCAATAGAATAGGTGCAATTTGGATTAGGGTTTCATTTTACCAGTGTTTATATTGTGAATACAACATAAGACACAAGCACTAAAGACACTGAAGATGCAACTCCATAGTTGGTAGAAGGTAATATAAAGACCATGCTGCCACCAAAAGAGGAGTTCATACTGCCCCTCTCCCCAGTTAAGCTGACAACTAACTGCAAAATTATATGAACAAAGCAACTAAGTTTCCACCTGTGTTAAAAAGCTGATCCAATGCAAAACACAGCCACACAACTTCCAATACTAACAGCAGGGAGTTAAGACAGGAGCACATGGCCATAAGCTGAAGCATCAGCAGTGCACTAGCAGCATTTCTGCACTTTTTGTATTGTCTTGGTTGACTTAAAATTCACAAGGGGAGTGCAAAAAGGTTGTTGGTAGGAGTCATATATTGTGAACAATGGAGAAAAGTGAATACATCTCCCTTTGCTCTGAAGGGATCACTACTGCACTAATACATTTGACCATATCTTACAGTACTTTACAGAAGATTTAGGTCATTATAAAAGAGAAGTTGCCTAATAAGCAGTAAAGGAAGGGAGTCAAACAGTATATAGTAACCAGAGTTGTGATATGGAGCAACTGTGAAACAGACCCATATTTTATCAGAAGAGTTTGCAGCAAACAGGTTCAAAAGTTAAGTTTAGTCATTACTGATAAAACTTTCATCCAACACTGTAAAACCTATATACATCATTTAAGAGACACTTCTAATTCCTATTTTATTATGTGGCATTTATCACATCAACTTTATTTTACACAAACCAAATAAAAAGGATTTTCCGAACTTTGCATTTAGGACTCAAACAGCTATTGACTTGGAAGACACACCCCACCCTCCAAATTACAGAAGCGTTTCAGTAGAAGGAAACCCTTTTTTCCCCATCAGAAGCTTTGCATGTCAACATACACCAGTGATTTTACCACAAGGGGGAGATGAGAAAGACAGACAGAACTGACTGGAGGCATGGTTAGTGAGGCATTGGTTTAAACATGACTAATTAACAGCTGAAAATCACCATTACCTATCTCCCATATGTTCTCATTTGTAAGCAAGAGTTGGACAGTGAATCTTAACATATGGCAACAGTAAGTTGCACTCCAGTCTTTGAATAGCAAAGCACATACAATCTGGTCCACTGCTTCAGCTGTAAAATGTTATTGCAGTGTAACCTAAAAGGAAAAATAATCTCATATTATTATTATTAGCACTAGAAATGGAGAAATGGCAAATGAGGAATAAAATGGTAAAGAAACCCCCAAATTAAGCTTTTCTGGCTAGTTTGGCTATTGGCTTACATTTAAGGGCACTGAATAATCTCATCTCACCTCCATGCCTCAGTCCCCCATTTGAAAGCTAGGAAGAATGACTATTTGTATTCGAAGGTTGCACAGATGATACACAAGTTTTGGACCACACACAACACGCAGGCACACACAGATATATATATATATACACACACACAAAGAGAGAGAGAGAGAGAGAGAACTATAATAAGAGCTGGAACCAGCCTCACAGCATTTCATTGCTTGACCTGACTGATAACAAATGGCTCTGGGCTTAAGCAACAATTGTGCTTAGCTTTCTTACGTTATAACTAATGTTTCCAGGAGAAAGGTTGTCACCTATTAACTCTTCAGGAGCACTCATGAAGTATTATTTATGACAGTCTTACATGGTTTATCTTTTTTCAAAAAGCATGAATTAATATCTATCAGATACACATTTTTTCTGAACTAATCAAAAAGCTTATTAAGCACCGATCAAGTCAACTGAATTTAAACAATGGACTACCTCCTTGTTTCATGTAAGAAACAAAAGCAACGAGGCACTTTAAATTCACCTACATTTATTTGTTAACATCAGAACAGTAGATTATATATGTGTGTGTATATATATATATGTACATATAGATTGATATACACGTATTACATGAAGAAATTAACAGAATGTTTCTAATGTAGAGTAAAATATTCTTTTAATTTTTTATATTGAGAAGCACATCATGGCTTTTTAAAGATGCATTCATTTTTTAAGAAGTTGCATCCCAGTTCCATATCTAAAAATACTTTAAAATTCAGAGGTATGAGTTATTTTAACATTAACTTATGGGTTTCTTGTTATCAACTATACACAGCACTATCTACTAAGAAAGTACCAAATAGTAACTCTCAAAGTTCAATAGGAAAAGAAGAAATCAACTGAAAAATAGATACAACCTAAAGCTAAGGCTTTCTTAAAGAAACTAATTGTCAAAGAAAATACTGTGGCCGACTGAGAAAATATACCTTTAAAAATAACTGGACAAAAAAATTAAAGGGAATATATGCTCTGAAATCAAGATAAATGCTCAATAACAATCTTTGCTTGCTTGCCTCTTCTAGTGAGAGAAGTGGAGAAAAAAAGCCTACTGCCTTTCTACTTCAGTACCTATCTTCCTACTGTCACCACTACTATCAGGTATAGTATTTGTCAAGTATCCTGACTGAAATGAAGAGGGCAAAAAAACTTGTAGCAAGTCTGCAATTATGTACAAAACGCCTCAAAAAATTCTAGGGGGAACTAATGTCTTTGTTAGGGAAACAGAAGCCATCGCGAACAGTGAACAAAACTTTTGGACACAGAGAGGTATGATAAGGCCTAAGCAAACAAATAAAAAAACCCAAAACCAAACAATAAAAAAAACACAAACAAGAACCCACAAATCAAAAACCAGTCTTACTGAAAGTTGAAGACATTTGCTCTGGATATAATTTATCTTCCTCAAATATACTCAATCAACTGCTTAGACAAAACAATTAGCAAAAAAATTATCATAATACAGTAAAACTACAATCAACGCCCTTCCACAAAATACCTCCAAAACACCCCCATGATATTTGAAACCAGAGCCTCCAACACGAACACATCAGTTTGAAGAAAATGCTCAATAATCACTTCAATATAAAGAAAATATTACCAAATTAATAATTACACCAGTGAACACCTGTCAGTAAGCAATATGCACTTTTTAACCTAAAGCACATCAAATAACCTGACCTCTTCCAATTATTTGCTGCTCATCATGACACAACATTCTTATGCTCAATTTTATACAAAAATTGTAAGATAGCTATGAGATGCACAGGAAGCTCATTCCTTGAAAGAACCCACTGCTACGTGTAGTCTTCAAAACAGACCCCCAGATCTGGCTAAACTCGCCACCAGAAGCATACATACTAAATAGAAACAGACTTACAGAAAAATCAATGCAAAACTTTCTAATGCCTCTTTACAACCACCCAATGAAGCCTATGCGTACACTTACAAGAATGCAGTATGTTTCACCCATGGCACCACACATCCTTACAGGATCTGCACTCATGTAACCACACAACCAGCGTGTTCAAGGATGAACACGCACCAGTCATCAACAAGGGACACAGAAAAACCTAGTTACCATTTCCACTTCATCTCTTACGCCTCAGTGAGGACCTGCAAGATTCCTTAAAACAAAGCAAAATAAATCATGTATTCAAGATGAGATTTGGTTGATGGCCCTTTACATTTTTTCCTACTCCTTACATCATATTAACTCTTCCTTATTCTACAAGGGTTTCCATCCATCTTGCACCATAAAATGACATCATTTCAATTGCATCAAGATATCTTTGTAAGGCTGTCAACTACATCAGGTATACTGGTCCAGCTTTATAAAAAAATACATTAAAAAAACATTAAATAATATGTTCAGTACTGCAGGCACTCTATATATATATATATATGAATCTTGAAAGTAAAGTAAAAGCAGACAGTGCTTTGAGAGGATTTGGTGGGTTTTATAGGAAGCATGCTGATGTGTTCTCACTTCTATGGTAAGAGCACACAAACTCCAGCAACTGGACTAAGACAGCAAGGTGAAATTTCTGCCAGGAGATTGGTGCTTACAAAAGGAGAATTAGAGAAAGAGGCACTGATATGAGAGCCCATGCCATTCCTAAAAAAGACTCCTAGATGACAAACATCCAAAAGCCACTTTTAGACAAACATGCAAGACCCCTTTCATGCTCAGCTTCCTTAATGGGAGAAAACAAGAACCTCAATAAACTTGAGTTTTTGAACATCTGATGAACATCTGATGAACCTCAGAATGTCAGGAAACATTTCCTACGTTAAAAGGTTTACAAAGGAAGGTGAGAATTAGAAGAATGCAAAGCAGAAATGCAGAACACCCTGAGCATCCGGTTAGTTTAGCTTCAACCACCTGTAATTCTCAGAGATCAAAGTGCCAGTCGACGGCAGGAATTAACACATTCCAGCATAAACATCACCCCAATTTAAATTAACCTGTGTCCCATTTGAAAATAAAGAGCAGGCATTTTGAAAGAGGAGAGAGAGATCCTCCCTTTTTCCTCCTTCAAACTGTTTTTCTGACATTTTTATGCAAAGCATTTTCTTCCACCCTATCTTCTTCACCTCTCTCCCCCCTTCAGTGTCCTTTTCCCTATTTGCTTTCCTTTCATTCATTCACCCAGCGTGGTGTACATGGAACTGACATGCTCACTCTCGTTATTCATTCTGAAAGGCTATCAAGTATGGATAAAGGCCCTGCGAGAGAAAAGAAAAATGGGCCTACAAAGACAGTGCAAAGTAGAGGCAGTCCCTACATGATGCCCTCAGGGGTCAACTGTCATTGCTGTAGATTGTTACGCACTTCCATAGCCTCACTGCAGAACCCTATTTCCTTTCATAACTCAGTTCCTGTCGATCAGCTTTTCAGCGCATCTTACTCCTGAACAGGATCAAAAGCATTAATACTACAGGGAGGAGAGGGTGGTGAATGTAGAGGAATTGGAGTAAGAACCACCATCGATAGGATCAGAAAGATCAAGAAGAATTGCCAGGCTAGAGGAAGTAATGCAAAAAAAGTCACTGATTACTGGGGAGACAAGAAGGCTAGAACAGAAATACACAGACAGGATGTACTAAGTCAGGCCCGCATCATCAAAATAAATAAATAAGAGCAAGACCTTCCAGTCATAGCAGCAAGGTATACTGAGACAGGAAGACTGTATCTTCGAGTTGTCCAAACGTTCTATCTCCCCAAAACTCACTCTTTCCTAGATCCTAAATCTAGACCTCTATAAAACACATTACAATTTTTGTCACTCACCTGTTTTCAAACAGCAAGCAGCTGACACTGCCTCAAAGGAAAATCGTGTTCTATTACACTGCGCTATCCATCAGACATCGGTTAAGTGCTTTGCTTTAGCTGACTTAGGGACAGCTTGAGTTTATAGGATTCAACAGCTTCAGATAGCATGGAATGCAGCAGTTCGCCTCCTGAATGCAAGCAAGGGGCATATGATTATTATACCAGTGATCCCCAGCTTATAATTTTAGATACAATAAGGAGTTGGAATATTTTGTACTTTCAAGATGAAAACAAAGACTCAGCTGAGAACAGGTAAGACAGACTCCAATTTAGCAGCATCCTCCAGTAAAATGACCAAGCTTGAGAAACTTGCTCTTTCACATGCACTATGAAGGTTGGTCAGCCTTCAAACATGAGCCAAACATACTCAGCCTTCAATTAATTTATTTTTAACATCATTATTTAAAAATAGTTTTACTGAATGAATTTAAATGAATATTGCTAGCACAACTGCCATGAAAGTAGATCATCATAATTATTAAAGCAGTTAAATGAAGCATGTCAAAAGTATTTGCACTGTTTATTTTTCAGTTAGTTCAGTAAGAAAATATTCTTCTGTGATCCAATGCAGAGGGTATTTTTGGCAGGTTTTTTTGGTTTGTCATTCTTCTAAGTAACCTAGGAAGAATGCTTTATTACCTTTAAAAAGCAATTTTTTCTTATTTCTGACAGGAAGTACCATGTGGGGGGAAGAGGAGAACAGAATCTGAACATCCAAATCAAGTTTCCAAGAGAAAGAGCAGAAGATAGTCTCTGCAGGACAAGGGATGCATTAAGTCACACCAACGGCTGCTTGAGAAAGTTTATAAAGAAAACGCTTACCTCAATAGAATGAAACTCAGCTTTAAGCACCAACAAGTCTGTAGTCATTATGGAGACCAGAAGTATAAATGAATTGAAAAATGATTAGACATTTTAAGGAAATATGTTCACAAGCTATTGAATTATAAGGGTACAATCTGCAGCTCAGCTATGCTGCAGGCTACCATAAGTTTAAAAGAAAGCCCAGGGGAAATATCAGTTTCTATTCATCTCATCTTTTTTCCCTAGGCATCTGTTACAGGACACAGAGAAAGAGATAACCACCAGACATCACATCAGGCTAGATGGACCTTTGATCTGATATACTATGACTCTGCTCACAGTAATCCACATCAAAAATACTTTTGCAAGGTATATGTATTTCTCTCACATCAGAGTAATTAAGAACAGCCAAGCAATTCTCTTAATAGAGAACAACTGCAATAGTTACCTACTTCCCTTTTTCAGATACAAGTAAAAATCAAGGCTAAGAAACAATATGAATGCAGGAAATTATCTTCAGTCAGCTGCAGAGCTAGAATAAAACAGCAAAGAATTATTAGTTTCCACACTTGTGTTCAAACCACTAGATGGTGCTTCTAAAATGAAGCAATTCAGTATGCAAAACTCAAACTGAATAACGTATGCTGATTTATAAGTTGCCTTCCTCTGGATTGTTATCAATAACACTGATTAACGTGGTTCAATAGCTGCAGCCTCTGATCAGACAGTAGCAACAAGAATAATTAAGCAGATAGTTGAGATCAAAGAGCTGATTGTGAAAATAGTGAAGATTTCCAAAAACCCAGTAACTGCTGTTTCCCCAGGTAAAAAAAATTCCTCATTCTTCTGTCTTTGAAAGTCACTAGATGTTAATATATTGCATTAAATAACAAGTTTTGTTCACAAACTGCTATGCCCAAAGGCTTTGATTACTGTATGGCACCAGTAAAAAGAAGCTTTATGCTACAAATAGCATTTATCTCTTCTTTCACTCTTCATTCAAGTAGTTTTCCCTAAGACATTTTTCCAAAGACTGAACTCGCTCTAGTTCTCTTCTGTGAAGACCAAACCCTTCAATTTTCAGATTTGGAAATCATAGCTAAAATAAGATAACTGCTTTCTACCTATCACTCTGTAAAATCATCCCTGCTTTTTCATTCACTCCCCCAAAACTAGTCTCAATAGTTGCTTGACTACTCTCGTAGCTTCATCCTTTTTCATTTCTGACCATTTCCATCGCCTAAAATAATCCTCCCTCTTCCTGCATCTCGTTCTACTGACCCAACTTTAAAAACGCTCTTTGCAGTACGTTAAGCACAGTCAACTGTGTCATTTTTACTATCTTCCATTCTGCTAAAGTTCAAGCTTCCATAGACCTTTAAAGAACCCTTCCCCTTTTTCTACTTACAACCGATTTTTTCCTACAAAAGTTCCTACAAACATGTTTCCTCTATTCCTTTAAAAGAAATAATTCAGTTTTGACTATTTCCTATTGTATTTCCAATCTTTTACTTCTTTGTTAGCTCTGCCACTAAGCAACCCTGACAACACTGCTGAGAAAGATTATCTTATGTGTAGCTTTTAATGTTCAACACTCACCTAGGACTTTTTTTAAACACTTCTCCTTGTGCAAAACAATGCAGAAACTCCTAGAGGTAATTTGATTTTTTTTTTTTTGCCATTGGCTCTCACTTTTCTACTTCAGGGGATTGCTCTTGATCCCCTAGGAATGCTCTCTATTCCTCTTACTTGCATGGGATCTTCTTCCAAGATACCCATTTACTATCTCTTGTTTTAAAGCCTTTTTTTAAATTAGCATACCTATCTTTTGTTCAAAGTCCTTTAACAACTATTATTAGCAACTATTATTGCTAGCTATGGCTTACTTCCGTAAAATGTAGCTTAGTAAGAAAACCCTTAAAAAAGTTAGAGAAAGGCACTATGCACAAACACAGGAACAACCTTCTCCAAGTACCAGCCATTCCACTTATCGCCAAATGTTATTTCTGTCAGAGAGCACTATTGCAGAAACATGTTAACAGGAAGCAAGAACTTCTTGTCTTGAAGATGGATCCACTAATCCAGCCACAGAAAGTAATGATCAGATTAAAAAAAGAAACCAATGAAAAGTATTTCAAAACAAATACCCAGGAAGATAGTAACTACAATTCTCAGCATCTCCAAGCACTCCAGGGGGAGAAGATGCGTAACCTCTGAAGCATGTGAAAGAGGTCTGCTGAGTACCTACTTGTCAGTAAGTGTTCACTCCTAGCTACAAGTTGGGGCCATTGCCGCTATCTTCACATCTCCATGGGAGCTTTATTTAAAACAGACACTAATGGCACAGCTGTACCTTGGTCAATCTTAGAGAGAGTGGTGTTAAAAAAAAATCATACAAAATCTCCAGGCCTATGCAAGCCTCATGAGCATCATTAAACTGGGACAAAGCATTCACAAAGCAGTATCTTTACTACCAATGACTATGAATTTTGTGTGAATTATAGGAACATAAGAAATCCTTCAACATTTACCTCAAGAAGTTTGCATTCTTTTACTATCTAAAAGAAACTAGGAGCAAAAAATTAGATTAGTGAATGCACAACTGAAATAAATATCAAAAAAAGAAGGTAAGGCCTCATAAAAAACCATATTCCTTGGCTTTTGTTCCCCAGGTAAAAATTTATTCATATTCATAGATGTAAACATAAAATAAGCACTATTTTTTTAAAAATTAAAATATGAAAAATAAACATACACTGAAGGTGTTTAAGTCTGTTACGCTAAGCAAATTAAAAACATCTTGAAGTCATGGTTAGAGACAGACTTTTCCCCCCCCCCATCAAACCCTAAACAGTTTTTTCAAAATATCAATAAACGAGATCAATTCAAAAGAGCTACCCCAGTGAGCTAGTTACCCATGCTTTTTTCAAGGTAGTCTCTACATTTAAGCAGCAACATTCGCATTTGTGAATTACTCTGAATACTTCGGATATCAAAAGCATTTCAAAACTCTGCAAAACCAGTCCAGTTCTGTATTTTTGCTGGATGCTCAGATCTGCCTGGGAGCAAGTTCTGACCTGACACCTGTGGAATGCTCCAGCAGCGGAAGGCACAAGATAAGAAATTCCCTGAAGTGACAGGAAATACTTCTATTATATCTGTGCATACAGACAAATATTTTGATTTAGAAGGAATCATCCTTTGTCTCAGAAAGGTGGCAGTGCCTGGGAAGCCTGCAGTATCCTGAGGAGGTCGGAATAACTATTGTTCCACCAGTGTGCTGCAATTCAAAAACACTATTGCTTCAAATCATTCCTCTGCATTTTCTCCTGGTTCAAAAGCAAACACCAACCCCCCTCCAAAAACTTAATGCATTGAATCTGCAGTTCCCCGAAGGAAAACATATCTTACAGAAAACATTTAAAAAATTAAATAACTGATGTGACATAGGAGGCTGGAAACAAAATCTCATCTCTGCTCGGTCTCTAACACATCAGTTAAAAGTCTGCCTCCTACCAGCTATACAGATCACGTCACTGCTATTTATTTCATTCTCTGGTTACCTCTACCATCAGCATTTGATCTGGGTTATTAAAATCTGGTACATCAGCATAGCTGAAGAATAGGGCTGCACAGGAAGAGCACTGACTGCACAAGGATCTAGAAAAGTGGTGCTGTTCTCGTGACATGCTCACAACATTAGTCAAGACTTTCCACTTCCTACATCCACATTGTCTCTCCCATCCTTGGTATGTTTAGACAGAGATGCAGCAGTTAGCAAGTAAACAGCTCTGTCTAGATGCAGGTCCCTGCACCTTACAGTAACTTGATGATTATCCTGATAGTTTTGTAATTCCAGCTTGTTAAGCAATATCTGTTCTATTCCATTTCCTCATCTCCCCCATTTACAAAGATTAAGCTGAATTAATTTACATATTTTGGGGTTGGGTTTTTTTTAGGAAGAATTATGAAATAGTTCCCCTGGGATTAAGCTAAACCATATATTCAGATTTCTGAACGGGCTGTACTGCGAATTTGCTGCACTCTGATGTCATCCCCCCTGCCTTCACAAGTATCTCTGAACAGCAATCAAAGCCGCAGGCCAAATGCCCAATACCATTAAAATCTGGTGCCATGCAGAAGTCCTATTATATGATAGCAGGATCTGGAATACTTCAGAAGAAGCACGCCCCATCATTGGTAGTAGCAAAATCTAACTGATAAAATGTACCTGGCATCCGTAGTACCTAGCAGAGGATTATAACTAAGCAACATAAGTCACTAATGATGATAGCCCGCCCCCCCCCCCTCGAATAAATAAATAGTCAAAAAAGTCATCTTCAAAATACATTATATTCAAAACCATTTCAAAATAGACTGTGGAACCCACTAACGTTACAGGAAGGAATCCTAAGGATTGCTTGATGAAATAGAAAAGCAAGTAGTATAACCAGGAAAGTTACAGTCCCTAAATGTGAACACCTCCATCTTACTTTCTACCAAAAAAGTGCTATTCAAACTTCTGTGTTTGAATTTAATTACATTACCCATACCAATTCAATAGGCACATCTGAAAAAAAGTGCTTGTTTCTGAAGGAACACACACTATTACAACTTGCCAGTAGTCCATTCTGAATACGAGTACAAAAATGATGTAGTAAGCTACTGAAACTAACAAAAACCATTCACAAAGAAAGTATAAATATACAACAAAAAGGACACGGTGCTGTCTTTAAACTAACAGCAATAGATGCTACCAATCTATGAGGCCCAGTGTCATGTGACAGGCTTGGAAAGTTCCTTTACCCACAGAAAAGTCCCACAGAAATATATGCATAGACTGATAGACAGTTTGGATGCTGAACATACAGCCTACAACACAGAGACAGTATATTAATAAGTAAGTTTTATGATAAAAAGATGAAATCTCCATTAGAAAGAAAATTAATGTAAAATCTAATTAGTTTTGATAAAAAATAGTGACAAAAGCTACATTTGCAATGATTTCTTCTGCATTCAAGATTAGCTGTATTTTCTTTTTGTTTATTAACTGTTTCTCTCTTAGTTGTTCCTTGGTATAAAACACACACAAAAAAGTTTATTTAAAGCTACCTGTAATTTTTTACTGTATTTTCAGTTACTTAATCTTTAAATTATTTTCCTTTCAGTCACTAGCAGCAATACCAGACAAGTATGTGTTCTTCAACAGTACTCACAACAGTTATGACTACATACAAAATCCATAAAGCCAGCATAATCTGAACTTTTATTTTGCAGTCTCACCTCAACTTTTTTTTTTCTTTTTTTAAACCCCAGCATACTGGCTGTTCTTTGTGTATGGAAGATTTACAAACACAAGGCTTAACACTATTACTGAAATTAAAACATGAGAAAAAAATGGGTGGTAGTGACAGACAGGGACAAAAATTAAATCAAATACTTCATAAAGTGAATAACTATACTGACTGCTGTAGTGCCTGAACAAAAAAGGATGGAGTAGATGTTCAAAACCAGTAATGCCCTTCACATACGATCTGAACATCACATGTGAGACAAGATCACTCTCCAGACAGTTGTTATTTGACTCGTGCCAGAAGATGATAATTTCATTACTAAGCAAGCTATGATTCTTGGATTCCTTCCAAGAATTTCAAGCGAGAAGAAAAGGGCAGAAAATACATACCTACCGAGCACCATTCAACAAATCTTTTAACTTAAAAAGTTCTCAGGTGCACGCAGATAGCACTAATAGCGGAACAGGAGCACCTGAACCGCCTTCTCCCCGCGTTCAGGCTACACGCAAGCCGCAGAAAACAGCCGCCCGGAGTTCAGCCGAGAAGGACTACCCGGGGGTTAGGCACGGCCGCCTCCGCGCTGCCGTGCCCACCGCGGGGCGCGCCGCAGGTCCGCAGCCCCTCCGGAGGCCCCCCGGTGCCGGCGTCCCCCCGGGGGCGCCACCGGAGCCGGGGAGAGCCCCCTGCCCCCCCGGGCCGCGCTCTCGTCAGGTCCAACGGCACACGCTCTGCTTTGTCATCTCTCCCCCCGCAGCGGGCGAGCCGCTCCGCGCACGCCGGTACGAGCTGTTCGTCCGCTCCGGTGCCTCGCACACCCCAGCCCCTCCCGCCTTCCCCGCGCGGAACCGCCGCAGACCGCGTCCGGCAGGACCCGGCCGAACGCAAGCGGGCCGAGCCCCGCTCCGCGCCGACCTCACGCCACCTCCGCGGCCGCGGCTCCCGGCTGAGGCACCCGCGCGAACCGACCCACGGCCGCCAGCGCCGCCACTGCGCGCCCGTCTCCGCGTCTCCCCGCCGCGCCTCAACTTCCCAACCGCGGGGTGAGGGTGACCCCGGGGGGAGGCGAGCCGAGGTGCCGCCGGGCAGCGCCGGCCACCCGGTGCCCCCGAGCCGCCCGGCGCTTCCTCACAACTTACCTTGGGTTTATAGAGCCACTTTCTGAACCTGTTCATCATCACCGCGGCCGCTGCCACCCCGCCGCCGCCTGCCGCTGCCACAGGGGCTGCCGGCTCCCCTCCCGCGCTGCTCGGGGGACCGGGGCGAGCCCTGCCCCTCGCCGGGAGCCTCCGCCGGGTCGCTGACGCCGCCGCTCCTGCTCCTCAGGGCAGAGGCCGCCAGCCGCTGACGGAGCGCGGGCGCCGCGCGCGCTCCCCTCAGCGCAGGGACCGGCCGCCGGCACCGAGCGCTCCCCGCCTCGCTGACAGCCCCCAAAACATTGCGCGGCCGGCAGCAGCGCCCCCCCGGCGCATGCGCAGGAGCAGGCCCACGCTCTCCCTCCCCGCTGGCTCCCGCGCCCGCGACCAATCCGATGGCGACCTGGGACGGCCCCCTCCCCTCCCGGCGGACTCGCCCCGCCCACTCTGCTGCTCATTTGCGTAACACGCGAAGGGGGCGGAGAGACTACGTGCCCCAGCATGCCACGCCTCGCAGCCGGAGGCGCCGTGCGGAGCGCCGCGGCCCGGTGGATGCCGGGACTTGTAGTCTTCTCCGGGGGGTACGCTGAGCGTGTCCGCTTCAGGATAGCAAGCCTCTGCTTGTGACAGTCAGACCCTACCCGAGTGCGTGGCAGCCGGCTGATCGATTTCTAGCTGCCCGTGAGCACAAACATCGAGGAGGAGCGGAACGAGTTGCTTGGCAACGGCGTCAAACAATCGCCGCCATCTTTTTTCCGGGCTAGGTAGTTCTTTGCCCCCGATCGGGCCGTTCCGCAACACGAAGGCGGGCGCGCGGGAGAACTACAGCTCCCAGCAGCCCCTGCGCCCCTTAGCAACGGCGCCGAGCCGCCGGCGGCCGCAGCGGGGTCTCTGCGGCCGGAGGGTCCACGCCGCCGCTCCTGCCGCGCTGAGAGAGGGGCGCCAGGCTCCGGCGGGGACGCAGGCGGCCGCCCGGGCTGGCGGGGGCAGCCAGGTACGGGACCGGGCAGCGCCGGGCTGAGGGGCCGCCCGTGGGAGCAGGGGCCGCTGCGCACTCGCGCATTTACCTCAGGCGGCGGCGCCCGCCCTGGGGCCTGGGGTGTTGCACCTCTGCGGCCTCACGGTCGTCAGTTGGCAGCGAGGTAGCTGCCGAAAACAAAAATGGGTAAAATGCTTGAAGTGTGAAAGTGTCAGGTGCCCTGGGCAGGCTTATAACTACTTCACTGGTTTATTATGTATTTATAAATACAATAGAAAAGATAAACGAGGCCAGTGTTTTCTGTAGACAGGATTGTTGGGCTTTGCTCCCAGAGTTTTCATTAACTGTTGTGATTTTGGGCAAGTAGCCAGCCTTGGTGTCCTTTGGCTTACCTATCTAGTAAATATAATACAACTTACTTGCAGAACGTTTTGTACAACTAATGTTTCATTGTAAACTTCCACAAGATATTAGATTAAAAAATACTGTGTCAAGCAAAATACTTGTAGTAGGTATGCAAAACATTGACATATATGCAAATTAAAAATGAACATAAGATCCAGGCTGTAGCTGCTCAGGGTGAATGTTTTCCATCTGATGTTTTGCTGCCTTAAGGGAGGAATCTGCTGAAAAGAGGACCTGTGCCCAGAACTGCTCTCTGCTACGCTCAGGTGACAGTCAGCGATGCAGAAAAGTCCAGAGTAAATGAGAATGGCAGGATGTAACCATTGGGACAACTGTATCCTGTATTCAGTGGCTTTTTTTCTAGCACACAGCTGAGAGAAACACCTTGTCCATTTTGAGCAGTAGCTACTTGATCTGACTGAATTTTGCATGGAGGCTTAGTTCAGCCCTCTCTTTAAGAAGGACGGGTTTCATCAGAGGAAATGCAATCACAGTCTTTCTACGCCAGGAACATAGCAGCAAATGTAAAACCTGAAGGAATCTTTCAGGTCACTGAAACCAGTCCCTACAATTGTGGCCAGTCTTATCCTATGTAATTGCTTTCAAAATATCTCCAAACTCCATTGTAAAATAAGGCTAAGTCAGGTTCTTACCTCCTTTAACTGAAATTCTACATCTGATAATGGAAGAAAATTTCTACCATTTTATACATAGTATAAATTTATATCATTTTTATACATAGCAATTAGAATATTCTCCTAAATGGCTGTGTGGAAATAAGGGTGCATGTCATAATACAATGCATTTTATGCCTGATGTGTATGTTTTAAAACATTGATGATAATAATAGCAGTTTATTTAAATACAATCACAAGTGAAGTTCTTTCTGTTAAGAACCCTTGTATGTCCAGAGTTGTCAAGATGTTACTATATGTCTTAGTTTTCATATTCCAGTTTTTGGTTTTAATGATTGTTATTTGGAGAGGAGGGGTGAATATCAGCATCTGCAGAACATGAGAGCTCAAACTCATGTCTACTATGCCAGAAGAAAAGATATTTGTCACTAGGAGAGCTGTTGGAGCCTGAATTATGATTCAGCCTGAATGAGTACAGAGGTATTTCTCTCTCCCTTATCCAAAATCCCTTGTGAGTGTAAGAACCTTGGCAGGTACAGAAAAACAGATCATGTTTCTCAGAGGAGAAAGGGTGATTCCTCCTGTGACAAAGAGACACAGTAGCACCTCTTTTTTTATTTGCCATCGCTTGTCATGATCCAGCCCTGTTTTGCTGGACTTTTGCTCTTTAATTGGACATTTTGTCTTGATCATATCAGGTAACTAAATGCCTATATTGAGCATAATCACAGACAAACTCTTTTTTTCAGCGGTTTGAGATTAGTAATTAAAAGTGCTGTTTAGGCAATTATTATTGAGTATGATAATGCTGAAAGGCAGGGTACAAAAACACTGTATCTGGAAATGTTATGATAGCCTTTCAAAACAAGAAATGAATTATCTTTACCACAGTGGGAATGAATCATCTTGATCAAGCGTTCTTTTCTAACATCAGAATATGATGGTATATAAAATACAAAAATGATTTTCAAAAATATATTTTTATTCTCACCATGGAAAATTACTTCTGTACTCACATTTTCCCATTGCTAAAGCAGATTAATGACTTTCAGCCCTGATCGTTACTATCGTTGGTCTTTCATACACATCAACATGTGCATGTGTATAAGCAAATGAATTATAGTTCTTGTCATGTTAACATCAAAATCTAGGTATCCAGTTCTGCAAACTCTCATGCATATGAGTAAGACATCATTCGAGATAGATGTAATCCAGTCATTTCACAAACAAAGCATCAAGCATAAAAAGTACCTAACTGCTGTGCCTTCAGAAACCTTGATGGTGGCCTAGGCTACTCGGGTGTTGTGATCGCTGTCTCACTGCTTCCTTATAATACCTCTCTGTTCCTATCCTTTTGTTGTTTTGGAAAAATAGGCTGTTAATAGCAACATGTGATAAGTTTTAAGACTAAAATTTTGCTTTCAGTTGCATCTCACTGGGAAGAGCAATGTATTAAATAGGACCTGGATAGCACACATGCAAAAATTCATGCTTTTCTCTAGTATTATCTTTAATTATATTTCGTCAAGTAACTAACCTGATACAGAAACCATTTCAGGTATCATCCTAAGAATCTTTTGAGACATTTGCAGAATAAGAAATATGTAATTATGTCTTGTATTTTATTGATGTTTGTACTGTATTCTCATTTCTCCTGTTAGCTGTTCTGAGTAACTGTGATTTTGAAAGCTTGACCTAAATGTTCTCTTCTACATTACTGCGGTATATTTTCTCTATGAGCCTATCAACATACATTATGCTACAACTGAAGGAGGCATGAAAAATTAATGATTTACTATATTTATAGGATTCTCCATGGTGAAGATGGTCAGCCATGGAAAACATATTGCAATAATAGTCCAACAGCTTAACAAATTTAACCCTGAAAATCAGAGCGTGGAGGATTTCTTGAATGAATCATCTAAGATGTTGCAGGTATATTAAGTTTCATTTCATCTTACATAGCTTACCGTGTTTTACTAGCTGATTTTAAACATAAAGATATATGTTTTCTAACATGTACACTCCTGACTAAGCTGTTCTGTAGTTTCTTATCTCCTTTCCTCCTTCCAAATGGAAGTTTCTGTCAGCAGCACCCATTTTGCATATATGAATGCAGTTCAAAAGCTGACTCACAGGATCAGGTTTTTTTGCTTTGAGGACATAAGTGACCATCAGAATGGTGGGATAAAAGGGAAGTGACAGTAAATCAACCACCTGATTTTAATCTAATACTGCAAGTAACCAGACCAAGATCAGCCAATATGTAACTATACTGGCTGAAGCAGTTCCCATCCTTTCCTGACCATAATCTGTCACCTCTTCCCATCTCTTTGTCCTCAGTGCCACCCTGACTTGTGCTGATGCAGCTACTGGATTGAATCAGCTTTAGAAAATCACTAAGGGAAGACAGTAATATTGTTTAGACTGCTATTGTCTGTGCATGCCGTGTATTATCAAACTACATTGTCAGAGCCCTGATTCCACACCGCCATGTATCTCAAGTGCTCATTTCCACTTCTGACAATAAGGTCTAAAACACTGCTATTCCAGTGAGATAGTCTTTTACATTGATTTTACATAAACACAAATGACTACAAGAATATAAAACCATGGAGGTGTGATATGAAAATCAGAGGCTGAGGCAGTGGATCCATACACATTTCTTCGGTGTTTGCTTTCTTAAACCGTTTCCACTCAGGCTCCTAGTTTCTGCCACTGCCCTTCTGCCTTGTAGTACTGGCATAACTCCTTGTGCATTTGTATGCTGAATTACATCAGGGAACTGATCCAGTTTCAAAATAATCATTTTTCACCGGGCAGAGAGCAGGTAAATTCAGCTGCCACCGCTGCCAAAATAAATACTTGTAAAAATTAATATTCAGATCATTGTTCTCCTCAGCCCAGGAAAGATGATACAAAGACAAAAGAAGCAGTAACTCCATTAGAGAAACATGAATCTTAAGTTTCATAATAAACCCTTTCAAAAGGGGAAGAACAGGGAGGATAGCTGATGCCAAAGATAAGGCAGAAATCTTTCTCTGGGATAGTTTCCGTTCACTTGCTACATAATATATTTGAGGTGAATTTATCCAAGAAAGTAAAAAATAAGATCTATGTTTATATAAAATTCAGCTTTGTTTCAGTACCAAATGGGTGATTATAATTCATCATGGAAACCTCACTTCACTTCTTTCTTTTCTATTTCCTAATAGGCATATGATCCTAAAAATATTGTAGCATTTTTGTATACATGATTTCCAGGCTTGGCCACTTACCGATTAGCCAATATTAACTGACCCATGCAGAAACTTCCTCCAGTTTGTATCCTGATTAACACCATCACTTTAAATCACACACTAGATTCAAGCCTGTATGTCTCACGCTAGCAGCATGACAAATAGCAGACCAAGTGTTGTGTGCTACTGACCAGACAAAAATCAGGAGGGTCAGATTCCAAGAGCACAGCACTCTTTATATTTATTTACTTACTTACGTATGCAGTGTATCAGACTTGACTTTTCTACAACTTACTATCTTCTATTCTATTAGACTTCTCTAATTGGTTAATTAGTTTTCCATCCTTTAAATGTACAATCAGATTCTAGTCATTATCAACACTGTATGTTTCATTCATATTATATATCTTTATTGTATTTGGATGTTTTATAGTCTTTATGTCCTTCTAATATAATACTCAAAGTGTTCTGTTTAGTTCTTTGATAACCTGTTGATGACCTAGATAACATATGCTAGTTAGCCTATTGTCCAGCTGTTTCTGGTTGTTCCTGGTGAAACCAACAATTTTGGGCAAGATTATTTCTCTCAAAATAAGCAGACAGCACGCACAGGTCATTCCAGAATATGTTCAAGGGAGTTCAGCACCCCAGTAGTGTCTCTGCCAGGCTGCAGGAGCCACTACAGATGCCAGTATTGTCAAGTGCAAGATCCTGGAGATAAGTACCTCTGACAGCCACACATTCTCACCTGAACTGCAAGGAGCAGATAGCAAAGGACATTTTGCAGAGCCAAATTCTGTCAGAATGAAGTAGGTTTTGAAGAGCAATATAAATGCTTGTAGGAGCTGATCAAAAGTAAATAAAATTACTTGTTTGGAAATCTAATACCTGAAACAAGGAGATGGGCATCCTTGGCTGATCAGAAATGGGGGGTGACATCAGTAAAGAATAAGAGATATGGGTAGAAGGAACTGGGTTGTGAAACATCTTGATAGCAAAGACAGGCAGCTTTCATTTTATGTGCTAGAATCAACTGTGAGATGCTAGGTGGAGTAAGTGGGTCAAAACAGTGGACTAGCAGAACAATCTTAACGACAGCATGCCAGATAGTTGATTTGCTAAATAAAGATTGGATTAGTTAAACCCAGAAAAGAGATGTTTATTACAATAAAATAGAAAATGCTGAGACACTACCTTAGATTTTTAGCTATGAAGCAATAGGTAAACACTACTTGAAACTGGCTGTTCAAAAAGAGTGAAGAAGATGTGCACATAGACTGGATACGATATCCTGGAGAGTAGTCTACGTGAAAAATGACCTCTGAAGTTATGGGCTTGACTGACAGGCAGGGTGGCAATAGTACCAATAATTGAGGAAAGAAGTAGCAGAAAGGCGCTCAAGTTTTGTTTTAGCATTGCTGAAATTAAGCTCACAACAACAAGGAAATATCACAGAGAGAGGCCAGCATTGTAGACTGTAGTTTAGGGTTCTTATTTGTGTACATGATAAATGTGAATATGTTATGAAAGGAAGTTGGATTTAGTCCTATGGGAGTGAGTCTGGAAGACACAATCTGTCTTGATCAAAATATCCCTGTCGACCCTCTACCAGGGGCATAAGACCATTCTTGTGGGAATCCTTGCAACTTAAAGCAGTAAAAATGTCTGGCGAAGGGAGGCACAGGGAAAGAAGTGAAAGTGGGCAAACAAATATATGTTAAAATGAAGGACTTTACAATATGAATATATAAAAAAAGAAAGAGGTATAAAATCCAAACGGTTGAAGCCATAGGGTAAAAATATACCAGCTGCTGTAAATAACTTGCTTTGCAAATGATAGCAAAAAGTTACTGGTAGATTTCCATATTAGATCTTTTACTAAGTATAGAATCAGTCTTTGTTGAATATTCTGCTCAAAATCTAACACAACATTTCCATTGGTTTCACTGTGCTGCTGTGAAGGTGACACAATCCAGAGGTTTGCGTAATAACTCTTCAGCAAGATTTTGTTCTTAATCTCTAGATGCTCCAATTTTACTTACACATAAGGTTAGATAAATAATTAAAATAAAACCCAAATCCTGTGATTGTGTGAAATAATAATAGTGTATTTTGCTCTTTCATATAGACTGTGTAGAAATTTTTACATTTTGGCAATTCACAATAGTTGGGAAATGGCTGTACTGTAGAGGTTTGGCATACTCTGATAGCCAAATATTGGGCAGATGGAAGAGAAAGATAAACTGGATTCTGTTCTAAGCTCCATCATCTTTCTGTCCCTATCCTTTCTTTTACTCAACCTCAAACTTACTTCCCCAGGCCTCTTCATTTAACCTGTCCCAGTTCCATCTCTTCAAGTTGTTGGTTCCAGTGCTATTGTCACTGTCCAGCAAGTCCTGCTCGCCTCTTTGGTTTTATTCTGCTCACTTAAAAGTTCTTGCACATTCGGTTCCAGTCTCTACTGTACCTAAAACAAATCAGAAATATCTCTCTCTCTTCAAATGGAAGCCCACAAGCAGCAGATGTCACAGAGAAGATAGGTGAGACAGACTCTCTTCTATCAGTTTGAGCTCCCAGACTGACCCAGCATGGCTTGTTCCAGTCTCATCCTGTATCGTAGTGAAAGCTCTGCTTGCCCTGGGCTGGGTGTGGTAACAGCACACAGAACCTTCAGGAAAGCTTACTGCTACAGTATAAATTCACACAAACCATATGCAAATAGATGCTTTTCACTTGGCAAAATGTGCGTGGATTTTCATAAGAAAACAAAAAGGCCAAATTTGTAAGGCACTGCTTGACCCCTGTGTGCCACTTTGAAAATACATCTGTAGCTGTTTCCCTGCATTTGATTTGCAACTACTTACTGTTTCGAAATAGCTAGTTAAAAACCTGAATATTTGACAACTTTCAATCAAATATTAGTTCCTTGTATCAGACCATGTGAGCCACACTCATCTTGTTCCTCTTGAATAGCATGGGAGGGTATCAATTAACTTCAACAGAAGCAGAAGCAACCTCTTTATTATTATTATTATTTCTTAATGCATCTTTATAATTTTGTTTAAATATCAGTGTTCCCATCTGAACATATTCTCTCATTGTAGGAAATCTTGTCTCAAGCTTTGAGATAGAAATCTGTTTGGAAAACATCTAGGTGTATAGTCTGCTTCCAAGTATATTCCAGAGTGACTGCCCAAAGTCAGAAGCATTACTCTGTACAGATATTGGCGCAAATGAGATAAGTAGTTGGCCATCTTTATTTATAGAGGAATGATGGCATTAGATACTGCTATCAAGAGTTATGTTTTTCTAGCTGTATGTGGGATTTAGCTTTACACAGTCCATTTAGAGTAACAGTGGCTGCACATTTAATCCCTGTGTACTGCTTTGAAAAAGCACCCATCTTTTCCTGCATTTTTGCAATTGAGGTAGATCAAGCTGGTAACATATCCAATAACTGTTGGGATACATTTTTCTTTTTCACTTACTGCACTTTGCAATCACTCGGTATTTCAAGATACAAATAGGGAATCAGCAAATTAGTACTAAAGGAATAGAAATTTAATTTCAAAGAGCAGAGGTAAACCATTACTTTGACAGTAGTTCAGGTCTGCCTGAACCACTGTATGTATAAAGATGGAATCTTCTTTTGGTGTGATGGAAATGCATAAACAAATTGCCGAGTGTCAGGTAGTTAATAGTGTTCAAAATCAAGGTGTCAAGAAAGAACATAATCTCTACAAGGCCACTCAGGAAGCAAGAGAGAAAGACATGTTCCAGTCTCAGTTCCTATCCTTCAACTCCTAGTTCACACTTCTATATACAAGTGGAGTTAGGGAAACTCACTGATTATTAGTGTCCTGTTTTTAGAGAAAAACAAATGAACTATAGTAAGGATTTTTAATTCTTGAATAGTGGGAGATAAATAACCTGGTTTCCTCTAATTAGAATGTTATGATCAAAATTAGTCTAGAGGTGATTCTATGTGATTCTCCATACATTTCATTTCTGCAATGTGTGAATTTACATCATAAAAAGAATTTCTATTTGTTGTTCTCAGTAAATGATCAGACTTGATTTTCTTCCAGGAAGAAAACTACACTTTGACTTGTAATTCAGTTGTTTACAATCTTCATTTTTATTGTATTGTAAGTTATGATGTTTATAACATAATATTGGACTTGTTTTTCACTGCAAATATTTTCAATAAGAACATAGGTTCATTAGTAGTATGATGGGTGATTCCTAGTTGCAACAAACAAGCCTTCACCTTCAATCATGAAGAATCATATTATGTCCCTCAAACCTAAAAACAAATAATAAGTGCAAATAATCCTTTTGCTTTGATGTTGTGACCTTGTTACTATTAAAACAGAATTCGATTTGAATTATCCTGAATAACACATTAACTTAAAATAATTCTTAAAGTCTATCTCAGTTTTTTAAATTATTAGTATTCGCATTCAAATTTACATCTCTATTTCTGTTGTTCTTCATTTGAATGCCGGACTACTACTCCTTGTTTATCTCCCTAAATGCTTTTTAATACTCCTTTCATCAGACTGATGCCCTCCAGATAATATCTTCATTCTTGTGTACTAAACCCCTTCTTTTTATTAAGTATTCTTCAATTAAATCTATCAAAAATGATCCATATCCAGAGTGATCCTTCATCCAGTATATATTGTACATAAGGATATCGTTTCATCAGGCCATTTATAGAAATGGACTGCATCTGTTCATTTTGAAAAAAGATTAAGTTTTGTACCTAACTGAAGCATCCCAGGCATTTTTTCTTCCTTCTGACTGTTAGAATAAAGCTTTTGCTGTGATAAGAAGAGACAGATTTTAACACAGAAGTTACCATGCAATGTTTGTGCCTTTCTCTATGCAAATAATTCACTTTATTTTCAGTGGAATTATTTGCAATTAGAGTTGCAGGATCAGACCCATCATACTGACCTTTATAAATCCCATCTACTGAAAAGCTTACTTCTGTAAAATCAGAACTGCCACCCCAAATTCAGTTTTACTCCTTTATCCCTCTCATGCTGATAGCAAGATGGACCTGTTTATGAGCTTTCCATTTCACAAGAACATGGTGTAATTTGGCAGAACTCTTCATAGTTCTCATTTGTGTTGGTTCAGCTGTGTGTCTCACACATGCCCACTCAACTGCGAGTAAAATCCCCAAATGTCAAAAGTCATAGATTTAGTTTTAAATATGAAAATAATGTAATGCAAGTTTATTTTGATACATGTGGTGAAAAAAATCCTACTAAATTATACAAGTCTAATTTGTATTATTAGTTACCGACATAAATGCAGATTAGGATCTTTCTAAGGAAAGGAAGGAATCTGATTTTTCTGCAATGTCCTGCTCATGTGATTTAATATTAAGTACAAGGGAAATAACGTTAAATGTACCTCTTCAAGATGGTCAGCATTATCACAAGAAGATGAAAATACTAGCTTCTGATTGCAACGTAGACTGTAAATAGTAGAAACAGGACATTCGCCTTCTTATATCCTAAGATCCCAGGGCTTTTTCCCCCATTGAAATTACTGGAAGCATTTTCACTGATTTCAGAGGAAAAGAGGACTGGGTTCTGGTGACTGATTCAAAACCCAGTGAAGTCAATAGGAATATTTTCTTTCATTTCCACAGAATTTTGACTAGACCCTTGGAGAGGACTAGCACTGATATCTGAAGCACTATAAATTAATCAGACTGCATCTGCAAAATGCATCTGCAATTCTGCCTAGAAGTAGACAAGTTCAGTACATACTATTACTCAGTTCTCTCAGGAGGTGAAAGCTATTTTATCTTTTAATCAAATATTATTTTCTTTCTAAAATGTTTGTTTCACCTTAAACTAAAACCTTATTCTGGGAAGTCTCAAACAGGGCATGGCTGATGTTCCTTTCCTTCCTTCTCTTCAGAAACAAGAGCTTTTCTTTCTCTCCTTACCCATCCTTTTCTGATCTCTCTGGCCCTTAAACAGGTCTCATTGTCACCATCCTTATTACCATACACCCATAGTGGCAAAGCTTGCTTTTTGCAGATACTTCTCCATTTAATTCATGCTATTTCTTGTACTAATACATGTTGAAAGTTGTCTGTGTACAAAGTCCTATACTTAAGCTTTTTTACACAGTCTGTTCTCTGGTTGAAGAAGCTTGACTGGTTCCCAGCTACAGCTAAGTGTCAGGAGCAACTGTTATTAGCCTTAAGGACCTTAAGGACCTAAACTGAGCTTGATTCTGTTTCTGTATGTGCATCATTAGTAATATTGTCTATTACAGTTCTGCTAGAGAGGTAGTCAGACATATTAGTGTAATCCCAATGGCAGTAAAGAAATTACAAGAACGTATGTAGGTGTAATTTGGCCTGCATACATGTGTGTGTATATGCATATATAAATATATATGTATATGGAGACAATTATATGGAGGCACTATTTTTTTCTAGTGATGATGCACAAATTGGAAGAAATGAAACCTGGCTTTTTAGCAGGAATAAGTAAAAAAAAGTTGTGCTTACTATGAGTGACAACCTGGGAAAATACACTTGGAATGCTTCTGCATCATTTTTTACATTTAAAAATTAGAACTGTAATTTTAAAGTTTTGCCTTGTATTTACTCAGTCTCAAAGCCCTATATAGTGTCATGCTTCAGAAGACTCACATAGTTCTTTCCATCAGCCTCTAATAATACTTTTAAACTAGAAATGAATCACATCAGGGAAATAAAGCGATCAAGATGCTAGCAGATAGCCTACTAGGCAAGGTGAAACTCTGATCTGATATATTATTGCAGTTCAATTGTTCCCGCATCTCAGAGCTGTGGGAGAGATCATGTATCAGATGCGGACTACATGTTTTCAGAAGATGCACTTGGCTTTTTTCTTGGCTTCTTGGCTAATCTCCTTAAGTCAAAGAATCATTATTTTCTGTCATTTTGTCATAGATGTGGCTGTCCTTTTTCAGTTCATGTAATAACAAACTGTTCTGGGCCTCAGATATTATTGCAATGTTTTAGAGGTGGTTCACACTAGAAGTTTATCTCATGTAATAACAGATATTCCATAGGTAATTTATTATGAGTGAAACTCTCTGTAAAGTTCAGGAGCATTCAAACTTTTTAAAGGAATTATGAGGTAGGATCCAAATGGCATGCAGTGGGCATCTGACCCTCCTTTTTCTGTTCTCTTATGGTATTGCATGAACATTGCGAGTGACCGAGGGCACAGCTGGATAAGAAACACACAGTCTGCATTAACAAGAATCCTGGTACTCACAAATTTAGTTTAAAATAGTCATATTGTCCAATATTAGGTTACAGTAGCAGTTAAGAATCTTTTCCATAATCCCTGTCCAGCTTCTCCCCTTGATTTAGTCTCCCCAAGTAGCACAGACTTCACCTACAGGGTTTCCTACTGGAAAAGCAAACTCTTACTGAAACTTTCTCATACTGTTGACTAAGTTAATCATTGCTCATAGCTCAGAGACTTCAAATTTTCTTTGCATTAATTGTTGACATTCACACATCAAGGCCTTTTAACTAAATGCGTATGTCAGCAGATAAACTGAAAGTTTAACATTGGGGAAGGTTACATTTTACTTAACAAGGGCCATTAACTTGTTAAGACTGCCCATATTTGATAGTATTAGGAGTGCGTCAGCCTTACCACAGGCACTGCTGTTCATTATTCATGTTTTCCAATTACTTCAAAATGATTGTACTTCTTTTTGTACACAACAAACATTTTCTTTCCAGAATACATTAATCATTATTAATTTTGTATCTCTATAGACTCTTAATGTGACAGAAGGAAAATTTGTGTTGGATACACTAGCTGGATGCATAGAATATAAGTCCTTACTGGATGTAGTAGTCAATGCCTTTTATGTTCGGGATGGGAGATACTGCCTGATTTCTGAGCGTAATCTCTATACAAGTAAGTTTTCTTTAAAACAACAAATATGTTTACCACAAAACTTTAAAAAATATTATTTTACTAATGTAAGTCTTAATATTATATTACATTTGAAGCATTGTCATTGTGCCCAGTGCAGTACGAAATACAGGACCTTTTCAGTAGCCTTATAATGTAAAGCCTAAATCCTGAAATTGTTATTTAGTGTGGTCTCTCACAGATGTTAACTGGAATTTTACCTTAAGAAAATTCTGCAGAATATGCCTGCAGATTAGGTAACATGCAGATGGGAAATAGCATCGGTGACTGGAAGAAGTATCTGAAGTTTAACCATCACTTTAAAAAATGTTCTTCAGTGATTTCCCTTTATTCTCTTCTATGCAATTCTACTCTGCCATTTAGATATGAAATTGTATAAAAAAGCTCTGTCTGATGAGGAACACAGCGTGTCTCAGAGTATGAAAATACAGTTGTCTCTACCCATACATGGGTTTCGTCGTTACTGACCATCACAATGACGTAAATAGACTTCTGTCTGTCTCCATGAGTGAGGTCAATTATTTTCCTTTTATTAGTTACTTGGTTAGAATCTGTTACAATACAACTATATCTGATAGTGTGAGCTAGTTAATTAGAGTAGTTACTACTCCCAAAGTTATTTCAGGCATTGAGAAGTACATTAAAAAGTAATTTAAAAAATATTTTTATGCTATGGCTTTAATACACATATACTGAGGTTGATTTATTAAGTCCCTAAAGAAGTTGGCATCACAAATCACGCTGGCGTTGGTTCTCTAAGTCAGATACGTTCTGAAGCTTTGTGGGTACTTTGAAAAGTCCAGTCAATTTAATTCAAAGGGGTTGAAAAATACAAAAAACATATCTAATATAAGTATATCTACATTTTATGTTTTAAAAGCTATTAAATTTTTATGGCAATTCTGGTTGCTTCTCTCACAATCTGGAAAGGTACAGGAATCTAAATCAAATAACAAACGAAAGAGAACCTAAACTGTCAAGGATGAAATTAATAGTATATTGAGTTTATTCTAAATGGTAATGCTTCATTGTCTCCATTTCTCCAAAGCCATGTTTTTCAGTGTCTGGGGCACATAAATTATACCTTTAAGCTGAGTGTTGCTATAATTGGATTGTCAGGACTAGTCTACTCAAAAGCCTCCATTAATCATAGGCAGAGGGTAGGCCCCAGAAAATTTTCCTTTATCAACAAGTTGAGAGTCTAAGGTCATTGGCTTACATTTTTTTAAGCTGCTTGTGATTCCCTTTGCCAGGCTGCATTGACACTTAAATGATCAAAGCTGCTTATAAAGGCTGTTGCTATGTGTGAGCAGATTTGAATTTAATAAAGCTTGTAGGAGATAAATGTATATTCTACTAAGACTGCTTAAATATGTTGCTATGCTAAAGCAAAAGATTGAAGCCTAAGGATACACTGCGTTGGCTGCAGCACATTGGTCAGAATTTACTGATTTTATCATTACTGTTTGGTGGCAGCTAAAATACTGCAGTGCAAGTGAAGCCTGATTGATCAAAGTGGTCAAATGAAAGCTGATACAGGAGCTCATGAACTTTACAGGTCTGCAAAAATCTCACAGCATTGACTGTGCCTCTTCCTGTATCGAAGTGCATATTTGCCAGAGGGGGTGCAAGAATCAGATTTGGATTTCCCAGAGAATTTCACAATTTAAAAACTTGGTTTTATTCTAATTCAGAAAAAAACCAAAGATTACAAGACTCTCTGCAAAATGGTCACTTGCAAAAAAAAAAGGGAAAATAAATACTAGAAATACGATATTTTAAGTTTAAAATTTTTGTCATGTATAATATTCTTATGTATAATAAACTATGATTTTGGAACAGAGGAATAAGAGCTATCTTCTCTGAAAACGTTAAAAACAGAGTATGTTGAAAAATTCACTAGCAAAACTTTCTTTTATGTCTCCTGTTCACATAAAATTTTCTCAGAATAAGCTTGCTTACACTGCAAATTTTGGTTACACTAAAGAGAGCTGTTTCCAACAATGTAATACTGTCAGAAACTTTTCAGTTATGTCTCTCAGGAGCCATCTGACTCCTATTCTCCCTGCCTTGTTGCCAGACTAACACAGAATTTCACAGATGGAATATGCAGATATTTGCTGTGTAAGTTGGTACTATTACCCAAAGAAACAGGACGCCATTTTTCTCATCACTAGCCACTCATTCTCACCCCTATGTCATATCTTCTCTTGAGTTAGAAATTGTGTTTAGCAGCCATCCAGTGAACTGATCAAGAAGGTGCTTCAGGTTAAAATTCACAATCTGTTTTAACTTGTTTGTGTGGGTGATTATAGTTGCCCAAGAGAAGAAACACCAGGAACTAAAAGGAGGGGATGGTAACAAGCAATTAGGGGTTAACAGTGCTGTTTATTTTAGTGGTGATGTTGGCATAACAAAATGACGGCAAAAATCATGGCAAGATCTTACTTCGGCCTTACAGGATTCCATATGCTGCTATGGTAGATCTCCCAGTTTTGCAAACAGATATTTGCAGGCATCAAAAGGACCTCTATGAATTACTTCAGATAGCTACAATTGTTTTACGTTTTTTGTGTAAGTGGTCAGATCCTCAGCTGTTAGAATTTCCATAAAATTGTGTAGATTTGCACTAGCTTGGTTCTGACTCACGGAAGAGATAACTAATTTATATGAACCATACCATAGAGTCACAATGCTAATAATGAAGATGGGGTTAACATTATATTATAACTTCATATTACAATTTGTCATTGTCAAGCATTGTATTGCCCAGTTAGATAAACAATATTGAAGATTATTTACAATTAAAGTAACAGTCTAAATCCCAGAGTATGCTGAGTATAGGATATAGGTTTGTTAGAATTTCCTGCTGCATTTTAAATGTATGTATCTTTTGGTAGTTATTTGTTATCTGGCTACTTTTCAACTAGAAGAGCTCGGTCTTCAGCACTTCAGCAGAATTGTGAAGTCTCTGGACACTGCAAAAATGCAAAAGGTAATGAAAGTAGAAAACATTTTTTTTAAAAATAATTAATGATCTCTTAATTGTGTTTGATTAGTCAAATTGCTTTTCTCAACTTTCAGGATAATTTAAATTGAGAAATTAGTGTTATTTTCTGTTTAAATTCAGAAATTAAACTAGTATTTTGTTATCACAAAAATCTTCAATTTCTATACTTACACAGCGACTATCTCATATTCAGTCAAAGATCAAGTTAAAATGTATTTTATATAATCTGAGAAGGTAGAATAATCACATGATTTACAGTTCATGTGATTTACAGTTGTCCCTCTAACTTGCATACTCACTTTCGGCTCTGCTCACATTCTTTCTTTGACTTCAGGCAGGAGAAGTTTTTTCCATTCGCAATGAATCTATTGAAACTTTCAGTTCCTGCTGATTAGTGTTCTTTTTTACCTGAACAACCCACTACCACTTTGACTATCAAGCCTATTGTCCTTCCATCATTTTTTCTCCTTCCCAGAAAACAATTGCTCATTTGGAGCTATGCATGTACCAGTTACCCGATTACAACATACATGCAATTGACCAAATCATCGCTGCCAAATAGAAAGCATGACAACAAAGTTCTGCCTGCCTTTTCCTCTCTGGAATCACAAATTTGGGTTTCGTTCCACTACTTGTTTGCTAGTTTTCATGGAATTTGTAGAAATATAAATATCTTCTGCTTCTCTTGGCCTCAAGTTGCGCCAAGGGAGGTTTAGACTGGACATCAGGAGAAATTTCTTTACTGAAAGAGTGGTCAGGCCTTGGAACAGGCTGCCCAGGGAAGTCCCCATCCCTGGAAGTATTTGAGAGACGTGTAGATGAGACGCTTAGGGACATGGTGTAGTGGGCATGGTGGTGTTGGGTTGACGGTTGGACTCGATGATCTTACAGGTCTTTTCCAACCTTAATGATTCTATGATTCTATGATTCTTTCAAAATGGTGTGCTGATTATCTTAAAAGCTGTGTTGTAAAGAGGGAGAGAGGGATAAACTGAGCGGCAATGCTTTCTCATAAGCCTTGTTTTCTCAGGTAAATAGGCTCAAAATTAAATTACTGATGACACAGCATATGTAAACTTTGATCATCCAGATGTTTCAAAGCATAGTCCAATAACAAATGTGGAATTCAAGAGACAGGCAAATTTTAGTAACTAATACTCAAAAGACTAAGGTTTATCCTAATACTGATTACTTTGAACGTTCATGTGGATGCCAGTGTCTCTTTAATGAGTACAGTTGCTTTGTAATATGTAGGGAGAGAGTAGGTTAGGTTGTCTGCATAATGCTTTTAGAAACACTCTATTCACTTTGTTTTGGTGGGCTTACTATGGAATGGTTTTTATTAATTCCATTCAGAGACAAAACCGATATATTTCACTAACTGTTAGAAAGAACAGAGAAGTGGCTGGAAGAATTATCATAATCTGATAGACAGACAAATCACCCTCTCTGCAATGCTCTCCCAGCCCCTTCTTTGGTAAACATCTTAGACACAAGCCACTGAATTGGATTCATCTTGAGCTCATTCAGCTAGCAACGCCATTTTCCCACTTCATGCCAGTTATCATGATTCCGTTCACCTAGCTTTATATGGTTTAAGTGTTCTATTCCAGATAATTTATCCTTCCTTGTCTGGAATAACTCTTTTCTCATAGGGAAGTGCTGCATTATGCAATGGTCTGCACCTGCTACTTTTTTTCCTGTAGATGTAACTTCGTTTGCTTAAGTATCTTATCAGATCCTCATCACCATGGCACCTAGGTTTTCTTCTCTTGCATTAGAAGAGGTTCTTTGTCTCCAAAATGATGCTAGATTATATTAATGCACCTGCAGCAGAGGATTTAGAAGCAGCATTTGGTCCCCCCAGCAACAGAGACAAAAACAACAGAAGGCAGATCTGCAGCCTTAGCAACAGAAGTTGTCAGAAATTTGGGATTCTCCTTCAGGATGCTGACCTGTAGATTTTGCCTGATGACTATTGTCTCTGAGTTCAGTTGAGATGCAGAAAAAGTATTCACATATATTTACTTAGAATAGATTTACTTTAATTAAAAAATAAATTCTTCTGCACATCACAGGCTGAATGGGATTTTCTTAATCATGCAGATAAACCTTACTCAAATAAGTAGTCTTCATGAAATTAAATGGACTATTCAGTTGAATAAGATCAACTTGTGCAAGTAGACCTTTCTCTTAAAGGACTGCATGATGGAATCTATTCAAATCAAAGTCACAGTGTTTCCCTGTGATTGATGCATGTTCAAATATTTTCATTTATGCAAAATACCCAGGCAGAATAATAATGCTACCTCACTAACACATGTTCATCTGCTTGAACGGAAAATCATAAGATCTCATTCTGTAATATTAAGAATACATGCAAAAGTTCTGTATGGTGGTATAATTACAGAATCATAGGATAAAACCCAATAGGCTCAAGCCTATTTTTCTGTTCTGTTATTCATACATGTTTTTCTTTTATATTTGTTGTAAAATTTAAGGGTTTGTATGTTAGAGAAAATACACTGTTGAAATAAAAAGTTGAAGTAAACAGCTTTATAATTTCATAATTGCCCTGTTAAAAAAAGCAAAATAACTAGTGTTTTCTTTCTAGCATTCAAGAACCTGTTTTGTTCTGTTTCATGTTCTGATTGCTTCTAACAGCAGTGAAGTCCTTTATAAAGAACTTCTGAGATCTGCAAAGAAAAATCACTGTATAAGAACTGGGTATTGCAATTGCTATTATGATGAGGTAGGAATAGTAGGACAAGATCAGTAAGAAGTAGGACAAGATGGGCTTGAGCTTGCATAGCTGAAGAACTAAACTACAATAAGAGGGAAAGAATCAGCAGGTGAAGAGAGGAGTGGACAGGAACCTCCTTGATTGCATTTGCTACTACACTACTACAGCAAATAGCTGTGGGTGTGTATAGCCAAAATAGTATCATTGTCAGGTATATATATATATATAAAATAAAATATATATATTTCTCCATATAATCTATATGGAGAAATAGAACCTGCTGTTTCTTGCAGTTACTTCCTTAACACTTGAGTCAAAAAGCTTATGTTGTGAATATAAGGATTTCAGCTCTGCAAAGGGTTACATGCATGTAAAGATAATACCAAATGAGGAAACTTCCCATTTTTTATTTGCTTTTCAGAAATCTATACAATCTCACTGTGTAAAAATACATTAAGAATATTAGCAGGGCATGTTCAAATTCTCAAAAGCAAGGTATTAATTCAGCCCATCTGTAAAAATGCATTACAAAACAGTTTAACTATACACACTTGTATTACTACAGCCAGAGTACATTAAAGTAGTAAAAATGGGTACAGTTCATTTCTGATGTAATTCCACCACTTCTAGAAGGGAAATGAATCTTGTTTATCATGCTCTGTGAGTAGTGAAACTCTTGAAACATTCAAGACAGAGGAGTAAGCAGAATAATGTTCAGTGACTTCTCTAAGGAGACAGGTACTGGTAACATCCAAACAGAAATCTAGGAGAACTTCAAGCTGCATTTTGCTGCTATAAAAGCAACGACTGCTGATACTGGGGTTGCCACCTGTGTCACATGTGGCCAAAGACAAAACAGAAATATAAGGGATTTTTCCTAGTTCACAAAATGCAAAAGTTTCTATTGTTAAAAAATGAAATGTGCTATGGCTTCATGAGTCTTATTCTGCCGACATTCACCATCTGTGATATGGATTATCAAAACCAAGACTGTGGACTTTGGCCCAGGCAGACTATGGCCAGAAATGATATCTGGTAATCCAGCACTGCCATTTGGAATCCCTGCATTGCCTGGATAACCGGTCCAGGGCTGCATTCAAAGCTGCCTCTAGCATGATGCATATTGGGGCATATCCTTATCATAGCATTTCTCTGGGGACTGTGGCTAAAACAGTACTAAAATATACATCACAGTATTGATATCTGATTACACAGTTACCATTCTCTGTACCTTATAGGAGTACATCATAGCATTTATCAATCACATAATTACCCATTTATCTTGATAAAGTGAAATGTTAATAACAGTACATAACTGGTGTTGCAGTAGGAGGCCTCAAGGGGTAATAGCCAGCTGTTAAATGCAACAGCTAGAAATCACTAACTGTGTGTCTTTATTATAGTTTCTTCTGCCTTGAAGAGGTAGTTGAGTTGCAAGTACTTTGTAAAAGATAGTTACAGCAAATATTTAGAAGACCTAGATGGAGAAGATCAGTCAGGGAGAGCTGAAACAACAGTTCAGAGGCTTAGTTTCAAGTGGCAATGTAGCAGACAACTGATTGAAACCTCTGAGGATGGACTAGATTATAAAAGAGGAGGACACAGAGGGAGGAGTTCAGCTTAATGAAAGCTAGTGAAAGAAAACCGGAGGATTTACAAATCACCACCTGCATCAACTACATCAACTTCTTCTGTGAGCTCTCTGAATACCTAGAAATTTGAAACTAGCTTAACCCCTCAGGGTCTGCCTCATTTTAAGTATATCAGCCCATGTTCAATCCACCCCTGTATACTTGCTTACATGGGTGTAAAATCACATTTATTATAAACTTTGTGTATAGTCAGGGCCTTCCATAAGGTATGAAGAGTACTTTGGCAGGGGACATGTTCTCTGGGTCTGTAATCATATACACAGCTGAGATACCTGGATGTAAAATTTTGTTATGATAACTGGTAGTAGTACTGTATATACAGTGCATCAGTTCTGTTGGAGAGTATGAGCTCTGTCTCGACTTCTAGCATTTTGTTTATACATTGCGTAAGTACAAATTACTGTGTTGGGTGAAAAATGTAATCCAACATGCATGCGCTACAAAGAGAGATCCTCCATAAGGAGAATGAATGAGTTTCTAGACCAATGGGATGAAATGCATCCCTTATCACATACTTGGCAAACTCCACTGAATCTGGAAGCACCAAAAACCCAACTTCTTCACAATTCCACACTTAGTTTATAGTCATGCTTTTAGGGATGAAATATCTTCTTTTGGATGGTGTGCTGATACGCCAACATCTGCAGTTTTGGGGAAGAGCAGTAGTTTCTAGACAAGAATGGGAATCCAAGGGGGTTATATTCGTCTAGTCCTTCAGTTGTTGATCAGTCTTTTGACTCTACCAAAAGCACAATAGATGAAAATAAGACTAAATTTACAGGCTAATTCCTTGGAAATGGTCACACCAGGACTATAGATTTCAAGTAGCAGGCTTTCTACATCTGTTGAACATCTGCAGTAAACACCTTGAGTCAAATCCGAATTGTATATAGTGAATATAGCTTATATTCACAAAGCTTTGAGCCACCTTGGGCCTGGCACCATGTGTGAATTAAGAAGCTCCTTAGCAGTCCTCCAGAACCTAAAGCTCAATACAAAGACCTATATGGCTCTGTGGAAACCAACCCAAGACGGGGCTGATGCCAAGTCTGAACTAATATGCTCTGCAGTCTCCATTAGAAGCTTCTCAAGTGACTGCACATTGCTTTCCAGTATGTCTCATAATGTCAATATTATTTAGCATGCTTTTTTCTATTATTGGGATTATTTCAGTGTGATACTTGCTTGTACTTTCATTTCCAAGAATTTTAATGAAAAAGTTCAGATTCAAGTTTGGAATTTATATTGCTGTAAATGATACCCGCTGAATCCGAGTGCCATTTTTCAAGAGTCTGTTTCAAAAGGCCATTTGAGCAGTTCAAGTTTTAAAGAAAGGCTCTTGACCTTCTGTTGAACTCCAGTGGGAAACAAAAGTTCAAATGTTAGTTGCTATTTCTTCAGCATGTAGAGCCCTACAATGAGTAAGGGTGCCAAATTTCAGTCTTCTAGTTTAATGGGAATATGCCAATGAATTATATTTCAATAAAAGAAGAAACCATATTGTACAGCAGTTACTATAGTTCTCAGCAGTTCTCCCTGCCCAGTTCCCAGGGAGCTGAAAGGAACTTAAGTAATTCAGGTGCAGTGCCAGGCCTGAGATGTTTCTGGGCACCATGGACCATCTACCTATAGATAATCAGGGGTTGATGGTGGGTATATTAGACTCTGAAACTCTACTGTATAATTATACTAAAATCAGTGTATTGCAGTAGTAATTACTTTAATTTTGAATAAAAACTGTTGTTTCACAATGTTTGAAGCAAATTAAAGATTCATCAACACATCCCCATGTTGTAGTCTCTAGTTTTTTTTTTAAGCCACTAAAAATATTTTAGTATCTATTAGTGTTTCACAAAATAGGGCTGAAAGACATGGGGCTGTCCTAACAGGACTAAGAAGAACCTACAAATATCGAGCACCTATGATTATAATTACAGGGTAAAATACAAGCAAGTTCTTCAGCAGTGTTTGTAGTAAAAGCAATATCTTTTTGTAATCTTATATACACCATATCTTTAGTATTCATATTTAAAAGAAATCACTTATTATTAGTTTCTTAGATTCTTCTTCAATGCCTTGTATTTAAACACATGGATAAAAGATGAATGGAGTCAGTTCTACGATTCATTGTATGTAAAAGAGAACTGGATTGATCCACTGCTAAGGTAAGCAGTACTTAAGGAGCCTGTCACCACCTCAAAGTTTAAATGCTGGGGAAAGCTTCCTCTGAAAGTTCAATTTGCTGTTAAAATGTTTCTCCTATTGAAGTCACTCGGAACCCTTCTTTTCTTTGTGAGACTATAGTAATTCCTTTTACTTACTCAGAGGCAAGGTTCTCTCATAGAAAGTCTTTTCACAGCTGTTGTACATTTGTTTCTCAGTGCTCCCAAATAAATCAAACATCATACTCTGAAAAAAAAAAAAACCCAGAAGGTTCAAATTATCATACAGAATTAGACTCGTGCGTCATAAGTCACTTCAACATCTGTATGACATTCAGCATTTGAAAAAAGATGTTTGACTTCCCTGAGTTGGCTTTATGCATGAACTTGTTTATGCCGAAGTCGTAAAATCCCTTCTGAGCAAATCAGATAAGCATGTAAACAAGTCTTTTAAAATTATTATTTATTTACACAATTGCAGCATCATTTAACAGTTTAAATGCTCTGAGGTGCCAGGTGTGTCCACACATCAGTTAGGTGGTGATACAGTAGCACGAGTACCCTTGCCAAACTGGAACATTTTCATATGGAGAAACAGTAGCTCTGCAGCCTATTGTGTCACTTTTACACTCTCATTTTCACCCAGGACAGATAAATTAGAGCTAGCATTGGTACACCAATGTGGCTGCAATCACACATCCTCCTCACTGCAATATAGATTAACCCAAATGATGGCAAACACTGTTAGACAAAAGCATGTTACAATGAAAGCTGAAAAAGAGTTTGCATCTAGTTCTAACTGTCATATCAAAGTCAGTAGAATGAATCCTTTCATACTATGTAGATTATGCCAAATTAGCAAATGTATAGTATAGATTTGGCTTGCAATATTCCAAATACCACTGAGTTCTACAGGAACTGCAGGGATATATTTGAAGTCAGAATTTGACTCAATAAATTCCAGTGTAGTAATTCTAATTATAACATATGCTTACAATAGTATAAAGATACAGATAGAGACGTATAGATAGAGATAAACACACATATTAGTTTTAGCTGGTCCTGTGAGGAGCAGGGAGTTGGATTTGATGATCTGGGTCCCTTCCAACTTGAGATATTCTATGATTCTATGATTCTATATCCACACACTTTTTATATGTACACATGCATGCAGGCAGATGCTTAATCTACTGCTTCTTTCATTAACACTAAGCTTATTGGAGCTGTCCTTCACAGTCAATTACATTCAATGTAATGAACATGTGTTTTGCCTAGAAGTAGTAAATGTAAGTTGTACAAAAATGTTAAAGATCGTATTTGGTTACTGGGTTTGAAACTTCCTTCAAGGGTCTGAGGATGCATTGATCAGTTTAATCAGTTCAGTAGCTTAAATTCTTTTAAATATATCTTTGTATTCCCCTTTCTAATGTCAAGGAGGTTAATATAAAGAGTCCTATTTATTTTAATGGAGCTGCATTATTTGCAGAAATTACTTGCAAGCCTCATCCCATAATGACAATACTAGCTAAAGTAACAGTCACATAAACAAGTTTCTGTAAATTTGCATTGTCAGCTACTTTTTAAGTTGTGGGAAAGCTCCATTGCATGTGTAATACTTCAGGATAGAACACATATAGAGGAGGAAAAACTGACATGAAGCTGTCACCATAATTAGCCTTGTGATAACTTGTTTGTGTCTTACCTTGAATTCTGCACCTTCCTGTCATTCCTTGGAAGAAGTCTGAACCTTCAAGCCAAAATCCAAACACAGAGAAATCAAAATAATCTTGACTGCCCCACAGGCTTCACTGAGGGTTATTTGTGAATTCACCAAACTTCTTACATCCTTCTATTTTTTTATTAGAACTGCCTGTGCTATGAGATTGATTTACGTGTGCCCTGTCAGTTGGTAAAAGTGGCAATACTCAGACCACTGTTTGTTCATAGTCTCTTCATCTAAGCATGTTAAGTGTGTACTTAGCTTATGACAGCTGCTTTTCTGATTCATAGTCTGGTCGTGCTGCGAAATGAACTGGCGACATCATTGCTTATTCAGTAAAAACTGTGGCTATTTCACCACTAGTAGTCAGAATGGACTAGCATTTATCAAGAGGTGAAGTAACCCAGTCCAACTAAATCATGAGTACAAATTCATAGGTCAATTTTATTAACATTGAATGGCTGAAAGCGTTAGAGAATTTGCACCAATGCCAACCTCATATACTGTGTGTAAGTTTGTATGAAAGAAAAAAATGAAATAAAATTGAAAAATCTGTTTTTATTTGAAGATGGCAGCCAAAAGTACAGCAACTGATTGAACATCTCACAGATATATTAAGTAATCGTACTACCACTGTCAAGAGTTCAACCGTCACTCAGCCAAAGGAATTTAATTTGACTGTACCCAAACCACGTGCCATTCCTATACCTCTGCCAATACCACTACTGGAAAAAAGGCCACTTGTGAGTTTTTTTATGCTTTGAGAGATACTAAGTTTTATGTATGCTTGTGCACAAAATCATGGTAGGGGAGTTAATAGTCTCTTTAAAAATAATTGTAGAAAATCTACCACCTTTGACAGATCAAGGATTTTTTTAATATTCTGTGTTATTGAAGGTCAGATTTCTAAAAAAAACCAAACTAATTCTTTTAATTTCAGTGAAATGTGTAAGCTTTTTGTGTAAGCAAATTGTAAGCCAAACAAAGGAAAGGGAAAAGGTTGCTCCCTGTAGTTGTTTTGTGACTTTTGGAGGTAGAACTATACCATGGGTACAAATTGATGACAACATTGATGCAAGTGTTTCTGGTAGTCCTTGGATTTGTAAGATGTTTGCTTTGGATAATGCACTGAAGCAGGTAAGAAAAGAACATTCAAATGAAAATTTTTTCTAAACTTAGATTTTTTGTAGATGAACTCTCATTAAAATAAATGGCAAAACGATTTCACTGGAAGTGAGATGGACTCTAGGTTTGCAGCTCCTCATTGAGGGTGGAATTTTATTCCTTTCTATTTGTATTAATATTGAATCTCTAAAATTAAGCTTTTTCAGTTTAAATTTATTGCGTATGCATAAAGGAGACTAGATTTATCTTTGAAATGCTAAGCTTTTATTTTACTCATTGTCTAAGATTGTGATTCAGTTACACTGGTACATATCAGAGACACATGACTGGTTTTAAGTTAGCTCACTGGGGTAAGGTAAACAGGATTTGGGATCAAGCTGCTATGACTAACATAAAGACTCCAAAATAATCTATATTTAAATGCAGTGGGAAGTGAGTTTCGAAGTCAGTTTTGGGCATTATCTGCCACCTTGTATTAGCACTTCAGGTTTTAAATAATACATGTGTTGAATGCTCTTAGAAACCATTTACATCTTAGGATGGCAGAGCAATTTAATGGTAGTGTGTTATACAGTTAATGGGATTTTACATTGAAACAGCTTAATACCAGGCTCTGAAAAACTGCATTTAATAACTACTTAATCAGTATAGGAATGAGTCATATTGCTGTCATTTTAGTACCTTTATGCTGTGTGGCACCTCTTAGAATAAATTTGCTTTAATGTGGATGCATTTACTGAAGTTCATTTGTGTTGTTAGGATTATACTAAATTTGGTTTACATTCCGGCCAAGTCTGCAAATTTAAAAGCTTGTGTGAATCTAAAACCATTAGCGTAGTAGTGACATATGTGGTGCTCATTTCTGTACCTATCTCAGCAAATTAAGCTTCATTTTAATTTGCCATATTGTTGCCAATATCACCATTTTAGATCCTGAAATGAGCAGGCTGAAAAGACAGCCCAGATGGCAAGAAAGAGTTAGTAAAGTGAGAGCAGGCCGTAGTTTTGGCTACTGTATGGTGGAGAGTTGTATGTAATTGAGAGGAATGCATGGAAATAAAGCTCTTCCAGATTACATCCCATAATCTGCTGCAGAAATGTTCTCATCCATTTTCTCACAAAGTTGTTAGTTTTATGAGATATCATTTTTTTCTCATGGTTTTCATGCATCTGTCAAAGAACTTGTCATGTGGCATATTAGCAGGGACTACTGTAGGCACAATAACTACAGGTGTAGTTACTGCTCGACTTTGAAACAGCTGTATGAATTCATATGGAGGCGTCTGGATTTTGAGCAATGACTGCTGCTAAGTTATTGCATCCCTATGGTGAAATTAGTTCATTCTGATGAACAGGATTATTATTTTAGGTATTTCTTTCTGCTAGGTTGCATTATATTCTCTAGTAGAGATAAAACGCAAAGTAAGATGAGATATATCACATACATCGAGTTCAGGAGCTGGGATAGTACTGCTGTCCTGTACCCTGAACACAGGCTTCTTTCACAGGAGAGGACTGGAGATGTGGGTTATTGCAGAAGGCAGGGTAGTAGTTGTCTTACTCAGTGATCTATATTGAGATGGGACTCTCCACAGACCTTGGAAAGTTTGATTGGAGTAACATAGGCCTAGAAGGTTAGGATAATCATTCATCATCATAAACATTCATCAGAAATGAGAGACACTAAGTGAAAAGGAAAAACACTTGAATTTTGAAATTTAGTAATGAAACATTTCACTCTAAATATTTGTTCTAAAGATTATAAATTCTGCTCTCCACTGTCCTTTGCACACAAGCACAGGGATGTACACACAAGCATGCACATATGCATACACACATTCATAAATACAATTCTACAAAGAAAAACGAGTGCTTTAGCTTGAAGTTTGCAAAGGAAACAAATGGAGACAGGTGCTTAAACCTGATAATATGCAAAATTATTTGGACACATTTAACTTCCTTGGATATCTTGTCCTTGAGCGATAAATAAAATCCATTTTTTTACTATCACCACTGTACTAGAATAGTAAGATTATGCAATTATTTTATTTTTAGATTTTCTGTAAACCAATAGTGTAGTTAAAAAAAATAAAAAAGCCACACTGAGATGTTATTGTAACACCATTCAGCCAAATTTAGTGTATTTTTTAGACATTTTCCATATTATTTCAGCTGTGCTTCATGAGTGGAGTTGCTTGATTGTTTAAAATAATTAAATTCATTTGGCCAATACAGAGGATTTTGTTTGCAAACATATAGACACAACAATATTTTTATCTTTATGATCTTGTTATGTATAAAAATAGAAGCTCTTAATACAATAGCATTGCATTAGCTTGCCCTTGTCCATCTTATGACAGTAATTTTAAAAAAATAGAAGAGTTATGACTACCAAAGTTCAAGTGATTATTCATTTTGTTCTTCCTTAAATTTCCTGTGGTACCTACTCCCTAAATAAACCTCTGGTAAAAGGATATCTAGAAAGCATAGGTGAGCCTGACCACTGGCTGGAGAGGAAAAGCAAGATTGGTGTCTCTTACCCGCAGCCCCCTTTTTTTCACATTAGGATTAAGTAAGTACAGTTTGGCCTTTTTGATCTCTCTATTGCTGGAATTTACAATTTACTTACAGTGACTTATTCATCCTCTTCCGTCAACTGGGTAATTGCTGTATTGTCTATCTATCTGTCTGATTGGTACTCATCACCATGGTATCTGAGGGCTAAATTACAAGGCGAAGATCATTTTTGAAACAGAGCTGATTGAAAAGTCTCCTCCTTAAATTACTTGGAATAAGCATAGCAGTTTCTGAGGAGAGATTTTCAGCTTAGACTGGCAGATGAGTACAGTTCTGAAGGTAAAGCACATGACTAGGAAGAAGAGTGAAATAAACTCACTGCCTGTGCAACCCTTTGCAAATCCTCTGGGCTTTAATTTCTCCATCTATAAAAGCATAATAAAAATTCTTAGATACTGCTGGGAAATACTTTCAGTTCTACTTCACTTAAAAAGCTCACAAAAATACTTCAGCAGTCTCACCAGTGCATTTAATTGCTAGCTTCTTCTGTTTGTGCATTTGTTTTGCCTGTAGATAATGATGTCAAATAGCAAAGGCAGTGGAAAGTACATCAGATTCATGAGTTTTTCAAAGCATAGCTCTTTATATAGTCCAATAAAGCTAGATGGGATCCCCATGTTCCCTAAACTGACCTCCTGTACAATACAGATTTTTCCCATTAATTCTTGAATTAATTCTGTAACTTCTAATTGAGCTAGAACATTTTTAGCAAGATAAATATTTAAGCAGATGTCCAGTAAACTGGCAGACTATCTCACCCACATAGGAAGGATACATCCAGCCTTTTTTCAGGGTTTGCTTCTGGGCAAAATTTATTGCTAAAGCAAATATTGAAATCCCCCGGAAGTTTCAGCCTAACTCAAAGGCATACAGTCCCGACTCTCCTGTTGATTCATATGACAGCCAGGCTATAAATCTTTCCTGGTCATTTTATCTGTAGCACTTTCTGACATATGAATGCTTTCTGGAATCTTTGACTAATGCGAGGAGGGCCCTCTCAGTCCTATACCTCCAAACATTTAATCTACACCTCCGATGGTATTCCCTTACAAGGACACTAGGGCAGCCGTAGTGGACCAGAGCAAAGGCCCATTTTGCCCAGTGTATTTTCTCCAGCAGTGGCCAACTCCAGAAAGACTACAGCGATGGGAGAAGCATAGCTGCTGCTTTCTCCAACTGCCTTCTCAGTCTCCCACGATTTCAGTTCAAAGACTTCCTTAGTTACAATGAAGTTCCTGGGTATCCAATAAACTTCAAAGGATTTCTCTTCCCTAAGCTTCTTTGGAGTCTTTGTAACTTGTTGCTACTACCACACACTGTGCCAAAGAGCTCCACAGCTTAACTTTATTCAGCTGCCCTATCTGGCTCTCAGTGCTGTGAAGATGAAGTTTATGAGATGCCAAACAGAACTTTTCCCCTTTTGGCAACTTCTTTTTCCCCTTGATAGGGCCTATAGGATTTATTATTTCCTTAGCCTTTCTTGTACTAGTTTCAGATTTTTCTTTCTTTCTGGTCTTTTGTCCAGGGTTTATATTACATTGGACAGGACTCCAAAGCCTGGGTAGTCCCAGCTAATTGGAATCTGTCCATGTCTTCTACACTGGCACTAATAGAAAAGAAGCAATAGTTAAAAAATAACTGCAGCTGTTCTACGGTAAAAGTGAATGTGTTTTTTTCCTGCAAGAGTGTGTTGCTTGGAATGTTTTATACCCTATATTGTCAAGATTATTGCCTTTTAATATAGGTTCCTCAAAGCACCTACAAACCTCCAAAGGAAAAAAAGCAACTAGAGGAAATCAAAACAAAAAATCGCCAAAAAGCAGAAGTAAGTGTATGATGTTTTTGTTCTAGTCTCTCCTTTCTTCTAAACTGTTTCTTCTGTAATGTTCCGTTTTCACAAGTCTTAGAACATTATCTGAAACATATTTTGCACCTAATAGCTCCTGGCTCCTGGCTCTTTCTTTAGAGTCATGAAGTTCGTATCCTCTATTCTGTTCTATCACCCTTTTTCCGTCTTCCTTGTTTTATTATTAATTGTCTAAGACAGGGTCCACCTTTTATTCACTGTACAAGTAGTATATGAGGAATTATGCAAGTAGCCATGTAAGGTAGCAGAAATATGATTACTTTCTTCTATTCACAAGCTTGAAATAGTTTGATGGTTCTTTTACTCCCACAGGACGTGTATATTTAAGGTATTCACTTAATAATTAAGGCTTAAAAATACAAAATATGTTCAATGTTTTTGTTTGTTTTCTATAGTAACTGATGAATAACCACATGTCATCACCCACTGTTTTAAAATACCAGCAGACTCTGACTTCTTTTTTGTGCAGACTCCATACTCTTTCCTTCAGCAGGCTGAGAGAGTGGGAAGTCATTATGATTTGTAAAGAAGCAGAGTACCTGGTCTGTGTGTTAAGAGAGCAGGAGAAGGGAGAGCCTGGAAAAACAAAGAAACAGATCTAGTTATTTGATCCAAACTTTGATATGAATCCTGTTCAATGAGTTAGCTCCTATCATAGTTAAAGCAGATTGTTGTCGTCGTCTTCTTGGAAGGGAATTAATTAAATGTCAGTTTCCACTTTCTTTCTTCCTCCCCACACTGCAGTCACCATACCCAATCGAATAACAGTATAAGCTTGATAAAAGGCATGCTGTTTGACTCCTTTTTATCTGCACTCTCCCACCCCCATTCTGAAAATGCCTTACTCTAGCTTTCAGTAGCCAGTACAAGTCCATTTATCACTGTTCTGGGCTCTCGTCATGTCCTCGTGAAAGGGGCATTGGATTCTGTTCCTAAACTAGAGTAAATGCTTTAATGTGTGATAGATTCTAGGGACATAAACTTTGCATTCCTTTTGCTGGCCCATCACATTACCTATGCTTGGTATTTCATTTTAAAACAATACAACATTATTTTTTATCCTTTTATTATTTCCATATTGTGGAGAAAGCAGACGCCTATTTGTCTGTGCACTTATTTGTACGTACAAACTTCCTAGAAGAACTGGGGATGAAAAGCAAGATATCACAGTGCCTATATTGTCAAAAATCTATGACAACTATAAAATCACTTAACTACTAGCCACATTCTTCAGTGGAGAAAATGCATGAATACAAGGAACAAAGGAAAACCACCATAGAAATTATAGCTGCAATAACAGCTGTTTTTGTTGCCTCTGGAATGTTATAAAAGGCATCCAAAGTATTCACAAAGGTCAGTTCCCTAGACTGTTTGCTAAACAAGCTGAAACATTGGGTCCTAAAAGAAATATGCATTAAAAATGCCATTTGTTTCACAGCATTTTTGCAGAAGCTATAGCTGTCATTATAAGTAACATGTCTGAGCATCTGTAAGGAGTGAGAACATTGGAAGCGATACTCTAGACAGTTATGGAAGCGCTGATGTTATGGACAGCTGCTCTCCAGAAAGCCATCAGAAAATCTAGTCTGTGTTTCACAGCTTTGATTAGAGAATACTGTTTACAACCGAAAGAAATATCCGAAAACTAGAAATGTGGCTGCCTGTACTTCCCCCTTTAAAACGACAGGTGGAATTACGGTTAGGGGTGTGCCTAGTGGAGCAACCCTTGGTGCTCAGATCCCCTGATCATAGTCTTCTAATTTAACTTAAAAACAAAGCCATTGTTCGTTAGCTATGTGGAAAGAGTTACTATCTATGGTACTGATGTGCCGTAGAGGCTTTTAAGTTGAATTCTGGATGAGCAACACGTTTAATACGGGTATACCTATCAAAGGCCTGATGCCCTATGCAAAGGATACAACCAGAGAGAACTATGTAGAAAATCAAGACTTGCCTACTTCAAGTCTTTAATCAGGAATGAAAATTCATATAAATACTAAGTCAAGCTTTCATTCATTGGAAACTAATATACTGGTCTGGGCTGCAAGGCTTTTCGAGACAGACAATTCTTATTAGAGAATTTAAATGTACCATAAACGTTAAGCTAATTGCTTTAATTTTAGGATCTGCTCCTGAAAGCAAATGCTAACAAGTTCAGGTGTGCAACCATGAAGCCTGAAAAGAGAGAGGTACGCTACAAAATACTTTATTACCTAAGATGAAAAATGACTGGAGTATTTAAAGATATCTCAAAGTATTTGAAACTTTTTGTTTATTTGGGGTTAGGAATTATGTGCTATCATTTATAGCTGTACTGTCATTTCGCATCCATATACTAACATTTGCCTCTTTGGATGCATAATGCACAACCCCCTTTTCTTATACTTCTGGTGCTGCTTTATTATACTCCTAATTTTGAGACAAGCAGCCTTCCTGTGATACTACTCCAACAAGTCTCTAAACTGGCAATATTTCTCTAAACCCACATATTATTTTTCCATTAACTTTTATGCCACAGAGCAGCCAAGCTGAGGGAATAACGGTCCCATTCATACAGAACTCTTGCTTTGGTTGATTCCCTGTTCACAACTATGTCACCAAACTATGTATGTAATATATTCATTTCAGCATCATATCTGCATATTCTATTCACTGTGTTCATCCTCATGACACCAGACACTTTCACATCAGTATCTATAGCTAACGCCATAAAATTAAATTAATAACCACCAGTAGAATTCTACCACTATTTAATAATTTCATGCAGTGTGCTTTGAAGTGTGCTATTTTGTCTTCCCTGTATCTGTTTCAGTTAAGAGCTGAATATATTCATATATATAGGTAATATTTCATAGTCAAACAAAACATCACTGTTACTTTTTTAGCATTATTTTAGTCAATAAATTCTAGTCAATATTTGGACCTACCTTTGTATGGTCATTTGATATGAAATATTCCCACTAAGTTGGGTGTACATAACAAGTTTTTGTGGACATAACAGTTCCAAATTACGTCCCCTATGATCGTATTTGTTACTCTAGATGAATATTCAAGACTGATTTTTGGTAAATACCTAATATTTTTTGCTGAGTACTTGAAAATCTGTCTCTGAAATGAAATAATGTATTTTTGGCTTGAACTGCAGAACACACATGACAGTATGAAGAGTAATCCAGCATTCCAGGCTCAAAAGATCCAAAGCAAGGTGAGTAACCTTTAAGGTACTATTGTCAGATGTACTTGAAAACTTTGGAGTGAAAAACACACATGCAAATTCTGTGGTGATGCAAACTCTACTGGAATCCATGTTTTTACACCAAGTTCTGTGGCCAGGAGAATGGGATGGATTGGGTCTATGGCTCATAATATTTGGCCCATGCACCATAAAAAATCCATGAAGAAATGGTCAGGGAGCAACAAGAGCGTGGCTACTCCAGGAGGGAAGAGAAACCAAGGAGCCAAAAGTAATGAAAGCACAGGCAGTGCCTTCACTGTTTTCAATTCCAAAGGGAGAAGTTTTTGTGTAAAATGGTAAGGATTGAGAATAGTCCACAGGAAAAAGAAGAATTGTGAACCCATGGTTTAAGAACTCAGCATAGGGACAGAAGAATCTTGCGTCTGTAAATCACTGTTTCAAAATGAGATCCTGAAGAATGCTGAACAATCATTCCAGCTAATGACTGTCTGATACACAATATACAATCAGTCTGGATGTTTGTCTTGTTTCCTTTAGACACATACTGAGGTCATAAAATCCACTATACTGATTGCTTCTCTGCTAGGATTTCCAAGGGTCAGAGAACTGTAAACATGGAAAATGGGCTGTTCAGCCTTAACGGTGTAACATGAAAACTCACATTGCTATTTCTGCAATAACTGTACTACAGATAATCTTCAGTCTTACATCGTTCAATCTGTCACCTTTCATCTGTTGAAAGTTCATATGCAGAATAATTTCATGTGGAAGCTGTGCTTGTATTGTGACCTCAAATAATCCTTGTGAGCAAGTCTACCTACTCTTTAAAACTATGTATTTACGTACAGCTCATATACACTTTGGAAAGACCGATTCCCTGCTTGGGGAACAGGGCATCTGGCAACTATTTCTAAAGCATATCCGGCATTTATCACATACGGAAGTTATCTTTAATAACACTATCACCTATTTAGTCTGCTTGCTTACAATCCAGCAGCATTTGAATTACAGGAAAGTAGTAAGATCCCCGTTCCTTTTGCACTGAAAAGAGGGTAAAAAAAGCAAAACAGGAAACATGTACATAGTTAACCCAAACACACATGACCTGTAATTATGTGGGCTTAGTTCAAGACTATGTATATGCCACTTCCTTTTCTGATAATTTAAAATACTGAAATCTTGGGACTAATGCGAGTCAAACCATCTGCCTAAATTGCATAAATAAAAATATGGATCTGGCATCTCATGGCATTGATCGGGGCCACTTCTAACACCTGCTAGTATCTCCTCTAGGAGAACAATCAGTTTTATCTCGTCTAAACACATTTGCCTTAAAGGTTGGTTAGGTTACATTCAAGATGCTGCTATAACTTTCAAGCTGAGATAGGCATATTGGTATTGACTTTTAAAATACTTTCTATTCCTGTTGCCTTCCTGCCTGTGCAACTCTGTGAGTAGACAAATCGTAAGAGGAAGGTTTATCCAAGATTTATAAATAAGATTATAATCTGTCCTCAAATTAATGAAATGATATAATGTTTTAACCAACTAGTATTTTCCTTTCCTCTTTTTAGAACACCCACAGTATATTGTATGAGGTTCAACAAGGCCAGGTGCCGGGTCCTGCATTTCGGCCACAACAACCCCAGGCAACGCTACAGGCTTGGGGAAGAGTGGCTGGAAAGCTGCCCGGAGGAAAAGGACCTGGGGGTGCTGGTTGACAGCCGCCTGAACACGAGCTGGCAGTGTGCCCAGGTGGCCAAGAAGGCCAACAGCATCCTGGCCTGTATTAGAAATAGTGTGGCCAGCAGGAGTAGGGAGGTGATCGTGCCCCTGTACTTGGCACTGGTGAGGCCGCACCTCGAATCCTGTGTTCAGTTTTGGGCCCCTCACTACAAGAAGGACATTGAGGTGCTGGAGCGTGTCCAGAGAAGGGCAACGAAGCTGGTGAAGGGCCTGGAGCACAAGTCTGATGAGGAGCGGCTGAGGGAACTGGGGTTGTTTAGTCTGGAGAAGAGGAGGCTGAGGGGAGACCTCATCACGCTCTACAACGACCTGAAAGGAGGTTGTAGCGAGGTGGTGTTGGTCTCTTCTCCCAAGTAACAAGCGATAGGACGAGAGGAAATGGCCTCAAGTTGCGCCAAGGGAGGTTTAGATTGGACATTAGGAGAAATTTCTTTACTGCAAGAGTGGTCAGGCCTTGGAACAGGCTGCCCAGGGAAGTGGTGGAGTCACCATCCCTGGAAGTATTTGAGAGACGTGTAGATGAGGCGCTTAGGGACATGGTGTAGTGGGCATGGTGGTATTGGGGTGATGGTTGGACTCGATGATCTTAGAGGTCTTTTCCAACCTTTATGATTCTATGATTCTATATTAAATACATTTTTTTCATTTCAGACACATTTATTATGTGCAGCAGCAATTATTTCTCATTGCTGTTACAAAATATGTATTCATCCTTTTCACTGGAAGAATGAGACAGTACAAATGCATCATCACTCTCTCAATCTGCCTCTTGCTCATATCAGGCCTTGCTCTTTACATATTTATTGGTTTTGATGAGCTCTTGTGTGTTCATTAGGTGGAAATAGTAAGTAAAATTTTTTGCACAAGAATTACAGTGTTCTGCGATTTTCCCAATTATTTCCATTTTCTCATCTTGAAAAAAGGGAAGATATCTCACAACAGAAAGAGAACAAGTAAAATTCAAAAAGTCCTTGATACCACATGACATAGAAGAATCTATTCAGTTATTTTTCTTATACCTGTCTGCAGATATCTTGTCCTAGTTATTTTGACTGTATGGGCTGTCATATTTCTGTTTCATTGTCATACAGTCATACTTCTGTTTAATAAACTGGGAAACTGAAGTTAAAGGTATTTCCATAATCATTCTTAGATTAGTTCTCTATCCAAATTATAGTTAGTAAATACAGAACATGAAATCTGTATACACAGATAATTGCCAAAAATATGAAAATTTCTACATGTGTGTCAGAGAAAATGTCTACTCTATAGTATAGTTTATAAAATACAGGCTGGAGAGGGAATGTTCATATAATGCAGAAGACTTTGAGAAGGGTTTAGAAGTAGACCAAAAGGAAGGAAGGACACCATTAGGCATTAAGAAGAGTAAGGATAGTGAGTCAAACAAAAGAAATAAAATACATTGGTTTGGGTTCTTTTCCTAAATTCTTCAAATTATCATAATTTTGTCAAGAAACAGATAGGTAATTAATTTTTGTCCATTAAAATGTGCCATCTGTGTGGAAAACACTAATTCTACTTAGTGAATTTCTAGGTGATAGCATGTGTTTGTTATCCTCAACCTAACCTAATTAATATCAATTATAAAACATCCTTTTTCCAGTTAGCTTATGTATTTCAGGAGACTGCAGTACATATTTGTGCATACAATATTTGCAGTATATAGCTTGAGTGATTCTGTGCATCTGTTTCTCAGTCACTCATTAAGCTGTTAATTTGGAATTTAAATATGTTTGGATTCTGAACATAGAACTTGTCTGGATTTAGGTCAAATGTGTCATGACTAAACTTTGTTTTCTGCAGGAATGACCCTAGTTCTTACCCCCCAGCACTGCTTTGCCTCAGTTCAGATCAGGTCTATTATATGTATCTGCAAAGGTGATATGTTTTTTCTGAATAGTCTACTCATGCAGGGAACATTTTTAACTTGCAGAGAGGTTGTTCCCTTCCTCCCTCAGTATTTAGAGGCTGTCTGGGAGTTAGTCCTAAGGCGATACTTTGAAGAACTGCAAAGCAGCCACAGGATCTAGTCCAAGTTACACCACGAGGACTGAAAGTCACTGAGAACTGTACTTCCACTATCTAGAAAATGGATATGGCAATTGGCGATGCCAGTTGTCTTAGAAATATTTTGAAGTTAAAATAGTGATTATTTGTAAAACACTTTTGAGACCTTCCTATGAAAGGTACTGCTTATGTTTTACTTTAATGGTTTTGGCAAACTTACCGTCTTTCAGAGAAGCAGTTTATTTTCTTTGTCCAAAGCAGATGGAATCCTTGCACACTATGTATATGAGCGCTGAAAAAAATAAAAGGAAGTGAACACATTCTATGGGATTTGACATGGTCCAAGAGTGATTACAAATTTATAATCCACTTGGGAGACTTTGCTGATTTCTTAAGCAGCTTGAGTGGTTTATGAACAGCATGCAATTTCATTGTGAATGTCAGATTAATGCTAGATGAATGCTTTAAGCAAAATTCATGCTGTCTTAGGTCAATTTATTTAACCCATTGAAATGTTTTTATACTCTGTTTTATGGTTTACATTACTAACTACAGTATATACATTCCCTTTCCTGACAGATTCACAATATACCTATTAAATTAAATGCTGCAGCTATTTTAAGAGAGGGTGCCCTCTATCAGCGGAAAATGGAACAGGAGCTCAAGAGGTATAATCACGCTTCTTTCTCAGATTACTTTTCACATCCCTGGATATAGAATAATTAACCACATTAAAAATAATCAAGTAAATTCCAGGTAAATTAAAATAATGGATCTGTTGTAAGGCATTAGGAAGCTATTCTGTAAACACAGGTTGACCAATAAAGAGAAAAGTGGACTGAAATTAAAGTCATTGTTTTACTGTAGATGCTATACAGTGTGACTGTGTTCTGATTTAGCACTCCAGTTAGTGTCCACCTGCAAAGCCCAATAAGGATCACTTGTTATATTTATTCTGATTCTCCAGAATAAATAATGATCCAAATAATACACATCTATTTCTGTGTCTGATGCATATATATTAAGACAAATCATTTCATATACTTCCATTTTCTTCAACGGTTTGTGGTCAACTACATGCCAAATTTGATACTTGAACTTGTTTATATGTATATAAAAATACCTGTCCATTTCTATCACAGTAAGATATGGAGGACTAAGAGTGTGCTGCTCCACAGGGCAAGACGAGCAGGAGCTGAGGGTGACAGCGAGGCATGTAGGGACAATGTCCGCACTGACAGCAGCTCAGTTCCATAGTACCCTGGCAAGGCAGTGGAGCGGATCCAGTGACAGACAGCAGGGTCAGCCAACGGTCCAGTGATTGCTAGATGAGTCCGTAGCGACGAGTCAGGGCTGGGGTCATCCAGGAAGCCAAGTCAACAAGGCAGGGTCAACAAGGTACTAGGCTGGGTGCAGGCATGCCTACAGCATAGCTCAGGCAAGGACAAAGGCTGTTAACATCAGCTTAAATGTGGCTCCCAGGAAGAAACTCTACACACACAACAGGACTTTTCATAGCTTTTCCTCACACAGCTCTTTTCACTGCAGTCTGATCCAATGTGATACGGTTGCACTGCAACAGAGCTGTCTTTGAATACAAGCAACTAAATCCTAGCAGGGGTGGGGAATAAGAGGTTGCAGGTTCTTTTGGTGCACTTAGGGCTCCAAGGAATCCTGATATAAGGATTCCTCTGACATAAGGAATCCTTATTCAGCAGCATAGGTTTTCAGCTGACATTAACTGGGGAGAGGGTGACTCCTGAATGGCCACTGCAGGTTGTATTATATAACTAGAATTACAGAGCATTTTCACTAATAATTTTAAGAAAGATAAAACCTGTATCATGTCACCTTGATTTAGCATTATTTCTAATCCACCTGACTTAGCAGGCTAAGGACTAGATATTGTTAGCATTTTAAGTCCTGGAATGGGTGCCTGCGGTTGGATTTGATCTTTGGACCTAGCAAATTTTGGTACATGGATCAGGATTTTAGCAGTAAGATATTATGCATCACTCAGGTTCTGCTATCAGCTATGTATGTATATTGAGGTTCTTTTCTATTACATATGATATTGTTCACTCTATCTGGCAGAATTTTGTTCCACTAAGCAAAGGAATAGATTTTCCCCGTAACTTAACACTATTTTATATTAATGAGTTTCAATCTTCAGCTGCATTTAACACACAACAGATACATATATATAGTCATTGGGGAGCAGCAGTAAGGCATAATTCACTGCATTTTTGTGTCTCTGCCCTAATTCTTGGCTCATTCAATCCTCTGCTGCAGGACTTTGAGGGGCCTGCCCCAGGGCTTTGCTATGCTTTTCTCTCTCAGCCAAGCACAAAAATAAGAATGTGGTTTTGCTTAATAACTGAATACTTCTTTGCCTCATTGCAGCAATATTTTTTAATTGACAAAATACAAAACAGAAATAGAATTAAGCAGAAAAGTTTTTAGTTCTCTGTGGCCAAGAACATTGCCAAAGAGAAAAGTTATTTGTTCTTTCTACCTCTAAGCAAAGTAATCCTCTGAGAAAATGTACATACCTTCAGCCTGATTCTCCTTGCTCCTTATGAGAATCCGTATGTAGCTAAAGTTTGCCCTCTCTTGTGGCTTTGTTTTACTGAAAACTTTCGAGTCCATGCTCTCATGCACTTTCTTCCAGCCTGGCTTTCCCAGGCTTTCCACATAGTAGGAATACCTCTTATAGACTGGAATTAAAATATATGTCAAATGACTTTGCGATGACTGCCTTTTCTCTCTGCAGAGATCAAACACCTTATATCACAACAAACTACTAGAAATGTTTTATGAATCAAGGCAGAGCTGCAGAGCCAGATTCCTAAAATTGTATACTCTTTCTTCTCTCTTGCAGAATTGAAAATTTGCTACGAGGGGCTGGAGACCCATCTGAATTCTTGGAATGGCAAAAACAGATGCGTGGGAAAGATTTGGAAGAGCAGCTGGCTGAAATAGAGTGTAGGAGGCTTCAAGGGAAACTGAGTCATGAAGAGGCAGTTCTAGCCCATCAGAATGTAATTCAAGAAAATAAGAAGAAAGCTGATCTAATGAGAGAAGAGGTAATACATACAGCGTTGCTCAAATTTTGCTTATATTCAATCAGTGCAAAATATACCACAGATGATTTCTGCTATAAGAAGGTGTAAAAGTCTATATAGTGTCTTTACTCACTGGAGTCTGCAAACAATGGAAAGATAGTGCTATAACTTCCAGACACTGCAATGCTTATACATTAAAGTACTTTTTACAAGTGTTTGATCTGATTGATAACACTTATGAAGTAAATTGATTAAAACAGAAGGTTAAGGCATTCTCCTCTATATTCATGTCATTGTGGATATCCTTTTTGAACAGATACTGAGATACTAAGCACCATTTGCAATGAAATCACTAATATATGACTAATTTCATCGTCTTGTTAAAATGAGAGCCACAAATAGGAAAGAATTTGTTTTCTTAAACTGATATAATTCAATTTACTTCATATTGTATCACAGGCCTAGATCTCTCTTAGGAGAAAATTCAGACAGAGAACCCTCTTTGGATCTACCTATATATATGGAAAACCAAATATTTATGCCAAGAAGTATTTTCACACAGTTTCCGGTCTGGCAAATCACAGTTTCCCAAAAACATTGCTAGATCTTTTGATTTTTTCCCAAACTCACATTACATTTTTCCAGTGCTTTTCCTATAAACTAAACAAGTGATCAAGAAATAACTAATACTATAGATTTTAAATTTTTCATAGTCACTATCACAGGCTTTTATTTTTTATGAGCCCAGTTTGCTGCTATACCCCGTAGGCCAGCCAGTACTTTTCTCTTGGCCACCTCTCACAGAAGTCTCTGCAGTGTCTCAGCAACTTGAGATGCAACCACAAATGTACAAGATTTCCGTAAAGGCCATGCTGCAAAAGGGAAACTTGCTTAATGAGTTCCTTCTCTGTCCTTTAAAAAAATCTTTCAACCTTTTTTGGCATTGAGTCTTCATGTCTGTTTAGACAGGCTGTAGCAAGAACTTAAAGTGAACCCTACTATGTACAACTGAGCATAGTGTGATCTCTCACACTTGCTCCAAAATTATTGTAATTATTATATTCACCTCAATTTCAGAGCATAAGTGTTTTATTTGTTAATAGAAATGTCCCAATATGTATAGATTTGGGGATGTGCAAATCAGACTTGCTCTAACCTGACCAATTCCAGGCAGCTCCCTTCACTTGCCAACAGATGCCAGCAGGGCACTTGATCCATATGGCGATCTCCAGAAGTACTGAGCACCAATTCTCCATTCACCAACAGCTGTCATGCTGACCCCTCTCCTTCTTTTAAAACTCTAGTCTTCCATCTAAAACAGAAAGTACAGTAAGGAATCTAGTCTGGGAAAATCCAGTTTCCTGCTTCCTGTTCATTTCCTCTGACAAAGAAAGGAACATGATAGCCAAAAGTGGACTTTCTGTATATTACAGAGATATGACTTAGGCCCAAGAAGATCCTGCAGGCACACAACCAGCTCTGTATTAGATTGGCACTCTTCTTGGTATCTCACAACCAGATCCAGAGATGGCTTTTTTGCCTGCTTTTAGAAACACATGGGGGGAATGCTGGAAAACAGCAGTGCAAATGTTATGGAGGGCTGTTGTGGGTAAATAAACTACTTTATTTTAAGAGGGGAGCTTAAATCTGGGTCTCTATGTTGTCCCCAGCCAATGTCCTTTGCTACTTTTGTGGATGATGTAATACTTTGGATCCATTTGTCCTTGCACTATTTCAATGATTTGAGGCACTCAGATCACCAGTTATCAGGAATTTTATTCACCTCTTTGTTTGGGATTTAGAAAGCAGAGTTGATGCACCAGTATGCAGAGAAACGTCTACAGGAACAGAAAGAAATGAGAGAGCTGGTGGAGCAGGTCGTGGAAGGACACAAGAATGCAAAGCAAGCAAAAATAAAGCTCCAGAAATACAAACAGCAGATAGGTATTTATATATTCCCAGAAAAATGAGAGATGATGCAAATGTCCCTGAATTACTTTATCTTTATTTCAGTGGGCCAACTACAATTTTTACAGAAAGGAAAGGGAAGTTGAGGGGAAGATCCAGACTATACATTCCCATGAATGCATGAATATGAATTCCGGGAATAAGCTGGTAATGGGTAGATCAGAAATTCTAAGCTACTGGTCCTGGGAATTACTCTTTGTTTAAAAGGGAGAAATACAGCACTAATGTTCTGCAACTAGTTTCCCTTCCATCTAAAAGTAGCATATGTGAATGACTGTACTCTTGTCAAATCCACTTATGAAGCTCAGATTCTTGTGATTCATATCATTAAGAGAGGATTTGCCTAGCAACCACTGTGAAAGAATCATGGCTCAAGATTATTGTCTTCTCCAGAGAAGACAGTCCAGAGAAGAAAACTGTAGCTAAGGAAAGAAAAGCCATCTCCTAGAAGGCCAGTATCACAAGGGAGAAGGATGTAACACCTCCAAGACAGACCAGTCGTTAGGATGAAGGGAAATAATGTTACTCATCCTCCATTATTCTTAAAGAAAATTCTTCAGTTAATGCATTAGCTAATGAAGTCCAAGGAGAAGGCTGTTCCGACTGGCATGGCTGTACATATTCCAGTGCAACACCATGTTAACATCTACTGTATGAACAGGCTACCTCTAGTTGTGCATATTTTGGTGAGCAGACTTTTCTCTGCTTGTGTATCTCCATACTTGTATCAGTAAGGGTTGAGGGGGGCAGAGGGTGTTAGCCACTCTGAAATGGCCTAGCAAATCCTACCAGCCTTGCAATTCAGTGATTTCTATCATATATATATAGCTTGAAAAACTATGAATATTTGCTATTGTATAATATCCTTTTATTAAATAATGAAACAGTATGCACTAATTAGAACAGAAATTACAAAGCAGTAATTCAAAGTGTCTACTTTATGTATGTATACAGTACGTTTATGTGTTAAATAGAATGCTAGATAGTGGAGGTGGGAAGTACTCATTTGTTTCTCTAATCATTCCTCCCACCAATGCCAGACTATTCCCTTACGTACCTTTAGATCAGTATTATTGTCATTATTCACAAATGCATATGAATTTTCCTCCAGATGGACTACTTGTTAAAATATGCAACCAGCTAACAGAGATTAGTTCTTTTCTTTCAGTTCAGGAAGTTTGTGAAGAAAATCGAGAACTTCTTCGGCAAGCTTTAGAAGAAGAGGAGGAAAAGCTTAGGAAAAGATATGAACTAATTCAACAAATACGAGCTATTGAGTCTTTACCAAGCATCAGACACAAGTTTGTTGATTTAACTGAGGTAAGCTCAAAAGGAAAAACCACTGTTTTTACATAAATGTATATTGTATATGTTTCACACATTTAGAGGAATTGCGCACTGCACGCAGATATATCGCAGTCTGGATGCACAGCATTAAGTACAAAGTGACCCCATGACACAAAGGTTAGATCTGAACTGGAACTTTCAAAAAGTTCATAAAATGAAAATTTTACCAGGAAGAATATTCTGATGGTAAGTGAAATCTTAGTTCCCTTGAACTTTCTCTGAATTTTCCCAATAGGATCTGGGTTTCCCGATATCTTTCAAAAAGAGACTGACAAGTGATTACAACATCTTCTATCCATCTTCACAAATTCACAGATTTATCAGTCCTGGGTAAGGACTAAAGGAACACAAACTTTGGACTGATGTACAGTTGTTCATATTGCAGTGGTGATTGCCATGGTAATTAGCAAAATTAATTTCCTGTGCTTTCAAAACTGTCAACATTCAGGTATATGAAAGAGATTGTCAAGACAACCCAAAACCTGCTGAGCAAATGACTTGTGTGTGTGTCATTAAGTCTACACTAAATGTATCCCAAACATCTTGAATTTACTATTGATACACAACAATTGATATGTCTAAGACTGGGCTTTGCAATGCCCGCTTTTGCAGAATTTCCAGACTTAGGCAGCATCCGGAAATCTGTTATCTTACCACTGAATCAGAAGCAGAGTAGCTGAAAATACTCTTCCATTTTTCTTATCCACACTGAAGGAAGAATAACATAGAATAATATAAAATGACACTAGCAATTTGAAATATAATCCTTTTGGTTTTTTCTTTCCTTTCTTTCATGAGTATTCAAATGAAGATCACAAATTAAAAAACATCCATGGCTAGTTTGCAGAAACCATACAGAAGTAACAGGTCTTCCTTCCATGGGTCTTTTGGAACAGTCAATATGATGCTTTGGTTTTATCTCCTGCTCCTCTGAATAGAACTAAGCCATTCATTGATTCCAAAGCTACCTACTATCTTTGCAGCCACCAGATAAATCCACCATCTCATTTATCAGATTTTAGAATACATTTAATGTTAAAATGTGAAATAAGTGAACAAGAATAAAATCAGCTCCCCTTTACTCTCTTTGGTTGCCTTTATGGCTGTTGCCATCACTTCTCAACTTCTTTTCCAGCCAAAGAAGGCAATTCTCTTTTTTCAAACCCAGATTCACTCCACCCGTTTGTAGAGAAATATTACTGAACCACAATGGAAAAAGCAGGGAAAAAAAGTGAAGAGTACAAAGAATTATTGTACACCACAGATACTATAAACTGTCTGCATGGAAATGCCAAGAGGTACTCCAATCTATAGGTCTTCTACTGCTTCAGATAGAGTTGCACATGATTGTGGAAGGATTTTTATTAAATAACGGACATCCTATGAACATTCCAAGCACTGAGGATTTGTTAACAACAGTATAAGGCAAAGGGTTGCTAAAGAGCAATTGTAGTTTTAGAGTCTCTGAAGCGATAGCAGAATAGGGAAAACAGGCTGAGGAATGTAACTATCAGTAGATTAGGTAACGGAATGCAGGCGCAGGAAGCGTTCGCGTGGACACCTGCTTTTGACCAATCTGTGTATATTAAGATTCGTGTGCTTGCTGACTGTAACCAATAGAGGATTCGTAGGTGCGCGTGTTAATGTGGCTGGCTTATAAAATTAGCGTAGTATTTTGAAATAAACGAGAATGATCATACCCATATTGGGACTCATCATTACTCCGGGAACGCACTCCCACTCCGACCCATGGTCACTCCGACACATGATGTCAACCCTAAACAGAGCCCTTAGCATGGTCTCACTGCACGTTTGTTACCCAGGTGATTCAGTCACGAGATGTAGGCTGCAAAGACACAATGGTATAATGTAGTTGGATGTGGAAATGTCATTACTTTTTCAATCACAACTTCTGTAAAATGGTGCAGGCTCTCATTCAGGAAAATGAAGGTGACTAGAATGTCAGTATTTTCTTATTTTTGAACCTAGTTCATTTCATTGCCACTTACAGTGGCTGTCGACCCCTCACATAGAGCTTCCATTGAAATACTGTTTGTTTCTAAGTACAGGATATGGCTTTAAATACAAACTCAATAATAATCCCTCTAAAGCACCAGTGTTGTAGCAGCAGAGAGCCAAGCCTGGTTATTTGTTGTACTCTATTTTGTGGTTTTATTGCCCCTGGCACCCCCGTCCCCCCCGCCTTACTGTTTTCTTCATCTTTCTTGGCTTTACCCCTATTTCATGGGCCCACTGCTCTGAACAGTCAGAGAACGGTCACTGGAGGACGAGTACCTGACTAGACTGCTTAGATGGCATCCCAGACTGGACAAGAGGGACTGGACCCAGGTCAATTCTTGCAGCCAAACTGACAATCTGAGCATCTATCTATGACAGAGCATCCTTCTCTTTTCCTGGGTTTTTTTTTTTTCCTTCCCCTTCATGTTCTGTTTTGTGAAAAGCTCAAAAGCAGAAAGGCGACTCCTATTCTGTCAACAACTTGCTTAGTATTCAATACAAGGGGAGTTTTTTCCTGCTAAAAAGGATTGCTTGAAAAAATGAAGGCTCTTTAACTGAACAATTTCTCTCCATTAAAAGGATTTTAATGAGTTTTACTTACATATGTTTATCATTACCACTTAATTTCAGTCTGAGAAATACAATTTGGAGGAATGGTTGTTCTTTTGGATTCCACACCCCCTCCCCGGTCACTAATTTTATGGAACTAAGTAGAGCAAGGTCTTTGTGATTAAAATCCTAACCAGTGTTTCACGCTCCATCTTATACAACTGTATAGCAAGAGTCAGATTAGCATCTTGACTTCCTGCACCGATATATTCCATTATAACATGCCATGGTACAAGATACACACTGAAGATGTGTACCAAAACTGTGTTAAGATAGAAGAATATTAATTGGTGTGAAATGGATTAAATTTTGCAAAGAAAGCTACACAGAAGCTCAGTATTTGTGTGGGTTTATGCAAGTTTTCCATATATGCAGATGTATATATGTGTAGACGTAGGAAAAGGAAGAGTATATGTAAGAGCAAGGGCCAAAAACTTCAAGTGTTCGAAAATCTGTTTAGAAATTATCTTTGTATGCAAACTAAGGTGCAGAAATCTCTCATTACGTCTCAGAATCAGGCTCATTATCACTCTTACTGCGAAGTGGATTTTAAAAAGCCTTCATTAAACATTCAGGTTTGAATATTTTAACTTTGGGCATTAAGATCTGAATTTCCTGCATACAAAGCATTGTTTAGTCCTAGTCTTTTCAGACAAAAATAGTAGATGCCATCATAGATCAAATCCATAATTCAGAAATAGATAATTACAAAAAAAATGCATATTTTTTAGTGTAAAGTCTGTTCTGGTTTTAGAAACTAAAAAATATGCATTTTTACACATTTAAAAACTGCAAAAGTCTTATTAAAACTAAAAGATAAGTCAACTAGAATTTTTTTGGACAGTAAATATATTGTAAATTATGATTAATCTACTGTATATTTCAATGCTTTTTCATGAAATGTTTTATGAGCCTTGTGTTTTTACACATACGAAAGGTAAGCTCTACACCTTAAAAACAGCTTGTAAATAACAGTTAGATTAGGGCCAACCCTGTCTTTCTTGAAGTCAAAATATATTCAGCATGATTTGGAACACAATCAAAATATTCTGGTTTTACTCATTTATTCTCCCCTTGGTATTTACAGTGTTATTTAAACCTATATTTCACGTTCTTTAGACTGGTGGCCATGGTTTAATTTGTGAAATGTCAATAGTGGAACTACGTGAACGCCTCGCTTTACTCAGAGAAGCACAGAAGGCAGCAGAGGAAGAGAAGAGAGACCAGATAATTCATGAAAAACAAGCTAAGGAACAACTTCTTCTAGACAAACTGGACCAGATTTCCCTGTTCAGAGCAGAACTTGGACGAGCAGCTGCTTTAAAGTCAGTATAAAACAGCATGTGACATTTAAGACATTGCAACTTTGTTAATATTTTGCTAGCCCCTTGAGGAGAAAAACAAGTAGTGAGCAAAATACTGCCCTTTTATAAATGAGTATGACTTTTGTCAAGGATTACACTGGGGCCAGAATTTCCTTTTAATTGAAAATAATTTGCATCACATTTGTTAAATCTTTTTCATAATTTTGAATTTGTGGTTGAAGACACTCCGTAGGCTAGTGTTGACAGTATTGCCCCAGGATTCAGAGCCAATATTATATATTGAGAAAGAAATTCTGCCTTTCTTCTTTCTTTTTCAGCTAATCAGAACTAATTTGATTTTATCAGACTCATTCTAGCTTGCTACTTAAAGTGGCTTCTCATTTTCATCTAAACCAATACATTAGGGCTATAGTTTGCTTTCTTGAACTTCATTTGTTATGTGAAAAGGCAGGCCTTATTTTAGAAGTTAAAAATATTTTAGGAAGGAGATTTTCTGATAACAATAATAAGTTATAAATTAAATATATTACAGCAGTAGATCAAAGAGAAAAATCTTTGCTTACAGGCTCTCTGATCAAATTTTGCTGTCAGTCATTATCATATTTATTATTCATTGTCATAAAAGATCCAAAACCATCATAGATGCTTCACATATGCAGAAGACAGGTCCCTTCCACAAGAAGTTTAAAATCTAAGTTAAAGCTATTTACAAATAAAGCTGAGCAGGAAAAAAGCCTGTGAAAAAGTGTAAAATATGGCACACCTCTTCATCTTATGCCAGTTTTACTGCATCTTGACTATTTGCCATTGTTTTCTTGTAAGTTGTCTTTCACCTTTTTCCTTTTGTGAGTTTGAGAGGTTAGTCCTTGTCTTGCCATATTTATTTTGCAAACAGATGTTCAGGCTGACATTCTGAAGACATATTCTATCAGGCTAAAAACACATGTCTTTAGAGATATCTTAGATTTGTGTTTATTGTTGAGATACCGAAGGTGGCTTCTAAGAGTTAAATTCATGTTATTGATTTATCATCCTGTTCTAAATCTCAATTACAGAAGGCAATATTGATGTATTCATTTAACTAGTTTTCAGTAGTCCCAGCTCTAATTTGGTTTGTTGATGATAGTTAATCTCCGAAGACTGGGGGTTTTACTATGTTAGTACTTAAGAAGATAGCTTAATGAATTTAATGAATCAATAACTGCAGCTCCAGTGGATTGACTGCATAGATCAGTGACCCTCTCTTCTATGGCATATTATCAAGAAAAGACTTTAAGACTAAAGAGCCTGAAATGGAGTTGGAGCTGGAAATATACTTTCATCGCTAAACATTCACTGTTATGAAAGCCTGTGGGAGCAACTCAAACCACCGCTTTCCACTAGAGATGCAAACTAGGCATTTAGAACTTGTACACTACATAAAACCTGTTTCACTAGTAACTATTTAAAGAATCATTTGTTATGCTAGATGTGCAGTCTGTGAATTTTGTATAGTGCTGTGTTTCTTTAAAATTGACTCTTTGGCTTAATTCAGATCTAAAACTGTTCTGATCCTGCAGTAAGCTATGCTTGACTGAGAAGCTAACGCTTCACTTTTTGTCCTGACATTTGAAATGTTTTTTAAAACAGACCAGCATGCCAAAGATGGTAGAATCCAACTGAAATTAAACACTTAATTTGCAAGCTTCTAGTCAGACTCATGATAAGTAATGCAGTAATTTTAACGGAGCCATGTTTGCTCTCCAAATAAAGAAAATACAAAGTTTCATTATAGATGTTGTAAGACATTTCCTTTCATGGCTCCCAGGTAACTTGAGAGCATCTACTATAAAGAGGTATCATCAAAGTATACCAGAAATGTTGTTCTTTGGGAGTGTATTAATGCATTTTCATCTAGAATGCAAATCTATGGTGTTATTTCTGTTAATATAGAAGTACAGCATGCTGCCCTATTTACAAATGCTAGACACTTTGCTGCAGCTTTTATGTCTCTCTAAACAAACTATAGGCTTTGTGTGTTAAACCTGATTTACAGATCTTGAATCCTGAAATATCTATCAAGTCAATGTGAGTGATTAATTGCTTGGGTTGTATTATTGATACGCTGCACAGGAGGTGTAAAAAGCAAATTTTTATGTTTAGAGAATTAATTCATAATTATAGGAATAGAATAGCAAATCTTACCAATAGTATTCGTAAGATAGCCTTATGCATCAATATAAAATTACATGTTGTATCTTAAATTACATTATGTCGAAGGCTACTGCTAATCAGCTAAAGTATGGCAGCTAAGCTTTGCTAAACAAATGTGCTTTAGTTAGTGTCAGCTGGAGTTTAATTGGGTCCCTACCAAGCAGGTTCCTTTCAATATCATTTACAAACTGACATACATCAACACAAAAGAAGCACATTGAGCAAGCATATAATGAGCTATATTAAACAAAATAGGAATCGGAACATGAAAAATTACGGAGACATCAGCCTTTAATAGACTGCAAGCCATGACATCCATCACAGCAGTGACTTTGTGAGTGCTTGCAGAACACTTAAGAATCAATTCAGTATATAAGCAGGACGTCCCTTTAATTGCTAGAATTTCAAACAGTTTGAAAATCAGCACTGGTATATGAAGTGGACAAACATTTGAGTTCTCACCTTTCGAATATGAGCACCAAAAGATTTATGAGTGTTTGAATACATGCTAATGTACTAAAGCTATGTGCCTGTATACTTCAGGTACAATTCCTTTTCATTCCAGTGAGGCTACATCTATTACTCCAAGTAATTTAATGCACTAAGAATCAAGCAACAGATCAAGACTTTTGGTGCTGAGGCTCCCTCCATCCACATTACCTGTGGTGTGCAGGGGTTTACTTTGGGTTGTATTTAGTCTGGTCTTGGGACTGCATGTTCTCACCCCTCATTTGGTTTAAAGCTGTCCAGGTCCAGAGGAAAGTTATCTCACAAAACTTCATATACTCAATTCCTCGCTCCTCTGCAAGCCTGTCTAGTGAACACCACACTATCCTTTTCTTTGTCTCACATAGATGGCAGTAGCACATCCATGTCCCTAACAGCCACTGCCACACATGTACGGTACAGAGAAGCCAGCCTTATTTCTTTTTCATGTTCCTGCCTTGTTTGTTTTCCTGCTCATTTTCAAGTGACACGACGGTGCCTGCTGCCCAAGCCTCCTCCCCTCTCCAAGTCAGGGCAACATCCAGGTGAAGGTAGCAGCTGCTGTTCCAAGGTGACACTCTGAACTGACACTAATCCTCCTTGAATTCCTTGCCAAGGTGGCAAAGCACTCCTTCCTCTTCCTGCCCCTGCCGGTGCTCAAACCCCTCCTTGACAAGGGGCACTGACCACACACCAGTGTAACACCTCTCTCTTGGCCTGAAATGGGGATGGGTGGAAATAGTGTGAGGGCAGCCATGGCAGGAGGAGAAGGGGGAACACTGCTTATGAGGAGGGCCAGGAGAACAAGCAGAAGAGAGGGTTGTGGATGGATGACTGTGACGGTCCTTTCCAAGCAGAACAAGCTCCCTAAAGCAGGTGTTCCCTGGAATGTCCAGGTCTGACTTAGGGGGTCAAAGGTCTTCTAGGTGAGGAGAAGAGAATGGAGCCCCATCCTCAAAAACCTGTAAGACACCCTGGCAGCACAACCCTGTGATGGAGCACACAACTGAGGGAAGGGGCAGACTGCACAGGGAGGTAGAAAGAGGTAACAGGGGAACATGTGCCATGCTATCCCTATGTGTGGCCATTGCTTCAGGTCTTCAAAAACAGCCTAGAATAATGAAAAAAGCTGAATAATTAGCAATATAAGGGACTTTGGTTTGGTACTTCATAATATTTGTGATTTCATTAATTTCACAAATTTCATAAATACTTGAACTTCAGAGTTCTGTATGTGTTTGCAATAAGGAAGTAAGATTTAGTTTCTCAGTCCCTACTGCTGGTAATGAGCTCTTCACTAGCATTGAAACAGAAGGAGGAAATTTATCAGTAATGATGGATCAGAAATTTAAATATGTGAAGACATACTATAGACATATAAAGAAGACATATTAAAGACACATAAAGAAGATAGAGCCAGGCTCTTCTCAGTGGTGACCAATGAGAGGACAAGAGGTGCAAGAGGAAACACAGGAAATACTTTTTTACGGTGACAGTGACCAAGCACTGGCACAGGTTGCCCAGGGAGGCTGTGGAGTCTCCATCCTTGGAGGTATTCAAAAGCTGTCTGGACATGGTCCTGAGCAACCGGCTCTAGGTGGCTCTGCTTGAGCAGGGCAGGGTGGACAAGATGACCTCCAGAGGTCCCTTCCAACCTCAACCATTCTGTGATTCTGTGAATGAACTTTGATTATACAGCTTCATAATCTTTATTTCAAATGAGGAAAACACTGTTATGGTTACAATCACTTCTACACCTAAAATTAGGTGCTTAGTAAGTTAATTATTTTGGAAGGTAGTCAGATTTTGAGTGCCTAAATCTCCCACATTAGTACAAAATAGTAATCAATCTAATAGTGTAGTGTTCTTAAATGTCAAAATAATGACTCCCTTAACAGCGAACTCTTAACAGTTAAGTACATTCATTTTCCTCACTGCAATAACTAAGAATTACATAGTGCAGGACAGAAAAAAGGCAAGGTACTGTGAAATACAGACAGCCCTAGTCACTGAGACTGAGAGTATGAGGAAATTAAAAAAAAATTGTTCATTGCACTATAAGGCAATCCTACTTCTGCTTTTAAAAATACATTTGTGTTTATTGCACAAGACTCCATTTTGTAAGGTCAACTTATAAATACAGTCCTAGCTGCTTAAGTTGGTACTTTCGTGCCTAGAATGGTCAAGTAGCCATTTTTACTCCATCTCCTACAAATATTGAGTCAGTTGAGTGCTGTCATACATCTATCTCCTTATACTTTTGATGCACAGGTAGAGTTTAAAAATGTAAATGAAGAGCAAAATGTGGTTTTCCGGAGGGGTCCTCTGTGCAAATCTTCAGATCCCCGTTTTTTAAACACAGCTGAGAAGACCTAATCCAACTGTTCCAAGTGTTTTCACTTCTTCCAGGAAAACCTTCAATTGCTGCTTCTTCAGTTGTATGCCAGATGACCTACTGGACCTAGAGTCCATTTGGCCAGATGCTAAAATTGCAGGGCAGATAGTTAAATAATTACAAGGGATATGTAAATAAGAAGACGCTGGACTGCCAAACTCCATGACAAGTTTGTAAATGTGAAGTAAAAAAATACTTACATATTTTTAAAATTCATTATATTCACTAAGGCAATCATTGAGGCAACAAATATGGGATGTCAACTGCAGTTTACGATGCCTGCAGTATTATTTTAAGTAGAAAGACACTTACATTTTACCCATCACTGATGGAATTGTTCTGTACTTCATCATAGTGAGCCAAAATCTTTCTGCTGTTGACTGTACACATAGCTTACACAGAAAGTGAATAGCGAACGAAATCAGTGGTAGATAAAGAAATTTTCACTGTTTTCTTTTATATCCATATTCTGTTGAATCTTTCATTAATCCCTTACTTTTCCTCCTTTGAGTAGTTTTTACGTGCATCCCACACTACTACAAACTTCCATAAGCACAGCCAAGAATCTCATCTCATTCCTTAACACTAAAAGGTCCTTTCTGACAAGGTCACTAAGCAAAAACTAGAGTTTGTTAAACTGTTTCAAATACATACGGACTTAAAAAATATTACATATTTTTTCAAATTCTTTGATAGGGAAATATTTTTTTAATTATGGCAGAGTCACAAAGGGAAGACTCTTGTCTGAGACCAAAAGAAAATAAAATTAACAAATTCTCTTTCGGACCGAAGATTTGACATTATATTTTAGGAACTAGCATGATTCTTAAAGATTGGTTTTCATTCAAGGTGCTCATTCAATACCAGTAATTGGTAAATAAAATTAAAAGTAACATTAAAATGGTTTCTGCATTTTTTTTTCATAAATTATCACATAATTTTCTATTGAATCTGGAGAGGATTATTCTAACTATGTACTACCCCATTCTGACTGGCTGTTACCTTACTTCCTTAAGAAATACGTGATATGGGGTGACAGAAATCATATGAGCTTTTTCTGTCTTGAGTCCTGAAAGTTTTCAACTGACCATCACAGAAAAACAGAATTTTAAAATTTCTTTTTTCATTACTTTCCCTCTTTGAGTTTCTGTTTTGATGTGGTGTGGCGTCTGAAAATCTGTGGGATTGGCAGCTTTTTTGCATAGTGTAGATGACTGGCACATGACTTCATGTAGAAGACGACTGAATATTAGTGTCTGAGGATGAGCAACAATTTACAATGTTAATTCAGAAGCAGCTGCTGCTGCTTCATGATGTTAAACCTCTTGCTGTATTTCCTGTAATTGTATTTACAAGACTCTGGATTTGCATGTAATGAAAGGTTTTGTTGCTTATTCCCACTGACAATATTTAATCATCAAGGGTTTACATAAAACCTTATTGTTATGTTCTCCTTATCCCTTGGAATGCAATGCCTTGTTACAATGCAAATAGACATAATCCATGTTCTCAATTAGATTAAATGATAGTACATAATTTTTAGATTTACAGAATAGTGTTAAAAATTAATCTCAGTGTAGCAGAGTATGTCACAGTATTAAAGAGGATAAGGAAGTGTTATCCTAACCAGATAGCATGACACAAACAGCAGAGAGGTTCAGGAAGTGTCTCAGGAAAGCAATTGGAAATGAGAAGCCAAGCTAAACTGTCCCCCTTATTTAGAGTTCACAGTCACATTTCAGAATGTAACACAGATCAGATCTCCCCTTCATCCAGTTCCTGAGGGTTTTGGGAACTGTAGTCCAGAATGGCTGCTCTGAAGAATACCTGCTACTACAGGGAGTTTTCTATCAGCAAAGATGAAGCTAACAAGAGACAAAAGCCATCTCTCCCAAGATGAAAGAAGTGTTTGGATCCCTGGAATCTTGATACAGACACTTTTTAAGGCAAATGGGTGGATTTAGCATCCCCTTCCTCCAGCTCCTTGAGAAGAGTGTGCCTTATACTGAAAACACTGTGGTATAATACCCGAGAGATAAGGGAAGAGTTCTGTTGTAAAACATTTCCAAGGGGCAACCTGCCTGTGAAATTAGTCCTGCCACTGACAGAGTAACAGTTACAGGATCGGCTGAACGATGCCCCAGTGCACTCTGCTCTTGGTCATTTGGAGTCTTAATCTGGTTTCCAATAAAAGCAATTGTAATGCTGTACTACCGCAATATAAAAGGACCTTTTACAAAACTATCCTTGCCAGCTGAGAGAAGGCATCAGATCTAACCTGGTTATATATTATATAATTATATATATTCTTTGGTAGATCTGACACTTACTTTAGCTCTGAATTTGGCCAGAGACTCACAGCTGCTCATGACACAATATTAATACTACAGCTTGATCATACTGAGCCAAATTGAAGGGCAATATTGAATAAAAGAGAAAGTTGGATGTTAAGTGAACCACTATGCAAGGTGGTGTAACCTACATAAAGAAGTTGTAAGTAAATTGTGCCAGCTGGGTGAAAGTAAGCAAAACCAGATAAAATGTAAAATCCAGAGGACACAAAAGTAGCTACAATGGAAGGGAAAAAAAGGAAGACTTCTGATAACCTCTTTTTTATGCCTTACTTTTATGCTGCACGTGGTGCTATCAATTTATGCTCACCCAAACCCACTAACCTTAATTAACACATCACCATCCCATAGATTCTGAATCTGAACATTGAGATTACACAGAAAAGAATATCTTTCATTTGCCAAGGAATACAGCAATCGAGATGAATGCTAATGATTGTATAAGGAAAACTCCATAGTTCTCACAAGCAAAAAGCGGCAGTATTATCACAGGTTTTGCACATGCTTTTTCTAAATAATGTCATGTCAGGCTTGAACTACTTCAGATATTGTCATCATGGCGTCCTGTGGGAAGAAATTATTCTATACTGTTTAGTAATGCTGTTCTGTAAACAGCAAGAAGCAAGTTGTGAATACCACATTCATCGAGCTATATGATTTAAACCTGTTTTGAGTCTAGCTGGTTCCCAGAAGCAAGAGAAAATTCATTATTATCAAGATAATATATGCTCAGGTGGATTTATTCTGTGGGTTGATATTATTTTACCTTCTCATTGCTTCTTTTTGATTTTGCAGGCAAGAAGAAAAGAAAAGAAAGTTCCAGTCTGGTGAAAGGTCTATGAAAGATGAACGCATTTTAAACCTGCAGAAAAAGATTGTAGAAAAAACAACGGAGCGTAAAAAGCAAGCAGGACTCTTAAAGATTACCCCTCAGAAAACCAGCATCGCATCAAGGAAGGTCTGGGAGTTACATAAGGAGAAAAGCTCTGCCACAGACCTGCTGTTCACAGACCTTTGCTCCGCTGCCAGCACTGGCGGGGGGCAGAGGCAGATGGTGCCATACATGACTGGCAATAACAACTCCCTGCTTCCTGCACAGGCATGATTTCTCCAAGCCATGGCCTTGACCTCACCTTCTTGTCACACATTCTGCTACCACAGAGCAGGGCTCATCCATACGACACGCTTCCCGCTTTTATTACCACGCACTTTCATCCCATCGAAACAGCATCTTACACCCTGTCCCTCACTCTTGAATTTCTCAGCTTCCTATCACACACATCCATTACACCGAACCGGGATGCTCACCCCCTTGCTCACCCAAGGCATGTTCCAATTTATCATTCGCACAGCTTTTACCTCGCCTTTCCTCAGCCCGGTCCCACAACATTGGATGGAAGCACCAATAGCCCTGTAGGTGTTATGCCGGTTCGCACTGGTTGTGTTTCCTCGCCAAGTGTCTAAAGACAAGTGCTGAGGAACGGCTGCTCCTCCTGCTGCTGCCGCCTCTGCCATTGCCTCATGCATGCCTAACATTTAGAAGTGGTTCATATACCAGTAATAGTACATGTACCACAGCATATGGAACACTGCAGTGAACAGTCATGATGGGATCACTTCATAAAAGCTGTACTAGCCCAATGTAAAATTAGAAATAAATCTCCCAATCCGTTAAAATAATAATTCTTTACCTATTTTGTGAGCAAGTTAGATAAAGCTGAATTCAATGAAGAGGAAAATTGTATTTTTCAAGTGTGTACAGTTTAAAAACCAAAATAGCGCAATCTTTCAGAGTATCAATGTTTGCTGCCTTTAGAATCCCCATTTCAGGCAAGCAAAACGTGCAGGTGCTTATATAGACAACTAGGTCTATCCCTTTTAGCAAAGAAAACATTGAAGACCTATTTGAAGAAAGCATTTCCTAATTGGGATGGCTTTCTGAACTGAGGTTTTGAACGCATGATTGAACACTTTGCTGAATGGAGTCCAGAGTAAAGTAGAAGCAATAAATGCAGACTTCAACAGAAAGCAGCCATATAATAACAAATGTGAGACATTTTTAAAATAAACAAAGAGAAATTATAAATTAACAGGTAGAACTTTTGACTACCTGATGTGGGTCTGTATGAGTGCTCCGGTGTCACATGAATGAGCAAAAAAGCCAGGATTTGAAAGTTGTTTTGACGTTAGATTTTGTCTATTTCTTCAGCTTAGCTTTACACAGTAAGCCTCTAAAGATGTTACAGTGCTTTTATTTATGTTCTGCTCAAATGTTAAGACATCTGTAAAAAAAAAAAAGAAAAAAACAATGGAAAAAATTCAAGGTTACTGTAAATTATTTAGCTGTTTTGGTGTATCTTCCACCAGTGCTGTTCAGCTCTGCATGACCCTATCCAAATGTTATTACAGGGAAGTGGCTCAATTCTGGTCAGATATGTTCAGCAACATCTTTATTCTAATTGAGCTGCATATTGCTGAAAATGGTATTAGTGTGACTATAGGAGAAAATTCCTCCCTTAGTTATAACGCAGCCGGTATCTGGCATTCAGTTTGTACTGCTACCTTTTAGGTTCCTCAAAAAATAGGAAAAAAAGTGACGCTAACCCCTTGTATTAAAGTTCCAAGTCAGATTGTGGCTTCAGTTACATTTGTGATGGCCTTTTAGGCCAAATGGGTTTGTGCTGATATATGTCGAGGTAACATTTGTTTATAAATGACTATTACATTCTTAATAAAACAGAATTTATATTGCAATTTGGAAAACTAACCATAAGAAAACTACCATTAATGAAAAAAATGTATTTTTTTATCATTTTAAGCAAAGAATCAGATGAAAAAAATAGCAGTTTTCTGTTTATTCTGAGCTTTTTTGGGAATGCTTCCTTGTGAACCCAGCTTTTGAATCGGCAGACTAGTAGAGCCTGATAGGATTTGTGCAACTGTTCATTTATGGCTTCAAGAATAAACTGTTGGCAAAGAAAGAACATAAGGCAGCAGCATTGGAGCAAACCATCCAGATGTAGTTTTATCTTGATTTAACATTTTGTGGAGTATTGCAGCTGTGTTTAATTCATCTTAAACTGGGCAACCCACTCAAGTTACCTTTCTATTCATCATGCCCAGTTTGATGTTGACAAGTTTCCCAGTCGTGTTAGCAAATAAACTGTGTTGCCAGCCACCCAGATTATCAAAGAGAAGTTCAGTGTATCCTCTAAAGAGAGCCACTATAGTTTCTGAAGCCTGATCATCTGTGTGTCTTTTCTGCAGGATCCTTTGCAGAACCATTGGAAAGAACTGGAAGAGAGTCGGGAACGACAGTTCAGGATCCTTCAACATGGCTTCATGGCCAGAGAAACAGCTCAGAAAATGGCTGCCTACGAGGCAGCAAGAAGTGGAGCCACAATCTGTATATTGCGCTCTGAAGTAAAATAAAATACATTTGGGACAAATTCAGGCCTGCTGGAAATCTCCCAGTGTGCCTATTTACTACAAGGTTGAATTTTAATCTTTATTTCACCTTTACAGTGTGATTAGAAAAATTTGGGTCATACAGGCACAATAGAATAAAAATGTGTTAATTTTTTTGTAACAGACTTTTATTTTTAAGCTATAATGATACATTTTTTTCTGTTAGAATCTAAAGCTTTAAGAAACCGAAACCTTACCATTTGAGCTCCTATAGCAGAATGGCAAATATCTGGGTAAAAGTGTTGACATCTGTATTTCTGTTATCATTGTATACTATGCCATGGTTTCCTATGCTCATCTTCCAAAAGAATAAAAATGAGGGCCAAAACCAAGCAACATTTGTTTACATATGCATCTTTTCAGAAGGCATGGTCCGCCCAAGTTCCTAACGCGTCTTCTTACATGACAGTAACTGTGTGTAAGAGCATCACCGGTTTTAATACTGGTTTTAGAGGATGAGGGGAAAACTGTTGAGAAGGTTTAGATGATGTGATAGCCTCCAGAAGCCAGAGTCTAGATTCAGTGACCCAGAGAGACCATCCCTCTATTCGCAGATGTGAATCTCTTCAGTCTTTAAACAGTGGAAGGAGAACATAACATTGCTTGATCTCTTTAGGGAGCTGCTTCCAGAAAAAGTCAAAATTCTGTTACTCACCTAGAAGATAATTTGCCCTCTATGAAAATTTCTATACTGTGTAAAACAGCCTTTAAATCACAAGACTTATTCTAGGCACAAAGCCAAGGAGGATATAAATCTGAATTAAAATCTGCACAGCAGTAAGACTATGTAATGTATTTCTATTTTAACTCGATGCCAGTTACTAAGTGTTTAATTATGGCTATTGCAAATATTTAAATTGAAGGAGACTGTTGCTGACATTAGAGTCGGGCAGCTGCTTCTAATGCTCTCACATTACATTTCTCACTTTCTACTGAAGGAAGCCTAATGGAATTCTTTTGTTGCCACCTAGCTGTGAAGATCACTTCCACAAGCTGATAAAATGTGCTTTATTTTTCATTCAAAGTAAATGCTACGGTAGTCCACGAAAGTAATGCAGGACTCACGCTCACTAGGAAGAGTTAAGGAACATAAGAGGGTGAAAAGAAGGAATGATAGCAGAACTACAGAAGAGGGAACTGTGACACTACGTCTAGTAGAGGGTTGTAATAGCTTAAAATGACAAACCCTTGGTGGCAGGGAGTTTATCTTCCTTTGTGGTTGTTCAGCATTCTGTTGCATTGTATTCCAGAACAACAAAGCCAAGTGGTGACTGTAACACCTCGGTTTTCCAGAAACTAGCAATTAACAGGGCTAACAGTCATGGTCTGGGATATTGCATAGCTGAATAGTTCCTCTTAAACTTTTTGACGTGTCTTGCGTTTTGAGAATTTAAAAAAAAAAACATAAAATTGTCACTAAGCAAATAGATAGGCAGGTGTATTTAGGTAGGTAATATGGAAATTTCAAAAACCCATCATACTGCATGCTTCTTCCCCTGTGATGTTGCACCCTGTTTTCAAAATTCTTACTGAATTGCAGGCAAACTGATTCATAACTATTTCCTTCTCCATATTTTCCCTGCTCTCAAATGAAAGGACCGAGGAATAGAGGAATCTCAATAATCCAGCTGTGGAATTTTTACCTTCAGAAATCACAAATAGCCCTATTACTGCTTTAGGATCTGATGCATAAAGTCATCTTCAGAATCAATGTTTTGAGGAACGTAAAAGAATGTGAATCTTTCAGGAAAAATATCAATATATTGATATTTTTATATCAATATAGCCTATTGATTTTTTAGTGATGGCAAGTCTTGCAACAGAATACACAGAATAACATTAAAAATACCACATTCTTCCTGACAAACGTGGATAACTTGATGTTGGAGCCAGATCCTATCCAGAACCACTCTGCCCCTGGCCACTAGAGCACATTCTCTAGTATTCCTGTTCCAGCAACGTGGTACACAGAAACCTGAGGTGATGCAATGCAGAGCCAGCAAAGGTCTGGTAGGACTTGTTAGCATTTTATTAAAAAAGCAGTTGTAATGCCATTGGAGCCAGGTGAGCTTTGAAGCAATACAGCGGCATTGACAATGCTGCCTCAACCGTTCTGTGGCACAGACCATCACAAGCTGGTTAATCCACGCACAGATAATTGACAGTCAGCAATGCCTCTTCTCTCGTCGGGCTCCACAGAAACACAGGTGCATGAATAATTCATGATTCATTCATTTACACGTTTGTTACATTATTTGCAGCCAACACAATGAGGGTGAGTGAACAAGGCTGACTCTTAAATCCTAACAAAACAGACTTACAAAATCAGAGGTTTCACCTGTCTGATCTTAGTGACAGGCTCATTAAAAAACCTTTTTAGTGCCCAAAGCTGCACATTCCAGAGGTGTCTTATTTCAGTGTAAATGGCCAGACCACAAAAGCCTTCACCTGCAACTCCGGTGTAAGGAGGCCCAGATTACCTGAGGAAGACCAAGGGGTTCTCACACCTCGTGTAACACAGTCGCTGCTGGGTGGCACTGGGCTCCCTCTTCCAAATCAGCCCCGGTAACGAGGCAAAGCCCACATTCAGTGACTGCCTGGCCAGGTAATCTGACCTGCCCTAGAGAGCACAGATGTTTTATTATTTAAATGAAACCAAAGACACAGAGACAGTTATGTTGGAAAAGCAAGCAAAAAAAATACCTAGTACAAACCCCAACACTGTTGACCCAGGGGAGAAGGCAACAGAAGTCACCACGAAAAGCTATGAGTTTATCTACGAACAGCCAAGCGGCCGGGCACGGGGCGGTAAGATCCAGGAAAGGCCAGCTGATCCTTGTTTTAGGGCAAAGCAGTTGGGAAAAACACTTTTCTGTGGTGAGGCGAGGGCATCAAAACACCTCTGCAAGTGTTTCCGAAGAGTTACGTAGAGGATCTGGACTAACCAGAGGCAACAGGTAACAAATGCCCAAGTTGATGGCTCTGATGAATTTTGCTCAGTGCGTTGGAAACATTTCCAGAAGACTGACACGGGGGGAGGGGGAACCCCCAAAGCTCACACCCCCCCCCGGCCTGCTACAACAACATTGCAGAACACAACAAAAGCACAGTCCTGCCTCGGCCGCCCCTTTCAGGGTCCGTCAGAGCCGAACTAACCCTGGGACCGAGGAAAAGTTTCCAAGGGGCAGCCACCATCCCTCAGGGACAGGGCGCCCGGCCGTGAGGGGACAGCAGGCCGCGGGCATCCCCGCACAGGCCGCACGCCCGCTCCGCCCCCAGCTGCTCGCGAAACTACAACTCCCAGCACACCCCGGGGCCGGATAAGAGGCGGGGCCGCTCGCCTCACTGCTTCCTAATTGACGTGCGCGGCGGCCATTCCGCGAGCTGCAGGATCGCGGTCCGCCCAATGGCGGGAGAGCGGAGGCGGGCGCTGCCGTACGCCGCTGCCGGGCCGGGCGCTGAGGGTGAGTGCTGCAGGCCGGGGGGCTCTGTCGTGGGGGTGGGAGCGGCGCCCGGGAGCGGCACCGGCGCCCCCGGGCCCGCCCTGCCTTTCTGAGGCGGCCGGGGCGGCGGGCGACCGGTGAGGGGAGGGGAGCGGAGCAGAGTGCGGGAGGGGAGGGAGCCAGGGAGCCGCGCCCGGCCGCGGTGGGGGAGGGGCGGGCCGGCGCTGAGGGGAGCGGGGAGAGACGGGGCTTCTTCCGCCGGTACGGGGAGCTGGGCCCTGCGCGGTGGGGCCGGGCCGGCGCTGCCTTCTTCGCCGGGGCGGGGACGGTGACCCGAGCGCATTTCCCCCAGCCGCGGAGCGGGGTCACGGCCCTGCCCGCCGCTGTGGCGGCCCTGAGGGGCTCCCCCTCAGCTGCCTCCCGCCTGCCGTCGCTCCGCCGGGGGTGTCCGTGTGCCGTGTCCCGCTTCCCCCCTCCCCCGGCCCTGTGTTATTTTTATTTTTTCCTCTCTGCCGCTCTGGGGGACTCCGAGGCCTGCGAACGCCGCTGCCCGGCCCTCAGAGCCGGCTCCGACCGCTCCTGCCCTCCCCGCCGGGTGCGGCGGCTCTCCTCGTCGGGCGGCCCGCAGCGCTAGGGTCCTGGGCCCAGCTAGGCCAGCGGCCGTTTTCTGCCCCGTATTCCCTCGAAAGCGAGACTAGCCGGCCATTGCAGAGAGGCTGCTCAGCCTCTTGGGGGGCTTGCTGGGTCATAAACTGCACTTGCTGCGTGCAGAGGGTGTCCTGAAGTAGCTGAGAGAGACAAGTGCTGCGGAGGAGGCGATGGCGTTCCTTCTCCCCTCTGGAGGAAGAGGGGTGGCTCAGCACATGCAGTAGATGTAGGTGTGTAAAGTTGTTAGTCTGTCCTCCCATTTTGTGTGACAGCAGGAGCGGAGGGAGCGCTCCTTCCCTACCTTGGTATCCCCTACACCTCCATTACAGGATGTGAAAAGACTCAACTTCTTTTTCCTTTCTTCTGTATCTGATTTGGGGATTATTGAAAGTAAGCTGTAGCCTCTCTCAGAGAAACTTCTGCACATAAGAGCAGCAAGGAGCTTTTCTTCTGGCCAGTCTTCATCTTTTTTTGTTGTTGCTGAAATAGGACATCTGGCCAACTGAAAGTTTTGGGTGTGTTTTGTTCTCTGGGTGTTTTCTTAGCTGCTTTGTTTTGTTTTGGATTTGAGTTTTGTTGTTGTTGTTCGTGTTTTTTTTTTTGTTAGGCTGCTCATAAACATATGTCTTACTCGTCTGTAGATGTAGCTGACTGCTTAGAGGAGGCAGGCTAGTATAGCTCTATAGCCGTTTATCTTTCACTCTTTCTATAGTGCCTCTCACCCAGCTTTTGTAGTATGAGACTGCTTGACCTAATTTGGATAAAACATAATAGACAGCTTCTGTTTCCACTAAAGTTGGTGTAGTGCATCTGAAAAAATGAGAACGTTTTTAAATGCACTGGAAATACACACGATAGGAAAGTTTCGAAAGAGTAAAATGGCAGATTACTGTTCCCTGAGATAAAAAAATTTAAGACTAGCACTTTGTGATTGGTACATGCATCTTCTAACCACAGAAATTTTTTTAATACATGCTGCATCTTTGATACTGTGTTTCCTGTTGTTAGGAGTGCAAAGAGAGGTCTTTAGAGTGGAAATGAGAAGCAAAGTCTTAAAGGCATAGCATATCATGTTTTGACAAATACAACATATACTGTTTTTGTCACCTGTGCCTTGCACGCACCAAACATTTAGGCTGATATTATTGCTTTCTTCAAGTAGTTACTTTAGTGTATTTTTAATGTTTAGGATAATTATGAAGTAAAGTCTTGTTTGTGTAAGTCAGACATGGTAAAAATGTCTGCTTGTTGCTTAAGCTAATTTGCCTCAATTCATGCTAAGCATGTGGGAGACCAAGACTTTGTGTTCAGTGGTGTAAGAAAAGTTTTCAGTTTACGTTGTCTAGAGAATCCATTTTTTTTTGAATTGTAATTCAAACATGTTAAATAAGGTCAACTTGAATTCAATGAAAATGTTAACTTTTTTATAGAGGAAAAAATTTAACAGGAGACTTAAATGATGAATATGGGAATCAATATTCTTTTACTCCTAGTGTAAACATTCTTAATTTGGATGATTTTACTTTTATTTTTCTCAAGTAGCTACCTGTACAGAGAAAGGTTGGTAGATATATCCCTTAAAATGCTAGTGAGTTAGCTAGAATAAACCTTGAACTTTGTTGTTATGAGGACAACACTACTTACGCCCTTGGGAGAGCTAAATGACAGGAACAATAACTATATGTGCAGAGCTCTGCGTATGAGAGGAAGGGGGAGTGGCTTTTTCTGGTACAGTATCATCCTGCAGTGATGCAATAAAAAGTCTGTAAAAGTTAGAAGTATTTATTGGCTTGCTAAGTTGATCTGCTAAGTTTTCACGTTTAAAAAAGTCTTTTTTTTTTTTTTTAAAAAATCTTAGTTCTAGAATTTTGAATTGGTGTCTGAATGCATCTTGCTACAGGTGTAATAGATGAGCTCGCTAACAGCTGCAGCTGGAGTATTTGAATCTTGTGGGTTGCAGGGGAGGGAGGTTGATGCAGTAATTCTATTTCTATTATCCAGTCTTGGGAGTCTTGGTGAAGGGTTTCATAGTGACTGCTGGAGGAGGAGTGTATAGACCTTCTCATTTAATTTGGGCTATCCGGTGCTGTATAACAAATCATATTATTAAATTGAGGTTTTGAGAATCTTTAAGGAATTCTTATTGATGAGTATGTCTCTAAATGTGTAAAGCTTGTAACTGTTTTGTTAACCTCTGTTCTTGTGCACTACTGACTTGATCTGTGGTGCATTCAAGAAAGTAAGCTTTGCTTTGTTTTTGCTACCCATTCTCACAGTTCAGGTAATTAGCTTTCAGTGAATTTTCCCGAGTAAGCCAATAACATATGGAAATCTATAGCTCCACAGAAGAGGTTTGTTCTTACAAGAAAAAAATGTTGCTGGATCATGAGACTCCTTCCATAGTCTTAATAAATTCCAGCAGTCTGATTTTCTCTATAAACATGATTCTCCTGAGCTGGGTTGTGTTGTTACTGATGAACCTGCCTATGATGATTTATTTTAAGGTGGTTTTACAGTGATGAGCTTCCCTATGGGTATCCATTCTCAACTTTCCTCTTCAGAAAGAAGAGCCATTAGCAACTAGAACACTCGTGCTTTATGTGTACTCTGTGTTAAGTATAAAGAAAGCCTACTGCTGATGTTGTAAGATTCTGAAAATTAAACCATCTAAATAGCAATGGTGCTCTCTGTCACTTAGTTCGAGAAGTAGCTCTGTCCTGTGTTGCCTTTGAGGTCTGATATTAAATCCTTTGAGACATGTCATAGTAATCCTATAAATAATCTCTTCTTTGGTATCTTTGTAAAGAAGTGTGTGAATATTTAACGTGGGTGAGGTGGTCTTAGCATGACAGGTCTTCTATTGTGTATTACTTTGGTTTTCTTTTCACTATAATTTTCAAATTTAAGTTCTTGTTTGTTTGTTTTGGGTTTTTTTGGTTTTTTTTCTTCTGTGATAGCTCTTCTTTGGCACTTAAGCCACTTGCGGCCAAAGAGAATCTGCAACATTTTATGTTGAGAGTCATCCCAGGTGCTTGCTCCCCGCTGTATTTTTAACCCTTTCTAAAGATACTTCATCAACATACCATTGTAGTGGGTTGTACTCAGTGTTAAATCCAAAAAGCACCGAGTCTTGTGAAACCTTCTGGGTGTTTTACATCCAACACTGTGCTGTCTAGTGAATACATCAGACTTGTTTTTTGCTGTCTTTCAGCAGTGCAGATATGTCAGTGTATCAGATTGTTCTAACAGGTTCTATTTAAAAATAATTCTAACAACTTGTAATCTAAAGTAAGCTTATATAAAGTTTATTTCTTTATAATCCGCAGGTGCGCGTACCAACTAACATTTCCCAACTTCTTAATGTCCAAGTGTTTTTTCCAATTCCATATCTGGGAGAATCAAGGAAAATGTCTCTTGGCTTTCTTGATGAAATAATCTTATAAAGAATCTAATGGCATAACTTCTTAATATACCTCATATGTTGCTCAGTGTTGTTCATCCTCCTGCTGTGTGTGGGAAAACTGCTTTGCCGAAGTTCTTTTCAGTTTCAGTTGTAGCTGTTAGATGAAGATGGTATCTTGTCTTTGAGCAACTAGTTTGAAAGAGCAGATGTGCTAGGGTTATGGATGATTCTCTCCCTTTCCCCCATCCCTCGTGCTGTGTGTCCTCCTCCTTGCTTCGCCTCCCTCTTCCCCTTGTCTCTAAAAAGCTCCAAAACCAAACCTATGAATAATAATCATATGGAGAGAGGAACTTCTATAGCGCCTAGAAAATGTGCTCACAGAATAGCCTGTCTGGTTTGTTTTGTATGAGTGCAGAATTAGGCATGGTCTTGTTTTAAATAGGATCTTCCCAAGAATGTTGGAAAGGCTGGCAGAAAAGCTTTCTTCCTTAACAGATGAAATGAAATCTAGGCCTTAAGAACAGTGCGGTGAAGTGTGCAAAGACAACTCACATTACCTGAACACAGAATGCTATGAAAATGGTTGTGTAGGCGAGTCCTGCACTGAGGGTGCAGGAGACTGAAAGTCAGTTCCCAGCTTTCTCTGGTAGGGAGCAAACTCAGAGCCTTTGTCTTCCACGTCCCAGGTGAGAACATAAGGCTATTGCTCACATCTGCGAGAAAAACTCTGGGGTAACTATACATGTAAGTTTAGATTTTTAAAAAGCATCTTAAAAAGAAATCTTAAAACTATCAAAACTGATTAGGTTTGTATTGGGAGAGAGAGTTAACAGTTCTGAAAATTTCCTCTACCGTGACCAGAATCTGCCTGTGGGCTCACTGATCGTTAAGTTTGGCATATAGCAAGTGGTCCAAATAAATGGACATGTTGACTTTCATTTTAGCTTTTGCAATTCAGTGCCAGTTATAAAAGGAAAAAATCGGAGAAAATTGATGAGTGGTGCATTGTGTTGCTTAAAACTGCATAAATATACCTTTGGGCTTAGAAAAGTACCACATTTAGTGTAAGGTTTTTTCCTCAAGCATGTTTTGTTTTAATAATGTCACAATTCAGTGTTAATGGGTCTCTTAAGGAAGTAAGTGATTGAAGAAATACAGAGAGAAAGTTTAAGAGGAAAAAAATCAGTCACGCTTCCTTTCACTGAAGGTTAGGATTGACTACCAATGCCGTTCCATCCCACTGCATGGTCTCAGTGTTTCTTAATCTCAAAATAGGTTAATAGTGTGTGTGCTGGTCTTTGAAGCATAGATCAAGGTCAGTATCGGGAAGATGTTCTGCAGTTCTTGTTTAACATAATTTTTTTTTTCCTGGTCCCCTGACTGTCTCCCCCTGAGCTCCTCATTGTGTGTTGGACACAGGATAATTTTACCATGAGCAAGCTTTAAAATGTGAACTTCAGTACCATGTCAGATACTCAAAACTGCCTTTATGTGTGCTTTTCACCTCTTCGCCCTTAGCAGTTTGCTGTCTGGTTGGTAGGGGCATGCGCACTTACAGTTACCACAGAGTAGCTACTGTACATTCGTACACTCTGCTCTTGCAGATCCACAAGTATTTCTAAACTGAAATTTCTCTGCTCCACTTGCTTTAGATTCCTTTCAAACTGTTGGAATCTGGAGATGGGTTGGAGAAGAGAACTGGTTATCTGGAATTTTGTGGTCTTAGAAGATGGCTGCTTATGACACAATTCCCAGTGATTCCTGCCCACACACAAACATTGCCCAAAAGTCAGTCAGTTGTTTTTCAGTTAAACTTAATGGGGATTCCTTACTATTTTTCTAGTTTGCTAGCTTATTCTGGTGTTTAGTTTAGGAAATGGATAAGAATGACGGAGGCTTCGGGCCCAGTTGTCGGTGTCTGAGGCTCAAATACCAAACTCTGGGACTTTCCCTCCAGCTTTGGATAGAAACTGGTGACTCAGGAATGGGAATCTTGGAGAGTGGGTGTGTTTAGGAGAACAAGCGTTACAGATAGGTAATCTTCTCTCTTCTTTTCTTGTAGGTTTGCAAGAACTTTCTTCTCCGATACTGAGAAATCCGGACTTTTTAATGGTGTGCTGTTAAAAGGAATAGAAGGAATTGATAGTTGCAGCTTCCTTGCAATTTATTTTTTGGTATTTGTACCTCTTGCTTTTTCTGTGGTTTTAGATCAAGAAACACCATGAGCACAGTAAGTATTTTACTACTCAGTGCAAACCTGATTCTTTTAAATGTGTTTTTCAAGGTATCTCTAGAAATTATTTTAAGAGTTTGTAGTAAATACGTTGGAACATAAGCACATTAAAACTTCTTGTAACTTCATGTTCTGTGATACTTAAGATGTTTAATCTCTCCGGTGCTAGCAGTAGTTCAGAGATGCTTACAATGTGAGCAAAAACCTTAGGTCAGACTGATTCCAGTGGTCGGCTGGAAGCTAACATCTGACATAATTGTGAACTAGTCCTCTCACTTGCAAACCGTCACGATATGTTTCTTCTTTGTGACCCAACTGCTAAGAGATCTGGGGTGATGTCTTTTCCTTGACGCGGTGCGTTCAGGTAGGAATGACCCATCCCGCCATTCTTTGGATATTGCAGCCTTTCAGGGGAGTGTTTTGTGTCTCCTTGTGTGCTTTCATTGGCGCTGCAAAGAAGAGGGCCACATTAACGTTACTCCTAAAGAAAATGCTACGGCTTTGTTCTCTCTTAGACTCAACGAAAGCGCCGTGGAGGAGCAGTTAATTCTAGGCGAGCTCGGAAGCGAAACAGGCTGATAGTTTCTACCGCAGGAAGGGCTTCAGAAGCAGAGCCAATAGAACTTGAAGAAAGTGGTAAGCTTTCTTTTTAACCCGGCAAGCACTAAAACTGCTTCTAGAGGGTCGGGGTCCCACTTCACGTGTATTTTTGCCAGTTTCTAGGCCCTTTATTGGAGTGGAAGGGAAACCTCTTCTTTGAGAAGGGGTCTAGTATGGCACCTATAAACAACAAGCCTCCTGATGACTGGTTTAGTTTGTTGCTGAGGTGCGATACGTTCACCGCCAGTGATAGAGGAGTTGTGTGAGAAAGGTGCTCAAGTGCTGCTCGAACACCTGAATGTCTGGTCTGACGAGCTGGCAGTTACTGCAGCTGCCACTACAGAGAGAGGCAAACTAAGTTTGGGAAACCCCAGGTTTTAAGCAGATAATTAAAAGTTTGTCATTGGTCGTGCCCCGTCCCTCAAGGGAGAGGCGGTACTTGGTCAGTATGTTTTTACAAAAAGCATCAGAATTTAAAAAGTCTCCTTGACCTTCTAAATAGGTGTTTAAATTGCCTTCTGAAATCCTTGGAAACATTAAATATAAGTCTTGGTCTTCAGGTAAATATTATATGGGTTTTTCTTTTTTTCTGTGCATTTGACTATGAAATGTTGGAAGAGCCATGAGACAGGAACGTTTCCAGCATGGTACTGTAAAATTATTATATCCTATATGATTCACGTTTTCTTCACTTGTGAGGAACATTCTCCTGTGTCCAATGAACAATCTGTTGCTGTGCACCTCCCACAAGCTGTTGTCATACAGCAGAACTGTACGAGGAGCTCAGCTGCTGTTCCTCTTGCATTGCACCTTGCAGAAGACAGTGGTGGTACTGCTCCATGGGGACTGTTGGGGCAAAGCTTGAGTGAAATGTTGGATACGTTCCTGAAGAGAGGAGGGATGCATACCTCAGCCTGTTATATAGTGGCAGGCAATCTGATTCCTCTGCGATCTCTGATCTTGATTCTAACCTTGTGTTTTGAAGCTGGTGAAGAAGTAGTGGATCTCACATGTGAATCTTCTGATCCTGTAGTCGTTGATCTAACTCACAATGATTCCGTTGTGGTAAGTAGTGAATGGCACACTTACCTAAATCTTGTGGTTAAATTAGTTTTGTATTGTGCTCCCTGATAGAATCTGGCTTTAAAAGTAAGTTGACTTGTCAGGGCATGAAAGCCATGCGTTACAGGTCAATACTGAGGCTGCTGTGGAGGTGCAGTTAGAGGGTAATCTAAAATAGCTTGTTGCTCCAGAACTCGGGGAGAATATATATGGGTAATGTCACGTAAGGAGATGCAATTTAAAGTTGGAGCTGTGACAGACATACCAAAGGTATAGGCCAATGATGTAAATAAAAAGTGAAGGAGATAACATTTAGTCTTTGACCGCACAAGTATGAAGCGTTTAGCCGCAACATCGGCTTAAGGCTCTCCTGTCAGAGAGATGCCAAGCGCAAGTGTAGCTGACTGTGTACAGTAAACTAGTTCAGTTTATTGCTCCAAGGAGTCTTAAAAAAAACCACTTTTTATTTTTACTGCTATTTTTAAAGCCAGAGTAGAGTATTGGATCCAGTCCCCCGTGTCGTTTATAACCTCAGTTTTGGGGTGCCACTGCTGCCGTGCGGAACCAGAAACCACAGCAGGAATAGCATGGGGGTATCTCCTGCTGGGATTGTTCCTGAGCCTTTGCAAAGGAAAGGCCTGGAACTTTACGACATAACCTGCATTGCCCCAGCTCTCGTTCCACCAAAGGCAATAGCGGGTTTGGGTTTGGGGTTTTTTTCTTCAGCAGCTGTTAATCTAACTTGAAGTGTTTATGGATATCCCACCTGAATTTGCCGGTTTGGGGGAGAAAGAGGGAAAGAATCTAAATCAAATTAGGGGGCTGACACTGGGCAGCAGGGAGGAGGGTGTTCAGGGGCTTCATAAGCTGCCTCCATTTCGATCCCCTTGCAGCAGTGTGAGCAGACCCAGAAGCAACCCCGTCCTTATTTTCAGAGCAGCAACTAATTTGCTACCACTTTGAACGTTCTTAATCAAAATGAGAAAGTGATACCCTACCATTCTTAGCTTGTTTTGTTGTGAATTGCGTATCTGGTGTTTGTATGTAACACCGGGGGTGCACCCCAAAGTCTAATTGTATTTTTCTTTTTCTCTCCCTTCCCGTATATATCGATGCAAGATTGTTGAAGGTGAGTTGACGTTTTACAGTTGATAAGGGAATTGTCCTAAAGTTCATCTTTTTTTCTTTTCCAACGAACTTGAGCAGTGTGGCTTGAAACTGCATTTACCAAAAGGCAAAGGACAGTGCTAAAGGATCTGGCCAGTGTCTTAGAGAACAGATCCAATCTGAGTTTGATAGTCGCTATCAGAACATTGTAGAAAGTATCTGAAATAAAATACATCAAAGCTGCTCAAAATATCTTTTCTTGTTTTCCAAATACAGAAGTTCTGCAAGTCCAAAGTTGATAATAATCTTAATTAGCACTGGAATATCTGCTTTGAATAAGTTCCAGGGATATATGTATTATAATATATCTAACTTACCAAAATTAAATTATAGAGAATCAACGACAAAGGAGAAATCTCAGACTAAGAGGCCAGCGACAGTCGGACAGCTGTGTACTGAGTAGCGATGATGAAGATGAAACAAGAGATAATGATGTGTATGTGACAGATAAAGTGTCTCGAGAATTGGGACCACTGGAAGATGAAACTGCAAGTTCGAAGTGTGTATGCCTTATGACCTACCAAATGTTGAATTTTGCTTTTCTTACGCAGGATTTTCTTATACGGGTCTGAGTTATATTGCTATAGCCTGGCTTAGCTTTGAAGTCTTAACTTATTCTAGTTAGTTCCCTCTTTCAATGAGTACAACATCACATTTCGCATGATGACTGAATGATACTGTTTGCACGTTAGGATAAAAAGCCAGCCCAAGACAAATGTACAGCTTTGCATACAGCCTTAAAGATGAATGTGGGGGTATGGCAAGGAAGGAGGATTAGTCACAGGCCATAGCTCATAATGCATTGCATTTACTTTTCATGCAAAGCTCTAGTAGTGATGTTAGATATGGAAATATTTTCATTGGTGTAGACGAGGCTTGGTATCACGAGACCAGCAAGAAGCAGCCTGGCAAATTCCAGTAAAAACTCATATTCATTCACTGCTTTTTTACACACTCTGCCAATTGACTGCCTTTTTTTCTCGGAGCAGTAACTGTTCTTCCCAAGGTATACTTGCAAGGCAGTTGTGGAGGTCATACTGTTATGGCCAGTTTTTGTTCTGTCCCATGTATGTCATGGAGCTCTGATATGTTGGCATGTGAGATGGTGATCTCGCTGTTTGGATCAGATGTCTGCACAGTAAAGACCCCATTCTGCGGAGAAACAGTAAGCTCCTGCTGTAGGAGCACTGCATTATGTTAAGAAAGACGCAATGTATTAGACTAATCAAATGAAATCAGGTGTCCATGTGACTAGGGAAGACAAAGAACATGAGAATTGTGGTATCAACATTTTTTGAAGTATTTGGGGGGAAAAAAATACAGGTTTTAATAAAACTGGTGTGCTTTGAGCCTTTTAAATTACTGGAAGGCAGTGTAGGAGAGAACTTGGGTATGGAAATTTTGGATGTCAGGTTTTAAATGCCACCTAAAGGACTTTTAGTATTCTAAAACATAGTGCATTTTGCCAATGCATTTCTAGATTTTTTTAATTTTGGTCGTTAAGTATGTAGGTGAATAAATCCCACTAATTAGTTAATATAAAAAATTAATGTTTTGTTCCTTCAATCTCAAGCTTCTCTGTTAAAGAATGTGTCTTCCTGCTCTGTTTAGGTAAGGCTAAAACCACTCAGTGCTGCAGCATTTAACATTGGCAAAAAGGTACTGATGCTGGAGACTGCCACAGAGCCATCTACAGTGTTACTCTGTAATGGTAGACTGCTCTTGCTGGTACGAAGGTTATCATCAGTTGTAATTAATTACTGAGTTGGTATTACAGCTGCTGCATAAAGAATTTGAGTAGTAAAAATGGGAGAAATAATGAAGTTAAATTATGTATGTGAAACTAGGGGTAGACGTTAGTAGTGCTCACTGCTTGAATTTAAGATTATGGGATAAAGGATATCTCATGCTTTCTATTCCTGTTTAATTAACAAATTGCAAACTGTTGCTTAGCATGGGCGGTGACATAATAAAGCCAAGTGCTTATGGTAAAGACTTATGAAAGCAGCTTACTGTGATGTTTAAAATAAGAGATTAATCTGTAAAGAAAAGTGGCAGAAAGCTCCTTCTGACAGAGGATATTATTCAGCACTTGTGGTATGACATGTTCCTTACACAGAATAGCTATCTCTGTTAGGAAGTGTGCATGCAATACAGCTGTCCTGGAGGCTGAAGGCAGGAGAGGTACATCTGTAACCACAGTTTGGTAACAGCCACCGAGTCAGTCTGTCCTTCTCTGAACTAGAAATTTATTTTTGAATATTTCCTTGCGTTAATGTGGTCCTGCCCTACATTTTATAGGGAAGGAGTTCTTGGTATGAATATGTTACTGGGGTGGCATGTTGCTAAAGTAGAATAAGGGATGTTTTAATTTCTGACAACCGCTTTCACTTCTAGAATGAATACTTTCCAAAGGACAGCTAGATGGTTTTGTTACAAAACTCTTATTTATGTCCTGTTGAAGATTAATACTGCCATATGTATACTGCACAGCGCTATAGACTGCTGTCACTTGTAATAATAGAGCGGGGTGCTAACTGCATCTAATGGAAACCAGGATGCTGTTTCCTTTAGGTAAGGGAGACCCTAACTACTTAGGAAATGCAACACACTGAGAGAGTTAAAGGTACGCAGGGATCCTCAGATGAAACGCCTCCTGGCTACTCTGTGCAGTCGGATGATTACATGACGTTTTATGTATCGGTAGCCCTCAATGCACGATGAAATTAATGGATGCATGTTCTTTCTGGTTTTGTTCTCTCTCCCACAAGGCCATCTGGTACTGTTAGCTGTCCGATTTGCATGGATGGCTACTCAGAGGTAAGGATCCACATGTTGTCATCGTTTCCTTCTTGTCGGGGGGAGAACGGGGCGGAGGTGAGCTGTGCCGCTCTGTGGGTTATGTGGGACGCCACAGACAGCTGGCTTGAGGTGCAGACCTTGGGTTTCAGGGGAAACCTGCTTGTAACTCACAGCCCTTCCTTCGGGCTGTATGTAGAGGGAGAGACGCTTTCCAAGGTGGCACTGAAAGATCTTTGGGTTCCTTATTACTGTAGTAGGAACGTACTGGTTCCAGATGCACCAAGTCCTACTTGCCTGGTGCCAACAGACCAGCCAAGCTGACTTCTTTACGCCAAATACTTGTTGTGGTTTCTTTTCTTCCAGATTGTGCAAAGTGGACGACTGATTGTGTCAACCAAATGCGGCCATGTCTTCTGCAGTCAGTGCCTCCGTGATTCCCTTAGGAATGCCAACTCTTGCCCAACCTGCAGGAAGAAACTCACTCACAGACAGTATCATCCCATTTATATATGAGTACTTCTATTTCTCAGGACAAACTCAATGGGATTTTGGGGGCAAATGTCATGTTTTCAGTGCTTCGAAGATTTAAAGAGCAGCAGGTTGTGCACACATGCAAATAAAACTGATTTTCTTTTTGAGAATAACTTGTACATATATAGACAGCTTTTTTAATGGTCCAAGCTGCTTCTTGTTATGTCCCTGGTTATAATGTTAAATTTATGACTGTCTCTAAACTAGACCAGCAGCCTATATCAGCAAGGAAGCAGCTAATCCATTTCCTTCTACTTTTTAAATGCCTAAATAAGAGGAGTCTGAATATTGTGTTATTTCTTACTCTTTAAATTATTCCCACTATCGCATACAGATATGGAATAGTTACCTTTCAAAGTACCGATGAACAATTTGCCATTTCATGACACTTTGGGTTTTATCCTGTAAGAAGCTCATGACTATATTGCTTTTTGCTAAACCATCTTTGCCCAAGCAGAATAAGTTCTGGAACGACGGATCGTTTTCTCATAAATCAATCTGACATTGACAACAGGGTCATGCAATAAAATAACCTGCTGTTAACCAGCAATCGGGTTTTTTAAGCAGAAGGCTTGAACATGTAGATGTCTGTATGAACTCCATGAGATCTAACGTACGTAGACAAATTGCAACATGTGCAATGTGAAAATATTCTTTGAATGGTTTAACTGCCAAGAATTCCTGTATTTGAATCACAACAGTGACTTTCTTTTCTAGCGGGATGAGATGGTCTCTTGGGTTTACTACTGGTCTGTAGCGCTCTCTTCTGATAACTAAGGAGAATGTAGTCTTCTCTAGGCTTGCTAGTGATGAATAAGAAGCAAATTGTATGCTTTCCTCTTGTCAGCTGAATACCAAACTACCTACAGGTCTTCTTACTGTATCGAGTGTACGCAGCGTAATGCTTAAAGTTCTGTACGTTCCCTTCGCTGTTCTCTTCAGTTGCTCTGCTGACAGCTGACTGGTTTTAGCCTGGTGCGCAGGATTAAAAATTAAGTCATTGTATTGCCCCGGACTTAGGAAGTGGAGGCTTTAGAAGATGTTTGGTAGCAATCTTGACTCGGCAGCTTTTTGAGGGAGAAGTTTGATCTCCCTTTGCCCTGAGAGTTGTCCAGCTGTCTTTACATGTGCATTTTTAAAAAAGAAGAGAAGTCAGATGTCACTGGAGTCCTAGGAGAGAGCATTCCTCCATTGAAGCAAGGCAGGAATACACAGGTTTATGCACTGTTACCCAGTCACTTCTGGGTTTTTTCCAGGTCTGAGTTATAAATGTCTGCTTTAAATCTGTTTCAGCGAAAATCTGCAAGCTGATGTGGAATCCCAGATGAGCTGATACAAACAGGATTACAGTAATTTAATGTAGGTGAGATGATTAAAATCAGCATTTTGTGATCCACGAACGCAGTAGCCACATCTATGAAGGTTGAAATTCGGTCTATAAAAAAAAAAGTCCAAAATGAAACTCGGATGCCTTTTGGCAGTTGATTGATTATGATAAACCACTAGAAGCACCGTTCTGTGCTCTGGTGCAGCACAACTGTGGGATGCGTTTAGTTAACGTTGATATCTGACGTGTCTTTGCTAACCTGACCTAGGGATCTGTAGGAAGCCTTGGAGTAAAGCAGCTCTTCTAATTAGCTGTCTCAAGTTCTTTATTGAAGATTGCAGCCCAAAAGTAAAGGTTTTTTTTTTTATTAGGATGTTTAGGGCTGTTTCTGGATGTAGGAATACAGAGAGTTTTGTTCCATAAAGGCTAGCTTAAGAAGTGCAATGCCTTCCCCACCCTGGTTTGGAACAGCTTTGGTGCAGGCCTGTTACCAGGAATACGCAGTTTCTGCAGCGTGGCAATATGGTAACTACTGACGCGTTACACACGTGCAGTTACTGTGTGCTCCTGGTGGCAATATAAACTACAAGCAAGGACTACAGCGGTCTTAGGATAGCGCGGTGACGACAACGGCTGGGATTTGGTTCCCAGAAAACAGAAACGATGGAACAGTACTAAAGATTGCTTAAAGCATTCATTGCACGAAGAGCAGCAGCCCCACATTAAAACTGTCAAGATATTGAAGGGCCATAGAAACAGCTTTCTCCCAATAGCTTAAAAAGGAGAAAAAAGACATAATTATGGCCAGTTTTCCTCAGGTGGCTACTGTACGAGAGGGACGGTAAGAAGAGGATTCAAGGGATTACCTCTGGGGAGGAGGGTGAGTCGCGTACCCGTGCATCTCTCACAGGGCACTAGCCATGGCCTCAACGACTTTGCACAACTCCCTCCATGTAAATATCACTTTCTAGTCTGTGTCTCGGTAAATAGATCTCATTGAAATTTAGATACCACAAACTATAAAATACTTAACAGAGAAGTTTTTAGCTTTTGTGTACCCTGTGAAGAACCACAAATTTTGTGCATCTCAAAATGAATTTCCAGTACATGGAAAAATACTAAATTGCGATACACACTTTTTGTGGGGGGAAAAAACCCCCAACGAATATATTTGAGTTCCAGCGATGTTTCACATTGGCAAGAAGTGATAGATAATATAAAGATTTCTCCATTATGTAAATGTATGTCTTGTTGTATATAGTTCAATTTTTCCTGTATTTAATTGTATTCACGTCTGTCTGTCCCATTGATGTTGGACTCTACTGGTAGGCAAACAGTTCTTTTAACAGGTGGAAATAAAACTATCAATTTGATCCATCGGACGTGCTCGTTCTTTTAATCACAGGGTATTAATTGCTTTGGAGGGACAAGAAATCCTGGACCCCAAACCCTTGTAGTTCTTTTGGCCAGGTGTGTGGCAGGGGGAAGAGGAGAAGGGCGCTGCCTGGGCGGGGGGTGACGAGGGGTGGCAGGGTGCAGTCCTGCTCGAGACGGGGGGATGCAGAGGGTGCTCAGGAGTGGGGGGAGCCCGGGGGGTTGGTGCTGGAGAGGGCTCGCTTTAAAGGACGGCAGGGTGTTGGGGTGTCTCCCTGCTGCGAGGTTGTGGGCGAAGCCCATGTTGCCTGGCATGTCGGCGACCCCATGCTGGAGAGAGGGCAAGGAGGAATGCTGAGGAGAGGACCCGGCACGCAGCAGCTTGAAAGTCACTACAAAGCTTATTTCATTTCTTCTCCAAACCAACCAACCAAAGAGATGCTGTTCCCCTGAAGTTCTTCTCTTGTCCCTCTCATTTGCCTTCCTTACTCATTTCTTTTGGAAGTTTCTCCACATTAAGGAGAAGAAAAAAAAGTTTCTCTTCAGGCTGGCCATTTAGGTATGTATGAGGAATTTCTAGAGCGTGTTCACCAGGGTCGTTTCCATGGGCAGATGCACTACATCAGAGGTCGACGTGCAATCTTATTTATTCAATCAGGTCTCGGAACAAGTGTTTTGTGAGGGACCCGAACAGCTGCTGTGTGAGTAAATGTCTTATGCTGAATTACGTTGCTGCTACCGACACTCGTTAAGTGTGTATGTTTTCTACGGATCCTTGTTTACAGCAGACCGATGCCTTTCTGCATCTCCCAGTGGCACTGTTGTTCTTCCCTGCCCTCTCTGCCCTAGTTCTGCCTGTGCTGGGAAACGGTTTTACTTTCTGGGAAGAAAAAGGCTACCTCTTCTGTAGTATTTCAAAACGAGTGTGCAAGGAGAGCTCACATTACCTGGACACAGAATGCTACGAAAATGGTTGCGTAGGCGAGTCCTGCACCGAGGGGGCAGGAGACTGAAAGTCAGTTCCCGGCTTTCTCTGGTAGGGAGCAAACTCTGAGCCTTCGTCTTCCACGTCCCAGATGAGAACATAAGGCTATTGCTCACATCTGCGAGAAAAGCTCTTGAGATACTATGCATGTACGTTTAGATTTTTTTAAAGCATTTCCCGTCACGTGTAGCAGAAATTGTAAAAACTATCAAAACTGACTGGGTTTATGTTGGGAGAGGGAGTTACGCATAACCGTTCTGAAAATTTCCTCTGCCGTGACCAGAATCTGCCTGAATCTTCACTGATCCGTTAAGCCTGGCATATATCAGCTGGTCTAGGTCATTTTAGAAGAGAATAGAGTATTTTCAGTTGGAAGGGACCAACAACGGCCACCTAGTCCACCTGCCTGACCACTTCAGGGCTGAGCACAAGTTGAAGCCTGTTGTTAAGGGCATTGTCCCAATGCCTCTTCAACACTGACAGGCTTGGGGCATCGACCACCTCTCTGGGAAGCCTGTTCCAGTGCTTGACCACCCTCTCGGTAGAGCAGTGCTTCCTGATGTCCAGTCTAAACCTCCCCTGGTGCAGCTTTGAGCCATTCCCAGGCGTCCTGTCACTGGATAAAAATGGGAGAAAACTGGTGAGTAGCGCATCGTGTTGCTTAAAACTGCATAAATATACCTTTGGGCTTAGAAAAGTACCACATTTAGTGTAAGGGTTTTTCTCAAGCATGTTTTCTTTTAATAATGTCACAATTCAGTGTTAATGGGTCCCTTAAGGAAGTAAGTGATTGAAGAAATACAGAGAGAAAGTTTAAGAGGAAAAAATCAGCCAGGCTTCCTTTCACGCAAGGTTAGGATTGACTGCCAGTGCCGTTCCATCCCACTGCATGGTCTCAGGGTTTCCTAATCTGAGAATAGGTTCATGCTAATTAGTTTTGATCTTTCTACTGACACAGGCAAAAAAAAAAAAAAGAAATAAAAAGGGGCAGGGGGAGATCCCAAAATCCATCATGAGATTGTGTGACGAGGAGATTTCAAAGGTCATCCGGGCTTTGGTGTGATGACTTTTCTTTTTGACTCACGGGGATATGCACCTAGCTCAAACCTAACATTCGTGCGAGTCCTCCTGACCTCTTCCAAGTCCTTCATTTCTGACTTCAGTAGGGATGGTGAAGTTTGTGGGAGCCAGAGTCGGCTCAGCAGTGCCCAGTTATATACTGATCCGTGTATTCAGGAGGACTATAAACTAGTTATGGATTTATTTTTTGCTTTTAGATGGTATCTTTGTGTGTCCTTTGGTGCTCGTGTCTTGTCTTGCCTTAGACAACTCTTGTCTAGAGGGGACTAATTACCTGGCAACTACCAACTCCAGGAATCGGGCATTAGGCATTGCTTCGTTTTGCCTTTGAGGCCATAACATGTCTACACCTTGACAGCAGCCCCGTACCATCCCTTTTCTGGGAGAACAGTGTTTATGGTCTACATAGAGTAGACAAGGACCTACACAATCCGCCGGAATTTGCGCCTTTAAAGATGATGTAATAATGCAGAACGTTGACGAGAGCAGTGAGCTAAATCTTCTGGATTGTTCAGGACCGTGGAGGGCTCGCGTAGTCGAGCTGCTCTGTCGCAGAAGCAGTGGATTACCCTGCGCGTGCATTTCTTCCCTCTCGTTCGCTGAGGTTTGCCTTGTCGCAGCTCAGGGAGCATCTTTGGCCTGTTCCTGGCTGTGGCCTCTTTCGGAAGGACGCTGGGCTGGTCTTTGCAGCGTAGGTCAAGGTCAGTATCTGGAGCAAGTGGAGTTCTGCCTTGCCTTCCCGGCTTGTTTGGCGTCCCCTCCACTGCCTCCCCCCCAGCTCCTCGTTCTCTGTTGGATAATTTTACCAGGAGCAAATTTACCACGAGCAAGCGTTGGGATGTGGACCTCAGTACCACACACAAACATTGCCCCAAAGCCAATCGGTTGGTTGTCAGTTAAACTTAATGGGGATTCCTTACTATTTTTCTAGTTTGCTAGCTTATTCTGGTGTTTAGTTTAGGAAATGGATAAGAATGACGGAGGCTTCGGGCCCAGTTGTCGGTGTCTGAGGCTCAAATACCAAACTCTGGGACTTCCCCTCCAGCTTTGGATAGAAACTGGTGACTCAGGAACGGGAATCTTGGAGAGTGGGTGTGTTTAGGAGAACAAGCGTTACAGATAGGTAATCTTCTCTCTTCTTTTCTTGTAGGTTTGCAAGAACTTTCTTCTCCGATACTGAGAAATCCGGACTTTTTAACGGTGTGCTGTTAAAAGGAATAGAAGGAATTGATAGTTGCAGCTTCCTTGCAATTTATTTTTTGGTATTTGTACCTCTTGCTTTTTCTGTGGTTTTAGATCAAGAAACACCATGAGCACAGTAAGTATTTTACTACTCAGTGCAAACCTGATTCTTAAAATGTGGTTTTTAAGGTACCTCTAGAAATGATTTTAAGAGTTGTAGTAAATACGTTGGAACATAAGCACATTAAAACTTCTTGTAACTTCATGTTCTGTGATACTTAAGATGTTTAATCTCTCCGGTGCTAGCAGTAGTTCAGAGATGCTTACAATGTGAGCAAAAACCTTAGGTCAGACTGATTCCAGTGGTCGGCTGGAAGCTAACATCTGACATAATTGTGAACTAGTCCTCTCACTTGCAAACCGTCACGATATGTTTCTTCTTTGTGACCCAACTGCTAAGAGATCTGGGGTGATGTCTTTTCCTTGACGCGGTGCGTTCAGGTAGGAATGACCCATCCCGCCATTCTTTGGATATTGCAGCCTTTCAGGGGAGTGTTTTGTGTCTCCTTGTGTGCTTTCATTGGCGCTGCAAAGAAGAGGGCCACATTAACGTTACTCCTAAAGAAAATGCTACGGCTTTGTTCTCTCTTAGACTCAACGAAAGCGCCGTGGAGGAGCAGTTAATTCTAGGCGAGCTCGGAAGCGAAACAGGCTGATGGCTTCTACCGCAGGAAGGGCTTCAGAAGCGCGGCCAACAGGACTTGGAGAAAGCGGTAAGCTTTCTTTTTAACCCGGCAAGCACTAAAACTGCTTCTAGAGGGTCGGGGTCCCACTTCATGTGTATTTTTGCCAGTTTCTAGGCCCTTTATTGGGGAGGAAGGGAAACCTCTTCTTTGAGAAGGGGTCTAGTATGGCGCCTATAAACAACAAGCCTCCTGACGACTGGTTTAGTTTGTTGCTGAGGTGCGATACGTTCACCACCAGTGATAGAGGAGTTGTGTGAGAAAGGTGCTCAAGTGCTGCTCGAACACCTGAATGTCCGGTCTGACGAGCTGGCAGTTACTGCAGCTGCCACTACAGAGAGAGGCAAACTAAGTTTGGGAAAGCCCAGGTTTTAAGCAGATAATTAAAAGTTTGTCATTGGTCGTGCCCCATCCCTCAAGGGAGCATTTACATCATGGTACTGTAAAATTATTATATCCTATATGCTTCACGTTTTCTTCTGTGTCCAATGAACAATCTGTTGCTGTGCACCTCCCACAAGCTGTTGTCATACAGCAGAACTGTACGAGGAGCTCAGCTGCTGTTCCTCTTGCATTGCACCTTGCAGAAGACAGCGGTGGTACTGCTCCATGGGGACTGTTGGGGCAAAGCTTGAGTGAAATGTTGGATACGTTCCTGAAGGGAGGAGGCATAGGGCAAGGTTGAATCATACCTCAGCCTGTTATAGAGCGGCAGGCAATCTGATTCCTCTGCGATCTCTGATCTTGATTCTAACCTTGTGTTTTGAAGCTGGTGAAGTAGTGGATCTCACAGGTGAATCTTCTGATCCTGCAGTCAGTGATCTAACTCACAGTGAGTCCGCTGTGGTAAGTAGTGAATGGCACACTTACCTAAATCTTGGGGTCCAATCAGTTTTGTATTGTGCTCCCTGATAGAATCTGCCTTTAGGGAGAAGTTTTATGTTCCAAGTTGACTTGTCAGGGCATCAAAGCCACGCGTTACAGGTCAACACCAAAGCTGCTCTGGAGGTGCTGCTTAGCAAAAGATTTCCTGGGCACAGCAATACAGCCCTGTTTTCTCAGACTGTTGTAAATCTGCATGGGTACTTCCCTTGAAAAATGGCTGGTTAAATGTCTATACAAGAATTTATCCAGTTTAACCAGGCTAGAGGTGACCATACGCATTTTCATTGGGTAGGCATGATGATAAATGCATTTCGAGTATCATATTCTCTAAGGATGTAGACCTCTCATTCATAAATGTTAGTCTAAGGATCAGAGGAAGTCTGGTATACCCGTCATGGCACAGTCGTGAACGTTTATGAAGAATCCTACTGATAACTTGAGGAATCAGGGAGACTCAACGCTAAGGCATTGAAAAATTCTATTGAAATGCGTATTTGAGCTATATTTGAAGATCTGTACAGTAAAAGTAAATGGATGTCATTTACTTGGGGCAGTAAAACTTGGGCTTAATCCTTACAAGGTTTGGGTTTGGGTCATAGTTTACCACGGCCTCAGATATTCAAAAACTCATCTCCTGGGCTTGTCTTCTGGCATTGAAAGAAGTAGCCTGACTTAAAGGCTTAAAACACAGCTCTGATTTACCACTTTACACAGACTTCACATTCAACCCCCAATGGACCTAAGAATGCATCGACATCTATGAGTAGCACTTGCAGACAGTGGGAGAGTCATCTAAAATAGCTTGTTGTTCCAGAACTTGGGGAGAATACATACCAGTCACGGGTAATGTCACGTAAGGAGATGCAATTTAAAGTTGGAGCTGTGACAGACATACCAAAGGTATAGGCCAATGATGTAAATAAAAAGTGAAGGAGATAACATTTAGTCTTTGACTGCACAAGTATGAAGCGTTTAGCCACAACATCGGCTTAAGGCTCTCCTGTCAGAGAGATGCCAAGCGCAAGTGTAGCTGACTGTGGTACAAACTAGTTCAGTTTATTGCTCCAAGAAGTCTTAAAAAAACCCACTTTTTATTTTTACTGCTATTTTTAAAGCCAGAATAGAGTATTGGATCCAGTCCCCCGTGTCGTTTATAACCTCAGTTTTGGGGTGTCACTGCTGCCGTGCGGAACCAGAAACCACAGCAGGAATAGCATGGGGGTATCTCCTGCTGGGATTGTTCCTGAGCCTTTGCAAAGGAAAGGCCTGGAACTTTACGACATAACCTGCATTGCCCCAGCTCTCGTTCCACCAAAGGCAATAGCGGGTTTGGGTTTGGGGTTTTTTTCTTCAGCAGCTGTTAATCTAACTTGAAGTGTTTATGGATATCCCACCTGAATTTGCCGGTTTGGGGGAGAAAGAGGGAAAGAATCTAAATCAAATTAGGGGGCTGACACTGGGCAGCAGGGAGGAGGGTGTTCAGGGGCTTCATAAGCTGCCTCCATTTCGATCCCCTTGCAGCAGTGTGAGCAGACCCAGAAGCAACCCCGTCCTTATTTTCAGAGCAGCAGCTAATTTGCTACCACTTTGAACGTTCTTAATCAAAATGAGAGAGTGATACCCTACCATTCTTAGCTTGTTTTGTTGTGAATTGCGTATCTGGTGTTTGTATGTAACACCGGGGGTGCACCCCAAAGTCTAATTGTATTTTTCTTTTTCTCTCCCTTCCCGTATATATCGATGCAAGATTGTTGAAGGTGAGTTGACGTTTTACAGTTGATAAGGGAATTGTCCTAAAGTTCATCTTTTTTTCTTTTCCAACGAACTTGAGCAGCGTGGCTTGAAACTGCATTTACCAAAAGGCAAAGGACAGTGCTAAAGGATCTGGCCAGTGTCTTAGAGAACGGATCCAATCTGAGTTTGATAGTCGCTATCAGAACATTGTAGAAAGTATCTGAAATAAAATACATCAAAGCTGCTCAAAATATGTTTTCTTGTTTTCCAAATACAGAAGTTCTCTAAGTCCAAAGTTGATAATAATCTTAATTAGCACTGGAATATCTGCTTTGAATAAGAAAATGTCGCAAGGCTTTTCTAGCCTGTATTGCAGTGAAAGAACTAAAGAAGAACCTTACAGACTATTTGTAATCATGCATTTCAAGGATAGTTCCAGGGCTACATATTTTATAATAGAGCTAACTGACCAAAATGAAATTACAGAGAATCAACGACAAAGGAGAAATCGCAGACAAAGAGGCCAGCAACAGCTGGACATCTGTATACTGATTAGCGACGACGAAGATGAAACCGGAGATAATGCCGTGTATGTAACAGATACAGTGTCTTTCTAAAGTCTCATTTCTGACACACAGTAGAAATGGATTTTTTCCAAGCTTTTGGGTTCTGGTGGGTTACTGATTACTGATTAATGGATGCACGTTCTTCCTGGTTTTTTCTCTCTCCCACAAGGCCGCCTGGTACCATCAGCTGTCCAGTTTGCCTGCATCGCTACTCAGAGGTAAGGATCCACGTGTTGTCATCGTTTCCTTCTTGTCGGGGGGAGAACGGGGCGGAGGTGAGCTGTGCCGCTCTGTGGGTTATGTGGGACGCCACAGACAGCTGGCTTGAGGTGCAGACCTTGGGTTTCAGGGGAAACCTGCTTGTAACTCACAGCCCTTCCTTCGGGCTGTATGTAGAGGGAGAGACGCTTTCCAAGGGGGCACTGAAAGATCTTTGGGTTCCTTATTACTGTAGTAGGAACGTACTGGTTCCGGATGCTCCAAGTCCTACTTGCCTGGTGCCAACAGACCAGCCAAGCTGACTTCTTTACGCCAAATACTTGTTGTGGTTTCTTTTCTTCCAGATTGTGCAAAGTGGACGACGGATTGTGTCAACCACATGCGGCCATGTCTTCTGCAGTCGGTGCCTCCGCGAGTCCCTTGGGATTGTCAGCTCTTGCCCAACCTGCAGGCAGAAACTCACTCACGGACAATATCATCCCATTTATATATGAGGACTTCTATTTCTCAGGAGAAATTCAAGGGGATTAGGGGGCAAAATGTCATGTTTTCAGTGCTCTGAAGATTTAAAGAGCAGCGGGTTGTGCACACATGCAAATAAAAGTGGGTTTTTTTTGAGAATAACTTGTACATATATAGACAGCTTTTTTAATGGTCCAAGCTGCTTCTTGTTATGTCCCTGGTTATAATGTTAAATTTATGACTGTCTCTAAACTAGACCAGCAGCCTATATCAGCAAGGAAGCAGCTAATCCATTTCCTTCTACTTTTTAAATGCCTAAATAAGAGGAGTCTGAATATTGTGTTATTTCTTACTCTTTAAATTATTCCCACCATCGCATACAGATATGGAATAGTTACCTTTCAAAGTACCGATGAACAATTTGCCATTTCATTACACTTTGGGTTTTATCCTGTAAGAAGCTCATGACTATATTGCTTTTTGCTAAACCATCTTTGCCCAAGCAGAATAAGTTCTGGAACGACGGATCGTTTTCTCATAAATCAATCTGACATTGACAACAGGGTCATGCAATAAAATAACCTGCTGTTAACCAGCAATCGGGTTTTTTACGCAGCAGGGTGTGCAGACCCACCGGCTGTTGTGATGGGTGAGTCCTTGCTGCTTCAGTTAAGCCCTTGATCTGCTTCTGCTGAAATACCAGATCCCTCAGAACTACCCTCTGATCTGCAGTCTGATCTGACACTTCGGCGGGATGAAGCGTGCAGCAGTGGCAGAAAGTTCTTCTCACTTGCGGTCTGATTCTACATCACATTTTTGGAGAGGAGAAGGGGTAAATATTAAATATGAGCCAGATATCAAAGTTTGTGAAGCTGAAGTCCAGGACCAGAGAAGACCAGTCCTGGTCTTAGAAGCCAGGTAAGAAGCATGGTCCAGGAGTTAGGTGGAACATGTAATCTGGGGGATGCTCGCAATGCCGCACTGTCTGGAGTGAAGCGTGAGAGGCGTGGGGAGGATGGTCCTGGGGGCTCGAGTGGAGACCAGTGCTATGGAGCGGGGACCAGTGCTGGAGCATCATGAGCCAGAAACTGGAACTACAGAGCAAAGTGCAGAGATGTGGCTGCAGCCGAGCGGTGTGTGAGCAGCCAGGTGGCAAGGCGAATCGCCAAGGGTAAGCGTTGTTGCACGTCAGATGGATCAGCTTAGCGGAGCCATAGTTGCTGCAAGGAGGCGTTGCGTTCTGCTTGCAGAGCTTAAACCTTGATTTGCCTGGGTTAGTTCTCACGGGGTGGTGACACAGCTCTGGGGTGATGCTTACAGGTGATGCAGTGCTACCTACGAAGCTTTTGTTAACTGCAGAAACATATGTCCTTGCATCGTGTCTGATATACACTTAGTGTAGCAAGTGCTAATTTCATATGTTCTGTTTAAATCTGGTTTATTAGAATCATAGAATCATAGAATCATTAAGGTTGGAAAAGACCTCTAAGATCATTGTGTCCAATCGTCAACCCAACACACCATGCCCACTACACCATGTCCCTAAGCGCCTCATCTATACGTCTTTTAAATACTTCCAGGGATGGGGACTCAACCACTTCCCTGGGCAGCCTGTTCCAAGGCCTGACCACTTTTTCAGTGAAGAAATTTCTCCTAATGTCCAATCTAAACCTCCCTTGGCACAACTTGAGGCCATTTCCTCTCGTCCTATCGCTTGTTACTTGGCAGAAGAGACCAACACCCACCTCGCTACAACCTCCTTTCAGGTAGTTGTAGAGCGCAATGAGGTCTCCCCTCAGCCTCCTCTTCTCCAGACTAAACAACCCCAGTTCCCTCAGCCGCTCCTCATCAGACTTGTGCTCCAGGCCCTTCACCAGCGTCGCTGCCCTTCTCTGGACACGCTCCAGCACCTCCATGTCCTTCTTGTCGTGAGGGGCCCAGAACTGAACACAGGATTCGAGGTGCGGCCTCACCAGTGCCGAGTACAGGGGCACGATCACCTCCCTGCTCCTGCTGGCCACACTATTTCTGATACAGGTCAGGATGCCGTTGGCCTTCTTGGCCACCTGGGCACACTGCCGGCTCATGTTCAGCCGGCTGTCAACCAGCACCCCCAGGTCCTTTTCCTCCGGGCAGCTTTCCAGCCACTCTTCCCCAAGCCTGTAGCGTTGCCTGGGGTTGTTGTGGCCGAAGTGCAGGACCCTACGTCAAGAGCCTTTGGGCTTTTGAGGACATTTTAACCTCCAAATATTTTATGTCTTTTTATTTCTCTTTTGCTTGATGATGTGAAACCAAGCTTTGTCATTTGTGTGGTGCTCTGTTTCATCGGAAGACCAAATTCATAATAGTTTCTACAGCTGACTTAGGGCCTGTTAACAGTGAGATGTTGTAGCACTGCTTCATATTCTTTCTGACATCCTAAGTCCTCCTATGATTTCTCTTTGAGGGTACTGGAAAGGTAAGAGGAACAGGAATATCTGGTCTGGGTGTCATGGTTTAACCCCAGCCAGCAACTAAGCCCCATGCAGCCGCTTGCTCACTCCCCCCCAGTGGGATGGGGGAGAGAATCAGAAGGGTAAAGGTGAGAAAACTTGCAGGTTGAGATAAAGACAGTTTAATAGGGAAAGCGAAAGCCACACATGCAAGTAAAGCAAAACAAGGGAATTCATTCACTACTTCCCATCGGCAGGCAGGTGTTCAGCCATGTCCAGGAAAGCAGGGCTCCATCACGCGTAAGAGTTACTTGGGAAGACAAACGCCATCACTCCTAACATCCCTCCCTTTCCTCTTCTTCCCCCAGCTTTATATGCTAAGCATGATGTCACCACCCCTGGAAGTACTTAAAAGACATGTAGATGAGGCACTTAGGGACATTGTTTAGTAGGCATAGGGGTGTTGAGTTGATGGTTGGACTCGATGATCTTAGAGGTCTTTTCCAACCTTAATGATTCTATGATTCTATGACGTCATATGGTATGGAATATCCCTTTGGTCAGTTGGGGTCAGCTGTCCCAGCTGTGTCCCCTCCCAGCTTCTTGTGCACCCCCAGCCTACTCACTGGTGGGTGGGTTGAGAAGCAGAAAAGGCCTTGACTCTGTGTAAGCACTGCTCAGCAATAACAAAAACATCCCTGTGTTATCAACACTGTTTTCAGCACAAATCCAAACCATAGTCCCATACAAGCTACTATGGAAAAAATTAACTCTGTCCCAGCCAAAACCAGCACACTGGGACTTCCCAGAGGAGAATATTGCCATCTGTACCAAGGAGAGTCTCCGGTGCTGTGTCCAGATGCAGTCCAAGAGTCCTTTCCCCTGACATGTCACTTCAGAGAGGGGTCCCACCCATGCCAGTGGTGGAGGATGAATACAGCTGTGATATGTATTCTTCTGGTTTCTCCAGGAATGAGATGGAGGTCTGTAAGAACATCTCAAAAAGATGTTGCAACATTTTTCATTCAGTAAAGCCCTTGATGACACCAGCAACATAAACGTGAAAGCCTTACTTCCCACTAGTAATTCTGCTACTCACATATTGTAGATTCAGACATGGTGTGTTTTTATTTTCCATATTCGATGTTACCTTAAGGTTGTAGGCAAGGCAGTTAAAACCAGATACATTATGAATGAAAATGTGAATGAGGAACTGCTTATTTCTAAACTTGTTTCCTTTCCCAAATTGCATGAACAAGACATTAGCATTAAAAACCTTACACAGAAAATCACAGGTTATGATATTGATTTAATATAGAGGTAACAGAGGTTGGGGGATTAACGGTCTCAGAGGTCTGTCTATGCAAGCAATTGCAGACGTCCATTTTAAACATATTTCAATTATTTATATGGAAACTTGTTTCCCAGGGAGTGCACAAAATGGATTAATATCTAGTGAGGGATTCTCTGTGCTTCCTGGGGAAGGTGAAGGACCTCTGCTTCCTCTAGCAGTATTTTATCCCTCGTTTCCTTTAGCAAGTGTTCACCTGCTCCGATACCCTCTGCCGTTCGCAATCCCTGGTGGCACACGTGGCGGCAGAGCGGAAGAACCCCTGGCTCAGCACCCTCTGCTTCTGCAGAGCTTCTGAAGGTGCCAGGTTAAATATTCTCTCCACCACAGAGATCTCAACTGAGGCAAGGTCCTTGCTGTGCTCCATGAGTTCACGCTATTCCTGATGGCACAGACATATAGCATAGGGGCCTCGTGGCTCTGTGGGATGGGGTAGATGGAGTGGCATTATTTTTTTATGCAAACTCCTGTGTAGCTCTTTTTGCCTATCTTGATTTGCAGCATCATGACAAGTGGGCACTTTATAATTAGCGTGATTAGAAGTGTACACATTGCAGTGGAAGGGAGCATGCAAATTAGGTGTTAAAACTCTGCTGCAAGGAGGTGGTGTGCTACGGCTTCTTTTCTTTGCCATAAATTCCTCCATAAATCTCATTCCAATTCTTGCTCCATGGAGGAAGGGTATGAAGCTGTGGCTATTTCAGTGACCAATGTTCCGACACCATTTCCTCAAATCATTTATTAATAGCCACAAAGATCGTAGCTTATTTCTAACTAATTCAGCAATCAAAATTTCAGACATGGATCATGCATATATTTGTGCCTTCCTCCTCGCTGGAGTGCAGACAAATGAATTTTAAAAATAGCCTGGGGTGAAGGTTTAAGTCATTCATTTAACAAGGCTCTATAAAAGCTTCTTTTCTAACCTGCCAAATTATAGGATGGTTATAATTTGTTTAAGTCTTTCAACATTTAAGAAAATGCCTGCTGCATATTGAAGCATTAGCACCCCTTAGCTGAGCAAATTGAGCGTGGGGCTGCAGGAGCAGCCAGGGCTCCGCTGGGGAAGAGAGCTGGCTGCTCAACGCGAGGCCTCATGAATTGCAAAGAGCTAATTAGAAGAAATGCTTGCAAAAGACTGATTTTCCAACACTTCTGGCTAAAACATATTTTAAGTGCTTTTGTCATACCGAGAGCTCTCTGCCAGTAGACTTAGTTTATTAGGTTTGCCATCCAGCGTTCCTTTTATTTTCGCTTTCTCCTACCTCTTGTATTTGAAGGTAGAGAGCACTGCACGGAAAGCAGCGCTGCTCTGCTGTGTGACTGTCACCATCACTCAGAAAGAAAGGGGACTTCAAGCTGGAGGTGCTTGGACCCTAAAACCAATTTTTATTATTACTTTTTATTCGACCAGCAAAAATCAGCCAGTTCCATAAACTTCTACAACTGTCTGCAGGAGCTGCAAATTGTCCCCCAGAGCCGTTGCCCGAGGGGAGCAGCGGGGAGCGATTCGAGCGGTGCTGCAGGCTGGCGACTCGAGAAATGCCGCCTGGTTCCCAACAGCAATACCGTGAAATCAGGCAGAGCCTTTGTTTCGGAGCCTCCTCCCCTGCGGAAGCGCGGGGCTGTTGTTTGCCGTGTGTTCGGGGACGCCGAGGGAAACGGCTGGAGCCCTGTTTGCCGGATCTGCTGCGAACCCACCGCTCCCTCTGGCAGCAATGGGGTTTCACAGGGCCAGAGCAGGGCAATATCTATTCATCTGAAGGGATGAATGAAATAATTGTGTCGGGTGCACAGCAATTCCTTGGAAATGAAAGGGAAGCTGGATGAGTTTGATATTAAAGAAATGGAAAGTAAAGCTGTGTATACTTTTGTTATATCTCAGCATTGCTAGCTAGAGATCGTATAGGATTTTATTAGGTTTATTATTGTTTCATATCTGTTAGGATGCCTAGAAAAAGCTTATTTTTACATAATTTTGAAAACAAATGTTTATGCATTTATATATCTGTACTATCCTATACACTGATTTTACAGCTGAACTTGCAATGCTTTGATATTCTGGACAGAATTGAGAGCATCAAGTCTAAGCTCAGTCATCTCTCTGGACTTCCATATCTGAATTAGCAAATATCCACAAGCCTGCATCCCTAATATCTGAGAGATCCCTGGGGTAACACATTGTGTTCATAAGCTGGGAAATGCCTGCGGTCCCGCATCCCTCATTCCCCGCCGTGCTGATGCCCAGAGCCGTGGTTAGCCAGACCTGGACACAGCGCAGTTCACTAGGACAGAAAACTCCGTGTGTCCGTTCTAGCTCAGATCCAACACTTAGGAAGAATTTGGGGCTGTCGCTAGGGCAAGCCTGGTGTTTGGCAGCACAGCTTTGGCTTGTTCCTGGACAGGCAGGGTTCCCAGGGTCGGAGATCACCTCCCCAAACCGAGTTACATTGCTCCTACCTCATGTGCCGCAGCTGCATCACCCCGGAGCCCGCGGGAGAGACCATCCAGCACTGACCTGCCCCGCGTGGCTTGGGGAGATGCGCCCTGCTGCCGGATTTCTTCTGGAAAAGGGTCTTGTCCCAGGTGGGAACGCCTGGGAAACGTCCCCTCGGATGCACTGACCTCACGGAGAGGAGGAGGTGACAGTGCGAGGGGGGACTCGTTTCATGCCAATCCTTTGTTTCTGGTTGTGGGAATAATCAAAACACCTAAATAGGATAAAAACAAGGTGGGGAAATCCACACCATTTTGGTGTGGATGCACACCCCAACAGAGGTCTGGGATTAGTGTTTCTAACCAAAATACAAAGCGTATGTGCATGTAAGCCACCATTAGCTTTATTTTTCTTATATTGTAATGAAATATTGCTTGAACACTGGGTTGAAGATTTTGTTCATTAAACAACAGTAACGAAACTTGATTAGAAATGAATGTCTTTCTAACTAGTCTATTTTTGCTTTATGTCTTCAGTAATTTGAAGAAATTAGTGGTGAATAGCCAATTTTGTCAGTGTTGTGTATAATTATACCTGCAATTATTAAACACTTGTTACTAAAGCAGATGATTTAGCTGGCAATTCCTGTTTAAACTGCGTACTGATAATATTAAGGAAGCCAAGAGAAAAACAATGGAGATGATTAGGGATCTTGGTGGGACATGTGGAAGAAAGCTGACTTTTATTTAGCCTAATAAGGGAACTGTTAGAGAGGATTTAACGCAAGTATTTAGTATATCGAAGTATATTGCAATAACAGACCCAGTATGAGAGGAAAGGGATCGTTCAAGGTTAATGGCAAATGTTAAAACACATTGTGGTTCTTTATTTTCTTTAGCGCTCAGCTGTGAGCCAGGGCTCACACCGAGATCTTACCTCACATTTTACACGTGAGATAAGAGGAAAAACGCCTGACCAATACACGGGTGGACGGATGAACAGCAGAATGATACAACTCACAGAAGGGCAGTTTGAATTTAGCACCAAACGTAGCGGTCGAGTCTGCTGGGACCCTGTCAGGAGCTTCCCAGCTCCTGGAAGTAGCTGATGCTGGAAAGGGAGAAGCGCAGCCTGGCACAAGCCCCGACGGGACACTCGGGGCTGGCCACCTCGCAGCATAGCGGTAGCGGTTCGTGCTCTTCATGCTGCCCCTCTTGGTTGCAAATCCTGCTGACCCAGCAGAAGATCCTCCTGCCTCTTGCTGAAGAAAAAATCCTGAAAATATTTGTAAAGAAAGTAAATAAGGCCCCACTTGGAGTTTTACTTTCTGGGCAGCCTAGAAATGAAGAGCTACCAGGAGGCGTCCTCATTCAAAATTAAAATATTCTTCTTCAAGAACTAAGTATTTTCTCAGAAAGCATTTTTATTCATAATCATGATGGCCCAGTGCAGGACACCAATATTGCAATGCCCAGCTCTTGCTGACTTCCCCACACCATAGCACATGGGGTTTGTGAGTGCCTGTGCTGGACCCAGGGAGGAATTCCTCCCCTCCTAGCTCTGATTTCTTTCAATTCATGCTGATTTTAATTCCATATTTATTTTGTTGTTGAGTTAATTTCTCTGTCGAATAGCTGAGCACCCTTCAAGGCGGTGACTGGTGAGAAGCACTATCTCCCCTTGCTGTGGCATGTTGGGGTCTTGACCACCGATGAGTTAGTTGTGGCTTTGCCAGATGCACTGTCAGTGTGGACCAGTCCAGGAGCAAAGGCCAGAGAAGCCATTTTCCTCATTCTCTGGCTGAGGTAGAATCATAGAATCATAGAATCGTTAAGGTTGGAAAAGACCTCTAAGATCATCGAGTCCAACCGTCAACCCATCACACCATGCCCACTAAACCATGTCCCTAAGTGCCTCATCTACACGTCTTTTAAATACTTCCAGGGATGGGGACTCAACCACTTCCCTGGGCAGCCTGTTCCAAGGCCTGACCACTCTTTCAGTAAAGAAATTTCTCCTAATGTCCAATCTAAACCTCCCTTGGCGCAACTTGAGGCCATTTCCTCTCGTCCTATCACTTGTTACTTGGCAGAAGAGACCAACCCCCACCTCGCTACAACCTCCTTTCAGGTAGTTGTAGAGCGCGATGAGGTCTCCCCTCAGCCTCCTCTTCTCCAGGCTAAACAACCCCAGTTCCCTCAGCCGCTCCTCATAAGACTTGGGCTCCAGGCCCTTCACCAGCGTCGCTGCCCTCCTCTGGACACGCTCCAGCACCTCAATGTCCTTCTTGTAGTGAGGGGCCCAAAACTGAACACAGGATTCGAGGTGCGGCCTCACCAGTGCCGAGTACAGGGGCACGATCACCTCCCTGCTCCTGCTGGCCACACTAGTTCTGATACAGGCCAGGATGGCGTTGGCCTTCTTGGCCACCTGGGCACACTGCCGGCTCATGTTCAGCCGGCTGTCAACCAGCACCCCCAGGTCCTTTTCCTCTGGGTAGCTTCCCAGCCACTCTTCCCCAAGCCTGTAGCGTTGCCTGGGGTTGTTGTGGCCGAAGTGCAGGACCCGGCACTTGGCCTTGTTGAACCTCATACAGTTGGCCTCGGCCCATCGATCCAGCCTGTCCAGGTCCCTCTGCAGAGCCTTCCTACCCTCCAGCAGATCAACACTCCCGCCCAACTTGGTGTCATCTGCAAACTTACTGAGGGAGCACTCGATCCCCTCGTCCAGATCATTGATAAAGATATTGAACAGGACCGGCCCCAGTACTGAGCCCTGGGGAACACCGCTCGTGACCGGCCGCCAACTGGATTTAACTCCGTTCACCACAACTCTCTGGGCTCGGCCGTCCAGCCAGTTTTTTACCCAGTGAAGAGTGCACCTGTCTGAGCCATAGGACAAGAGTCTGCCAATACCGTAAGATATTGCCACTGCAGAAACAAAGGCTCACTCTCCTACTTGGAGGGGCAAAGACCAGAATACATATATATGTACTATTCAGAAAATAAGACCACCTTGAAAGCTATTTTTTTCCAAGAACCCTGCCGAGGGCTAGCACATTTGGTTCAAATATATCCAACCGATAATGCAAAAGGGTCAAAATGTAGGAAGGGAGCTTCATGACTGTCCTCAGTAGACAGGACAACAGGGATTTCCCAGCACTAGCTGTTGTGCGTAGGTGCCAGGATCCTATGGATTTGCTTGTGACAGAAGGCGGTCGCTGGTGTTGTGGTGCATGCCACCGCATCGCTCGCCTGCGGGCCAGTGAGGATTTGAGGACCCCTGCGTTATAAATTCACATCATATTTTGTTCCTGGAGGTAAGATGCCAGATGTGCTTAAACGATGATCGGCTTTGTTTACTCTAGGGTCTGTATGGAAAAAGAAATTATGCCTCAGATTAGAGATCAGAGATGAGCAAAGTGAAAACTCATATTTTCCAAATGACCTCAGTTCCAGTGGAGAGATTCACGGGCAGCAATGGGATGTCTCCGTTACACAGATCTCTGCCTAATGGTTCCAGCTAGACCAAAATATTTTCTTTCTACTGCTGTAGAGCAGATGAAACTCTACTAGAGGAAAATATTGGATATTAACTTTCAAAAGGATGGTGATTTGGGCTGAAATAAAATTCCTGTGGTTGACAATATGTGCTGGAGTTATAAGATCAAGTAGTGAATTACTTTTATGAAATTGCTACGGGGAGGTCTTTGAAGCAGTGAATGGAGGTAAAGCGTGCTGTAATATATTTAGCAACTGATAATGCAAATTGCAGAAGGAGAGAGGAGGAGAGGAAAATAAATTAACTCTCTAAAATGTTGTTGAGTATTTATGGGGAGGTAATAGGTTCCCTGACACTTCTTGTGACAACCTGATCGTTAATCCCAGGGTCCTGGAGAAATGCCAGTTCAGGTAATTGCGCTCTCTCAGCCCAAGTCGTGGCCCTGCCGCAGCCGGGTGCTGCCGGCTTGTGTCTGCTCCGAGCCCCTCCGCCGCACAGGGAAGCACTTCCCACCTCTCTTGTGCCCTTGGGTCATTTGCAAACCGACCCCTCCGAAGTTCTCCTGATGTTTTAAGACCCTTAAAGATTAAAACGTCTGTATTCTTGCATGAAGTGAATCGGGGTTTTCCCCGCCGGCTCCCCGCCAGCAGCGCCGCGGTCTGTCCCTGTGCACGGCTGGAAGCTGCTGTCAGCAGCAGAGGAGGCACTGGGTGCCTTCGCTGGCCTGACTTGGCCGAGGAAATGATGGGCCCGTTCCTGAGGGGGGAATTTCTACCAGTCCTGGGGGTTTTGGAGCTGATGGGAATCCAGATCATTAAGGAGTCTGGTTGCTACTCTCCCTGAAGGGCACAGGCTGATGAGGAGGAGAGGGAGAAGTCACTGCTTCAGCATGGAAAAGCCCTCGAGATCAGCTCCTGTGACAACGTCCCTTGGCTGTAAGCAATAGGTTTGGCCATGTTCTCTGGCTGGGTTCCCCAGTTTCTCCCTGCTGAGCTGCTCTGCCTGCTGCATCTGTGGCTTCCCGCCCAAAACTGCTTGGTGCTTTGCTGGAGGAGATGCGCTCTTTGGGAGAAGATCAGAGGAGCCGGCGGGGACACCTCGCGCGGTGCAGGCAGCTCTCACCCAGGCTGGAGAAGATGGTCCGTAGTCATGGGTGGCCAAGACCTGCCAGATGAACACCCCTCCCTGCACAGGCTGGTTAGAGATGGGAAAGCTGAAGGCGCAATATGGTGTCAGTGGGGTGAAGGGCGGTGGAGGGGGGGTGTCAGAGGAAAGCTCGCTGTTATTTCCGTGAGCTCCACTCCTCGCAAGTGACAGGTACCTGGATCAGCTGCGGTTTAGGGGGGGTTGTGATTAGAGTCAGCTGCTTCTCAGCATTACACATCCCGGTAGACGACTTTGAATATGGCCCTTTCGTTACTTTTATGTTGAAATTCGATTGGTTTCACATTGCTGTATCTATGAAACAGACTGACATATCTGTTCAGGTCTAGATAGGATTAACTGAAAGGTAAGGTAGCTCCTGAAAGCCATAAACACTGAGCTATGTATTTGCCTTAGTTGAGACCTGACGTACTCTGCAAAATATTCTCACTTCTTCCGCAGGCAGCCAGGCTCTCTGATCGACACCGTCTTTATTTCCTGCATGGATTTAAAATCTCTTCATCTGAATCCTTTATATTCTCTTAGGACTTGGTCATTGTAATGCATCTTCAGTGACTTTTAACTTTCCAGGGTCACCACTGGACTTCACACTACCCTGGTGAACGTGAGCTGCGTAAACGTGCTCTTCCACTGCAGCTTCAAAAAAATTAGAGAAAAAATCATTTCCCACTAATCTGAAATAGTTTCTTACATTTTTTCAGTGAACAAGAGAAACAATTTTAATAACCTTAAATTCTTTTCTGAAGGTCTATGTAAAATTAGCATTTTGAAATATTAAAATTAACCATTTCTGCGCGGGTAGGAATTTTTGTGTCACTAAAACAGTTCAGTGTAACTGGTGTGAATTTGTGAAGTATCTTGGTTAACTTCTTTTCTATTTTTTTTTTTTAAAGGAAACTGCTGAGAAATGACTTACCCAGCACAGCTTAAGAATAGAGGAGCTATTTAACGAGTAGGTTTATGCAAGGCCAGAGTGCCCGTGGGATGCTCAGCCACACCTGTGCCTGGTGAGCTGCCTTGTGCTGAGCCCCATCTCCTGCCTGGGCGTCTGTGTGCTCCGGCAACCTGCGAAATGCTCCTTGGCTCCTCCAGCCCCTTCAGTTCCCCTTTAGCACTGGAGCTGTGGGTCAGGCACACGAGTGGGTCTAACAGCATCCACTAAGGCCAGCAGCATCCCCACCGCTTGCTTTGCTCACAGCCAGAGCCCTGTGCAAAAAGCAAATATTGACTCTCATTCAAATGTTGCCACGGTGCCTTGAATCCCTGACTTGTATTTTCAATCCCAGCATGATGCAATCACCATTTCTCACACATATGCATACAGGTTCTTAAATGGTCTGACCACTCCAAAACTCTTGCTCTTTCCACCTCTTTCCACCAAAGATAACGCAATTTCTGCATTTAACATCCCCTCTCCAGAAGCACTGCTGGCTGAGAACGCCTCAATGGTACTGGCCACCACAATTTAATTAGCACCCTTTTTTATGCTGCGAAAGACTTCCTAGAATAACTGATGTAAGAACAGAAAGCTGTAATGTAAGAACATGATCTACATAATACAATTAATAATTACCAGAAGGAAAACCAAAAAGGAGACAAGCACCTTCTGGGGTCAGCTTTCTGTTTGTTTTCTTAGGACACTGACTGAAATGTGTCTATTAATTAATAATTAAAGCAACAGTATGCAACTCGCACCTTGTGAACGCACGTGTATCCTGACCCTAGTCTGGACACATGGGTCTCATGATGTCAATCTGTGGGACAAACACTCAGCTAGAGAGGCTATCGCTTTGGTCCCCCACCTTCCTCCTTCCACCTCGACACTCCCAAAGGGACACTCTGCAATAGTTTTTAATTGCCGGGACTTGCATTTCACGATTCACACAGCATGACCGGCAGCACAGCGCTCACTGCTGCTCCACCAGCAAACTAAGGCTCTGCGCTCCCGGGAGAGCCAGGCGCAGATGATGGCTTACTGCGCAAGTCAGCTGTGGCATCTGCGAACACAGAGCTGGACCAGGTAAGGGAATTGAATGGCCCAGAGGGTTGACGGGTGAGAAGAACTGGAGTCTGGGTTCAGATCCAGTTTCACCTAGAAGCTTCAAAAAAAGCCTCCAGTTTTGTCTGGTGATTTATGCTTAGAGGCAGCCAAATCTCCTGGCTCTCTGAGCAAAGTGCCAAAATCGCTCGTGGTTCCCGATGATACGGATTCACAGCCCTCTCCTGAGTGGGCAGCCGGGTGCCGAAGGCGCACGGGCAACAGCCATGGCCCCCCCAGGGCCAGGGCAGGGCATCACCTCACCCCCATAGCTGCTGCACGAGCACAGCCTGCTGTGCTACGTGAGGCAGCCCAAGCTGGGGAGAGTGACTGCCTCCAGGCAGGAGACTGCAGCCCTTGCTTGCGGCAGCCTCTTTCCCTTCGCCCTTGTCTGCCTCGCACCTTGTTGCAAGCCCTGAATGCACTTCAAAGAACTATAAATTAATAAAAACGAGCATGTTGCAGAAGTTCAGTACGTTGGAGGCAGATTAAAAGGCCGTAACTATCATAAGCAGACATAAGCGTCGAGAGAGATTTATTTCAAAATAGCTTTGGTGCTCCCCGGTGCTCCCTGCACCAGTTAGAACTAATGCATAATAAGTCTATAATCTGCCAGTGACTATATACACAATGTGCTGCTGAACTGATGCTTGCATCCTAATTCAGACGCATATTGTGCCCTCTGGATGTACCATGGTGCTGCCTGGAACCCAGCACAGTAAATAAATACACATATTCTTACGTAGCCAGAAAGCAGAGCTGCTGTAAGCCTAAGATTTGCACAGTGTAGGGGTCAGTGTGGTTTTGATTTTGCACGTGGCTTTCATCATTTTCCATGGAAAATAAACTTCCACTATTTCCCTACCACACCCCACCCCAATTTCTCTGGGTACAAATAACAAATACGTGACCTAATGCAGTGCTGTGCCGCTGGATGTGGAGGCAGAGGTTTCGCAGCACCCCATGCTGATGCTCAGGCACCATGCCGCAGCCCCCAGCAGCTCTTGCATGGTCGCCATCCTGCTGCGGGAAGAGCCAGGATGGGGCCAGCCCTGAGCTGCAGAGGGGCAGTCAAGCCCTGCCGCACCGTCTCCGCTCTGTGCCAGGCTAAGCAGTGCTAACAGAGGTAATTGTGAGGTGCTAAATTTGCCCCGGGGTCTTTCCCTTGCAATATAGGTCATGCTCTGTATTTTGCCTGCAAAGCAGGACAGGCCCCCCAGTTTTCTTGCTGCAAAGCAAATCCTGCCTTGGGAATGGCGGTGCTCCCGTGGGTTCGTGCCCGAGAAGGAGGGGAATAAACCACTCAGCTCAGAGAGACATGAATACATTTGTTGTCTATCGCATTTTCACATCAAAACAAAATGCTCCTGTGGTGGAGGGCTTACGTATTCCTTTTGCTGTCCAAATAACCACAAACACCAGTCTGGACTCCGCAAGTCTCTATTGCATCAGAGGCCACGGTTGAGAAGACCTCCAGTTCAGTGAGTGCTCGGTTGCAGACCACAACCACGTTATGCTCCTGGTGAGGACTGGAGGGAGGAGGAGAGATGACCAGAGCTCTCTTCATCTCCATTCATCCTCCTCCTTCCCAATTTTCCAGACTTCGGGAGTTTCTTGGTCAGGGGCTGACCTTGCCTTGTTCCAACCTCCAGCGCATTTCAATGGGCTGATGACAGTGATTCAAACGTCCGTGCTGTATTGCTGCTTACCATCTCCCAGCCTTTAATTTCATCTTGAACTCTACAGGACTGGGCAAAACTGCCCTGGGAAAAGGTGTCCTACAAACCGCCCGTATTCAAGGCCCTGGGCTGGTTTTATCAATTTTCTTTTAAAACTTCTGTCACTGATTTCTTGGAGGCAGACAGCAGCCCAGATGAAGTGTTGGTCTGACCTAGCTGGACATCAAAGTCTACCCTGCAAGAATAGATTTTAATATTTTAAAGAAATGCCCAATCCAAGTGCATACAGTATATGCTTATGGTTTTCCCACGGAATTACCAGAAGGAAAACCAAAAAGGAGACAAGCATCTTCTGGGATCAGCTTTCTGTTTGTTTTCTTAGGACACTGACTGAAATGCGTCTATTAAACCAAGCATCCAATCCTTGCAAAACCACGGGTTGTTATGAAATTTTGAGCTGAAGGAGGTCAGCAGAAAGACTCCAGTGAGGGTAAATCAAGCTTAAAATAAATGTGGGTTTTAGTTTGTGGCAAAACTCTGGAGAAGAAATTCCAGAAAGATGTTCTAAAGTTTAGAAAATGTTCCCCAAGATTTCAGGAGGTCCCAGAGGCAGCAAAGGGCCAAGTGCTGCATCCACAGCAAGCCCTTCCTCTAAGGAGCCCATGGAAAGGAACATGTGCCTTTTGATTTATAAAGTGAGAAACCTTAAAATCAATCTTCCTCAGGCAACTCAAGACTTAATATTAGGCACGAACAACATTTGTAACCATCACCTTAGAGGACAGTGCTAAACGAGGATCAAATGATTAATTTTGCTGTTTACAATGTAGGTACAATGCTCATTCCCAGGTGCAAGGACTTGAACTGCATTAGAAAACACTCACCATCTCATAAAATAAATGCCCTAATTTGTCTTTTTTTCTTACCGGTCTTTAAAAACTGATTACAAATAGATATTTTCTTTCTGCCTTTTTCCTACCTCCTTTCAAACAATAGCCCGTCCAAGGGCATCTCTCGGCTACAGCTGCTGCTACCTGCAAGAGCACGTACAGCAGGCTTCACCTCCAGGCATCACCTTGGAAACGGCAGAGCGGCTTTATGCAGTGTCCAGAGGAGAGCGGGATGCTTTGCAGGGAAAGGAAAAAGGCGTTGCCCTTCTCCAAAGTGCTCTCAATCTGTTTTTTATGCTAGGTAACAGTGCATCCCAGGTGGATGCATACTGGTGTGGGCTGATGCTTGCGGCTCCACAGCCCTGAGGACGGTGGGGTCGGTGGGGTGAGCGCGGTTGGGCGCACAGTTCTCGGTTCCCAGGCCTGGGATGTTGTTTCCAAGACTTGTGTTAATGCTGGCGTTGGAGGTCTGCCAAGCACATCTCTCAATGTCTCTTTTGTTATCGCAAGGAGGAGTCTTTGCACTGCGTCAAAATGTTCTGCACCATGGAGGGAGCCCGTGGCTGTTGCAGCAACGTAACTCTGATTACGAGGCGTTGCATCATGCTGAAATAAATCACATCCTCCCCTGGCTGATGTCACTGTAGAAAGGAATGGCCTCATAGCCTGCAAATCTAAGGCTGTTAATGGACAAAATGGTAATGCATGCATGCAGCTTTTCATGGAAAGGGTTTATTCATTAAAGACAAAGCAGAAAAGCAGTGGCAAACCCCTGTAGAAAAAAATAGGGGAGTGACATAGACAAAGCCGTAGAATGAAGTCAGGCTGTTGTTTCTATCTTCCTTTAATCACACCCTACCTGAGCAGCCTGGTATTGTCATCCACCCTCGCTCTGTGCACATGGAATAGCTCTGCTGACTGCCACAGGGTCAGCTGCAATGTCTCCGTGATGTTTTGGCCACCCCAGAGATCCCTTCCAACACACCACCCTAAATAAGGCAAAGTGAAGGCCTGGGAAGGCACCTGTGATGTAGGTCAGTCTCGTAGCATTTGTCCTGCTGCAAACCAAGGGGATCCTGCTTGTTTTGTCTAATTATCAGGGAATTTTGCAAGAGCCATCCTGTGCAAAAGGGATGGCCGAGATGGGGGAGATGCCACTGTGCTGGGGGAGTGTTGCAGCCTGCGGTGACGTGACAGCTACATGTGCCCCTGACTGTGTTATGTTTCTCATGAACGGAGTTGTACTTTGTAATATTTTCACAGCAAAACACAGTAATGGGGATGCTGGTGTGAGGGAAGCTGGAAAAATAGCAGAAGGTCAGCAGAGATTGTGTGACTGTGGGTCAGAGCGAGCCAGCACTAATTGTCTTCAGCTTGTCAGCTTTCTGTGATATTTGTACATGTCTTTATTTCTAGAGGTGATACAGGGATGCTGTAAGAATAAGGATCACTTCAGCTTGCAGGCAGAAGGATGCTTTTGCTAGAGGTGAAATGTTTTGAGAACGCTCCTGACACTGAAAAGCCATTTTCCTCCATGTTTGGTCTTGATGAGACAGAAAAACTGTCTGGGTCAAAGGTGGAGATTCTGCATCTGGAGTGGAGATCGAGCTTTTCCCGGTGTACTGCTTTCGCTGCAGGTGTGTGACTCACCGTCCACCCCGGGAGCTCACGTCATGCAGCCCTCAGCGGTCCGCGCTGCCAGCTGCCCAAGGAGGGAGGCAATGCCTCCTGCTCCGCGTGGCATCAGTAAGGACGGACAGCAAAACCCGATGCACAATTTTCCATCGTGGTTGGAGGCAAACAGGACTTTGGGACTCGGGACACAATCTCACAGAGATAAAGCCAGGAGAAGCTGTCACCAGCTGATGTACCAGGGCTGTGTGCGTGTTGGTGGTTCCTCTGTATCTCCGTGAGCCTCAGAGGAAAGACGTGGCCACACAGAGCAATTCAGCAGCCATGCAGGATGGCTACAAACCATAAAGCAGGCAGGTTCATTTACTACCTTGACTCTTGCAGGCTGCCTCGGGCTGAGAAAATCAAATGATCCACAGAGAGTGAAGCAAATGAAAAAATATAAACATCTTTCTCTGGTGCTGGCTGAGGGTCTGGGAAAAGAAGCTCACCTGCATCTCAAGATGATGGAGGCACCCACAGGGCCTCGGGCTTTGGAAAGTGATTGCGTGTGACAATGGGAATAAAGTGAAAACCATTAATTAGCATCATTATTGGGAAAAGCAGAACTCTCTTATATGAACGAAGTAAGTTCATGGGGAAAATAACCTTTTTATTTACAGATGTTTAGGTTTTTCAGCTGAAGTTCTGAGCTTGAAGACACATGCAGCTATGCACAGCCTCCTTGGTGCTGCAGCAAAGCCAGGACTAATGTCCCTGACAGTGGTTACAACTGGGGGGAAAAAAAAGAGAAAATGGGTGCTTGGTGTTGCTATGGTTACTTGAGGCTGGACTTGCTGAGAAAGAACAGGAGGTTATAATAATTTGGATGTACCCTAAGCATTAATTTTTAAGAAAATGCTTAAATTTTTTTTTTTTTAAAGAAAAAGGTTTCATCCCTTGCAGAGAGGGGACATGGATAAGCTCACATGTCTTGCAGTGGGGCATTTTGAGATTACCACTACACTTAACTGTAGTGCACAGACCTGCAAAGGTGCTCTGCCCATGGGCTGATTTTGCACATGGGCCTAATAAAGTGAAAGAAGGGGTGGCTCAAAAGCTTCACATTGTCCCATTTGCCTTTTGTTCTTCCGTTTTCCATGAGCTGCATTTTCTGTGCCGCCTTCTCCTGGCTTCTGCTTCCCCACCCTCACCCCTTCCCCTCTCGGCTGCTGAAGAAGCTTGCTGGCTTCTCTTCAGGAGACCCTCACAGCAACTGAAGTCCCAGAAACATCTCCAAAAATCCATGTCTTCCTTTCTTCCCTCCAGTCACTACCTCCCCTCCCGTGACAGTCACTCACGGGACACTCGCCTGCTCTCCCTGGCCCACCTCCCGGCTCTTTTGGGACTTACAGCCCTGTGAGGTCATTGGTTTCTCGGCCTTTTTTGGAGTACGTCTTCCACAGCTGTGGCGTTTCCTTCATTTTCCCCTCACCATGTCCAAGACCACTTCGTGATCCTGGTCCAACAACTGCTGGGGACCCAGCAGCCCTTCGCTCTGACTACTGCTTCAGTTCTCTGCTTGGCCAGGTAGAAACTGCTTCTTCGGTCCTTATTTCTTCTGACACAGGACATGGCAGCTTTGATATCACCACTTTCTCCCTCTCCTTCTTCTCTCGGATTAGGCTTTTTCATATGAGGCAGCAACCAAATCCAAACCCGATCCTGCCTTGGCGCACAGCTGAACCCAAATACGTTCGGGTTTCTCCACCAAAGCACAAAAGCTCTTCTGGTGTCCACAACGGGTGGCTATTTGACATTGCATCCTAAACATCACAGGCGGATTGCAATGTGCCTTAAGGGATTCCCTTCTCATCTCTCCTCCACTTTCCCTGTTATTTCTGTTCTTACCAATAATTAGAGCTGGGGTTAGACAAAGCCTTCATTGTACCAGACCTCCAAGGATAACCAGAGGAAAATGCTGTAAAAACTCACCCAAGTTAACTAGGCAAAACAGATGAGACGACTTCTTGCAGTTCAACAGCAACAGCGGGAGCTTTGCCAATTTTATGCACAACTTAAAAAAATGATCAGTGATACTCTCTGGAAAACAGGGTCACATTCTAAAACCTGGAAGGGGAAGAAGATTTTACTTCAACAGCTAAGAACATGCTCAGCATGAACTCAGACAGATCTATTTCCCTGAGTTATAGGCAGCCCAGTGTCTTATGGAATGGAGAGTGCTCTCCTTTGGCTTAACATTTGGCTGGTGTTCAGACTCCAGCGTCTCACCCTGGGTGAGGAAACTGGGACTATGGTCTTTTTGTAAGGCTTTAACAGTGAAAGCACTAAGGAAATAATGTATGTAACCCGTAGAACTAGAACAGTTACTAAATTGCTATGAGATAGTGATTTAGTATTTTATTGCCATTGAAAAAAAAAGTTGTTTTTAAACTGCTTTAATAAATGCTTGAGAGATGATGTTTTAACCAACTACCACAAATACTGTGACAAAGCAGTGGATATATAACTCCTTACTGCAGATCTGAATTACCTGAATATTAAGCCATCCTAACACAGGATGACAAAACAGAGAGCACAGCTTTTCAAGTGCTGCCAACATTAGATACCACTTCTTAGCTTGTTTTATAGTGATTTGACCTATGCCAATATTATTCCACTGACTTTTTACATGATGTTACTGTTGTGTTTTGTAGGAGAAAATGATGGTTTAGTTCAACTACGGCAGCTTTTTTTACAGACCAACCTACTTTATAGATCAGATTTATATGGTCCTTGCAATCTTCAACGATTTATTCTGGAAACAGTAAGATACCATGCCAGAGAGGCTCAGAAGGAAGATTTGCACAGAGGTTTTTATCTCCATTTTATACAAGGGAAACTGAGCCCAAGGACGTTAAATAAATGGTCAGAATCATAGAGTCATAGAATCATAGAATCGTTTAGGTTGAAAAAGACCTTTAAGATAATCAAGTCTAACCGTTAACCTAGCACTGCCAAGTCCACCACTAAACCATGTCCCTAAGCACCACATATACACATCTTTTAAATACCTCCAGGGATGGTGACTCAACCACTTCCCTGGGCAGCCTCTTCCAATGCTTGATAACCTTTTCGGTGAAGAAATTTTTCCTAATATCCAATCTAAATCGGCCCTGGCACAACTTGAGGCCATTTCCTCTTGTCCTATCACTTGTTACTTGGGAGAAGAGACCAACACCACCTCACTACAACCTCCTTTCAGGTAGTTGTAGAGCGCGATGAGGTCTCCCCTCAGCCTCCTCTTCTCCAGGCTGAACAACCCCAGTTCCCTCAGCCGCTCCTCATCAGACTTGTGCTCCAGGCCCTTCACCAGCTTCGTTGCCCTTCTCTGGACACGCTCCAGCACCTCCATGTCCTTCTTGTAGTGAGGGGCCCAAAACTGAACACAGGATTCGAGGTGCGGCCTCACCAGCGCTGGGTGCCGAATCACACAGGGCATTGGGCAGAAAAGGAAGCTCAACCCAGACCCTGCACATCCTAAGCTAGAGCACGAGCAGCAAGTAACATCCAACGGGTAACCCAGGTTAGATCGATTTCTAAACAGTATCCTCAGTAGAAAGTCTTCTTCCAAGAAACACGTTTCTGGCAGCCCTTCCCCTACCAGCTTTCTAAGCTTTCAAGCTGCCAAAAATGAATTGCTCTCTTTGACAAAGCTTTTGAATTCATTCAGGCTGAATCTGCTGCCCCTTCTGGATTTGAGTTATTAACCATTATTTTTATCTACGATGCATCCAGCTACCACATACCCTTAAATAAAGACATTTTCCACTTTTTTTCTTTTGCACTTTGAAGCAAATAAAATTGCTTGAAATGTAGAGAGGTGACCCTTCTTTGAGAAGTGCAGGATTTTCAAGTAAATCTTTAGCGTAGAGTTCTTCTCACAAGAAGAAGTTATTTTATTGAAGCACACGATGTAGTGGTTTTATATACCATTTATTTGCAGCCATGTAATGAAATATCTCTTCTTTGTTCCAGCCTGTTTCTAATTTAGTCACCAAGCAATAAAAGAATTTGGAGAATATACCCATCTCTTATCTGGCACAACAGCAATGTCATATTTTTAATTTTGAATGAGATGACTAAAAGTGCTTCATTAGCCAAAGACAGGGAGCTGTTATATGGCCTGTAGAAGCTGAAATGTGATAGAAATAAGTATAAATAAAGTTATTGTAAGCAAACCCAACTACAGCCTGTTTCCCTTGACTTCAGTTGGCATGAATTGCCTACAATAATGTAGACATTTTAAAAGGGGGAAAAGAAAATTTCTCCTTTCTCAGTCAGCCTTGACTCAGGTACCGATTAGCCACGATGGGGGAAATTTACCCTTGAAAAAACAATTTCTGACTATTTAAAGTTGCAGCGCTGTCTCGCTGTTGTTCAAAATCATTTGCGCGCCATCCTGGAGGGAACTAGGAGAAGTGGGAGGAAGACATGCACAGAAGAAGAAAGAAAGAAAGAAAGATGCTGCTTTTGTGCCCAAGCTTGCCAGATCAAACAGGCAGAAATCAATGGAGCGGTCCACGGTGCCTTTGAAGCTGCATTTACATGCTCTCTCTTGACGTTCTCTATAACTGGTAGGGTTACATGTGGTAAAATGTTTGCAATGTCCAGTCTTTCCTTGTTCCACCCCTTTCCCAAACAAACGGCACGTGGTTGATGGCATGATGCACTCTCTGTAGGTGGATGCTTTAAAAACAAACCGCGGTGTACAACTGTGCCCTGATTTCTCTCCGGAGTTAAAGATAAAAGTATACTCAAATGTGTATGCTAAATGTGACCATAGGGGTTAAGTTCCTTTTTATTTATATACATGAACAAGCCGGTGCATGTGTCATTTTTACTACTTCAAAATAAATAAATAGATAGCTAGATAAACTCAGACTAGCAAAAGCCCTGAAACCCAGCAACTGTAGTCTTCTGCTCATGGTTTGTGCCCAGAAAAAATGTACATTAACAAGCCCGTCTCTGCTGAAGCTTTTGATATTGCTGTTGTACTTGACAACTCTGATACTGAAGTGGCTCAGAAAATCTCTCTGCTGGCCTTGCTAGTGCACAAACTGCCTCCTTGCACTTACAGAAATGCTACTTGCAAGCACATACTGTGCAAACATGTCAGTGTTTATTAAATCTGAGGCTGAGATGTGGAGCGGCCTCAGTCTGATACCAAGGCAGATGATGTTCTACCTCCTGCAAGATCAGCTCTTAGCTGGTACATAATGCTATATTCTCATTCTTCATCAAGGAAATTCCCTTTTTCTGGCAATTTCACACTCTTGGAGTGATGCCAGCCTTATCCAAATGTGACTTGCCCTTTGGGAAATTTCCTTGAATGTTTTCTCTTGTAGGGATGAGAGAAGCTCAGAATTATGACACCCTGTATTCATATAAATACCATGAAATGGCTGTTTACAGTGAACTGCTTATCAATCCAGCAAAAAGCCCCGCTGCACGAATGATGTGAATTGGTTAGAATAACAGGTAGCTCTTAAAGGACCTGCAGACATATTTATACTTGCTGCTGAAACCCAGACATATTTATACTTGCTGCTATGAGGTTTCTGGTGCTCAGCATCTTTTTGGATCACATCATTATATTAACTGCTCAAGTTTTCTGAGCATTAAAACACCTGGTTTGGACGTTAGGAAACAAGATGGAAATGATTCGACAATTCAGGGGCAAGCCCAGTCAGTTCCAATAATCTCATCAAACAAACTAAATATTTAAGTTGAAGTACAGATGCTTATTGTGGTAAGGAATTCATTCTGGACTGGAATTTCACAGCTGGTTTTGGTATCTTTGATCTTGGACCAAACGCTAGCCCCCAACGCCCCAGGCTTGGAGGCATCGCAGCGAGGCCACCTCTGAATCTCAGTCTTCACTGAAATATGCTGCTCTATGAGGAGTGGAAATGAAGTTTCCCATGGGGCTGGACTCTGCATCCCCACATTCCTTCCCTTCCCCGCCCGGCTTTCTGCCTGGCCGGGCAAGCAGCAGCATCTTTTACGCTGTACTTGAAGTTATGCATGGTCTGACTGGCCAGCGGGTTCTTGCCTCTCGTTACAGATAAGAGACTGAAAGTGTTTTTACCTTTTTGGGGCTACCCTGGGGATGTGAAAGTTAATGTCCGCCTGAAACTTGTAGGATGGCTATCTGGGGGATCTCTGCCTCTGTCAAACGGGACTGAAAGTGATCAGTGGATCAAAAAAATTCTCAAGCAGGTCACTGAGACAAGGTGGTAGCATACAGTTTGGTTTCCTTTTGCACACTACTGTTAGAAACAGCTTATAGAAATTAGCTTTTCTAGCTTACTTCTTTTTTAGTACTTAAACCGAGATGTTCTCCTGCAGCCAAAAATCTCACTCCAAACATGGGATGTGTCGACTGCACGGCGTCAGGTGATTCAGATTAACCTTGTGTCAGAAGCAAAAGTAGCAAAACTTAGTTTTGGTGCCTTGTCCTCCATTGTGTCATGTAGCTAAAGCATCATGGTTTGGTGGTAGGTGTCTGCACCACAGCCTAAGGTCCAAAGATGACAGGCTCATGGGGGTTTGAATCCATTCCTGTAAAGGAGCTAGAGACTTTTGATGGACGACTTCTCTCTCAGACTCCGCTCAGGGTGGGGACAGAGACAGGGACTGGCACATTGCGGAAGACCTGGGGAAGAGAAAGCAGAGATCATGAACCTGAAAGACACAGGATTATCGGCTTCATCAGGGTTCCTGCTAGTCTGTTTGAGCTAGGCACCATAAAAACCAGTGCCATAAAAAACAGTGCCCTGCCATGGCTTCAAAACTTCCTCAAAGTGAGAGCCCCATGTTTGCTCCCTTCAGCCTGCTCACATGCAGAACATGACTCCCACCCCTTCTGCCCCACCATGAGACCTATAGGCCCTGCTCCTTGCAAAGCCAAATTACAATTACTGCCAGCACTGAATCTTTATTGCTTGGATTTGATCTGCGTGTTGCTTTTCCAGCTCGCTGTCCACCCACCCCATAATAAAGGGTGGGCAGTGCCCTCACTTTGCTGTCATCCCTTCCCTCCTCCTGGGCGGTCATTCCCAGGGGAGCACCCACGTGCTCCTCCTTCAATAAGTGGGGAAGCTGTGAAAACATGCAATGAAGAAGGAACGTGTTCCAGATGCATGAAATGACACTGGACTTCCTGAAGACAGCAGTGGACAACGCTCCAGGCGTGGCTAGTTCAGCCCGTGTGGTCTTTGCACCGCTAACACTGCCGTTTGCCTCTGCCAGGCAAGGCTGTATCCAGCAAAGTCTGGGCTGCAGGAGAGTTACTAACATTTTTACAAGGAGGGTAATCTGCTTCCTCACTTTTTCTGTGACCACATGTTCTCCGTTATTCAGTATTTTTAAGGTTGGGACCAGAGATCTTTTGGAAAACATATTGTCATCCAGCAACTGATTTGGGGGCATCCCAATAATAAGTGAAATGTTAAGAATGATGTTGAAGTGGTCAGGTAAATTGGGCTTTTTTAGGCTTCCAGGCTGTGCCTGCAGCATCCTAAGGCCCCAGAACTTCTTTCTGTTCAACCAGGATGGACAAAAGATGCTGTCTCTGACTGCTGCTAATTCCCCAGTGTCAGGCTGGTGGAGAGACGTTCCCGTTCAGGACTGCCTCTCTCCTGCCACCAAAGAAAGGTGGCACAAGCCCATAAAACCCCTCACTGTTACTCTGGGTTAAACTGTTCTACAAATGGCAATTAAAATTCATGAACTTGATCGCTCAGAGACAAGCAGAGAGAAACTGGAAATTTTTATCCCTTTTCTCTGCTGGGTTTCTCAGACATAGGGTGGAAACCTGGGTGCTCTGTTGAGCACCCTCACGTTATGAAGAGATCTGCTACTACAACCACAACTCAGTGATAGGGAAAAATAAATTATTTCTGATATTTTGAGGAAACAGCTAACAGAAGAGCAATGAGATATTCTTTTTTCCCCTGTGATGATAAATTTAAAAGCCAAAGAAGCAGAAAGATAAACAGTAAGAAAGATTCACAAACTGCATTGTTCATTTTGATAATGTTAAAAAGTTCCAGTGCCAACGCAGAACATGCTTCTATCGGCACAACTTGCAATGAAATTGGACATGTAGTTGTAGGTGCTAATGGCTGCCAGGAGGCAGGTTCTGATCTTTCATCTGTCATACTCTGGATTAGAACCGATGGATGGACTTAGCATCTTTTAAAAGGTGAAATGAAAGGGTCAAAAGAGCCCCAAACCTTGTTATATAGCAGTAGCTGGAAACAGGAGAAACACTACTAGAATAATTCTGACCTGACAGGCAGAAGCAACCCAAAATGCTGGGACACCTCTCAGTGAATTGCTGCCAGTGCTTAATTTTAAGGGTTATTGGCAATAATGACGGAAGGAAAAGGCAGAGAAGGTGAACGTCCCTGGTGATCGTGGCCTTCATAGGGAGCGGAGTCTGGGCTCCTTGAGGCACGGAGCTGGCTGGGCAGGCAGGATTGGAAACTGTGAGCAAGGAAACTGCTGCTGTATTTTCCTACTGCGCGGGGACTCTGTGAATAGAGAAGATCACACTACAGAAATTTCCTATTCACTCCCCCAGCACACCAGCAAAGCTCTGAAAGTGTAGGTTAACACCTATGCTGAAAGGTGGAAATTGGATTTTCTTCCAAAACTCTAGCTGAGAGATGAAACTTCATTCCCCATACACTTTATTTCAAGGGTTTGAAAGCATCTGAGGGCAGACTTGTCCAAGCTGCTCTGCTTCATTTTGAACTGCTGCTGGTATTGCTGGTAGGACATTCTCCAGCTGTGTGCCAGCAACCTGCGGGTACACGTTTCCTACGAACAGGTATATCTCATGCTCTTGTTAGGAAAAACCTGAACCAGTACGGATTCTTATTTGCAGTCTTAGTACTGATGTGCAAAACGTTTCTTTGTAACTGTTTCAATAGGCAACAAGGGACAGCAATGTGGCTTTTTAATGCAAAAAGGCACCATATTTCCTTATGTGAATGTCAGCTGGCAGAGAGCAACGTTACATGACATAACCCATATTTCAGTGGCCAGAATTAAGCAATGCTTTATAAAATGCAGGTTATGTTTCAAAAGACATTCTTCAGAACAGGCTGAAAGAGTCTACTCTGAGGGGGGAAAATGTTGAGAATCAAACTGGGAAAAAAGCTGCTGAATTAAGATCAGCTCAGTAGACATATACGTTCTAGCATTCCCATTGTAAGAAACAGACCTTCGTTCAGTTTATTTACTGAGGTAATCGGGAGGAAAAAAAATTCTTGCTTTTCTGCTTCTGCATTTGTTGTTTATAAGTTCAGCACAACACAGGAGTCTTTCAGTGCTGGCATTGTGAACAAGAACCCAGGAATCACACAACTTCTCAGCTACAGCAAGTACTGAGATTGCCCTGGGATATTGTTCTCCATGGCAGATGCTGTAGAGCGAGTCTGACTTTCTGCAAGATCTCTGTGCTTATGGCTTTAAAAAACACATTGTTTAAGGACCAGTGAAGATTGTCTAGGAAAAAGCCAATAACCATAAAGCCAAAGAGGTCATAAAGCTCCTGAAATAAAATTTTATTATACAACATGTGAGATTCCTTTTATTTTGCTGTAAACCTCTTCAGCATTAGATAAAGTTTTGTCAGCTAAGGCATCTGGCTATGAAACAAATTCCAGAGGAGATTAGGTGAAACCGAATTTGGCCATCTAAAGGAAAACCTGCACTCCTTTGTTTTACAGAAAGCCTTTCTAGAAGAATGACGTTGCTTGCATCATTCTTCAGTTTAGTCCCACCAAGCAACCAAAAACTCTCTCAACCAAAGCCAATAAATTGATAACCTATCCTGAGAACATTTTCTTTCTTTGAAAAGGAGGCAGTGCCTAGGCCTTCATGAAGGCCATCCAGGAACTTGTACATAGAAGGAGCTCAAATACTTTGGCATTGGGTATCAGAACTGGAGGCAAGCTGGTTAAAAGGTACTCAGTGTAGACATATGCTGTGATGCTGCTTTAGTGATCTATGGGCCAGTTTGTAATCATGATACTATCGCTGTGTGACCACAGACAGAGCTCTTCTGTGAGACCTCGGTCACCTCCAGGTGCTTTCCCAAAGAGTGGTGGGGTGTGAGTTTGGTACATGGATCATGGAGGGGGTCTCTCACCGTTATGATGATCCTTAAATCAAAGTGATAGAAATGCAAGGCTGGAAGACCCCTATCTAGTCCTCATGCCGTGCTGTGGCAAGGTCCAGTACAGTAGGTCCTCTTAAGCCAACCTGGGGAAAAGACAGAACAGCCTCTGGAGGTGAACAACATGGACCTCTAATGCCACAGCCCCTGTCAACACTCACATGAGATGAAGTGTCTGGGCTCAATATTTTCTAAGCGTCTTCCCTTATGTGTAAATACATCCTTCCCTAAACCCACTCACGTGCATGTTCACTCTCCTGTAGAGAAGCCTTTTAGAAAAATGAACTTGCTATTAAAACGACAGCTTGTTGGACAGCAAAGACAAATTAATGCTAGTTGCAGAATAATTACATTGACAAATTGTTTGAGTTGTATAATGTTAACGTCAATGAAAAGCCCCAGGTCCTCAGTAAAACTGTAGCAATATCTGAAAAATGGAGAGAAAACCAGGACCCCAAAGTAAGTTTTGGAAATGTAAATAAAACAATAATTCTGTGAATCGGGGTAATTACAGAATGGTGGGGAACAGAAGGACAGCTTTAAACTCTTCTCAGGGCTGCCTTGCATGCGAGTTGCTCCTTTGACTTCCGTCTATTACTAGTGTCATCAAGTAGCACTTGCAGAATTGGGAACTAAATGTGTAATTAAGAATCCCTTGAAACTAAAGAAACCATAAATTTTAACCTCCCTGGCACAGAGACTATTATTTCAAGAACAGTAATGACTAGCAGATCTCTTTTTTTTTACTTGAAGTTATAACAACAGTTTGGTGTATAGATTCCTTACATCATTGTGTGTGCAACGGGAGACCAGCACAAATATTCCAGCAAGGTGATAAAACCATATTGAGTTTTCCCAGACACCTCGGCATCTTGAAGGCAGAATTGGAAGGTAACTGTGACCTGCACGACTCTCCATACAGTCTTTTATTGACTTTACGGCTCACAGAGAAAACTACAACGCTCTTGAAACTGGGCTGGTTCAAAGGAAGGGCATGGGAAAGCACTGCAGTGATCTGCACTGTTTATGCAGTGAGTTTTCATAAATGCCATTCCTGGAAAATTTGAAAAATGTTCAGAGCATAAATAATTTTTCCCCCCAAAGGATTTTGAAGTGCAATGCCACACTTTAAATTAACAATGAGGTAAATTAAAGTTAGTTTGTTCAAATGACTGAGTTTATTTTCTTAGAGATGAGGTGGAACATTTTAAGTAATTTGATTCAAGTAAGAGCAAGAAACTTAGTTGTAGGTCTTCACAGCAATCAAATTTCCTCTCCCTTTTGCTCCGGTTCATACAAATGTTCAAATCCACCACTGAAGCAGCAAGTTCATTTCTAAAACAACCTACTGGCTCAGCAGCTAATTGTAAGTTAAAAACAAGGTGTGGTAGCTGAGTTCAGTTCAAAACCATAATAGTACTTCATTTCCCTGAGCACTAGTATTTACTTGCAGGTTTAAAAAAAGACCCTGACCTGCACAGTTTACAAAAACTTACCATCCCGCACTGTGAATTTTCTTTAATACTGAAAAATGGATTTAAAAAAAATCATCTGGATGGCCCTTATTTTCTGAAGTGTGAAAGGAAAACATTTATGTTTCTGTAATGAGAGTATGGGAATTAAATGCTGTAATGTCAGACTAAGTAGTATTACTTTAGCTCCTGTACAGTTGAGTGATTTTACTATAATAGTTTCTCATAATAATGTGTTTTATCTGTAATACATAGGGGATAGAGAGACTGACAGAGCTGTAATCTTTCTTTCAGAAGCATGGTGTTAAATGAACAGGGGCCAAGTGAAAATATAATTCTGAAAGGAAGATAAAGACGGCCCTCTATAAGACTGAAATAAGACATGTCACCATTTCAGGGGAAAGATGTTAGCTCTGAAAATAATGCCATATATTAAGAAGAGATGTCACATGAAGTCAACTTTGAATTTATACTACAAGGCTTAAAATTTATTTGCTTGTGGTAAAAGGCTGCATACAATTGCGTGAGTTTGGTATAGCCCCTACTCTTGCCACTGCTATTTGCTGTTTATGCAGCGCTGTGCGTGCTGAGCGTTGAACGCGTTTATGAAGACTAGGGCCCTGCCCCAAAAAACTCACCACTTACTAGACCACAAAAAGAAAAAACATGTTCTCCTGGTTTCACAGCTGCCTGCGTGTACATGCAGAGATCCTCCATGTAGTGAGGCAAACTAAGCCTGGAACAGCTTCAGCATGTATGGTAGCTTCTACTGGAGCTGCCAACCACTCATCAGGACGCGCTGAAATTAGTGCCTTCTTCCATTTCTCTCCCAAAACTCCTGAGCTGTCTTTTCTGTGACCTTTTAAGCGCGTATGGTCATCAGTGAATGAAAGGCAAATACGCTGGTGCCCCTGAACTGTACTCTGACCCACCATCGCTACCACGCAATGCCATCAAAATTTTAACGCTGCAATAAGAGTTTATATTGCCGTAAGTTATCACCAGGTTTAATGTGCTCATATCTATTATTTTTACATCACGCCGCCCAGTCACGTCAAAGCCCAGCGCCACAACATTTCATCTCTCCTGGGCCCGCATGTGTGATCCTGCGTTGTGGGGCACAACCTGGGGAAATGATGGCGATCGCAGCAGTGGTTTATAATCCGCGGGCAGGGGACGATGGTCGGAGAAGCAGCCAGGCTGTCGAGGTTGATGGAGCTAGGCTACAGGAGAGCCTCCTTCGGCCTAACCCGGAGGCTGGCACCTCAGGAGCGAGGAGCGCCATGGCTGAGGCCCACTTGCCTCACGAGCGAAGGCCTCAGGGTTCTTTGGGGGGGGGGGGGGGGGCGGGGGGCGCAGGGCCCTCAGCCACCAGCCTGAGGGGTGTAACCTCCATTTTCAGCCTGCCCTGCCCGGGATTTTGGGAAGGCTGCGTTTGTGGGGTGCTGAGGGCTGTGGTGGGGGGCGAAGGCCCCACAAAGCCAGTTGTGCCAAGCAACACGCAACACCAAAGCAGTCCCCTCTCACTGGGCCGCGTTCCCTCGGAACGGCGGGTGGGACTGCGGCCCCTTCCGCGGGGCCCCGCGGAAGGGGCCGCAGTCCCACCCGCCGTTCCGAGGGAACGCGGCCGCTGGCGCCTCAACCCCCTACGGGAGCCACCGGGAGCTGCGGCCCCTTTAAGGCGCGGGAGCGCGCGTCACGTGGTGCTCGCCGGCTCCTGGGCGGCGGTGTAGTCCCTTGACCGGGGTGGCAACGTCGGCCGGCGGGGGTAACGGCGCCGGGGAGGACTACAGCTCCCAGCGGGCACCGCGGGGACGGATGAGCTCACCGGCCGCTCCCAGGCGGGCCTCGCAGTGCACGCCGGGAGTCGTAGTCCGCATTCCCCTCAGCCACTGGCTGTGGCGCGGCGCGGTAACTACGCATCCCAGCGTGCCCCGCGGGGCGGGTTCCCGTCAGCGCAAGGGGGAGCCCCCCGACGTAAAGGGGGATCACTTTCCCCTTGTGTCCGCCATATTGGACGGTAACTCTGGTCAGCGGCGCTGGGGCCGAGGGAGTCCCCGTTGCCGTGACAGTCGGTGCGCTCCGCTCCTCGGCGCCCGGGGTGGCCCGCGCCCCGGCCCTGCCCGTCCCCTCCGCTCCCGGGCGCTCGCGGCGGCCCCGCGCCCCTTCCCCTCCTTCTCCCTCTCCTCCTCCCCCCCGCTCCCTCCTCCCTTGCCCGGGTGTCAGGCACGATGAGTCCGGCCGACGCCAAGCGCGGAGCCAAGCGCCGGAAGAACAAGCGGGGCGGCGGCCTCAGCAGCACCGGCGGGCCGGGACCCAGTGGCGGCGGCGGCGCCGGCGGCCTGGGCAAGGCCGGGGCGGCGGCGGGAGCGGCCCCTCTGCGGGCTGCGACCCAGGCGGCCGCCGCCTCGCCGAGCGCGGTGGGCGGCCTGCTGACAGCGCCGGCGACGGCCGCCGGCAACGGAGCCCTGGGCGGCGGCGGGGCCGCGGCGGGACACGGCGAGGTGAGGGGGGGCCAAGGCGGGCGGCGGTGACATCCCGCTGCGGCGGGCCCGGCACACACCCACCCGGGCGGGCGGCGCTGGCAGCCGGGGGGCTGCCGCCGCGCCATCCGCCCTCTTCTCCTGCCCTTTTCGGCGGGTGCGGGCCCCGGGGCCTCAGCGGGGCGGGGGAAGCGAGTGCTGGGCCCCCGGCAGCGGCGGGGGGCCGCGGCGCTGCCCTGCCTGGCGGGGCGGTGGGGCTGGGCAGCGTCCCCGGCTCCCCACCCTTTGTGGGGGAAGGGCAGCGCAGGCTGCTCGGGGCCGCGTCGTCCTGGGGTTTCTCCTGAAATCCCGGCAGGAGCCAGCTGCAGGGTCCCCATCCTCAGGGGTCTTCGGACTCGGGCCCCACCTTAATGGAGGAGCTGTAAGGAATAGGTGGGCAGGCCTTGAAAAAGCAAAAATAGACCTTTGTGTATATTTTTTCCATTAATATTGGAGCCCTTTTTGCAGTAGACAACTTCATTAAGCATAGGAGGTTCATTGTAGCTCGGGCTGTGGTTTGCACTCTGATGCCTCAGAATAATTTAGATCTGTTACATTATTTCATAATATGGTGAAATTTATTGGGAGCAGATTGTGTGGTTTAATTGTCTTTTTTTTCCAAGAAAAATTACTCAAGGATTAGGCCTTTAGAAAGGTATCCTACTAGCTCAAGTGACAAAAGAGTAGATAAGTTTAAGTTCCTTTCACTCATAAAGGTTACCCCAAATTTTTTATTATCTACACAAAGCTTGCGTTTAAGTATCATATTTACAAAAGCATTTCCTGCTGACAGCATCTTCAGACTTCCATGTGTATGTCATACAGCCTGCTCTGTTTCCTCTCTTGCTCTCATAAACTTGTTGTACACGTGAGGGGGAAATAGAAGAAATGGCTTTTGTGATGTAGGGTGTCTGAAATACCATGATGTAACAAATGTTTTTTTTTTGTTCTCCGTGTAATTTTGTGCCCATCTATTTTGCTAGGTCAAGACGCAATTTGATGATTGTAGATTAACTTCCTCCCCCACCCCCCCTCTTCAAAACTTGTCTTTCTACACTCTCATACTTGGTTACCCGAAATCCACAGAGCTTTAGATTAACCATTTCTGTATGTCTGTTCTCATCTGACACTTATTTCAGGCATAATTTCCTTTTGGGACAGTAGCCCTTACGTGATATAGATATCCAGAAGGATGATGTGCATAATGGCGAAGAGGTGTGCAAGTTTTTATTTGTAACTTTGCAAGTCGTCACTAAACTCTGTTCTCGTTAAACCTCTAGCATCTAGGGAGATGCATCTTGTTTTGTTTTACATCTTAGGTTGCAAACTCTGTACCTAGGTACAGGTTCCTAGGTATTGTTGGAACAAACATGATAATGCCAAGGGAAATAAAACAAGCAGTGGAGTGATATGCAGAGCGGGACACTGATGTGATTCAAATAGCAAAGGCTCTACTATCCCTGATATTTTGGTATGTTTGTATCTTGTGGTTATGTGTAGTCTAGGGCTTTGGTTCTAACCTAATTGCACTGTATCAGATCTTTTTCTGAAATTCATCTTAAAAGGGCAGCATCACTGCTAATCTTCCTACTTCATGTTTCTTCTTACTTTCAGATTAGGTAGTTCCTAATAAAATTTCTCAGTCTTCAGGAGTCTTCACTTGGAAAGTATAAGTCATATCTTCAAAATTAAATACAGTGTTTCAGCACTAAATTTCTGATATTTCTGAAATACTTCTGTATATTACATGTACTGATATATTATTCATAGTCTTGTAAGTATGCACAACATGTTATTTTGAATGCATTTGTAACTTTGTCTTAATTGATCTTTTTTGCTTGTATTCTTAGATGTGTATGCAATTTGTCAAATGTTTCCATTTCACTTAACAGTGTGGTACAAGTGATTCTGAAGACTGATGGACAAACGGGCAATTAAGTCGTCGGTTAGATAGATCAGTTAGTTAAGCTAGAATAAACCTGCAACACAGACCTTATTTAATCAAACAGTAAGGATATTAGAATTAGATTTTGAGGATAGATAAATCCCTGTGCTCAGTTTCTGAAAGGTAAATGCTTATACCCTATAATACTCTCTTAAAGTTGGTGTTACTTCTTCCATACTGGTTTCAGTGACTTTTTTCTTGACATTTTCAATACCTTTCCAACAGTAGTGACATAAGAAAGTTGCCAGTACTTAAAAGTTAACTGATAATCTTGTTTCAAAGATGAAAGCGAAGATGAAATCTTAAAGCATCATTACATGACTATTACTTACATATAAATGTGATCTCCTTAATGGTTAATAATTTGCTAGTTAAGGGTACATGGTCAAAACAAGACTTCGTTCTTTGAGTGAAAGACTAGCATATGTTGTTTCTGGATGAAGTTGAGAAAGAAAACTGTGTATTTTACATGACTGATCACTTCTAAATTAGGTGCAATATTTGTTTTGGCTGGATGGAGAGTAAGCAATGCACTAATAACTGTAAAGTAGTAACCAGAGTTGCTTTACTTTCATCTTAACATAGAATATTGTAAAGTTCCCGTTAGTGGGTAAGAGAAATCATCAGCCTATTCTCTGCTGGACAAACTTGAATGTTCAATCTCTGAAAATATATAAAATATTAAAAAATCCCAGAATTTTGTATTTGCTGCACAGCATGTTTTCTACTTGTTAGCATGCTTTCTGTTTCCAGCTTTTGTCACTTCCCTGGTTTTAGGGCATCCATTCTGGATGTTGTGGGCACACCCTTCTACTAATTTTCTATCAGATGCTTCTTCCAAAACTTGTCTAAAATACAGAGTGAAACAAGATGTTTAAGGAATGGTCCTGTGTGTGCTCCGTGTTCTTGTGTGTCAATAATTGCTCAGAATGAGGTATACTTTCAGCATGCTTATAAAACAGGTTGAACAGAGTTTCAAAATGGCTATATTTACAGTTGAAACTAAAAGCACATGTGCCAGTATTGAAATTCTAGCTAAGCCTGTTAGAGCTAACAAATATATTTTAATTGAGGTTTTTATACATCTTATCTGGAGTTTTTTTTAAGACTGTAGGCTAAATTCTGCATTAGAGTACATGCTAAGTCTTGTTCTGGGATGCAAGTGGGCAACTCCTAATGGAATCTTCCTGGAAGCTACATTGCCCCATGCACATGCTTTATAGCATCCAAATTCATTCTCTCTAGCACTGTCAGATGTTTTGGAATGATAGTGAAATTAAGGATGCTTTGGCAGTGTTTCAGTGCAAGGAAGTATCTCAGTTTTGGAAACCTGTAACTGTGTCGACTTTAAGTGGAATTGGAAACAAAGTCACTTAGTTGTGTGGTGCTGCTGCAGGACTTCCCTAGGAGTTTTTTTTTCCTTACAGAACTATTTACAGCAATGTTAGGAGTGAAGAGTCAAGTATTGTATAAATAACAGTAATTTGTAACCATAAAATAAAATAAATATTTTGAAGTTTAATGTATATATTTAAAGAAATAGGTCTTGCTTTCTGTTGTTTTTTTTTTTTTAATTCTGTAATGCATTGCATCAGGCCTTCATATAAATTTTTGACTGACGGTTGGATTATTGATGCTGTGAGATGCATTTGATTATCAACCACTGCGATATACCAGAGTAAAATTGGCTGTTCCTTAATATGTTCAGGTACTTTGGTGTGAAGAGTTGTATGTCAGTGGCTGATCAGCTACAGTAGTAGTTTTTGTTACAGGCCTGACTGATCTTGTGTTATTAAGGGGAATAATTTAGTAGCCATTTTACAATTCTCTCACTTGCATTTTTCAAAGTATTGTTTGTCTGTCAAGTGTAGTAATGTATTAAATCTTCTTACATTTGGGAGCTGTCTGTTTTAGAATTTTCATAAAATATTTCACTGGACTATTCCTTTATTGTGAGATACTGCTTTTTAAATAGAGATTCTATACATAGCAGACCGTACAGTGCCACCTTTTAGACCAATTTTTTAGCAGCTTTATAGTTCATTGCATTTTACTGATATCTGTGCTTGATTTGTTGTTTGAGATTTTCCCTTTTCTCTTTTCCCCCTCCATGATTCAAACATTCAAAAGAAATAGTATACAAAAGAGGAGCTTGGTCAGCACCTCAGAAGTTCAGCAAATAGCTAGCTTTTGTACTTTTATATAGGGCCTCCTCCTCCTCTCCAAAAGCAAACTTATTTTGGCCAATTTTTGTCAAGGCTCAGGTAAACTAGATAAATTCCAATGAATAAAATAATATTGTAACCTCTACTCTTCAGACTGAGGAAGCAGGTACTTCTAAACACTCATAACACTTACTCGATGAAAAATAAGTCTTTTTGACAGTCTGGTAGCACATTTGTTCCTCTGACTAAATGCGGTTCACTCTCTTATTTTTAAATAGACATGCATTCCCTGCCCTGTTTGTTCTTTTAATAAAAGGAGGTGTAAAAGAATGAGATGAAACATTAGGATTGGGTTTAGGTGATATGGTTAACTTGCTAATTTAGAAAGAGATTCACTTGTGACTTAAATGAATCTAACTAGAACACTTCAAACTTTAAAACAAGCTTAATGGTTGCACAACATTCACATTAATGGCTTTTTCTTACCTTCTTCCCGTGATCAGTTAAGGCATTTTTCAGCTAATAGATCTGAGACCAGAGGCACACGTATTAGTGGTTCATTCAGATCTTGTAATACTGCTCCTGGGAAGTGTGTGCCTGTGTGTACTCATGACCTTGACGTATATCCAATCCGCGAGCGCTCCGTTTCTCCCCCACCTCCTGCACCTGCTATATCATGGTCAATTGATAACGAGAATAATCGGTTGTGAATTGTTAAATGAAACATGTGGAAAGTGTGTCCAAAAAAATGGCATCTGGTTCAGCGGTGTCTAATCTGTACTAGCTAAGTATTCTCCTATGGCTTTGTTATGAGACATTTAATTCCGGGTGTGAAGGCAAAGGATTTTTTTTTTTCCCTTGCTGTATTGGTTGCAAATGGTTGAGAGAGAAATCTTTTGCTCTAAAAAACACAGTGACTCTCTTCCCCTCCAGACTTTTGTTTCCTGTCTGCGCAAATGAAACCTTGTTGATTTAATTTGGAACTAGATTAATATGAAAAATTAGTTCTGAAATAAGTGCATATTGATGAGAATATTCAGGGTTCTTGTCCAGCTCTTGTCCTGCAATTTTTTTTGATCCCAAACAGTACCTGAAGCTTCCTTTAGGCATTTAATATCACATTCTTTCCTTGGTTATGGCACTTATCCTCTTGTAGTGCTATCCTGTCTTGAGGGGAGCCCTCAGATCCTTTCTCCTTTACAGTCTGTGTAAGGAAGGGATCCAGGCTTACTATTCTCCTTGCCTGGCAAGGAGAGCTGAGTGGATGTGAAAATTCAATTTGGTGGTGTTTGGTGCCTGCAAGACTAATGTTTAGTCCCTAGTGTATGTGTAGTGAGGGTGGTCCTTACAAATACAGGTCTGCTGAAGATGTGTTGTGGAGAAGTTATTACGAGAAATAACTGGGAAATAAACTTTCTTTGCATAGGATATACAGGGCTTCATGGATGTGCTAGGCAGTGTTCCGGGTTTATATGGATCTGGGTAATCAAAGATGATTTAATATTTATTGGGGCTTCTTCACTGGTGGAAAAGGAGGTTACCTCTTTTATTAAGGTAATGAAAATAGTTCCTACGTTTTCCTTTCTTGTGGTAACTTTTTTAATTTAATAGCGACCGAGGTAGCTGTGGACTGCACTGTTTTGAGAAAGAGTATTCCGTATGTGAAATTTTCCTAGGATAATTAAACAGAAGGAAAAAATTGAGTTAAATGGGTAGAATAAGGCTGCAGTTCAGTTCTCTTTCTCTGCTAATATCTTAATCTACAAGTTCCAGATTTCTTGTCCTGCAAATGAAGAGTTCAATTGGAAAATGGCATTTATGATGCCACTCTTAATGTTATTATGGGAACTGCACAAATTGAGGCTTGTCTGAGAATGCAGTAAAATAAATATGCCATTATTTTTTTGACACAAGAATTACTTAATTTTATATTGTAAAAATTCAAGGCAGCCTATGACATTATTGACCTTCACCTCCTAGCCGTGTGAGGAAACACGCTAGAAATAGTATTAAAGATAGGTCTGAGCAACATAGTAATTTTCCTGAAGTATATATTTTCTTTTTTTTAATATCTTTCCTATATATTTTCTTTTTTTTTGGATAGAGAATGTACAACTGCTTTAGTTCAAAGTTAGTCTGAGCACTGTTTTACGAAGTGGATTTTAGGGGAAAAATTAATGGGATTGCCTGTGAGCCTGTTTGAGATCATTGAACTGAAGTTGTTCATGTTGGACCGGTGATAGTGCTGGAGAAAAACTTTCTTAGCGTGTGAACTTTAACCGTGTTCTTAAATAATCAACTTACCTTCTGTTGCACAAGCCACAAATGTAGTTCTCTCCATCTCAAAATTCCTAATAATGGTAGAACATAGTCAGGCGTCCTGTTCTGCATCACTCTGTAGGGTGTCCATCTCTCTCTGCTCTTTATTAAAGGAAGCTTTGAGGGACTTTGGTACAAGCTGGGTGCCCAAAGTTGGATAGTACGGAAAATCTCTGTAGGAGGCCATGCTCAGCCTCTACTTCCCTATTCAGTTATGGCTTCTTCCTTTAAAAAAAAAAAAAAAAAAAAGTTGGAGCTCAAAAGGGTTGAGATGAGTGACCCCTGGGTCATTTCTTAAAACTGAAAGAATAACTGCTCATTTATAGGGGGGAAACAAAAGATTGACTCCACTGTGCATTTCTTGGAAGAAAAGCTCTGGGTACTTCCACGAAATATTGCTATGCGTAGTGTCTTCTCAGGCCTAGAAAACAGAGTAGGTTGCAGATGCCTCTGTAGTGTTACTTATGGTGGAACGTCACAAAGTTAGGTCCTTATGCACAATAGATCTTTACAATAGTCCTCCTTTAACACATTGATCAGTTGAACTGGTTTGTAGTAGCTTTTGTCAAGTGTTTGCTTCTGAAGGATAAGACCACAATCATCCAGGTAAATAATTAAGTTTTTACAGGGCTACAAAAGTCATTATTTTGAAGTCCAGAGCTTTGGACTGCCTTGGTCTAGAGCAGACTTGTCAGCCATGGCATCTGGGCTTTAGGGCTTCTCTTAAGGTCTCGTCTTCTACTTGTCTTAGAACGTGGCTGTGGGAGGTGAATTGCTGGCGGTGCAGAAGGGGCCAGGAGCCTTGCGCCGCAATAGGCAGCAAGGACTAATTTCTGGGAGTGTGGGTGGAGGGCAGTTGCTCTTAGAAAAAGCTGATGGGTTTTTTTGTTGTTTTTTTTTGTTTTTTTTTTTAACTGCTTTGGTAGCAGTTCAGTGGTCTGTGTTGAGCTGTGAACAGGTGGAGGATGTGATCAGCTGTTGGGGCAGTGTTTGCTGCTCCAAATAGCTGTTCCTTGTCTTCTCCAGGGAAAGGTAGCAGGCTGGGTAGAAGTGTCCAGCTGGCAGCCCAGGGAACTTCACTGTTCTAGATCTAAATTTTCAGATGCCCATCTTTATTCTTCTAGATATTAATTATGCTGACTAACACAAAAGTGTTAGTTTAATCATGGCTTGCACTGCAACGTCAGCTTTGCTCACCTTGAACCATAAGTCAGTTGCTCTTTTTGGAAATAACAGCTTTTCTGCTTAAAAGTTAAAGCAAAACCAAACAGTGTAGAGAAGTTGAGCAGTGGTTGGTTTATGTCCCAAACCTGTGAATATGCTGAAGAGGTAAGCTTTCTAAAGATTGTATATAAATACATGCATCACTAGCTTATAAAACTCTAGTGATTGATATCTGTATTAAATATTATATGATTGATATATTAGCTATAGTAATTAAATCCAATAGTTTTCCTGTGAAAATGTAAAGGGCTCCATGGACCCATAACTGTCTGTAGTTTTCTGAATTAGGAATGTAAACACTGGCAACTTAAGTTTGTGCTAAGGGTTTTAGTACTTAGACTTCTGTGGACAACAGTGAAATAATTGAGAGGTGTTTTTGTTAGTTTTCTTTTTCCCTCCCCCTTAAGGTCTCATTCACCTCCTTTAGGAAATTTGCAAGCATAGCAGAAGTAACCGCTGAAATTATTCCCCAAAGAGGATATTGGAGAGTAAAGGTTAGCATAGTAGGCATGTTCCTCTACAGCATCAGAAGCTGAAGGAGGTTTATAGTAATGGGAATCTCATTTAGTTATAACACTCAGAGCTATTGGGAAGGGGGGGAAATGCATATGGCATGTTGTGTTAGGACCATCCATCTTCTCCGCCAGCTTTCACCTAAAATTGGTCATCTAAGATAATATATGATCTGGATTCATGGTACTAATCTGCCTCTCGGGTGGACTTAGCACAGCTGTGTGCTAGCATGGCTGTCTAGCTTCTGCCAGAGCTGATGCATAATAACTCAGAGTTGGTGTTCAGCCATGTCCATCAAACGTTCTTTCTGTACCACCACCGACTATTTAGGAGCTGTAAACCTGGATATTTACCAACTAGACTGAGGTCTGAACAAGACCGCAGAAATAGCATCTGAATATAGTTTGTATGTAGCAAAATAATGCTTTCTCAGGGACTGGTCTTTTTTGGTCTACTTTTATTCTCCCCATCTGCCAGAAGAAACAGGTGGCAATTACAGATCTGGTAAGTTAATAGAAGTGTGTGGTTAGTGAATGAGGATGGGGTCTTTGGAAGGAGAGAATAAGACTAAAATGGCTTTTTCTTTCCCCTTGGATGATGTAGGAGAAGAGTTAATGTGGATAAGGAAAGAGCTATAAAAGAACAAACATTATTGATATTACATGAAATATGCTTAGCCTTTTGAAACGGGCAAGTGAGTTCATGAAAGAAAGACTCTTGAACATATTAACTGAGCGTGGCATTATGTAACCAATTTTTTTTTTTCAACTTGACTAATAAGTTTTGGTCATGTCCTTGGTAAGTTTTCAGTGTCTGTCTAAAATAAACTTAATTATATCAGCATCGTAAGGTGAGGGAAAGAAAAGAAGGCTGTCAATTGAATCCTACTTCTGGAAGAAGTCGATTAATGCAAGCCATGACTCTTTAAAATCTATGTATTTCTCTATTAGGGCGTATCTCATTGTGTGTAGTGCTGAAATTTTTTAGAAACTGTATTAAATGTAATGTACACGTAATGTTCTGCAAAGTGCTGTAAGGCTCTACCTTGACTCCTGTTCTGATTTAAGTTTTGTGCTGTCAGACTGCATCAATGACAGCTCCTTACAAACAAAAGAAGTGGCTTTAGGCAGGGGTGCCAGACTTGAATGCACTCTGCCACCCGCTTCTTCTCATTGAGGCTTTTTTCAAAGAGAGAGAACTAGTGCAAACAGCTGTATCTTGATGTTGGAGTCAGTGCACTAACTGTGGGCACTGCAAACTTTTGGATTTCTTCTGTGTTTTGGGACTAAAGTAATTTTGCTTTTAAACTAAGATGATTTTTTTTTGAAAGCTAAAGCTTGTTTTCTGTTTTTTGCATTTGTTGGTTTTCTTTCTTTTTTTTGTTTTTCCTATATGCACAAATAGTAGCTTTAGCTCTCAGAGCAGAACTCTTCCAAAGCTAGGAAGATGGTGCTACCACTGAATTGTACACAAGGAAAGTTCAGCTATTTTCTAATATTAAGTGTTTTTTTTTCCATTGATCTAGATGCAGCAAACTAACAGTGTGATTTAAAAATACCTTGAGTTAACGTGTTTTCGTAGGCAGACTTTGGTTAGTTTGTGAATATTACAAGAAGTTACGGAACCTCTTTCAATTTCTGTAACCATGTTAAATCCAATAGTTGACTATTTCAAACTTGTTGTAGGGGGTATTTCACAGAGATGGATGTGAGGCTCTGAATTTGGATAACACTGATGTTGACACAAGCCCAGAGACACTTTAGTGGACAGATGCGTGAGTGAGAATGTGAGTGTGCATGCTCATACATGTGTGTGCATGTATCCAAGCTTTTTAAAACATGGCATTTTTGAATGTGGATTAATGGTGTTGCTATGTAAGCGTAGGCATGAAGTAAATACTTTGTATATGTGCATGTACAGTTTTTTGGATTAGGAGAACATGTACATATGTGTTAGGGCTGCTGATGGACAAAGAAGTGCCTGAGTAAATGTTTAAAGGTTCTTTGCCACACTGGGTCTCATAGTGAAAACAGTCATTTAAAGCAGAAGAGTTTGCCTTAAAAAGCAGTTCTGAGCCACAGTACAGTTTTGCCAGCCTTTAGTGTTTAATTGGTGTGGAGTTAATGACCAAAAGATTTCTTAATTGCCATAGTGCTTCCAGGCTGCTTATCTTCAATAAGCTGCTGCCACAACAGATGGCAAGTTAGTGGTTTAGCTGAGGTTCACTAGAAGTTTTTCACCACTTTGTTTTAATGGCCATAACTTATCTATGTGGCTATAGATAACGTGTAGTTGAAACCCAAATCTTCACTGGAATAGGCTTCAGATGAATTAAGGTTTTATTTTGTCACTCAGCGAGAGATAGAACACTCCTTTACTGTCAGAAGAAACTTTGAAGTTTTATCTGTGCGATCATCTTTATTTTATCTTTACTTCTTTTTCCTAGCTACTCCCAAGATCCCTCTCCACTATACTGTCTTTCTCTGCTGCTTTTCAGGGAGTCTGCAGGCAATTGTACTGGTGTCTGCTGAGATTTGCAGCAGCAGCCTGAAGCTGACTGGGTTTTTTTTAGTGTCATAACTGGCTAAGAGTCTGAACCACAGGAATAAAAGTGGTCAAAATTAAACTTCCATAATTTTTCAGATATACATTGCTTTAAAAAATGATGCTAATGCTTTCAATGGAAAAAAATTATAATGATTTTTTTCTGTCCTGAAAACAGGCTACCATACTTGTACAGTATCCTCCACTAGCTATGAATTTGAAACCTTATGTAGGAGGAGGAGGAACTTTGTACTGAGGAACATTGCATAGTAACTAAGTTAAATATTAATTATTATTTAATGTTTTCGGAAGTGCTGTCATGGGCGACCTAGCTTACTGGTTTTCAGAATTATGGGGAAATCATGATACTTAATCATGCATACTTTAAATATTATTTAGAGTGCTTGTTGCATGGTTTTTTAAACTTCAAGGCTGTATCTCATGTCTTCATAACAATGAAGAGAAGTACTCTTTTGTCAATATTTAAAGTCATTCTGAGCCTATGTTTTCATTTTTAATCAGGTGAAAAATCTAGTGATTATGCAAGGTTTAGGGGATTGTTCTGGTCCCCAGGAATTTATTAAAACATTACTAGTAATGACCTATGGGAATTTATTCCTTAAGTACAAGTAGAGCTTTCAAAGTCTGAATATGTGCTTGCCTTTGTGGCTTTTGACTAAGGACATAGAAATGAGTATTTGCCTAAATGTGAATCCAGTTCTGAAACAAACTCTGAAGTCAGCGGGTTGCACCTGATAACGTTACCTGTTAGTGAGATTGGCTCATCCTCTCAGTCAATAAGGTATTTCTGATGATTTGACAGCTAAGCTGCAAAAGTCTGTGGTAGTCCGTGTCTGTTTTCTGTTAAAGCCTAGAGGATCCTAACTAGCGTTAGACCTCCCTTATATTGAAGACACTAAAAAAATCCATTAAAGAAAGTTACTCCCAACCCTGTTAATATTTATGATAATCCTGAGAAGATCAACATCCCTATCATTAGCTTTTTCCATGAAGTCTTGGCTTGGCGAAACGGCTGATACATGTGTGCAAAGTTACAATATGAGGATACTTGAGATATTGCCCTAATATTAAAAAATCATTCCCAAATAATTGTATTTTTACACTTCAATTGTTTTCCCAAGTTAGGGATGAATTCTTCTGATGAGAAAAGAATTTTCTATGGTTTCTTTGTGACTCATGTATTTCCTTTTTTTTTTTTTATAGCAGGAAATTAGTCTTCACTGTTTTATTTTGCTTGCATTGTCCTATCTCTGACACTTCTGCCACAAATATACTCTTTTGTATAGTTTGCTTGAGTAATTTAACTTTTTGAAGTTACATGCAAATTTTTTTTTTAGTGTTTGTATTAACTCATGATCAGAAAAAAAAAGTTGATGCAATTGAGTCTGCCTTTATTGATGCTTTTAATTTGTAGTTGTATTTATTTTAACTTTGTATTTGTGACTAGTAAATTTTTAGTGCCCTTGTCTTAATCTTTTTCACCAAAATGGATATTTTGTAGGGGCGCTGTCTGTGACATGAGAGAGTTTGGATAAGTATAGGAATAATCTATTAATAAGTGTTAGTACGTGGTCAGGGAGGTGTTACGTCTGATGATTATTTCTTTTGTAGGTGCCTCTGCTTAGTGGGGTTTACTGGGGTTTACTGGGGTTTAGTGGAGCATGAATCCCTTTTGTTAAACCATGAGAGGATCACTGCAAGAAGATGTCTTTCTGGCACCTGTTGCGTCTGCCCCTCCAATATGTTGTTGTGATTCTTCCTTTCCTCTTAAGCAAAATTTGATCGACACTAGTGAACAGGGAGGATGACTCTAGCTCCTCTTTCTGGAAAGCCAGCCCTCTTTGTGGTCAGACATCCTGATCTAGTTGGTCTACTTGAAAGGAAATTATATTGGATAGGCTTACAACTTCACTGTAATGCCAGGAAATAGCAGTGGGAAAGGTACAAAGGATAGCTATGTGTCCCACTGCTGCTGTGGATTTATCCTTCTAATTAGGCTATCTTTTTTTCCATCTTCATAATCATACTTTTACTTGTACATTCATGAGAGAGAGCATGCATTTGGGTAAGTGATGAGCAGGCAGTCTGAGCACAGCGGTGTATCAGGAGCTGCGTAGCTACCAGGGAAGTTGAGCCCTGTTTTTTCCATTCGTGAGTTGTCTTAGGTGGACTGTACTGATTATAGTGTTTTTATCTTCTTTTAAAATATTAATGGAAAACAGTATTGGTAATTATCTACCTTGATACATCTTAAAAGGTGGATGATTTGTCATTTGGATTAAATATAATTCATTTTCTTTAAGGGTTTTTTTTTGTTTTGGTTTTTTTTGTTGGGTTTGGGTTTTTTTTTGTAGTTGCACTCTAGGAAGCAGACATAAATCCAAGGAACCATCTTTTAGAGTACTGCTCATAACTGTGCTAATTTAACTGTGCTTGCTTACCTTTTAAATCTCATGCTAGCCAAGTAGCCAGACTTGCTGCTAGTCTAAAATACCTGGTTACTCTGTGCAAAAATGCTTTGCTACAATCTTACTGAAACACCTATCTTTAATTTCATTCTGTTACAAAGATATCCTTGTTGAATAGGCCATGGTTCTTGGGTGTGGGTTTGGGGATTTTTTCTAGTTAAAGAGCCCATTAGAACATGATGGTTTATTCTTGTAAAGATACTTGTTTACTGTACAGAATTACCCCTCAACTTCCCTTTTAATAATCAAAACTCACTCAAATATTCTAAGTGTTTGCGCTGGCTCTCAGGTAGTTCTTTGGTTCCTTCTGTACTTTTTAAACTATCTCCTTAAGTTTGATACCAGAACTGAATGTAATATTCCAGAATCTCTTATCAGTGCTATAAAATCTTGACTTCAAGTTTCATGCCGTCTTTGTTTTTATCTCTATTCATTTATCCATCTTCTGGGCAGTGGAGGCAGCACTGATTATACTTTTGTCACTTGTTTGTCTAACCTGCTCTTAAAATGACCTCGTTGATGGAGACACCAAACCTCACCAAGCAGCCTGTCTTTGCCCTTCAATACTTTGCTGTGAAATTTCTATTGCATAGAAATCTCCCTTGCTGCAATTTAAACATTTTATTGCTTGTTCTGTTTGCTGTGGATACAGAGAACTGACTCTTCCTCCCCTCAGTACTCTGATCTGTAAACTTGGTGTCCCCAGTTCTTTCAGCTTTTCCTGGCAGGTAATATTGTCTACATCTGGTAGTTGTTCTCTTGTGGCTTTTCTCCAGCTTTTCCTGTCTGGCTTGAAGACCTGTGTTCGGAATGAGTTGCAGTTGTCCCTCTGAGACTTACTGGAGCAGTATTAGGTGGAAGGATTATGTCATGTGTCACATAAGCTATACATCCCAAGGTAGCATTAGCTTTTTTCCAACAGTCTGACCTTGTTGACTCCTCTTTTGCATGTAGTCACCTATGCCTATTTGAAAATTCATGGCAGTTCTATCAAGATCTTGCTTTTTAGTTTGGCTATGAGAAAGTCTCAGTAATTAAGACTGTCACAGACATTAAGCGAGTAAATCGTGACATTTATTCTTTCTCTCCTTTGTAACTTTGTCATGGAATAAAGTCGTACTGGTTTGACATGGCTTGGTTTTGACAAAACCTTGTGTCATCTAAGTGCTTAAAAAGACTTGTTTGAATGTATTTGACTAACTTTTCTGGGAATTGAAGACAAGCCAGTATTATTCCTCAAGTGTTTCTGCCCTTCACCATCTCTTTTCTCTCCCTCAGTTTTTGGTGGGGCTTTTGGATTTTTTTTTTTTTTGTTTGGGTGTTTTTTTTTTTTTTAGGGATGAGATTGTTTATTTGCTTTAAATAAAGGGTTTATATAGTTCACCTTTTTCTAAGCTTCCAATATCTCAGGCATCCTCCATGAGTTTTCAGAGGTAGGATTGTTGATTTTGAGATGGCTCAGAGGATTTCCTGAGCAACTTGGCTAGATCTGATAACATTCAACCAACTTGGAAAAAAATGTAAGTATGGCTATTTCTGATAATAAGCTGACTCTGGGTGGGTATTTTTACCTATTTATTTGTGCTAATTGTGCTAGTCACCTGCTTGTAGTTGATCTCCTTAGTGAGGACTTGTTCTTCATTAATGTTTTCCCTCTTCATTCAGAAATGGACAAATTCTCTTATTAGTAGTGTACTAATAGAATGATTTCTCAGTAGCCTCAAGCTGTTTTGTGAGAATTATTTGATTTTCTGCCTTTAGCGTTTTGGATTTGTCCCCTGTATTCTCTTGCCATTGTTATGCTTGTTATTCCTTTTCTGTGTGCTTTTTCTGAGTCATTATTCTCTTGCTATATTTTCTATTCTCTTGCTGTGCTTGGTTTTCTTGAATTTGTTTGTATCTATTGTGTCATTTGAGAATTAGTTCTTCCTTGCCTTAGACTTGCCTTCTGCAAGCTCTTATTTAGCGATGTTAAATCTGTCTCTTGCTGTTCTTCCTTTCTTTCCCTCTTCAGTAACCATTGACTTGACGGTTCACTTCCAACGAAACTGTCGCTCATTGTTTACTGTCAACCACTTCTTTCTTCCTGGCTACAGCTAAAGGAAGAGTCTGGTTGCTTTCTATGTTTTAAAAAGGTAAGTTCCTTGAACTCTCGCTAGAGTTCTGCAATGTTCCGTTCCCAGTAGGTGCCCAGGTTCTTAGTATCTCCTTGTAACAAGAAGAGCTATGCTTTTCTTCATTCTTCTGCCTGCTCAGAAAAGGTGTCATCTGTCTGTCCACCATTTTTGATGGTCTGTAGTAAGCTTGCAGCTTGATAGCATTCATGTGCTTTCCTCCTTTTACTATTCCAAGATACCTCTCTGCATTTGTGATGCTTGCATCCTTTAGATATAGGGCATAACACTCCTGGGCACTTGGATTTGTTTGTTTTCTTTTGATTGTTTGTTTGGGGTTTTTTTTTTGGTTGTTTGTTTGGTTTGTTTTTCTTTTTTTTTTTTTCTGTGAGCTGACTGTATCTTCTTTCTGTTAGTATTCCAGCTGAGAATGGACTCTTGAGGAGTAGATCATAGTCTTGATCATGTTCAAAGAATTCTAGCTTCTTTTCTTATGCTTCATACATTAGTATGCGTACCTCTAAGACTGATGGATTGGTTGCTGGTTTTTTATGAACTTTGTGTGAATGATTACTTGTTCTTACTTTTAGGCTCTTGTTCAGGTTGCCCTGGTATATCATCTTTGGACTTTTGATGTTTTGCTCGTGATCCTAGTGTAAAATATTATTCACTCAAGTTAACAAGCAGGAAGAGCTTCTTTTGTGTCTTAATTCCTTGAAATGTTCTACATTCTCACCTACCAGCACATGGAACCTCATCACGTGATCAGAGAAGCCAAAGCTCTCCTCTGATAGTGTTTTCAAACACAGGGGTTGTCTGCAGGGTGAGTTTGTTTCTGACAGTATTAGGACATGGAGGGCTTATTGGGAGCTTCTTATTCATTCTTGTTCACTGTTAGCAATGACTAGTACCCCTGTGGAGAAGCGACCATGAACAGTAGTTGGTGTGATGAATGAACATTCAACAACTTTCTGCAACACCTTCAAGGTGCTGCACCTCTGCCTGTTAGCTAGACGTGATATATATGATTTCTGCTCCTCTTAGGAGTTGCTCCAGACAACCACTTTATTTTTCTTTGGTCTGAAGGAGGCAGAGAACAACTGGAACAGTATGCAGCCCTAGATAGGGCCAGCAGACAGCTTGTTCTCTATGGCTTTTTCTCTGATACAGCTGTTCAGCTGCCTTTGTCTTTGGCAGTCTTTTCATAGATGGCCTTAAAGGCATCACAGCTGCCTGTGATGTCTCAGCTCAGCTGCCTCCTGCTTCTCCTTAATGCCTCACCCCCCAAAAAGAAAACCCACATCCAAACCCCCAAAACCACTTTCTAAGACAATCTGTAATGAAGAATTTACAGCACTGGATGTTTTCCTTGTGATCTTCCTCAGTATAGGAAATATAAGCAACTGTTCCTACAAATCCGGCCCAGGACTTAGGTTTGGCTTGCTATCTGGATATATCCCTTATATCTTTGGGCCAGAGAACATTTGAGATGAGAGTTTTGGAGAAGCAACGTTCCTTTTTTGTTCCCGTTAGTATGTTGGGGTCATGGTTGGCTTCCTGCTATTAGCACCACTGCCTTTTGGTGAGGGGTAGCTGAATAGACTCCCCTGGACTCTCTGATCTCTGCTTCTTAAGTTGCAGCAATAAATCAGATGCTTGGGTCAAAGGACTTCAAGCTTTACATATTTCCTCAGTTAATTCAGTAAATTTCTGGTCCCTCCCGTAGTGGTAGTTGAAGCACACCATGTATTATGTTCAGTAGTGTATTTCACATGGCTATAAGAAATTTAATGCATGATGTGATGTACGGATGTACGGAGGACATCTAGAGCTGGGCAGTTTGGGGATAATGAAGTGCAAGGACTGATGTAATCTGCTATGGATATTAGCTTAAATTGTGGTTTAATAACTTGGTAGTGATTTGTTAGAAACATAACCTTTGAATGCAGTTCTGATATTAAGGCTTACTTGCTGCATCTTCTCCCATAATTTTGCTGATTGCTCTTAAGTCTAGCTATTAAACTAGGACTCTGCTTCTTTTTGATGCTGACTTTTGCAGAATTGAAGGGGCTTAGAACTGGAGAATTATTTCTCTGCCTTGTATTGTCTGTGTCATGTCCAAGTACAGTGTATGCAATTTGCCTGACAATTCTGTTTCTCTGTTACGGGAAAAACATGGCTAGTTTTAGAAATTGTATTTGGTGGATCCTTCTGAAAACGCCCTCTCCCACGCATGGCTTTACTTAATATTTTAGGAGATTTTGCTGTCAAGAGTGAGTACGTTTAACCCTTTACCAGTTACCAGCTGAGGTCATTTTCTTGTAACATAATTTCTGGAGTAGAGCATCTACAATTGTATCATTGAAGCTACATAGTCAAGTAATTAATTCCTGAATGTTGTCTTGTGCATCTTAAACTAGCCTTTGGATGAATGCTTCTTACTGTTCATAGGGAAAGTGCTGGCACGTTTTGGGGTTTTTTTGTTTTGCATAATCCTATTAACTTTACATATTTCTGTTCAGGATTGAAGTATAAACAACAGATTAAATCTCTAACAACTTTCTACTAGGAAAAAAATGTATATGCATGGTTGTTACCTGTCAGGGCTAGTTGAGAGAATTTTGGGGCGTTTTAACTGCCTGCTCAGAACAGTTTTGGCCATTGTACTGGGGAAAAGAAATGCTTGAATCATCTTCATTATTAGCTTTTGGTATTTTTTTTTTTAGCACATGTGGCTGCATAATTGCTGAAAAAACATTGAACATTTTTCTAGTACAAGAAAGGCAGAATCCTGGTAGGAGGTGGATTGGCTCTGTTCTGCTGTGTCATATTTGGCTACAAAGAAGGGAAGTATTGCATGTGGGATATGTGCTCCTAAAGAATTTGTGATGTGTGTAATTAAAACAAAATCTCTTTCTCTTCCTTTTTCCCCTGGAGAGCATGGGTTCTTGGTGGCTGCACATCTGGGTATTACAGACTCACGTCTTTTTTCACTCAAGTCTAAGCTTGTCTGCGCTTAAATTAGTTCTGTTATTTTGTGTACCTGCTGCCATTTCACTTGACAACTAGGGAATAGCATTTAATGCTGTGCAGAAAACTCTTTAAATATAATTGATTACTATACTTCAACCAGTAAAAGACATGATTTCCTCCTCCTCCCCTTATGGCTTAGTATTAAATTTTATTTTAATTTGGTTACAGGTTTTCAAGTTTGCTTTATCTTGCAAATTGTCCTTACCTTTACACAAAACTTAAAATACTAAATTTTTCTGCTTTTTATTTTAAATGCAGTGTTAAAAGATATGTAAGAGCCTTAAAAACTACTGTAGGCAAATTTCCCTTCGTCTCCCCTGCCGCAAATAGAATTTAAAAAAACACCCAGAATACAAAGACAGCTCATCTATTACAATTGAGTTGCAAATATATTTGGGCAACTGCAAAGCTTTTTCATGTGAAGGGTGATAAAAATGTGAAGGGATCTGGGCAGTTTTTTTGGTACTGCCTATCTGTGGAAATACCATAAAATGCCTTTCATTAACTGATTCAACTTCATTTGAAATAGATCTTTACTATCTGCTTCACATCCTTCATGCTGTGACTGATAGCCTTTCACTTCAGTTTGAATGTATTCCAGGACATTTTACTTTCCCTATCTTCAGTTTAATTCTTGTCTTCCGCCCACCCCCAGTGCATTCACAGAGAGAACTTCATTGCTTTGCTAAGCTAAACGAACCAGGCCTCTTGCTGATGACCCTGTTTGGCTGTCACCGTGTCTATTCCAGTTAGTCGTTTCTTGAAGGTGGTTGACCAAATGAGTTCTCCTCCAGAGGGCTGTGAAGCAGCACTAATACTTTCCAGTGTCTCTTGAAAAGAGTGTGATGCACCTTGGAATCATGTTTCCTTTTCACAGTCTTAGGGATGAGCATAAGCCGTTGATATAACCAGATCCTTCTCCCCATTCGCTTCCAAATCTGGATGGAGACTTAATCTCAGAAAGGATGTTCGGTTGCAAATATAGCACGGACATTTGTCAGTGTCTCTGACTTTTTTTAATGTTCCCTTAAGATGTGAAATTTCTTGATTTGGAGCTGGGGATTGAAAAATTCTGACAATTGGAAATGTAAAGTATGACAAATTATTTGAATGAAATGAAAGGGAGGAAGTTACAGAGCTATCAGTACAAATCATTAAATATGTATGTGCACAGTGATACTTCTTAAAAAATAACCAATTTCTAATATTTTTCAATTTACATGCAGTACCTCAGATCGATGCAATGCAAAATACAAAGAAGATAAGGATATTAATTGCTACTGGCTTTAATGTGAATAAATGGTCTTATTTAGCTAAGTAATTGGTTGCACAAGTATAGGCGTGCTGTAATTTCTTGGTTACACACAATTTAAGAGCTGAGCGCCTCATACTTACTGTAGTTTGGGTTTTGTTCTGTATAAAAACATTTTTCTCTATGAGAAGAATGAAGATACAGTTACAAACAAGATGAGCACAAGCTTATGTCATGGTTTGCAGCCTTCTGATTTGTATTTCATTTTTTACTTCAAAACATAGGGCTTTGATTCTTCCCGTCTTCACCATTTCTTTACTGAAATTTCATTGTTTTAGTGTGCAAAGTAAGCTGTAATATTTCTATGCTAAATCCCATTTTAACTTACTGTCCCTCTGTTAAGCTTAAATATAGATTTTTTTTTTATGTCCAAAATTAATGTTTTGTTTTATTCCAGAAGTGAATTTTTCCTTTATTTATGATGCTATGAGGAAATGGCCCATCAGCTGAGGCTGCCCATTTGTATAAATAGTGATGCTGTAGTTTACAAAGTGAAGTTTGACAGTTGGATAAAAGTCAGGCTTTTATCCAAAGGCTGACTTCTTTTTTGTTTTCTCCCCCCAAGGGCAATAGCTTTCATTTATTGCAATACAGGGTGAATTTCAGTATGGTAGATGATATATATTTTTCTAGTATGTGTTTATAGATTTAAGCATGGTATAAATTGTGATTCTGATACTTTTAGTTTTTTGTAAGATGAGACAGATGGTTTTAGGTTCAAAGGAAGATAAAAAGACAAGATGGGACTTGCAAGCATAGGCACTTTTCATGGCATCAGGGATCTGTTGCTCTCTCCTGTAGTGATCCTTCTCTGCTGGAAGGCAATTAACCATTAACCACAAGAGATTTCAGTCAGTGCAGCTTCACTATGGCATTAATAACCGTTGCTTGGAAGCGTACGTCTTCCTAGAGAATGAACGGGCCACGGGGCCGGCTGGGGAGTTTTATCTTCAGGGTTGGGGTAGCACTGCATCTAGTGTTTACTGTTTTTGAAAAAGTAAGGGTGACTTCAGCTTGTTCGCTTTCGAATGCAGTAGGAGTATTTTTGTTCCCAGGTGACATGGATCTTCCAGCTTTTTGTCCTGGAAAACCTTCAGTTATTAATTGTAAATGGGTATATTGCTAGGGGGTTACAGGGAATTGTGGTAATGCTGTTAAGCTTTTTGTTTTGGCTTGGAAGAAAACACAAAATTTTATTGATAAAGCTTCCAGAGGATATAATGACTTGGAAAGGGATAGTAAGAGCTCTCAGCTGATTGAGGAAAACCAGTATTTGTTCATATGCTACAAACAAACAGTATTCATGCAAGTGTTGCCAAATTTCATGTGACTTACCTAGATAGATAGATTGACCTTTGGGGAGGCTGTGCTGATGGCCTGTGCCTAGCTGCACAGTATTCTGTGTATAAAAAAAAAAGACTAGGCTGATCCTCAAATCTATTCACAATGGTATCAAACAGAGGAGTAGGGAGGTTATTTGGTATCCGGCAGGTATTTCTTCCTGAATACCAGTTCTTGTGGCTACCTAGCAGGAGGGATCACACTAATTGTCTGTGTTCCTGACTTCCAAGGGCTTGTTTTCTAACCGTTTCCAGCTTCTCACAAGGTAAGGACTAAATGGCTCATCAGATAGAAGCATCTGAATACATAATAGAGGAAAATAAATGATGGAGAGTAAACAAAACTAATGAAATTTGCTAATTGATTCTGAGCCCGTTCTGTTTTAGATGATTTGCTACTTGCAATCTTTAAATAGGGATTACGCTAGATCATATCTTCTGGAAAAAGCACCCAAACAGGAATTAATTCAGGAAGGTCTCTGGCCTCTGTTAATACAAATTTCATGAGATCATGCACCAGGCAGTGCTTAGATATTTTTCTGAAGTAGAGCTTATGTAGGTTTGTTTTTAGTGGTGGAATTCAACTTAGAATATCTACAGAGCACAGCAGGACTTCTGGTAGGGTCTGGACACTTCATTCTGCAAAGCAACTGTGTATTTCTTTTTTTTTTTTTTTTTTCTTCTCCTTAGGGTATTATTTGATGATGATTAGTTGTCACATCAGACTACTTTTGTTTTTTTTTTTTAAAAAAAGGGGGGGGGAGGATTTTATTGCAGTGGTTGAGGTAGGAATGAATATACCCATCTGTAAGTTTCATGGAATGAATAGTTTAAGTCTGCATCATTCAAATTAATGTCCAAGGAAGTAATTTGTTCTTGTTTAATAAAACAAAATAGATGGAAACCCTTTTCTTTGAGTATAACCTTGCTTTAACTTCCAGTTAAAAAGTTAAGCCATTGTAGATCAATCTGCCTTATAATGGGATACAGATTGGAGTTTCATCTTTTTGATTTTGGTTTATGAATGCTTCCGAGTTCCTGTAGAGATCATAGCTTTTTTTTGTGTTCTAACATTTTCATATTGTGGCACTATAACCTGTGAACTCCTTATTTCCTAACAGGTGCTCATTTCCTGAGGGATGTATTTTAGATTGATTCAGCTAAAAGAAAAATTGAGTGTGCTATTGAAGAATGCGTGGGAGAAAGGCACAGAATATAGATGTTGCTCCCTTAAAACATTACAGAATTAACAATATCTACGTTCTTTTGAAAGTACTACTTCAAAGTTGTCTTTTTGAGGTACTACTGAAAAAAAACTTTACCAGGATGGTTTCAGGCACCTTTATTTGCAGTGTAGCTCATTTCATTTAAGATGGCTGTGTTTCTGAGTATAGCTTTTTGTCAATCAAGGTTTGATGGGTTTGTGAATTTAAGTAGCTGTTCAGAATTTAGTCTATTCTGATTACTGTGCTGCAGTAGAATTGTTATATCTTGGCTCTGAGGACCCAAAGGAAAAAAAGATGCAGCAGGTAAATAATCAGTTCTGTGTAAATCCACCAGAAGTGATACTTTTACCTATCTTCAGAGGACCTGAGGCCTTAAAGAACTAGAAGCAGAGAGAAGACTTGTTTTCTTCCTATTCTGCATTGTTCAGTGTTGTCTGATTTCCTTCCTTCCTGCCCTATTTTTGAGGCTTTTGTGTGTGTTTGGTCATATTGAAAACAAAACAAAACCTCGATTATGGATACTTTTTGCCCTGACTTTTAAAAGTTATCTATGTATTTAATCCGGCAGATGCTTGACCAGCATGACCAGCACTTTTCCAAACCTTAGGGGAAAAAACGCCTTTAACTTTATCCAACTACTAATATTATGCCTTGTGTTGAAAAACAGGGCTGTGTACAGGTGACTTACCTCCCTCCCTCCCCCCCCCTCCTCCTGTGATGAGCCTGTAAATAGTTACATCTTATAAAAATTCTTTGGCACAAGATCTTGTTGGCCAAGTAACTTAGACTTGAGTTTTCGCAGGAGGTAGTAGAGACTTGTCATCTTGGTTCTGTTTTAGGGTATCTCCCAAAATGGGTGAGACGGGGACAGTCTCCCTACCCACCCCCAACCTCGCTCTTAACTCGTAACTTTTGCTACACCAGAAAGTATTCGTCTTTTTGAACAATCCAGTATATGCCTACTACTTATACTTTTTATAATTCCCCTCCCTAGATTGAACATCTATAATGATAAAGGCTTCAGCTGGAAAAAGTATTTCCTTTGAAATAATTTCAGTTTCTGTTGAAAACTCCTTTGACGTTTTGACTTAGTACCAAAGGTCCTAAGGAATTTCACTGCTGGAAAAGAAGCAAATCAGGTTTGGCATCTTGGGGGTGTGGGGAGAGGAATAATTTTGCTGGGGTTTTGAGTCATTCATAGTAAACTTGCTTCGGTATCTATATGCAAGGTAGACTGAGCTTTCTAGATTAAGCCTTCCCATCCTCAGCTTGTCAGCTTGTTTGACATCAATTTATTTTAGGAATAGCTTTTACTAAGCTATGGAAATACAGTGTTATGTTTACTTAAATCCAAGTGTTAAGTCTTAATAATATGACTTGTTGAAGAAGGGAAGCCTTCAGAGAACCTGTCTTGCAGGTTAGTCAAATTCTGTAATGGTGTGATTTTTCCTAATAAAGAAAACACTGGATGTTATTACATTAAAAAGATTAAAATTGCAATGGAAGCATCACTAAAATTATTGAAGTATCAAAATGTTGATTGTGTGTGAATAATGAGCATTTCCCAGGAAATTAAAAAGAAATTTACCTGGGAAAATTTACCTCACAAACTGTATTTTAGCAGTAGCACAAGTCAAAAGGGATAAAACCATTTTGCTCGTAAGTATTTTCTGTGGAAATGCTTGGATAGTGAGTACCTACTTTTGGATTAATGTGATGACTGTCTATTGCCAAATACATGTTAAAAACTTTTAATGGATTTATCTTACTAAGTTGTTCCTAATATGAAGTAGTATTGTACTTCACCTTTTGGAGGGCTAAATGAGTGACCTACTTGACAACAACCTTGTTAGCTCCTTGAACAAGTATTTGTGTTTGTAATTCAGCACAACACTGGTGCTGTCTGCTCGGTATTTTCCTATCTTTTGCTTGTCTTTACAAACAAAATGAGTGTGAATTCTCAAGTTAGATGAATCATCTTTTCCTGGTGCCAGCATTGTCTCTCTTCCTCCTTCCCCCTTCATAGGTTATTTCTTGTGGTTAGCCCTTGAGTACATAATTCCCGCTGGCTAAGCATGATGGAGGGAGCGTGACTCGATGGGCTAGTGTGCTTTACAGTCACAAGATTTCCAACTTGCCCAATCCAAATGTATATACACAAGATCGTACATAAATCAGTTTTAGTAACGTGCTGTTGGTTATCATAGCTAGTTGATACATGGTGTTCTGCAGCAAATCTGCTTCCACAAACATCCTTTTTGACCAGGAGGGGGGTGTGCAGTCATGTCGTGCTTAGCTCCTTGGCTGTCAAGTGGAGTTTTGGCTTATTTCTACTTCAGAACAGTGTGGTAGGATTATATATTTGACTGAGCTCTCTGGTACAATGCTAATGATTTCTGTTAAGTACGATAGCTATTGAACATAAATGTGTTGTGTATTAGATACCAGCATAAGTAAGGGTTGAGTCAACACGTTAGCTGTATTGATGTGCAGTGCTTTCTGTCATCCTGAGCCTCTGCCAGGTTTCTCACTAACACTTTACTCTTGGCTGTTGTTCAACTTCTGGCAACTTCTTTCTCCTGCTACTTAATTATTTCAGATCTAAAAGGTAGTTTATCTGTATTTGAGAGTAATATTCAGATTTTGTATTTCAAATTTTGGATATCAAGAGAGTCACAAAAGCCTTGTGACACTCCTTGGAATGCTTGTTCTTCTGCAGCCTTCACTTTTCTATATCACTGTTGACGTAAAGATTTAAAGGTTCCCTGAAATTGCATGTAGTCCAGTTGCTTTTTAAAGGAGTACCAAGGGACTGACTTCTTGCATCACTGACTTGTTTATGGATATGTTTTCCGTCATTGGAAAGTTTTCCTATCTCAAGAGTGTGGACTACACTAGAATAATGCAGGCTAGGCTGGGAAGGGATAATTTAGGAGTTTGTGAGTATTAATGCCCGAAAGAGCATGCTTGGTAAAATGGTTAATAGTCTGCAAAATTAATCAATTGGCTGTATCAAGTGTTGGCTGCCTTAATATGGATATTTGAATTTTAATTATTATCACCTTGTCTTTGCCTTCTCTGGTTTCTATTTGGTGCTTTGGCATCCTTAGTAAAAACAAGGATCTTTTTGTGTAGGAAACCTTCACAGCTTTCCCTGTTGGTGATGTTTGCAGCTAATCAGTAATCACTTTTTCTGTCAGTGCGTCTCTCCTATAATACTGAGACTCCCTGGCAAGCAAGTGTGTAAGTGTAACTGCATTCTGTTCGGTGTCACTACATCACAGTAAACCATGACTATGTTTGGAAGTAGGAACCTCCAAACTTCTCACTGTTGCCAACCAAACATTTACCAATTTCCAAGCTACTGCTTAAAAGCTCTTTGGAATTAAATTTTGTATAACTGATGTCAAAATACTTTTTTTTCCCCTAAAACAATAATAATAAACCCTGATAGCTGCTTGAGTTTCTTGAGCATTGCTGTGCCAGTTGAACCTGGAAGTGTGTTGCGTATGGCTGATTATTTTCTTGCCCGTTGTTGGGCATGTTAATTTTGCATTCTCCATACTCCAGTGCTAGGAAAAAACTCTTACATTTAATCTTTTTTAAAATATGATTTTAATATGCTTTTCGAAAAGGGCATGTCCTCTTACTGCAAAATCTCTAGTACTTTTGGGAGTTATTTAAGAAGGAAAAATAAGAAATCTTTAGACTTCTATCTTACCTTCTATTAGAAAAAATTCCTGTTCACCTGCCACTTTGGTGTCAGACTTTCATGACCATGGACAGGGACTATTAGTCACCGTGGGCCAGCTCAGCTGCCCCTTGCTGAGTGCAGCAGGCCCAGGCATACTGTGTCAGAGGACGCTTCTGCATTTCTTGGCCATGTCGATATTGACCATAAATATTCCTGTAGCTGCAGTAGTAACGTGGTCATCCTCTCAAGAGGATTCCTGATTATATTTCTGGGTCATAGTTCATCTGATTCCAAGACCTCCTGGACTGTTTCTTTAAGTGTTAGGCCACCCTTAACAACAACTACTTTCATGAAAAAATGTTGGAATACACTGTTTTTTGTAGTGCAGGTAATGTTCTGTTTTATTAGGCATATGCTTTGTTTTGTTTTGGTTTTGCAGTAGTTTGGTAGCTTGCAGGGCTTACACTATTTTGGTAGGTGAGTTTGTTCTCACTTTCATGTGGTACATGGAACTGGTCTGTCCAGGATGTAGCGAAGACAACCTTTTCTGTGAGAAACCAGACAGTATTTTGCTTAGTCTCTTGGATGGGTACTTCCAATGCCTTAAAAAATGGTCATGATTTCTTAAAGTACAGCAGATGAAAAATAATCAGAATGTTGAAATACATGAAATCACATAGGCAGGAGTGATCACACTGCCAAGTAGATCTGTTTCAGTTTGCTCTTGCTTTGAAAAACTGGGCTATACCAGGTGTTAACTAGGTATAATGTGGACTTAAAAAAGGATTAAGGAAGGGATAAGTGTGGATAGTTTACTGCTGTTTTTTACATTATACTATCTCTTTAGTGCTGTAATATACCTTCTGCAGAGGCTGTTGTTACTGCAGAGACTACGGTCACTACTGAAAATGTTCAGGAGCAATGTTTAAAGCAAACAAACCTCAGAACCTTGCCATGCTAGAGTTCTGGCCAGCATGCTTGGTACTAGAGGAATGGGGAAAAGAACTACAATGTATGTGTAGAATAATCCTCCTCCCGTGTGCCTTTCCAGGTCTCACCAGTCCAGAGATGTCCTGCATCAGATTTTGTTTGCTACCTACTGTTGAACCTCTCTCTCATGCATTTATCATCATTCTTTCGCCTCATCCATGCATTTGACTTCCACAATGGCTTATCCTTAAATCAGTTGGGGTTAGGGAGGAAGGATCCTAAATTTTCACTTACTGAAATCAGATAGTTTCCTATCTCTTGAACTGAAGGCATAAAGAAATCTTCCTTCATATCTGAAAATCACTTAGGATTTTGTAAGTGTCACTCATCTGCCAGCAGCAGTTCTGTGACCGATTTAGCTGTGCCTGGGAGAGGAGAGGAACAGCTCAGTGTGCGACTGGAGAGCACCCAAGTCAGAGCTTCACTTGGGCTGCGGGGAGGGAGGTCTTCACCAGCAAGTGCGACTTGAGACTGCTGCCTCCCAAACGGCGTTGGGCAACAGCGGTGGGAAGTGAGGCAGAGCTGCTCTGTGAAGCTGCAGAGCAATGTCATAGTGTGCTCGCTGACTGGAAGCGCCTGAGAGAAGACTTAGCACAGAACAGCTGTGGCAAATGGATTTTGGCATAAAAAGTGTAGGCAGGAGAGCAAGTGGCACAGACAAGACATCTTGATGGGTTTTGGGGGGGTAGCCACGGTTAAGTGCAGTAGCTTTCTTTAGTGTTATTCAGACACTTACAGAGAATGTGTTGTTTCAGATGTTTCAACAAACTTAATTTTTCACCTCCCTATATAAAAATAAGGGAATTAATTCAAGTAGTATGGAATACCTTTGTTATATTAGGACTTTGTAGAATAAAGTGTAGAATAAAGTGTAGCCTTAATCGTCTTTCGGTAGCATTGGTTTTTTTCTAGTCTATATCTTTCGTAATGTGCATGAGAAAATCAGTGCAATATTTTCTAGCTGTTTTCCCCTAAGAGAAATTTGATTAAATCCTGCTTTTTTTTTTGAGCATCACATACTGTTTAGGGTTCGGTGATGATGAGTCAAATCTAAATTTTCTTCCTGTGCTTTTCTTTTCCTGAGCTCTCCTGAGACATTGCATCACTCTTACTTTCATGATGTTTGTGTGACTTCAACAGGCTTCAACTGCGAGAAAGATGGGGGTGTGTTGTCTAGTAATATGTCACTCAGCCCACTGAAGGTCTGATTTTGATTGTGACAGGCTATTAGAGCGAATTATGGCAGTCTTTGAGTGCTTGTGTTCTAATTGCTCAACTGGTTCTTCAAGGTCATTCAGCTGAAATCAAGGAGTATTGTTTAAGCTGTGATTCTCACTTTCTTCATACATTCTGGTACAAATTATACTGTGCCAAGATGGTATATATCTTATTCTCCAGAAAATTAACATTTTAGAGAGGGTGAATTAGTGTGACAGCAGCTTGCAAGAAAAACAGGAACTTCTTTTCCATGGTAAATAACATTTATAGAACGAACAGAAAGATTCCCTGCCCCCCCACCCCTTTCCATTATGGTGAAGAGTGCATGCAGAGATTCCCATGTTCCTGATCCATGTCAGCCTTCCATCTGGCACTTATCTTCACAAAATACGTTTTTAAAACATAAAACTTTAAAATCATTAAAAAGGATACTCAGAACTGTAAAAATAAGTTTTCTTTAATTAAAAAAAAAAGTTAGGGTTGTCCAGAAGTGACAGCTGTCTAGCGTGTCACTTCTACTGTAAATCTGTGCACGCGGAATTATATCTGTCAGCATATGGTCCAGTAACTAGATCTTGTAAGGTCCTCCTGCCGTTCTCCAGTCTTTTTAGTAACATGAAGGATTTAGTGTTATTAGTTAACTTTGTCATCTAGGGCACTTTCTTGCTACGGACTTTCGATAACTGCAGTTTCCTAGATCGCCTTTGAAAGCTTAATAAATACTAAAAAGAAAAATCATCTTTTGCTCCTCTAGTACTGGTGAAGTATAAAACAAGGATTAACATGCTGAAATTATTAGTGCAACTATAACATCTTTGAGCTTTTTTAGGACTCTTGGCTGAATGTCATCCGCTCTTGGTGGTTTGCTAATTTTTGAGTTGTCCATTTGCTCCATACTTTTTTCTAGCAGTGCTTTCCTTTAAAACAGATCCTCTAATGCATCTTCCATAAAGAAGCCTTTCACTGGGAGAATATCTTTAAACTCCTCCATAGTGAACATGAAGATGCAAAAAATAAATCTGGTATTTCTGCCATGACCTTAGCTTGTTTGAGCATTTTTTGATGCATCTATTTGTTTACTTAGTTTAGCCTTACAGATCCTGACAGGCTACCTGCTCCTTCTTGCTCCTCATGTGCCTTGAAAAAGGATTTAGTTGTAGTTTTTATACTTTTTTTTTTCCTCAGTTCCTTAAATTGTTTGTGAGACTGTCTCTTTTTTTTTTTCTCTCTGTTTTTAGCTTGCTATTGTTTGAGTCCCATTTGGACAATTTCTACGAGATTCTTCTAATGTTTTCTCTAATATGCTATTTAGCCATCTCCTTCCCTTGCCTGTCATGTTGTTATTCACCCCCACTTAAGTCCTTTTTGTGATTTTTGTATTTGCTTTAAGCCTCATGTACAATGTCTTAAATCTCATTGCCCACAGACATTTAATTTTTGGTGATTCTCTTCAAGTTTCCTCCTATTTGTCTAATTCCTTTCTTTAAATTCCTAGGTGGTTGTTCCTCCTGCAGATATTTAGGTCACTACTAAATTCTGGGGGGTTTGCACTAATATTTTGATCAAATTCTGCACAGATCAAGAGAAAACTAGTTCCATGAAGGAGTCACTCCTGATGTTCAGCATTTTGTCTTGGCATCCTGTGACATTTAGTGGGTAACAGAAACCTCCCACTGTTTTTGTCTTTGCTTTTGTAACATTTCTGACTGCCTTCAGCTTGGTCACTCAACATCTGCATGTGATGGCTCATGCATTTCTTGTTATCACTGTCTTGAATGTAAAGAAGGTAAATGTACTCCCTTAATGAATAGGTAATGGTTTTGGATAAACTTGGGTTTTTTGAATTTTCTCAAAAAAAAATTTTTTTAGAGCTGCAGGTACCAATTTCATTCTAAACTTTCTTACCGGTTTCTTTGTTCTTGAATACTTATGCGTGCCAATAACCAGTGGACCTCTACCACTGGAGGATTTCTTTTCTTGGTGAAGACGACTTTCTTTAATTCAAAAGACCTTTTCTTTTTTCCACATTTTGGAAAGTGGCTGAGTAAAAATAGGGAACTTATTCCGCATCAGCATTTTTGCTCCCATGATTTTAGATCTGAGATGCTTGACTTGCATATGAGGGTTTTTTCTTAAATACCTATTCTTGAAAGTTAGCATAGGGTATATAAGTGAAGTTGTGTGGTTTTGTTTGTCTCTTCTCTTGCAATGATTTGAAGATTGTGTTTTATCCTCTACTTTGCCTTTGAAAAATCCAGCTGAAGACAATGGCTTTGCAATAATCTCACTGGCTCTGTAAACCAAGCAGTTGGTAATCCTGTGGATGTGTAAAACTGAAGGATGCTCCTTTGTACTGGAAGAGGCTCCAGTTTGCGTTTCTGGTTTGGTAGCAGAGTAAAAATATTTTCTGAACTCTGTAAATCCAACACACAAGATGTGGGGGTTCCTATGTTAAACAGACTGGGTTTTGTTGTGGTCTTTAGAGTAGTCTTAGAAATATTAATATCAGGCAATAGTAGGTGGAAAACTGGAGAGCAAGAAGAGGTTAGCAAAAACATGTGAAAGGTGGAACAGAGGCATGAGGTAAATTATATCTGAAATTCAAGAGAGAAACCAGTACTCAAGAAGAGGGGGAAATAAAGAATAAAATAATTGACTGACTTTATTTCCCCTCTCCCTTTTTTTTTTTTTAAATCAAATGCTTTTTCTTCAAGTCAGTGTGATCTAGGGCTTTTCATTGTCACTGACTTGAATTTGTACGCTGTCTTTAGTGTTTTAGTGTCCTCAAATAATGCTGTATGAAGACACTTGGGGCTTGTGAAAGGTACTTCATTGATATCTAGTGTAGTCTCTATAACACTTGTGGAGAAACAAGGTATAGAAGAGATCCCCGAGAGGTTTCTGTATGAATTATAACCAGGGGCAGGAGGAAGGCTTCTGCAGCGGAATAGCTGAATGCCGTTTGGAGGCTTGCTGTAGAAGAGTCTTCCTGGTTAACACTGCATATTTTTCTGAGCAGTATTGTATTCAACTTTCAAAAGGCAAGAATCTTTGGTAATTGTCTCAATTCACAATAGAAGCTTAAAAGCTAAATGCAAACAATCAAATACAGAAGGAAAAATGTTGTTTTGCTTATGACTTCTTTTTTCCTGTATCAATTCTTTCATCTCAGAGTTGCATTGCTAATAAAACAACTATAGTGCCAGAGTTTAAAATATATAAATTGTAAACTTCTGCATCTGTAGAACTTTTTATTACAAAAGAGAAGAGATTTTCCATCTCTGCAGTCGAAGAATCAAGTTTCAAAAGTTGTTTTATCAACCCTCAGATGCAGAAGAAGGGTTTGTTTACTTTTTTAATGCTTTTTTTTTTAGCATTAAACTGAACTATTGTAACCAATGTACTGTTAATTTTTTCCAGGTTTCGCTAAATGGTACACAGTTTACAGACAGTTCTGTTGGATCAGAATTCACAGGTGTTTCTCAGGTATGTGTAGCCAAATTTTGTGGGTGTATATGATAGCAGAATTATTTATTAAACAATATTAAATGTACTAGAGAAAACTGTTCAAAAAGATTACATGTCTGAGATTGGGACTTGGCTAACTGAAGTCAGTTTCTGATGACTTCACTGATCAAGTTTTAAAAAGCAGTGAAAGCTACTATTTCTGAAGTAAAATTTTATTGTTTATAATAAGCTTGAAATTGAACATAGGTGTAAAAAAAAGCTCTGCAGTTTTATGGTAATAAAGTTATTCTTGGAAATAAATCTAAATACATAGCAGAGATGCAGTTATTTCTGTTCCGGCTTGTCCTACTTCCAGCTTTCATTTATGAATGTTATATCTGAACATGTTTCAGAGAAAGTGAGACTGGGTGTTTTCTTACAGAGATGCATCACACATTTTTGAAGCTTGACTAGTGGAAAAATATCTTGCTTTTCTCAAAACGTACACTTTGCTCTGATTACGCTGAAGACACATACAAGTGTATATGTGGCCTAATTCCAAGCTTAGCTAATCCAGGAAGAGTTTACTGCTGCTGTAGAAGTGGTCACATGAAGAGTTACTGCATTCATCATCTTTTAAATAAATAAGAAACTGCAATTCATAGCTTCATTTTAGTATGACAAAGCCATAACAGGAAACTGAGATGCTTATGGTCTAGATTTTGTTAAGGTTCTAACTGTCAATTTTGTTAGAAATAAACTGTTTAGAAATTTTCATTCGTAGCAGTTGATTTGCATCGTGCTCTAGGAACGAAGTGCTTTCATTTGAACTTCATATCTGTCGTAAATACGGGCCCAGTTGGGAGGTTGTTACGGTTTTACTGAGTCTGAAGTGGCCAGAATTAAGATTGTTGTTCCTGCTGTACTTGCTATTGCTTTTTTAATGATCATAATGCAACTTTAAGCAAATCACACACACAAGTCTTAACTTCTAGAAGTCCATGCAGCATGGCTGGGGTATGTTTGCCATGACCCTTACCTTTGCAAAAGAATAAGTGTCAGCTTGTCTTAACTTCTGAATTTTTACATATTTGTCCTCTGCTTTTCCTGCTTGTTGGAAGATGTCCTGCAGATGATGTTCTTAAGGATTTGCCTGCAGTAGCTATAAAGGTGTCATCGTCATTCCAACAGAGACTCAGTCTGGCTTCAAAAAAATTTATTTTAACAGGGAAACTTTCAGGGCTAAGGGGATGAGCAGCCATGGCCTCCTGCATGCAGGGTTTTTAGGCATTAATAAGACCTGCAGTTGAGCGCAGGTCAGCCAGGAAGAATGTCTAACTTGAGAAATCTGTTCATGCTTGTAGAGCCAATAAGGGGATGGTTCCAGCCTTCCAGGAGGCAGAGCGAGTTTCCCTCATGAGAATGTTTTCTGAAAACCTGCAGTAGACACCTGGAGAAATTGTGTTCTTTTTCTTGCCTTAGTGCTTAGCTGTGAATTCTTGAAGTGGCATCAGTGAGTAAAGAGATTAGCTGTTCTTACTAAATCTATTAACTTAAATTTCTCATGAACTTCTGAAAGATAAGAAGATACTTGTGGAGATGAATTCAGTGTGTCTTTTTTTTGATGTCTAGAATTCTCAGTTTTTCTTTCCATATTGCTGAGTCTGTCAGTTCTATAAATGCAAAGAACACAAAAATCAGAGTTCGTAATGCTGTGCTGTTTTTCTTCAGATGTCAGCAATAGGGAATTGGTTTGTTATTGCTGGGAAGACAGGAAGAGAGTTAGTGAATTGTGTTATAGCTTCAACTAGTCCTTTGCCCTAAAGAACTTTTCACCTGTGCTTGTGCAGTTCAGCCCTACTTGATCTTTAAAGCAGTATTTTTGTTAGTATTGAGGTTGGAGCAGTATCTAGAGGAATGCTTGAATGACTTATTTAAATCTTGCCTTTCCTTTGAGAAAGAATTTAACTATTTTGAGGTTTACATAGAAGATCTTGCTAATTAAGGAAGAGTTAATAGCTGTAATATAACAGACAAATCTGTGATTCTGCCATTACAAGATGTTTTGTTCCATTCTTTGTAACTTCGCTTATGTCTTGTAAAGTTGGGTTCTGTTTGGCTTGGGCTGCTTGACGTGTTTTTGAGTATCAGTCTTGGTGAATAATTAGCATCTCATGGCTGAACCATAATTTCATGCACAGTAGCATCTTAAAGGAGAAAGTAAGTTTTGAACTGCTTCTGTCTTCATAAGTTGCCAAGTCTACTTTATTCAATAGCTGATAGTGGATTTTAAGACCCTACTGATTGGTTTTGTTAAAACTGAGTTAAGCTTTTATTTTGTAACAAGCTTAGCTGACAGTGTCTTTGTTTCAGTTAATATTGAAAAAGGAGGTGACACAGAACTTCAAAGAGCAGGTGTTTTTATCTCTAAGAATGACAACAGTAAAAGGAATTGTACTATCCTTTTTTTATTTTACTTATTTGATTATTGCATCTAGGCTGAATTATTTTAGAGGGGAAGGCTGTAGTCCATGGTCCATGAAAACATTACTAACATTACTTTATGAATACACTCCCATCTAAAATCAGAATTGTTTGCCACATGGATATTAACCCTGCTGTGTGTGATCGTGGGACACTCCAAATATTTACCATTTAATGATGACTGTTAAAATGTGTTTGTGGTTTGGTTTTTTTTTAAATCTCAAAATAAGTTTTTCTGGTACGTATTCTGTGAATAACCGGTTATCTGTCAAAACATTTATTTCTAGACACCCTTTACCTTTGGCTTGGGCCAAAGGGCACCATATACAACTGGCGAGCATTGTCTTCTTTGTAGAAGTGAACGAAAAGATACTTCGCTTTCAGAGAGCGGAATAAAAAATTCTAGCAAAACAGCACTTTCCACATCTCCAAAAGCAAACAATATGCTGCATCTTCCACTGTGGGTGTGTCCAGACTGTCGACGAACAGTCGAAAAGGAGGAAAGGCATGCTACAATAGAGCAATCTCTTGTGGTAAGTTAAGTACTTCAATTCAGTAGACTAAGAAGATACGTTGTTATGGGCTGAATGCTACTTTGTGCTTTGGAACCACTTAAACTGTAAATGTTTAGAAAGTATTTTAGGAGAGTTTGAGTTGGTTTTCCTATGAACTAAACTGAACAGGCAAATTGTTCCAAAAATGAGGCGTTCTGATTCTGAGTTTTGGATTTTTAAGTAGAGCAAGGCTTGGATTTGCTTCTTGCTGCTTTTTTGCCCTTTCAATTTATTGGATCTCATACTTTGTCCTTTTCCCTTTTATTTAAATGCTGTTTCTTCTACTCTTACCATTGCAACTTTAATCATTACACTTTTTTCTATTCTCTGTCTGCTCGTGTGTACTTTTCCCCCTTTGTGACGTAAACTATCTGAATCTTCCTTGTTCCTTCAGTAACGTTCTTGAGTCGCTGCACTTGCACTGCCACCTTCCTGCATGTGTCTCAGTTTTGTTGTCTTTTCCTTCCTGTATTTTTTAATAAAGCAGCACAACTTTGCATAGTGTGCATATAACAATTTCTTATTCTTTGTTGTAGCACTGCAAACACTGGTGTAATACATGGTGCTAATATTTCAAGTTGTGATTAGTTTCTAAATTAAGTGTTAAAATATATTTTCAAATGAGAATTCAACCTCACTTAAGAGCTGTGCTCAGTGTAGCAGAAAGATAGAGAAAGTTCATTGATAGGTCCAGCAAAACCCCATTAAAAGTAAACAATGATGCTATACTGCAGAACCAAAACTTCACAATTGATCTGGGAAGCCACACACTTCCGATAATTGGAAGCATTATAGATTCCAGCTGACATCTCCTTGTAGAGAGCTAACAGACTATGCACATGCCCATAGGTACATACAGATTTTTATTTCAGTAAACAAATCAGTGTGAAGAAAGATTGTCTTTGTATAGCATATGTTGTTAAATTCATGTTAAAAGCACAGTTAACATAGTTTTTTGTAAGGAAAATTTAAGAGTATATCACTTGTATACAACTAGTGTTTACTGATATTCTTGCTATTAACAAGGCTTAGTAAAATTAATCAAAAGAGATTACATCTAATTATATTGGTAGTCTGATGATAAACACATCCTAGAGAGTTCAAAGCACGGCAAGACTGAAGCACATTATTGTTCAGTTGAGTTAAAATTTTTGACATATTTTAGCTCTGTTTAATGCACTAGTAAAGAAAATAAGTGTCCTACAAGTGCAAGGAAGGCAGGATTTGCTTCCTAAACATTTTGTTAAGTTATAGATAGTCCAGGTAAAATAAAAACTGACAGTATTTTTTTAATTTGGTAACTGTTTTCTTATTTAAAGACGAATTTTTAAAAGCAATCAGCAAATGGATTTTCCAAGTTGGGAAGCTTAACTTAAAAAAGCAACTAAATTGATTAGGTGGTTAGTCAAATTAGAGAAACCAGCTGGGAAAAAACCAAAATGAGGTAAAAAAAATCTGTTATCAGTCACTGCAAGCCAGAGTATAAGTGGTTTGCTACAGATGCTCCTGTGTTCAGGTTGCTGTTGCTCTCATTACCTAGCTTGGTTTGCCTCCACCTGCAGTAGCTGGTCTTGCTGTTGGCAGCAAATGCACGCAGGTTTGTTTTGACCTGTGTCTGCATCCTGCTCCAGGATCTGGGGTGAAGCACAAAAAAACCCCTTCAATCATGCTGCTGATGTGGGAGAGGTCTCTGCCTGGTGCCACAGAAAGCTGGTGGCAACCTGGGGAGGGTGCAAGAGGGAAGCATGGTGTGTACTGGGGCTGGAGTACAGAGAAGGGAGAGAAACTGGAGACCAAAATACCAGCAGCCCTGAGAGAGAGGTTTGTGTCATCTGCTAGTACTGTACACTGGAGAAAGCATCCATTCCCAATGACAGCAGCATTCTAACATCCATTACTATGAAGTAGTATGTCCGGCTGTTATAAACAAGGAGATTTTATGCTTTTTGCTAGAAGGGATTGTTGAACTACTAAAGTCAAACATGCTGTCAAATAGAGACTGAAGAGATACTACTAGTTTATGATTAATCGTGGGTGATGCAAGCCTGCCTTTAGCTTAATTCATTGTTTATGCTGGAGTACATAAAGGTGATAATTATAACCAACATACTTTGGTTATTAGAAATGAAACTATATTTATATCATTGGTTTTCTCAGTACATATCTTGCATTTATGAGGCTTTTTGAAGTTAAATTCTTTGTACCTGGTTGAGTGTCCTCCCAAAATACATTCAGCACTAAGAATTGCCATGTTAATATTTGCCTACCTATTAACATTTCAGACTTCTCCCTTTCAGACTGAAGGGTACCTGTGTTTTTTCCTTTCAGAGCCAAGATTTCCTTTTGCACATGCCTCTTGGAAACAGTGGATCACAGCAGGAATCTGTAGGAGGAGGAAGAATAACTGTTGGTGCACAGACGGTGCCTGCTGCAGATCTTAGCAATTCCTCTCCTTCAGACATAGCATGCAACTGTGAGGCCTGTAATGAGCGCAGGTAAGAACTGAATTCAAACTCAACAGCATGGTGTCAGTAGTCAGACTGTCAGCAGTGTTGTAGTGTATGTATTGGTGTATGCTTAAACTCCTTAAACAGGCTATCTGACAATAACTGCAGCTTTTATCCAATTTTATACTTTATTTTAGGCATTTTCAGATGGACGTTGTTTTTCCTGAAGAGCATCTTCAGAATAGTAGGAATCAGTACACCTATGGGATGTACAAATAGAGAGTAATTATTTTTGTGATTTTTTGCAGAGAAAATTCAGCAGAGCCTGAACGTGAACCTCAGCAGCTTCAAAATTACTGGTCAGAAGTAAGATACATGGTTCGGTGTATATATCGCCAAGCTGGGACCCCTTTGGCAGATGACCAAGACCAATCTTTGGTACCAGATAAAGAAGGAATGAAAGAGCTGGTGGATAGGTATAGCACTTTGAAAAATATCTATTAATTGCTGAGAGGATTTCTAAAATTAGTTTTTAAGTGGTTTGGAATATTGCTTTTTAATATAACGTTATTTACCACCTGTAGGTCTGGTTGCTTGGAATGATTATCTCTCCACTAGAATGAAAAGTCAGAACAGTCAATTCTATTTCATGCAGGATTTTTAAATGCTAGACTGAATGCATGGAAATCTATTAGATTCATATGCTGTTTGCGATAAGAATATTAATGTATAATTATGGAAGGGTCCCAAAATCTTATGCCTCAAAAGACCTTGAGATTATTATTATTAATAAGACACTGCTTAGTTTGAATTGCCCCACATGAAAATCTTACCTTGTCAAACTTGCATCTTACTGTAGTTGTAACAGCTAGAAGAGACTTTTCAAAAAAAAAAAGTAATATTGGCCATTGATCACTAGATGAGGTGGATTCTGAGAACTTCTTTCTCATTTCAGAAGCTGAAATTGTAGCTTTTCTAGGTGTGAAGTTGAAGATTTGCTTAATGAGATCCTCAGTTGTGGGTTTTTTCCTTTTGAGAATAGTGTGGTTGTCCTTAAAGTGCTCCAGGATGTTCATCTCAGTTTCTGTCTAACTGAATGTGTGGTCAAGGAATAGTTGCTCTCCTTGGTTCTGTATGTACTTAATATACTAAGGTCTGACTAGTCTGGCAAACTGTAGTTCTTATGTGGAGTTTCTAGCTGAAGCTAAATTATAGTAATTTAGCATTGCTCTTTATATGACTGTACTTCTGAATCAGCCTTAATAGATAATTAAATAAGCTTATTGCACTTCTGTTATATAAAAACTGAGTGTTTGGTTTTGAATGTGAGTTGTATAAATGTAGAGTAATGTAGTATGCCTCCCTATTAGTCACACTTTAAGTGATCAAAACATGCAACGTAGGTTTTGAAATCAAAGATGCTTAAATGCTGCATAGTGTGTAGGTAATTAAAACTGAATCACAACTAAAATGGTTGTTGATTTTTATGCAGTTTCCCTTTAATAGAAAAATTTTGAAAATTGGAACACGTACTGTGTACCTTTCTTATGTACTTAGGAGCTTTGATTTGTCTAGAACTGTTTTTCACTTTTGAGAGAGATTATTAAAATACAAAGGCAGAAACAGGATCTTCAAAGAAGGAAACCTTAAAAGTCAATATGAGTATTTTTCACTTGAGTTCCTTGTGGTCTCCAAATTATGAAATAAAATTAGGATACTGTGTTTGAACAAACACCAGTGTGAACAGTCTGTGGTCCTAATGCCATGCAAAATTTTTTAACAAAGCTAGTCAATGTAGGTATTGAAAGTGTAAAAACAAAACAAACAAACAAACAAAATAAAAAAACCCCAAACAAACCATGTAGGTAGCATGCTAAAGATCATGCTGTGGCCAATTAAATCTATGTTTAAAAGGTAGAAGTTCCTAATTCCATGCTCAGCTCTGTTAGACACAGCTGGCAAGAAACGGACTGTCTGGTCTTCTTACTTGAAAATAAGTAGTGGTGCCAAGTACTGTGCCGATTGTATGTTGGAGCACTTCATGACAATATGATAGTACTCTATTTTGTGAGTGATGAGGGAAAAGCAGGGACTAGATAGCAGCAGACTTTAATTCATCTAACTCTTAAGTACTTATTTAATCCCTTTCTTCTTCCCTACCTCCCTGTGCTGTAAAAAACCTGAGGCAAGTGCTTAAACTCCATGCACAGGACTTTAAATAGTATGATTTCGACTCTGAAGTGCTTCAAAGCAGCCATTGTGTTCAGTTTTCTTCAGTGTGAGGTGGTTCAAACCCATGTCTCGCTTCCAGAAGAGTATCAGACCTAGCCAGCTGTATGCTGTCCTTAGCAGGAAGCCCTGACCCTCTTTGAAACTGTGTCTTACAGTGACAAGTCTTGCAGGTATTTGAGTGGCTGAATAGAGTGCATGGAGGGCAGTGTGGTTCTGGAGCTTCAATGTTAGTGTGCTTCCCTGGAACAAATGAGTCCCAAATTCTAGATTTAAAAAAACCAAACAAACAAAAAAACCAACCAAACACAAAAAAACCCCAACCAATCATTTGTAATGATTGCAGCTTAAGCACTACCATAGTAGAGTGCCCTAAGTCATGTTCCTTGAAGGACATTCTTTGTGGCCCTGTGAATCCCACACCTCTGCTATGCAGTGGCACAGCTTTAATAAAAGGTGCAAAAAATGTTCTTGTACAGAAGATCTGCAACTTGGAGTAAGAAACTCTCAATGAAGGTGAGAAGGAGTTTCATGAACGAGTGTCTTAAAAGTTTGGTAATTGCATGAAATGCCTTTTTTCAGTTCAGCTCAACAACAGAAGGGTCCCCCCAAAGCAGTCACGGAGTCCAGTCTGGTTAGTATGTATTTAGGCATGTTCTGGCTGCCTAACAGGTCAAGCTCCTTCAATGGTGTCCTGGTTTTGGCCAGGTTAAACCACGACAAATGGCTTGAAGTAAAGGCCTGTCCTTCTACAGGATATTAATCGGGCCTGGGTCTGGCTGTTCCAACTGGGACATTTATTAGGGCTGTATATAAGAACATGGAGAAGTTGTAAAGAAGCTTGTCTGAAGAGTCTTAAGTGTCTGTAGGGTTGTATGCAAATTGAGTAACGGTTTTTTAGCTCACAAGTTGAAGTGAAATACAGAGGTCCTAAATTAATTTGTTCCTCAAGTGTGCAAGCATCCCAGTCCTGAAGCTACACAGGATCTCAGTTCCACAGTGTAAAAGTAGGGAACTGGACTGTGTTCTCCAAGATCTAATGTAGTTCTGTAAACTCTAGACATTGTTTCTTTTTGATGAACATGATAGTAACTGGTAAATTTTTTTAGGAAAGTAAAAATTGTTGATTACATGCATTTTGGTTTTTGTTTTTTTGTTTTTTTTTTTGGTCACAAATATTCTAAAAATACAGGCTTTGTGAAAGAGATCCATATCAGCTTTACCAACGATTGGAACAGCAAGCTAGAGAATATGTGCTTGAAATGAAAGTTCGTCTGCTCAGACACTTGTCACTGGGATCTAAAGTTGCTTCAACATTAGCAATACAAGGGCCACCACAGGCACATCAGTTCATCTCACTCCTACTTGAAGAATACAGTGCACTCTGTCAGGCAGCATGTACAATCAGCGCCTTTCTAGTTACTCTGGTAAGACTGAAAAAATAGCCTATATGCTTCTACTTGCTAGGGGTGACTCTAGCAGAGCTGTTCTGGGCTCTTTCAGGCATCTTCTGTGGTTTGTAAAATACAAGGGTTTTTTGTGTGTGCATGCTTGGAGACAGGGATATTCTGAAAATGCAAATTTAATTCTTCAGAAGTGTAGATTAGGCATCTCTTACAGTGAATTGATGAAATTACCTTTTGTTTGTAAAGAAAAAGGTGGGATGCTGTTTGTGGCACTTATTCTGAATAGAATCTTTAAGCAGATCTACAAAATTTTAGGTAATGTCTTTGAAAATGTGTGAAACACTTCTCTGTTAATCTTTAATGATCTCTTGACAACCGTGATGTGTAGCACTAACTTAGATTGTTTGGATGTTTAATTTTTCTTTTCACTTATAAGTAAGAATGGCTACTTGAAAAGATGATCTCTTGCCTTGGAATTTATCTGCTATGTTAGTTATTATTTCTAAAGTTCTTGTTCTTTCTTAAATACTTTTTTTTTCAACTGGTTGTGATGTTAGACTTGGGATTATATTGTCAGGTAGAAAATAAGCACTAGCCTTAAAAATCTCTTCTTGAGTAACTGTCCATCATGAGTGAGTAATACAGTAAACAAATTCTGTAATTCTGTTTGTTTAAGGGCTAAGAAGGTTATTGATCCTGTTTTGTTAACAATACTTTCCTGTATATCCTTAGTTTAATGTCCTTATCCTGTACATCCCTTTTCTTGTGTAAACTTTGCACAAGCAAAAAAAGAGGTGGATAAACTGGTAAATTTGGGATTTATTGCCAGTTAGCTGAAAGTGACTGTCTAGGTATCTAAAGAGACGAAAAGAATAGGCAGTAACAAGACTATGATGGCAACAGGTGAGGAGGATATAAAATGGAGAGGAAGCAGAGTGTCATTACTGAGGTAGGGCTGTTAGTAAAATTGAATTGGTAAAGCAGGAAGATTTTTATTAAAAAACTTGAGCATATCTGATGCTTTTTTCTGTTGTTAATGCTGTGTATTTGCTGTTATCTGTATTGTCTTCCCCAGCTTTATCACTTAAATACAGACATGAGGTCACTGCCATCTCCAGTTTATTGGCTGCTTTTAATAGTTATCAGCTCTCTAAAAAGGTGCTTGGGAGAAGATTGCTCTTCAGGTTGATTTGCATCAGAACTTAGAAATTTGTTCAGCTGAAAAGTGGATGGATTACAGTACAAATGTTAGCTTTCTCAAAGTAGATCCGTCAATAATGAACCCATTAGTGCCAGAATTACATAGCTGGTCAGAAAATAATCTTTTAATATTTTTTCCCCTGGTTATTATTGTGAACTAGTAATCATGAAAACTTAGCAGGTATGAGAGATTGAGATAATGGCTATGAAGAGACAGAAGATGCTTGAACTCCTTAATCTACCCCTTTTCTGACAAAATTCAAAATAAAATAAAATTCCTATTCTCTTTTAAAAAAACAAGGCATTAGAAAACAGAAAATACCCCAGACTTTTCTTGTCCTTTTCCTTCTGCAGCCCAGTAAATACCGAAAACTTCTTTCTACCAAGCTGTGACATTCAGAAACTGAAATGTGAGAATGTAGGATACTGTCTCTTGTCATACACTTCTTGTATTTATTAAATAACCTTTTGTCAAATGGAGTAGTATGTCACAGCTTTCAGTACTGGTAGTAGGGTCACTAGCCTTTTCAGTGTGCATGGTGGTGTTCTCTCAAGATACCAATGCACTATGGAAGAAGGAATCTTTTCAGCTGAAATACATAAAAGGCAGTCAAGAACTCTACTTAGTGCAGCCTTCCTTTTAAATGTAAAACTTTTGCTCGTAGCATGCTGTACAAAGGCATATAATGCCTTGAACCTCCACCTGTAAGGAACTAATTTCCAAATGAAATTATGAACAGTTGTCCTTCCTTTCAGAGGAAACCAGCTAACTAGTGAAGTTCAAGAGCAGGAACTAAAGCCTTGTGCCCCACCAGGGAATGACAGATTATACTGAGAGGACGCTGGAAAGACTGTGATCAGCACAGAAGAGTCCTCGAGTACACAGTATAGCAGACTAGAAGAGAAAAAAACTTACCTGGAATTTGCTTGTGAGAAATATCGTACCCTGCGTAATCTGATACACAAGATTTTGTAGACAAGTGGTGACTTTTGTTCACAGCATAATATGGAAATTGCTCAGGAAATCAACCTTTCTCAGTGTTGACCCTTGAGAAATTATTAGCAATTTATAGAAATTTTAAATATTTTAAAGACATAATATTCAAAGTGAAAGTGTACATGAGTTGTGCAGCTCGAAAAAAAACACCCACCCTTCTTAAATAATAATAAAACTCCAGACTTAATTTTTTTTTTTGAATACTGATAGTCTCGTGTTTAGGTCTGATGTAAATATGTATTTGTTTTTTAACCCACTATGCCTAACAAAACTTTGAAATTCCAGAGTGTTCTGATATTTCTGGATTCTCAAGGTTATAGCACATAGGGCTCACTTGCTGATTGGATACCCAGAATGCTTGCATTTAATTTTGCTGTGTGTGGGAGTCCTGGTAGAGAAAACCTGCGTACTGCTGGCTATATGTGGGAAAACTGACTTGAAAAAATATTACACCTGTCTTTGGTTCTTATGTTTTGATAATAATAGATTTAAGTTTTAGACCTTGAAATTATATACAATTATGTGTTAAATAACCTCAAATAGAAAAACATTGTGCTTACTAGAGAAGTGAGCTTAGTCTCTTGTCTATTTAGAAAACTTCATTTTTGAAGCTGTACTTGGAGAGAACTGTTTACTTGATGTATGTCAGTTTTGAATAAAGATTATAGCTTGCCATCATATATGTGTCTGTTACTAGATAAGTTCAAAGAACTGAAAAATAATCAGATAGACAATTGTTTGACAGGAAAACCTGAGAATAACTGGTTCAGATCATAAAAGACATCTTTCAGTGCAGAAATGAATGTAAGCTTCCAAAAACAGTCTGTTTTCTTTTTCTTTCTAATCCATGACAATTTAGAAAAACAAGGAATGAAGCTATGGTTATTTAAGTCATTAAAGAATTACTTAAATTCTGAGTTTCTGGGTATTAAAACTGGGTAAGATCTGAGCTGGATAATCCAGCCTATAGGTTGGAAACTAGATTTAAAAAAAAATTCTTGCCTCAGACGGGAACTTCCCCGCCCCTCCCAACCTTGGCTTATTTCTGGTTGTTTTCTCATTATAGGAAAATGAACATTTGAAGAAATTTCAGGTGACATGGGAATTGCACAATAAGCATCTGTTTGAAAATCTGGTATTTTCTGAGCCACTCCTGCAGAATAGCTTGCCAACATTGGTGTCACAGCTAAGGTAGAGTTTAACTTTTCTTTTGTAATTTAAGGGAGAAATCAAAACCCATGTTTGCAACCACAGCGTCTACAAAAAAAAAAAATTCTCTGCTGCTTCTACAGTTTAATAGGTAAAAATCCTTGTTGATCTGTCTTGAAAGCAGTATTGTTGATTGAGCAGGCTGCTGTCATAACTTGCTTGTCAGAAGAATTATACCCTAATCTGCTTACTTGTATGTTACCTAGTAAAATGACAGCATGCTATGAAAATGCTGATGATATGACTGAATAGTACTGTTTTCAGTTGTCATCAGGCATTGCTACTGTCTTTACAGCTCTACAAGCGAATTAAAGCCTCATTGCCTTCATGCTTCCCACAGTGCACAAATAACTTAATTTGGAGCCTTAAGCCATCTTTTCATTGGAGAAAGCAAAAGAAACAAAATCCCTTGCTACGTACTTGTAGGTCTGATGGCGTATTGCATTTTCTGGGGCTTTAGAGTGTATATATTGTTAGCAGGGTTGCTCTGCTTGTAATTTGTGTGCCTGCAGTGTGTTTGGTTTTTTTAGGGAAGAGGTATTAATTTATAGAAATTTTATTCTTTATCCTAAGTCTGAACATTTTTTCAAGTACGTTCATGGATGGTTCGTGTTGACCTCACAATCTTGTTTCTGATGAAGAGACATTTATGCTCTGTGTACCTGTGCTTTAAAGGTATTGTCTTAGGTATTCTTCCATGCTACAAGAGCAGTTTAAGTTTGTCACAAGAGATCTTACTGATGGTGAATAAAGAAATTTCTGACGAGTTCCTCTTTTGCTGGTAGATACTAGAAAGGAAGGCAAGAAATGGCAAGAAAGCTTACTTGTCACTGAGCTCAGCGAGAAGTCTAAGGTCCCTCAGAATAACTTGCCTAACTGGTTTACATGAAACTGGGTTGGTACTGAAAGCCTTTTTTTTTTCTCCTTCCCCCCCCTCCCCAGGCAGGTAATTTTGTTGCTATGTTCAACAGCGTGTTGTTCAATCGCATATTCTCCCAGTGAGCTGTTTCTCCCAGTGGTACTTCCCAGTACCACTGTCACTGACACTGTATCCCTCAGTCATCTCCATGCTTTCTGACAAGGCTTCTGTGCATCTCTTACTCCAGCAGTCCTGGGTATATCAAGACTATTTATATTGCCTTCATCTGCAGAGATGAGAATGGTCTTAATGAAGCTTATAGTCATTTCTTGACAAAAGCATTGGATTGTTTTTATTTACCTGTTGTTCTCAAGTGCTACTGCAATTAAAGTCTGAGCAACAGAAGGTGTTTCTCTGCAGAACTTCGCTGTAGTGACAGCTACCTTCAAGGCTTAAATGTGATGAAGTCAGAATCTCTTCCTGCAGGAATTTCTTTTCCAGTACATTTGTGTTTGCTAGATAGCTTTAAGGGTGTTTCACATAAACTGTGGTTTTGCCTAGATTGATTCACATGAGCCTTTTTGAAAGGAGAGGTTCAGCACAAGCTGTTCCATGGTTTCTAGTTTATATAGTGTATGTCTTGTTTTTCTTTGATAAACATAGATTACTTCTGTTTTCATGGACTCCTAGGATTTTACTGCTGAGTTCTCTGTGTCTTCAAGTAAGAGAATTAGGTAACCTTTCCTGAGAAATTTTTCTGGAGGATAATCTGCCTTCTATTGGGAATTGGTGGAGGAATGTTCCATCAGAGAGGCCTCACATGGAGAGGCAGAGATCAGCCTAGTCCCCGGATCATTTGGTCAGTAAATAATCATTTGCACTAGAGAACATGTTGCCAGAGGTTCTTTACCAAAGAGCATTGGCCTCACTGTTTTCTCTTCCTGAAGAAGAAATGTGAAGTGGCGTTTCGGCATTTCAACTTCACTCAGATTTTGGGTGCTCACCCTTTCTCTCATCCCTTCTTTAAATCACTAAATCTTTTGTGTATCTCTGGCTTTTTCAAAATATGTAGTTAGTGTGCTGTGATTAGTTCCAAGGATGCTTATCAGATGTCAGACTAGAAAAGATGTTCATTTAGGGAGTGATTAAACATAGCAGTCTTGTGGGATGGAGGTTAGTAGCTGATATAAGATTAGCTGTGTCAGTATTTCACAGGACTGTTCATCTATTCAGGGTAAACTACCAGGGTCTTAGTGTGTTGTATCTTGTTCTGCTACCTAGTCAACACCTCTGGTTTGTTTAGGAGGCACACTCAGTTGTACAATCTGCAGACTAGCTGTAAGACCTGTCCGTATGCTTATCAAGAGTTAATTAATCAGCAGGGCTTCTAGATCAGACACAGCATTTCATAAGGCTGTATTTTTCATAATCAGTATTTAAGGAAACCCAGTCCTTTCATAGGTGGGTGACTAGTTGCTTCCTGATGAAGGTGTCTATATGAAAGGTATTTTAAAGTCTAAAAAACCTTTCTTGTGTTAAGATGCATTTGATTACACGCAACCACTGACATGCCTCCTACATTCAATGGACTGCTTTATCAGGGTTTGGTAATGAAGTAACTAACTGATACCTGGGGCTTTTCTGTCCTTTTTGCTTTCCCTGTATGGGATGGGACAGTCTTCAGGGTATATGCACAGCTTCAGTTAAATGCTGTTTGCCAAAAAATTCTGGGTTCCTGATCAAGATACACAGGCATACAGTAGGATCTATGTCAACAGGTATGCCTTGGAAGATTCAGTTACTGTAAAGTAAGCAATTCTTGTTAAGTTTTATGTATGTGTGATGCCTTTTATTACCTTTTTTGCTGCAGTCCAGGAATATATTCCACCTCTGTTTACAGGGCTGAAATATTACCTAGACTGTTGCTTTATACTTGCCTGGGGAGTGTAAGTATATTTACTAGTAGCATGTTAACCTTTACTCAAGAGTCACAATAAAAATTGGAAATGTAAATGCTGTTGCATTGTTAATCTAAATTTTTAGAAATGAAGTTCTTTTGCTTCTAACTTGAGAGCGTATTTAAAAAAGATTTTGTGCACAACTAGTGTTTGAAAGAATAGTACTACTGAGCAGCAGTTATGAGAACAAATTCTTGACTTCTGTGCAGTAGGGATCAGAATTTCACGTAATTGCATAATACCAGAAACACAGGCTTCAAGAAAAGTAGTAAATTGTGATCCAGTTACAGGAATTGACAGTGTTTGCACTGATAGTGAGGAAGCATTGTATCTTAAAGTCACCATATTCCTTTAAACTGCTTTTTGTACTCTACCAAGCATGGACTTCCCAAGTTTTTAATACGCAGAATTGCTTATGCATCCTTCTAAAGTGGGTGTGTTGCAGGTTCTGGGCAAAAACAACAAAAAAAATCAAACTTGAGTTTATTGCCAAAGTCATGCTAATAGCTGTAACTTAATGCTTACTGAATTGTCTGTTTGCTCAGCTCTTCATTATGCTTAATTGCCATGTTAAAGTTAAGGGCTCATCTTTGCCAGATGATAGGCAGGACTATGTAGTTCTTAGGTTGAAGTTAGCATTCTGTTGCAGTGGAAATCTGTAACAAACCTCCCTGAAATGCTGGAACTGGCCTTAAATGTCAAGTTTAGAGATGCTTGAATTTTGGTTTTTGGTACCAGCTTTGACTCGCCACACAACCTCTGTGCCTAATTAACTACCAACCAGTTTCCTCTTAATTACGAAGTAGAAGAAATGTTGAAAAGCTTCAGTTTATTTGTGTCAATTTACAGGTCATTATAATTAGTGTGCTTTAAACACACATTATCGTATAGAATTTTGTCTTTTTATTTATTTCTGAAGTGAAGTTTTCAGGAGTTTGCTTATTTACTTAAGAATCATTGTGATGATGTGCTCTAATAGAGTTGGTTTTTTTTTTTTTAAGGAATTTGCTGTACAAAAATGTAGTAGAAAGGAAGGTAAATCTGTCTCCTCTTTCTGGGACTCCTTATAGAGACAGTCATCAGTGAACGGCATAACCACATTTTGAACTTGATGCCACTTGAGTGATAGTAGATAACTGCATGCAACCAAATTATCTCAGTTGCCTCATTCTACAGCACTTTTCCCAGCTGGAACTCCAACTTGTCTAGTAATCTTTTTAGCGTTGATCATGAGAGTTCTGATGAACAAGCTTCTGGCTTTATTTTTACTATATAGCTCTTCAGTAAATAGTCAACATGTATATATTTAGCCCATAGAATTTGGAAGGATAAATATATCAAGCAAAAAAATTTGAATAAATATGGCTCAGTAGATTTGACATCTGGTTGCCCGTGGGAAAGAGGCTTTAGAAATGTTGCACTTCCCACATTCTTGCTATTGTTGGTTACAGAACATTGGAACAAGCAGTTGTTGGATATTTTTTGAAAAATGGCTAAAAATACTCAATTTTGGGATACAAGCATCTATGTGGGCCTAGGGGTATCAATAACTGCACTTTAACAACGCTTTTTTGGCTGGCAGAACTTAAAAGCATGATTTTTTCAGTGAAATGTCTCTTCTATAACAAGTGCTATTTGAACTTTTAGGCTTGGAACAACGCACGATTCCTGTAGTGAAGATATGTATAGTACCTTGCTACAAAGGTATCATCAGCTGGAACAGGAAATGGGTCAAGTTGCTGAAGCATGGCTTGAATGCCAGAAGAGAATAGATGATTATGTTGATGAACAGGTAAGAATCATGTAAACAGTCTCAAGACTGATTATGTAGGGAGCAGCCCATGCAAGGCTGTACCTCCAGTGAAGAGTTTCTTTGGTATTTTTATCCAGAGCTTTGAAGCAACAAAGCAACAAAAGCAACAAAATGTAACTTTTTTCATTGATGTCTTTCAGAATAGAAAAGAACACTAACATGCCAATACGTAATGGTGATTGTACAGAAACATCTTCAAATTGTTGAAGCAGATTGTTGTGCCATTGTTTAGAGATGGTCTTTGAACATTTTTGAATGACTTTAGCCTGTAAATTACCCATAGCACAGTAATCTGAAACTTTCTTTGTAGACGTCACTAGGAAAAGAAAAAAAAAAAACAAACCCCACCCCACAAAACCCCCTAAGCTTCCAAAATAATAATGGCATTAAATGAAATTCAGAGGAAGAGATTGCTTTTAAAAACTATTGCATGTTGCATAGTGTAATGATGACCTTTGTACAGCTGTCAAAATCAGAACTCCAGTCTCACTACATAAATATTTGAGACCTCTGAAGTTATCCTTTTTTAATTAAGTGTATGTTCTGACAGCTGATTCTTCTGAGTTTGTGCTACATTTCAGAAAATAACCAGGTGGTTGTGCTGACTCCTACATTGTCAAGAGCTTAAATTTCAGAAAAATAGCTGTTTATTTTGCAAGTGGTTGTTTATACTCTCCCAAAATTGTTCATGTGATTTTTGTCTCATGTTCAAAGAACTTGGAATTTTTTTAAAACACTCAGGATAACGCTTTGAATACTGTTTAGTTCAATCTTAAGTAAATTAGAGAAAGAATTGAAAGTCTTGAAAGAATTGAAGATACAGAATTTTATAGAACTTTTCTTATATTTTGAGGTTTTATGAGCATTAGGAATATGGAGGTCCAATTTGAGATTTAATAATATATAACAAACATATTTTACAAACATATTTCAAAGTTTTATAGTACATTGTAAAAGTCCTTCAGAAGCTGTTCCCTGTGATGAAGATTTAAGTGAACTTTTACCATTAATCCCAGTACCTTCAAGACGGAGACAGGACATAAATAATTTTATTTTTAGACATTGTTCTATATTTGGGGTCTGCATCTGTGAGCTATTAGTTATGATGTTTTCTCTTGGTCTGGCTGCTTTTGTGCACCTAAATGTTTGATGGCAGCTCAGTAAAATTTCATCATCTCACATTTTGTGCTACTAGAAGTCATGGTGTCAGGGTGTCGTGGCTATCTGATATTGCCTCTCCAGTAAGAAAGGGAGCCCAGTTCACTTCTCATCATTCCCTTATTTTTCCAAAAGATGACATTTCTGTAGAGTCACATTCATATCAGGCTTCTGACTGGTTGATCTGCACCACTTAAAAATCAACTCTTAACTGATTTTTCTGTATTTCTCTGTATCAAGTGACCATGCAACTGCCACAAGTACTGTCTTACAGCATTTTTTTATCTGCTCAGTGAAGCCTGTATCCTGACACAAACAGAAACCCTTCTCCCATTTGGGGAAACTTAATATAATGACTTCTTATTTCCTAATGACCAAAAAAACCTGCAAGGGGGGTGTGTAGGGGAAACAATTCTAAAACTTAAACCATCAAATTTTAAAGGGGATACTGATATTTATATTGGTATTTATACATAGAAAAAACATTTTCACAATCACGCCTTAAAGCCCGTGTTGGTGATAACCTGTGGTTATACTTTCTTGATCAAAAATACATCATTCAGTATGACCATCTTACCTGAATTTGCAGTGATATTTTTGTCAACAAGGTAGAAATCAGAAAACCTGGCTACTATGGAAACTGGATCTTAACAGTGAATACATGTTCATTATTTGCTGCCTCTTGGCTTAACAAAATTGTGAGTTTTTATTGCTAGTGTATCAAAGGTTAGAACATGCAGACCACCACAGAGGAAAGCTTAAGAATGGTCCTCATTTATCTAGTGTGAAACTATACCCAAAAAAATGGGTATGTGGAACTATACCCAAAACTGTAGACAGGGCGTCAGCAGAGATGATTAACGGACCCTCCACTATGGTATGTTATGTTACTTTTTCTTGGGGAAAAAAAGTGAATAGCTTTTGCAAGCAATACAAATACTACTTTTTTTTTCAAAGACTGTGTAAGACAGCTGTGTCATGCACAGACATGTAACTTAATACACTGCTATACCATGTGTGTACGCTGTAATAAAATTTAGAATAAAAGAAAATAAACAAATAAAATTTGTTCATATCAGCACTTGTATTCATCACCTGTTAAAATCTGAGGAAGATGTTTAGGGTATCTGGAATACAGGAGAATTTAAATGTATGCAGCCTGTACCTCCAGATCCTGTTTTTCTTACCAAATTTAGACTACATTTAGTTCAGGAGGTCCTAAATATATCTGGATCATTCCCGTAAGTAATGGCTAGATAGTCATATATACTTTGTGTGAAAGTGTTTCCTTTTTTTTACTGCTGGCTCCCACAGAAGAAAGGAATAGAGGAATGCCTTTGCCCAGCTGCACAAGAGCCTTGGGAGAGCTTCTTACTTGTCTCTCCATATTTGTGTGTGATTATTTTTTTTTTTTTACAGTCCTGGTCAACTTAATAGAAAAAATAGCATTGTACAGGCATAATTGTTTTTTGTCTTTATGGCACCTGTATAAATAATTGAAACACTCACTATTTTTGGGTGCTGAGAGTTTGTGATAAGAGGAATTATTTTTATTACTTCTAGTGAAACAGGTTAGGAAAATAGATTAGATTCACAGGCAGAATTTGATACAGAGTTTAAAATTTGGAAGCAACAAGCATCCTTGATGTATGTATGAACATCAGAGTTCTCACAGGTGATCTCGTGGTATGTGTCAGTTCTGACCACACTGCTGATTTTGTTCCATGATTAAATCTATTTCAGAATGGAAAATACTTGTTCACCTACCAGTCTCACTTTAGCATGTCTTATCTGATGGATCTCAAATACTTTTTAGCCTCAAATAAACAGGGAGGAAGGAAGAGGGTGGTAGTGGACTTCTCCATTGGGCAGCAGTGGTAGCATATTCATTGCAGATGTGCAAGATTGAAGTGTAAATTTTTCCGTCTGATGGCATTTGAATTTATCTCCCACTCCCTAGCACAATTCTTGGGCATGAATCGTGTGGTTTGTATTGCAGCTACTTTGCTCTGCTGAAATAAATATTCATTGGCGAAAAGAAAGAGGGGAGAGAAGTGATTTCTTATTATTTATGGAATTAATAACTTAAGATACTTGCAGGTATGGGGTGTTGGAAAGGCTGCGAAGTTGGAAGTAGGAAAACTTTGGCTTCAGACCCTGTTCCCATTAATACTTAAGAATACCAAGGCTTAAACCATGCTGTTTTCTTTGACAGTTTCTTGGCAGAGTTGAGTAGGCAGCTCCCAGTTAATGTACTGGCTGTTTTAAACCTAATTCTTCAGCATTAAAGTCTTCTCTTATAATGTATAGTGAATGTAGGTGCCTGTCTTTGATGGTGAGGATTCAGCTAGGTGGCAGGGCACCTAAACCAGTGAGTATTGCTGTGTTTAAATATAGCTCAAGGGTGCTCAGAAGCTGAGAGTACAGCCAGGATGAAATCTCGGATGGTTTTAGCCACAGACTCTGCAGTACCTTTTAGTGTGTCTAAGAAATTGTACCAATGGTTCAAGAATATTTCATACATGCTATTTTTTTAAAAAACACACGTGCACATGATAAATTCATATTTTGGTGTTAATATAACTTCACTGAAGCAGGGGAAATCAAAATCCACAGTAGTAATTAGAATTACATGCTGCTGATTGTTTCAGAAATTCATTAGGCAAAACTTTACCACTTAATACTGTTTCAAATCCCCAGCTTAGAATTTCATTTTCCCAAGTTAAATAATGATAATAGCAATAATACACTTAGGTTAATAGTAAGACTTTGAACTTTTGACCAAGTATGAATTTCTGGAGGCACGCTTTTGAAGAAAAAAAAAGAAAAGATTGCTAGTGGTATAACCTACTGGACTTCAGCTCACTCACATATCTCTATGAAGCAATTTGTTATATTCTATAAGGTGGTAGATTTTTTTTTTTTATTAATCGGGTAAATGAAAAGAAGAACTGTAAAAGATAACGTAGTGTTCTGGTTTCAGCTGGGATAGAGTTAATTTTCTTCCTAGTAGCTGGTATAGTGCTGTGTTTTGGATTTAGGATGTGAATAATGTTGATAACACACTGATGTTTTAGTTGTTGCTGAGCAGTGCTTACACTAAGTCAAGGACTTTTCAGCTTGTCATACTGCCCTGCCAGCAAGGAGGCTGGAGGTGCACAAGAAGCTGGGAGGGGACACAGCCAGGACAGCTGACCCAAACTGACGAAAGGGATGTTCCATACCATATGATGTCATGCTGAACAAAAAAAGTTGGTTGGGGGGGGCGCAGCCGCTGCTCGGGAACCGGCTGGGCATCGGTCAGCGGGTGGTGAGCAATTGCATTGTGCATCACTTGTTTTGCATATTCTTTTATCATTATTATTATTATTATTTTCCCTTCCTTTTCTGTCCTATTAAATTGTTTTTTTCTCAACCCACGAGTTTTACCTTTTTTTTCCTCTGATTCTCTCCCCCATCCCACTGAGGGCGAGTGAGCGAACGGCTGTGTGGTGGGTGTTTAGCTGCCTGCCAGGTTAGACCACGACACCTAGATAGTTGTTTTTCCTCACTGATGAACTAGTGCTCTTAAAGTGTTGTGAGGTACAACAGGAGAAGCTTTGTTCTTGCATTTTGCTGTGTTAAAGTTCATGGAAGCTTTTGTGTTCTGTCAGAGTGAATTTATTTACTAAATCAGAAAAATATCATTTGTGTATAAAAAGTTATGGGCTCTATGTGCATTTATGGTGGTGTGATTCAGGGATGAGTAATTATAAAACATTTTTCCAGCCTTAGATAAATCATCGGCATGAAATACATTGAGGAATAAAAGTGGTAAATAGCATTAGTCTAGGTCACTACTTAATTTTGTTTACTCTTCTAGGTTTTTGACTTTTTGATGCGGTGGTTAGTTCCACATGTGGTAGGTACATCAGAGTTTGCACTTGAGCCTGTGTTGAGGCCTTGCTGAAAGTCCTGTATCTCTAGATTTTAATGGGTTTTAGTGGATCTGAGATGTTGAGGATTTAATGCCAATCACATTTTGTTGAAAATGCTATGAAAATATTTAATGAAAAGAAATATTAACATAAGGAATAACAGTGCAAAAGTCGGACTGAAAAATAGTGTAAATGAATATAAAATCTTATGTTTAAGTGACTTACCAAATGATTAGCAAATAAAATACACTTCATATTGACTAAATATGTAAGTACTTTCAAAATAGTATAGACAAGCTAGGTTTAATGAAACTGATAGACCAATTGACCACAGCGTAGCATTTCTGTGATTGAATCAATGAGTTCTCCTTAAATTCTGTTTTAGATGGCAATGAAAACAAAACAACGCATGCTAAAGGAAGACTGGGAATTTTTTAAACAGAGGCGTTTTATTGAAGAGCAGGTAGGATTTTTTTTTATACCATGCTAAGTTATACTAATGCTTCATGTATATTTGTAAGATGCAAACATATGAGTGTAGTATATTGTACTAGTTCTATATGATCTAATTCTGCAACTATGCCAGGCATGAAATTTGATCAGCTAAAATACAAAAAAGCAAGATCCAAGAAGAGTGTGTAATAGTATGTAATCTCAGTTACTACAAGGTGAAAACATAAGTACTGTAGTCTTAAAACTGAATACCAGTTGTTAAAATTCTTTATACAACAAAAGGGGAATTTTTGATGCCTTAGAATGGGATCCAAAACAGCCAATACATTGAGCATGGAGCTGCCTTAATGTACATGATAGGGAATATTGTGTTCAAGAGTTTAACAAATTCCCTTGTGTGTGCAGAGCTGGGGAGGGTCAACCATGGTAGCAGGGCAGATGGTTGCATCTGTTTCGACTCTGGAGATGGCTTCTACATCTGTTTTGTGGGGAAGAGGCTGAGCAGATCTGCCTTTTTTAAGCTGTAGCCAGAGAGGGGCCAGTAGAAGTTCCTACCTTATTATAAAACTGTCTGCTGTTTAAGACACAAAACTCTCTTCTGTAGTCTCAAAGTGTTCAAGTATGTGTTATGCTTTCCATAAGAGTGCAGTGTGACTTGGCTAGAGTCAAGATTGGATGAGGAACCTCTCCGTTCCTGTACCACTGTGCAGAAAGAAATGTTAGTCATGAGCCAGAGAGAGTATGACAGTACATTTTAATAAACTTAAACTTAAGCTTAAATTGGCAATGTCTCAAAGCAGTCATCAGTAAGTACTTTTTCCTATAAGGAGCATAAGCCTGTGTTAACCATGACTTTAGAACATCTGGTATACAGGGCTCCTCGGAGGACTTGAGGAAGAATCCTCTTTTTCCTTGATCCTAATTGGGCTTAAATGAGCTGTAAGCCCATGGCTGCTTAGGTAAGGATAAGGTCTGGGCATCTATAGAAATGGAAGCTTAGCACATCCTTGTTTAACCTAAGGTTTGTAGGTATCTAATGAAATTAGGTGCTTTCAGATTTAGGCCTCTGCCAAGTGGAGGTTATTTGGATTGTATTTTTTCACTAATGCGGTCAAGTCCTGTTTTGGGCTGCTACTTCATTCCTTGAATCTATCCCATTGTGGCTACAGAATTAGTCCTAATTCTTTTTTGCAAGCTAAGGGTGAGTTTGCATTCTCTCTCCATTTGTCAGCAGTGTCCTTTTGTGCATACCATGAAACAAGACAAGAACTGCTCAAGTTCAGAGTGCATCAGCAGAAATACCATGCAAGATGCACATACAAATGAGTCGAAGAGATGGACTTGGCCACTTCACTATTTCATAGTAGAAACATACTTTCTTTGAAGAGTTTCAGTGCCAAATGTTTGTTGTTTGTAACTTTGAACTTCTTCCTTTTTTTACTCATGATCAAAACACCACCTTCATGAAATTATTCTGAATTATTCTGCTTTTAAAATATTTTGCCCGAAGAACCCTTTTTGATTATGTAATTTGTTAATCATGATGTGCGATTGAATTGTTAATGGAAAGACTTGCCCTACTAAAACACTGCCTTTATAATTTACTTCAGCTTAATAACAAGAAAGCACTAGCTGGGGAGAACAACTTCACAGACACAATGAGACACATGCTGTCATCACGTTTGAGCATGCCTGACTGTCCCAACTGTAATTATAGAAGAAGGTGAGCTGATGTTTTTAATATGAAATCATAATAAATCGTTAATTTCTTGTTCGAGGAAAAAGGAAATACATTATTGGAACAAAGAGTGTGGTTACTTTAAATGAATGCTACTTAAACAAGGTCATAAAAATCTGTAATTTTAATTCTTGAACAGATGTACTTGTGATGACTGCAGCCTTTCACACATTTTAACGTGTGGCATCATGGATTCTCCTATAACGGATGATATTCACATTAACCAGTTACCACTACAAATTGATTCGGCTCCGGATTATCTATCTGAGATCCGCCCACCCAGTATGTCTTCAGCAAGTTCAGGATCAGGTTCCAGCTCGCCTATTACAATTCAGCAACACCCCAGACTGATCCTCGCAGATAATGGTTCTGCACCAACTTTGTAAGTTCTTTTTTCTGTTTTAAAATTTTGTAGTGAATTGAACTTAAGCAGGCAAGTTGCATTGGCTGACTATCATTATGTAATGCTAGTTTTGCCTCAGAAAATTATTTAATAATGGTATTGTATTCAGCAGACCACAACTCCAGTGCTATACGTTGTGCAAACATAAATTAAAAAAAAAATCCTGTAAAGTTCTTAAAAATTTCTGAAGACGTTGATTTAACAGTATTGCTAGAAATGTGTGTAGTATGTACTTTCTGCTTTGAAATTACAAGGACATCAGATACTGATCTACTTTAGAGCGTCATTTTAAAATGTCACATTTTCTTAGGCTGAGCAAGGGAACTGGTGATCTTTTCTTTGAGGGATGGTCATTTCACATGAATCAGTTTAGTTCGAAAAAAGCCTATATTAGGAGGCTTTTAGGATTGTTGAAGTTGTGTTAACTTGAGTCTTGCATCAAAAATTATTGTCCCTATCAGAAGTATCTTCCACCCTCTGTCCTTTATTCAGATCACAAAGACCATCAGATTTGAGGCATTAGTCTAATGGTAGGCTTGTGCCTTTTCCATAATTCTGAAAGGTTAAAACTGCTTGGTAGGCTGGCTTCTGTACATGGTTTGGCTACAGCTAACCAGCAGTCTCCTCTGTCATGTGAGATTCTAAAAGAATATTGGAAAAAAAACCCCAACTTCAGTACTGGTGGGAACACTAATGAAATAGCTGTTGTCAGTACAGTCAAGGGAATTGGCATTAGCATTCTGTGTTAATATGGTGTGATGAACGAGGATAGTGCAGATGTGTGGGATGTTTCTGATGAATATCCATCCCTTCACTAAGTTCAATTCCCTTAAACGTTTACCTTTGCGTCTGCTACCATCAATGGTTTAATCTTCCGTAACAGCACTTCAGTTTCTGAACCCATTTGGGGAGTGCTTGAAAACAGATTATGTAGCAGTATGTTTAGCTGCATATTCTTAAATGTGTGGTTTACAATTTCTGTAAACTCTCATTAGTTTTAGTGCTGAAATATCCAGAATTGTTCAATTTGTCTCTGCAGAAGCTAGTTCAGTTGAATCCAGGTATTATTTACTGTAAGAAGCCTATTTTTAGGGAAATACCACTGCTCCTTGGGGAAGGGCCATTTTATGTCTCATAATATCTGCTGTGTTTTATTTCCTCATTGCACATTTGAAATATGCCTAATGGTGCCATCATGTAATTAAATTTTGGCGCAGTATCTCATGGAATGCAAAAAGATAAAGTGCATGGTTTAAGAGCTCTTTTAAGCATTCTGGATTGCTGTAGAAACATGAACTAACCAATCTTTGCAACACTTCCCTGGAGCGGGTAATTAAACATTCATGTTCTTTTACTAGCTGTCTGTATGGAAAAAATTTCCATTAAGTATTTCAGAGCAGATTCTGAAAAGCACGTAGATCTGGGGTTGTCTAGGAACTAATTGCTACTGAGAAATTTGAGTTACTGTGATGTGTTCAGTGCTCCCTACTTACTATTACTGGTTTGATATTTAATGTATGGAAAAACCTGAATTTTACTTTTTTCCACTTCACACTTTCCGTGAAGGAAATCATTGGCAATCAAGGCTTTTTTCATCAAATTAAAGGTCATCCATATCCTGTCATTATTAATTTGATAGATTCTTGGTCAGAAAACAGTGGTGGAAAAATATTTTGCACAGAAATAGCAGAGAATCTTATTTTCGATCCAGTCTGTCGTTCAGGCACGCAACTACTATATTCAGTAGGATTATACAGCAAGTTGCTTGATTTTACTTGCTTGAAAAAATAGGTTCAGTTAAACAACTTGGAAGACAATCCTTTGGCTCCTAACTGGAACATTTATACAAGTGATGCCCTCCATTTTATTTCATTTTGGTGTTCTACCTGCTTTCACAATAACTGAGGTTACCGAGCACTGTGATTTATCTAAGCCTCTTTTCCCCTCAGTGGTAGTGATGATGAAGATGTTGCACCGTTATCAGCAAAATTTGCTGATATCTACCCACTGAATAATTATGACGATGCAGAGGTGGTAGCCAACATGAATGGAATTCACAGTGAGCTAAATGGCGGAGGTGAAAATATGGCATTGAAAGACGAGGTACAGCATTTACAGTGTCATATCTTTTTCTGGCAGTTGGATGTGGTCACTGGAGAAAGGCCTGTCCTTCACCCCTATGCTAATGAGTTAATGTTGTCCAGTCTCCTCAGGTGAGCAGTACTAGCAGCAGTTCCTCAGAAGCAGATGATGAAGAAGCGGATGGGGAGAGCAGTGGTGAACCACCAGGGACTCAAAAGGAGGAAATGTCTCTTGGAAAAAGGGCATTAAGGAAAGATGAAGCAAAAATGGATAGTCCACCCCCTTCTTACCCCAGTCAGCAGGTATAGTAATCTAAAAGAAACCCTTTTAGTAAATTAACTTTTGAAATGTGGCTGCTTGAATGACAAGACACTTACATCTTCAATTAAATATTTAACTTTTAATGTATTAGGTTATCAGTAAGTAGGTATGTTACCTAAAATATTTTTCAGCTGATTGTATATTGTCGTGGCTAATATCTTCCTGTAGTCAAAGCCTGAAATATGTTAGTTATATTGAAGGTGGCTTTAGTAAAAGGGGAAAAAAGTTTATTCCTGCCTGTACGAATGAGAAACAGAAACTAAGAAGTGTTTCTGCTTGGAAGTTTGAGCTTGGTCTCTGTTAAATGTTAATGTTAAGTTATTTGAAATTAATTCAGGGGAGGAGGGGGAAATGATGCAAGTACTTAGTTAACAGGCACTTCTTAATATTACATCTGAGGACTAACTTTCCCTGTTGAAACCCTGTGTAGTTAAATCCATTGGATGACTTATGGCATGGGTCTTGGGGTACTTGATGATTTTTTTTTTTTTTTAATAGTTTAAGATTATTAAGCTCTTTATTGTAAGGTCACCAAACCACTCAGAGAACAAAGCCTAGAGTATCTGCTCAGCAGGTAGTGGTGTTTGGCTGAGCACCAAAGCAAAGCATCCAATGGACTTGTCTTTTGCGTGTGGCTTTTTTGTGGCTTTTAATCTGAGTTACCCTGCAGCTACCACCCACGCTCGCTGCTTTGAGAGAGAAGGTACCAGTCACTTTTATTGCTTATTGTACAAAAGAATCCACATCAGAGGGGGCACCTTTGAGAGCTTAGATGACAGTCAGGTGGGAACTCCCGTTAGATGTTCCCCTGGGATTAGGATGTTTGTAAGGTCTTCGTTCCACTGGAAGTATTTTTTCATGTGTTAAGAGTATTAAGCTACTTTTCTTTCAGCAAGTATGTTGAGATTTTTTTTCTGTGTATGGCTGACCAATGGCATAATACTTATATGGGCTGAGACCTCTGTCAAACTAGCTTGAAACTGGTGAACAGATTCAGCATTTGTTGTGGAAATCAAATAAGTCTATTTGCCTTAGGGAAGCAAACTAAAATGCAGGATAAAAAGGTGGCTTTGACCTTTCTCTTTTTGTTTTTGTTGAGGAAAAAGAATTTTCTCAGAATTATTCTGAGGAACTCTTAATGACTTCTTTTTTTAGCCTGATTTTCTGATCAGAGCTGGTATCTACCTTGTAGAGCTGCATTCAACTGATTGATTTCACTGGTACATGTCATGTGCATTTGAAATTTTTTGGCATCATCTGTTGGGGTTGCTCGTTTACTCGATGTCTTTATTCTTCTGTGGATTCCTTTTCATGCTCAGTACCCAAAGGTTGGTTAGAATTGGATTTTGAATCTCACCACACTGTTTGACATATTTCTTCCATTTTCATTTGTTAGTAGATTAGTACTGGTTTCTTGATAATACCAATCTTTTTTATGAGAAAGTTATTTTTTCTCTCTACACACCTAATTAATTCAATCACTATTTTGTTTATGAAATCTTTGGTTGTTAAAATATACCTTGTGTCAAAGACTATAATGCTTTTAAGTGGTAATGGAGAGTTATTTGTTTCTGAGAGGAAGGCATATTGAAGAATACTACCTGTCAATTCTTTTCTAGAAAGCTAAGTTAGCTAATGTTACTTTTTGGAAAAATGTGTACTGCCACATTGCTGGGAAAAATAGCAGTTGGGAAGTGTTCCTGGTATTGCTTCTGGTAAAATTATCTTCCAGTGAAATGTCAGATGACAGTGGCAGGATAAAGTACTGAGCTGAGAGAAGGAAATGGAGCTGCTCTTTCCTGGGCTGCTTTTTTTCCAGAGTCTTGAATGCTTTTGAGACAACAGAGGCTAATGATACCTTGAGATCTGTAGAAAGCTCTAATAAGGCATGGACTTCTCATGGTTGATGCAGTTATGAAATGTTTCATGAGAAATGTCTGCTTCACACAATCGTGGAATAGTTGAGTTTGGAAGGGACATCTGCAGGCAGTCTAGTCCAGCCCTCCTGCTCAAAGCAGGGTCATCTAGAGAAGGTTGCTCAGCACTTGAACATCACCAAGGACGGAGGCTCCAGAACTGCTATGGGTAACATGTTCCAGTGTTCGAGCACTCTCACAAATAAATAAACTCTTTAAGCTTGAGTAGGATTTCTGTATTTCAGTCTGTGCCCATTTCCTCTTGTCCTTTCATGGGATGCCCCTGAGAGGAGTCTGGCTCTCTCCTCTTTACGCTCCTCTTCCCCACCCACTCAGGGAACACACTGATAAGATCCCCCTGAGTCTTCTCTTGAGGCTGAACAGTCCTAGCTCTCTCAGCCTCTCCTTGTATGACAGATGCTCCAAGGCCTAAATCATCTTTGCGGTCCTTCACTGGACTTGCTGCAGTATGTCCATGTCTCTCTTCTACTGGGGAGCCTAGAACTGGACCCAGCATTCCAGATGTGTCTCACTAGTGCTGAGCAGAGTGGAAAGATCACCTCACTGGACATGCTGGCAGTGCTTTGCCTAATGCAGCCCAGGACTACTTCCAACTTTATCAGCTAATCAACCCTTATTGCTACTTTCTACACATACTGTTTTTCCATATGCTTGGAAAATTGTGGAAAATAATCATCCAATTTGATTTTTTTGTAGTGGGGTAATTAATTGCCTAGTAATGATCAGATGCTGTCAAGGTTCTTATTCCTGTCTGTTCTTGATTATTTGTGTCAGTATCTTGCTTCTTGTCACTGATAGTGGACATTAAATATTTGTATAGTATGAAATGCTGTCAATTTTTAGGGCGTTCTTTCCTTAACCAAGATAAAGATCCTCCATTAGTGCTTTTACTTCACTACAAGGTTTTTCCATTGGTATTAGATGAAAGAATTCTGTGGATGCTCTGAAAGTATTAATTGATGTATGCAAAATGAAATAATATTGATGATTACTAAGAAAAAAGGATGGGGGAAATAGCTGATTTTATTGTCTGTTGAGTAGATTGAATTTTTTTTTTTTTCCCCCCCTGACAGGCTGACCAAGGTCCAAATGCTTGTGAATGTCACGTTTGCAAACAAGAAGCCTCAGGTCTAACAGCCTCTGCACTTGCAACTGGACGCTTGCCTGCTGGCCACCAGTTTATGAATCCTGAAAAACCTGCACATCCTGCACTTCACCTTTATCCCCACATCCATGGACATATACCATTGCATACAATTCCTCATCTGCCTCGTCCACTTATCCATCCCACCTTGTATACAGCCTCTCCCTTTACACACAATAAGGTAAGCCTGACAAAGGAGATGGATGCATCCTGGTCCCAGGAAAAATACTGTACACCTGTATAAACCAGCATGACTGAATATCAATGAAACCATGAAAGTTGCTTTAAATTGTGGTCTGTTTATTGTAGTCCTTTTGGAGGGAATAGTGAGGGGTAGGGAATAGGGCAGATTCAGAACCGATGGAGGGTTCATACAGCAGGGCTAAGGGTAGCTTTTCTCAGGAAGACTGGTAATTTCCTTACTGTGATTAGAAAGAATGTGGAGTCAAATAAGTCTTCAATAGTGGAAACAGTAATGGGGCTTTAGTCAGTGTGATAGGACTAATTAAATCTTCATTTCCTATATATTGAAAGTCAAAATTTAATATTCCATTTTGGCAATAATATCCTGAGGTTTCTAGTTCAAAATATTAGTGATATAATTTTTTCTTGAGACAATTGAGGCATAGGAGTCTATTTTTAAGTGGTTTTGTGCTTTGAGAGAACTTGCTTTTTTGCAGGTTCTGCAAAATTCTTTTGACCCAAAACTTGTAAGTAATAAACAAGAGATGTGGAACAAGGATTGGGACCAGGTGACTGCTTTTCAGAAGTATGAGTCAAAAGCAAGAATTACTATTAATATGTTGTTGTTTCATATAGTATTTAAATCAGTCGAACTGTGGGTGCTGCTGAAAGGGGCAAAGCCTTTGTCGTTAGGTACATATTCCTGTCATCTCCCTTTCATCTGGTCCCATGATCCTGTGGTTGCAAGGAGAGTAGATTAGTTCACTAAGACGACTATTACTTACTCTTACTGTCCTTCTTAACATCCACTTTGTTTTTTCCTGTCTTATCGGTGTCCCTTATCTTTGTTGCAGTGCACCAGTTCCTTAACTGTAGTGTGCCAGCCTGCCACTTCTCAACAGCCCACTGCCATTCTTCTGAAACCCCTAATTGTTGTTCCCCACCTTCTGCCATCCTTCCGGAGCTCTTTTTACATCCTTTATAGCAGTCTACTCAAGCTCCCATCCATCTACTCAAGCTCTCATCCCTGATCTCTGCTGTCTTTCTTTTCAGAAGACCTTTCTGTAGTGGAACAGCTGCAGTGCACTGTCAAGGCTACACCAGAAGCCCCATGCAGAGTAGCAGGCTGCTAGCACCGAGTGGCTTTATAATGCACGCCAGATCTATTAGCTCTGGCACAGCACCTGACCCAGCTGGGCTCCATGTACTTATGTTATGCTGGAGCTAGAAAGACATATGTGGAAGCTGAAGCTTCAGGGAGCTTTCCCCTTTGAAGAGCCAACTGAATTCAGCAGAACTGGTAGTGAATGAACTAATAAGCCTTGCTGGATCAGGCTTGATTCATCATGGATAGGCTGTTCTGCCCTGTGAAGTGTTTCTTTGTACCCATGTATACGAGTTTTATTTTATGCAGGATGTTCCAGCCTCTCCCACCTTCACCATTAGTCAGATAGTGAGAATCTTTCTGTATAGAAAAAGGAGACTGGGATATAAGTAGTTTGCTTAGCCGTGAGTGTTTAGACTTTCATGTCTGAAATGTCATTGGACTCAGCTGATATTTTTAATACCTATATCTACTCCTGTGTAGCTTTTCATTGCATCAAATCTGGTGCAAAAATAGAACACTTTCCCTTGGCTTTTTTAAAGGTGACAGTAATTGAACATAATGCTTGCATTGCACAAGCTCTCCGGGAGAAAGTTACATTTTAGTATGTGAATAAACAATTTCAGCTAGAAGAAAGGGGGTAACCCAGAACAACATACCTCTGTAAAACAAGAAAATACGTGTTTCCTTTTTTTTCCCCAGTTGCTTCTTAGAATAAAAGGGTGTATTCCTTGCCTGTTAAGTTTTAAGTGAGGAACCTGTTAATACTTGGAGATGAAAAAAGCAGAAGAATATCATCAACTTTTAGAATGATGTTTTCAGATAATAAGTGTTTTATTTCTTTTTCTACTGCGCTTATTTTCAATCCTGACGTGTTTGTAATCCCTTTATCACAATTGTCTTATGTGGTAATGATTATCATGTTTGGTTTTGGCAGCTTGGGCTTTGAAAGGTAATAATTCCTTACAAGTTCTACGTTCATACAAATACTGTTTTTAATAAAAAATGAGAGCCTACCAATATATGTTAACCCAAGTATTTTTGGAGAATGCTTTTTTGTATTCATCAGTTAGCTGAATCTAAAAGCAATGTTTGTGATTATAAAATATAAACATAAACATACAATCTGTGTAATATGTTATCTTCATTAAAAATTAACAAACCATTCTTTTTATCATTCTGGGAAATATTGTTTATTAAGCTTTTTATAATGCCTTTCCCAATTGAAACACTATGATTTGAATATTGCTGTTGGAGTGACTGTGTAAGCAAACAGAATATTAATGAGGAAAATACTCTTTATTTTGTAGGCATTACCGCCAGCTCCAGTTCAGAATCATACAAACAAGCATCAAGTATTCAATGCATCTCTCCAAGATCATATTTATCCAAGCTGTTTTGGGAGCACTCCAGATTGGAATAGCTCTAAATTTATAAGTCTTTGGGGATCAGAGATGATGAACGACAAGAACTGGAATCCTGCTACATTTTTGCCTGATACAATTCCTGGTGAGGGTTTGTTACTACTTCACACTGACTAGTTAAAAGCCTTATGTTTTGAAATGGAGTGTGGCACTTTTTTCCAGGAATGGTAGGTTTCATCATCATGGTTTTATAAGATGGGATTCTGGCAGAGATTTGCTGCCATTTCTACTCCAGTGGGGCTGAAAATTGAAAAATAAATTCTTATGTACTGGGGAGAGGATGCTAAAGCCAAAAGAATAGCACACTATTTTTCACCTACAGTGATTGCAGAGTTATTTTTGTCTTCAGAAGTTTAGGGTTGCAAAGAAATGGGAATTAAGGGGAAACTTAAATAACTTTTGGTCTCCTGCCACAAAGGCCTGTTCTTTTTCTACAAGGTCATAAGAGCGCTGGTAACACGGTACTACATCCTACTTCTTCTTGTAATGCACAAAGATAACTGCATTGTCATTCAAAACAATAGAGGCATAAATCAAGCAAAAGATTAATTTAAGCCAGGAAGCCTTTGGAAATACTAATGGTTAAAGTGAAAGAGAATAGAAGAGAAATAACAACATATATAGATATAGATATGTATCTTTCCATTCACATCATAGCAAATATTAAAATGCGTTTTTTATTTTATTTGACTTTTATGAAGAAGGAAGCTTGGGTTTGTGTGTTGGCTTTTTTCAGACTGATCTGCTGCTAACTTGTGTCAAGCTACTACAGTGATATTAAAAAAGAAAGGCATTAAAAACCTCCAGAAAAATTCCCTGCTAGCATAGCTCATCCATTTACAGATGTAGTTATGGGTAGCTGTTCCAACAGATGGTTAGTGGCTTCCAAGCTTGAGTGGAAGGTCTATCACAAAGGTGTTACTGTAGTTAGCTGGAGTTACCAATAAGTAAAGATAAGATTTATGATGTTATATTGATAGAAGGATATGTTGATCCTGCTTATAATTGTTGCATGACTAACCTGGACTTCGGATATTGAAGCTTCTATACTTAGCATGTAAAATGGTGTCCAATTTTAATCTTTAAATTATAAGTGAATAAAGGTATCTGTAGCATGTTTGCCACTTGTGAACACACATTTAGTAGTGTTCTTAAAATTGTAACTTTAAGGTTTGTGACTTCTGCTCTGAGACTTCTTAGCATTTTTTGTTACAGCTATATTATTTGGGGGGAAGGAAGGGGAGAGGCGGATCGCCTCACTAATCCTACCAAGCCAACACTAACAATATATCCTTGTTTGTCTGCATCTAAATTATTGAATGTTTAATTCTAAATGCCATAAAGACAATTCTGTAATTCTGTGATTCTTAATTACTTTGTGTGTTGCAATTGAAGGGAGTGATATATTAGCACCAGCGCTCTCAGAAATAAGACCCGAAGCACTTCCTACTACATCTAGCAATGAAGCAACAGCAGTTACTGACAGCAAAGAGAAAAAAAATGCTGCAAAGAAGAAATGTCTGTACAATTTCCAGGATGCCTTTATGGAAGCTAATAAAGTTGTCATGGCAACCTCTTCTGCCACTTCTTCTGTTTCGTGCACAGCTACTACAGTGCAGTCAAGCAGCAACCAATTCAAAGTATCATCCAAGAGACCTTCATCAATAGGTAAGGATTTGTAGTTCACATACAGCTTAGTAACTGACTCAAGTACATTTAGCTAACCATAAAGATTTGTATATATTTATTTTAGTAATACTATGTATCTTGATGATTTTCTTTAATTGCTGTTCTTACTACTCTTGAGTCTCTGTACTCCTGGATTAAAGAACTTTGTAAAAGACCTTGGTGTTAGAGTTTGGGACTGAAGAGAAAGGTGTTGAAATACTACCCCATTTTTACAGAAGCTGAGAACATCCAGCACTTTACATGATTGCTTGGGTAGTTAATGGAGACTTATTAATTATTTTTAATTGTAAGTAGTTTCTTTTCTCCCCAATTTAGGTGAAGTGTTCCACAATATTAATAAAGAGGACCATAGACATTCTGCACCAGTTGCACCACGAAATAGTCCTACCAGTTTAGCATCCCTTCCTTCACTGTCTCCTGCTGCACTGTCTCCAGCCTCTACACCACATCTTCCAAACCTTGCTGCTCCTTCTTTCCCCAAAACTGCTGCAACAGCCCCTGGATTTGTGGATCCTCATTCAGGTCTTTGTCCTACTACAGTTGCACCTCCTACTTCAACCACAGACAGCTCTGTAAGTGCCCCACCAAGTGTCTGCAGGTAAGTTTGTTGTTGTTGTTGTCTTCCTTTTTTACAGTAGAAAGGGAATTAAAATACAGATACCTTTTCTCCTTTGCCAATGGTTGTAGCGTGAAAGAAGAGCTGTCTGTGTTCAGCAAATGAGACTGAGTTCTGATACTTAGTACGTAACTTGGTGTGAAACTTTACAGGTATGATTTCCATTGCAGAATCTAGTTACTGAGTTTAGACGCTTAAAAACGAATGTTTGCTCAGTTTTAGAAATGTGGCCCGGGGTAAATAAGTCAAGCTGTATTCTTTCTTACTCTGTCATTGTCACTAGTGGTTGCTGCTGCTGACACACAAACCTGTTGTATAATAATGTATCTGTTTTCTGTCATTTTGGCATTACATGGCAAGCAGGAATGAAAAGCTGTGAAAACTTAAGGAGTCTGTAGACAGTTTTAGCTCAAACTATAAAAAGGTCATACGTACTCTCGAAACCTGCGACATAGTAACACATTTTCCTGATTGCCCTTAAGACTTTTTAGTCAGTCCCACCATGTATACAGGGGTTGAAGTGTGAAAGGATGTTCTGATTTCTGAAGGTTTTCAAAGGTCTTGGAGGTTGAGAGGAGTTTGGAGGAGCTGTCTGCTGGTAGTGTTATGTATTGTGGCAGACTGACAATGGTGCCAACACTTTGATATGTCTGAAGAGTGCAGGCATAACAGAAAAGCAATTGAGTCATTGCTCTAAGTACTCTGACCTGTAGGGCTGTGCTCATGGTTGCTATGAATGTAGTCTCCTGGCTGCTTGTCCTAGTTTCGGCTGAGATAGGGTTAAATTTCTTCCTAGTGCTGTGTGTTGGATTTAGTATGAGGAGAATGTTGATAACACACTGATGTTTTCAGTTGTTGCTAAGTGCCCTCCTAGTCCAAGGACAGCTCCCGTGCCTACTGACTGAGCTAGGTACACGAGATGGGAGGGAACGTAATCAGGACAGCCAGCCCAGCTGGCTAATGGGGTATTCCATACCATGTGACGTCATGCTCAGTATATGAAGGGTAGGCGTGATCCAGGAAGTACCGATCGCTACTTGGTTATCGGTCAGCGCGGGTGGTGAGCAATTGCATTGTGCATCACTCATTTTGTATATTTTATCATTATCATTATTATTTTCCCTTTTTTTCTGTTCTATTAAACTGTCTTTATCTCAACCCACGAGTTTTTCTCACTCTTACCCTTCCGATTCTCTCCCCGTCCCACTGGGGGGGCGGGGGGAGTGAGTGAGCGGCTGCGTGGTATTTGGCTGCCTGCCAGGTTAAACCACGACACTACTGCAGTAGTTTTCAGAAGATGATGTGAGATTTAGGCAGAGTTAGAAAACTGCATACCTGAATTGCTTCTAAAAATGCCCTTATTTCTGTTACCAACTCGTTTTATTGATGATACCACAAAATAAGTAACTGTTCTTTCATGCTCGAGAAATTATTGCAATTTTGTAAAGAAACTTTCTTACCTAGTGCAGGAAGAGAATTGAATATAGGCTATTTAATGCAATAGAAATCCAACTTTTATCATGATCTCCAGGTGCTAACATGATAAAGTAGTTTTAGTTCGTAAGGAATGAACTGGGAGAGAACCCAGAAACAATTACGATTCATACAGTCTGTATGAATCAGTGATGTGCTATAATGGGAAAAACTTCTTTATCCTCTAGTCTTTCAATCTAGCAACTTGAGTGACAGAACTAATGAAGCCTTGATTTCTATGGAATTGTATCAGTTACCCCTAGCACGTGCTATCCCACCGTGCCGCTGGGCACTGTAATGCTAACTCTCAAACAGGGAGGAAACAGTGATGCCAAGGCTGCTCAAACTGACTAGTTAGAATGTTTGCACTGACTGGCAGTATCTCCTGTTAGGTGCAACAGTTTTGCATGCCTTTTCCCTAACTAGGATACTGAAGTTTTTCATTCAATTTTTCATTCTGTCCTGGTCACTAATTCTTGAAAAACTTAGGGAGCGGCTAAGGGGAATAAGGTTAGGAAGAAGATTCACATATATTTTGCAGATAAGACAGATTATGGCCTGTTTTCACCTTTCTAATATAAGAACAAAGAAATACTAATGCTAGATGAGTGGAATTTTTTTAAAATACTTTTTATATTTGAAGCAAGATCACATCAGTTTTAGAAGAACTGGACAGTAGATATGTTGGGCGCATAGTTATGCAGAGCTCTGGAAGTAATAAACTGCTATGTACCTGCTTATTGAAGAGACATGCTAGTATTTTCCCTTGAAAATAAAGGTGCAAACAGGGTAATGGGAACATTTTGGTTTTAACTGACCTTGAATTTTTTATTTAAGTCAAGATTTTGAAAAAATCTATCTAAAACCAGGGGGTTTTAGAAATAAGTTGAGTGTTTTGCAACTGCACAGCTCTCTTCAGACCACAAGTGATGAGATGGGCAGCAGTTTCAAAACAATTCAATTTTAAAAAGCTAAAATCACTGCTTCTGAAACTATTTTATCTGTTTAAAGCCAGGAAGAACAGTACCAAAACTCATTCTCTAGGCTGCTCGTTCAGTGAGTCACTAAATGAGTTTCTCATCACTTTCCCATGTATCATCTTATTGTGCTGCTTGGTTTTGAGCATCTCTATTTGAAAGCTACTGGATGAAGGCTTTAGGATTTGATGCATCACTGGTGGCTGATATCCCAGTTTGAGAGTCATTGTTCCTGACAGATGTACATATAACTATATATGTTTTGGGTTTTTTTTTTTCAAATACCTAAAGTTTTTATAAGCTTTTTCTTAATTTAACATAGTGATCCTGATTGTGAGGGCCATCGCTGTGAGAACAGTAACACGTATGATCATCAACAGTATGATGGAGAGGAGAGCCAAGATGAAGACAGCTGTTCAGAGCATAGCTCCAGTACCTCAACATCCACAAATCAGAAGGAAGGAAAATACTGTGACTGCTGTTACTGTGAGTTCTTCGGCCACGGAGGAGTAAGTTGCTGGATTTAAGTTTTTTTTTTTTTATTTGCTTTTTTGTCCCTTACTCATCGTTGATTGCATGTGAGGTATCAGACTGCAACTAAGGGGGTGGCATTGAAGCTCGCTCAAGAGAAGTACTAAAAGGAGTATGGTTAGAAAGTAATTTTCCTCTTTGAAATAAAGAATTTAAACAAACCTTTCCAGTTGAAAACAATTCAAGAGCAATGAAAATGACTAAAAGATTTCAGAAACAACTGACTTGGATAATAGATACCATGTTTGACTGAAACTGCAAACAGGGGCATTGAGCCATTTAAATAACTTTAAAAAAATCCATGCACTCATCTGTAGTAGTGTAATTATAAATAATGTGATGAGTTTGAGTAAAAGTATACTTAATATAGGATATTTTTTAAAATGTTCGTGGCAATGTATGAGCCATTCTCCCATATGTAAAAACAGCAATCCTCAAAGTATTCATTTTAACTTGATCTAATAAAAAAGAAAAAAAAAGAAAAAAGAAACTTTTCTTACCTACAACTTAGGCAGTGTAAGTTTAAATTATACTTTTGTCAAAGGAAAACCCAAACTGCATTTTCCCTGTTTTCACTATTACAAACAATTTTATTTACTGGTGCATTTTGATAGGCACTGACTTGTATTTGTATTTAAAGGGTGTTTTGAAGAAATTATGAAGTTCTAAAGTATGCAGGTTATACAAAATCTTTTCCCTTATGTTCTTTATTTTAATACTTTGTTTGAGGCATCCTTAAGTTAACTTCATACCACTAACATGTCTAGTGAATTCTTGTAGTCATATCTTTTCATTTGCACAAATGAAATGCTAAAAGCTGTTAAGTTGCCACAGTAATTTTTTTCTTAACGTAAAATTTCGTTTTCCTGCTGGCCTCGTTTGTAAATCTGTCTGTCGTCTGTTTTAGTAATCAGTTAACCAGCTGAATTTGAGTCTCTGGCATTTTTTTCCTATTTGAAGTAAAAGCTCAGTTTATTGGCCATGTATTTGATCAGATGCAGTTTCATATTAGGGCTTGAAGTGAATTAAAAGCCCCTGCCCTGTGGCTGAAAGGGGCATGGAGGAGGTCCCATTTCTCGTTGCATGTTCCCACCATGTCCATGATTGATCTGTCTTTGATAGTCATCTGATTGTACAGTAAGTTATTCATTTTGCTGAAGTGGCAGAACACTACAGGATTTTTAAGTTAATAGGCTTTGTTTTGCCGGTTTAATGAGTTGAACTGGTGTAGCTCCAAACAGATGGGCACCAGATCTGGTGCAGGAGGGGAGAGGGTTCAGGCAGCAGGAGGGGAGGAGGAGTGAGGAGTTGAGAGGCAGGAGCAGTGGATGGGAATACAGATATGAAACAAGAATTGACGCAAGGATTCAACTTGCAGCAGTGTTAACAAGTTAATGATGCGGCTCTGCTGGAGGTGTGCTGGCACGCTTCAGTGCAGGTAATCAAGCCTTCACAGTTACAGCCTGGAGGCCCATGTAGCCCAAACTCTGAAACAGACTTCATTGAAAATGGAAACAGCAGCAAGTGTCTGCTCCTTTCAAATTTTCAAATGTGATATACTGATCACAAGAGAATATGGAAATGGTTTTTTTGCTTTTAAAAGCATCTTTGTCTTCTCACTTGTGCATTCCTCCACAAGATCAGTCATTCTTTCAGTTGGAAAATACAGTTCACAAGCTAGCACCAAGTCTGACATATCTGTTTGCCTGTTAAATACACCTTTAGGTACACACACAAACAATAAGGAGTTTGATATTAAGGTTTGGACCTTCCAAGTTATTTGAAGGTCTCTAAAACTTCAAAATCTCAAAAGTATTAGGTCAGTGAAATATTTACATTTAGTCACTAAATTTTTGTCTCATGTCCTTCAGCCTCCAGCTGCACCAACCAGTAGAAATTATGCAGAGATGCGGGAAAAGCTTCGTTTACGTCTAACAAAAAGGAAAGAGGAACAGCCGAAGAAACCAGATCAGATCTCTGAAAGGGAAAGTGTTGTTGACCACCGAAAGGTGGAAGACTTGCTACAATTTATAAACAGCTCTGAAACCAAACCAGTAAGCAGTTCTCGGGCAGCCAAGCGAGCCAGACATAAGCAAAGAAAGGTAAGATATAAAAGTGTGTTTATCCTAGACGTTATGTTTTTGAATCTGTGCACTCTCCGTAAGTATACCACTGTATACTGACTTTATAATAATGGTATAATTGTTTTCTGTGTAGTTTGTGGTACACTGCCTGTTTGTATGTACACAGTTAGCTTACCTGTTCTGATGCTGCCTGAGGAGTTACGTAGTAGACTGGGAAGATTCCTCACAATGTCATTGTCATGTCTTTTGTTGCACGTCAGCTTTATATTGGAATTACCCACACTTAAGACAGCTATTTCAAAGTGTCAGAAATATTCAGAATTTGATTGTTTTGTAGAATTGACATTTGAAAGTGAGGGAAGTTAGAAAACTAGTGTTTCTTTATTGGGATAATGGTTATGATAAAGTATCTCTCTAGGAAGCCAGGAAACATAAGGTCAGTGTTTTTATGAGAGTGGAAAGGTCAAGGTTTCATCTTTTTAGAATAATTGCACTGGGCACCTTGCTGTCCTGTTTGAAAGAGGTTAAGTGCTGTGCCACATGATGGCACAAAGGGCTATCCCAAGCCAGAGTGAAGTGGCAAGCTGCAAAGAGGGGGCAGGGAAGAAAAAATTACAGGTTGCTTTCAAATGGAAATTGGCAAAAACATTTCTAAAAAACTCTAAAGTGTAACAGTGAAATTATTTTTTTGAAAACAGTATCTACTGAGTTAATAGAGGAAACCTTTTTTTTAAGTTGAAAAAGCAGGATATTGGCTTTTCTCACTGCAGCTCAAATATCAGCCTTAGGTATGAAGTTCAAGGTTGCAATGAGATTGATTGCTGAATGTTTTTGAATTCTGGTGAGCATGTTATGTGACCGCACTGTAAATATTACTTGTTTGTGGTTTTGCTTGCTAGCACTAATTCTGCATTCTTTAAATGCTTCCATGGGTTTGGAAGACCTGATGTTCACAAGTTATATTCTTTATGTTCATGTTGTAGCATTATTCAGCAACTTGAGGGCTTAGTGAGTTATTTATAAACAAAATTCACTTTGCAAAATTCACTTTGCTCTTGCAATGCAGTTTGAGTGTAAGAAGTAGAAGATTCTCATATCGTTTTTTGCACGACTTCTATAACTGTGAAAAAATAATCCTATACAGGCACTTCTAAATGTGCAAGAAAATAAATGGACATGATTGTTCTCAGTGTACAACTTTCTTTCATTTTGCTAATGATGCAAGATCAATGCTGCACAGCAAAGTTTTAGGCATTTGCAGTAATGGCTGGAAAAAATCCCTTGCGTCTTTGTTTCATGTGATTAACGAACTTATGGCTAACAACAGAAAACTTTACCTTCCTTATTATTTTTGACAACTTTTAATGTAGCTCTGTCGTGCTTAGTGTTTTGCTGTAAAATGTTTTTAATGATTGCTCTTCCTAATGTTCATGAACACTGAAACAGAGCAACTCTGCTACCGTAGCAAGAGAACGGGTAAGCGATGCAACATGATGCAAACCTAAGTTACCTTGGTAATACATGCAGTTGTTGAGAATGAAGCGGAATGTTTTGTTTTCAGCAGGTTTTTTGTTTGTAGAAAGCTTTGGTATGGAGTTAAGCTTAGCAGCAGCAAAGAGAATATCAACAGTTGGTATTAACAACAGTCAAATATGTTACAGAAACATAGAAAATAGAAATATGGAAAAGATTTTAATGTACTTTAAATGTACTTTAAAGGGCAGCTTTTGTGTAAATTGTTATTTGCTTGCTGCGCAGGCTTCTGGATTAAGTATGTTCATAAGTTACAAATCCTAGGATTTGTAACGTTTATAGAGAAAAGTAGTAATAATCCCTAAAACTCTTAATTTCCAAAATATTTGTCACTTTCAATAAACTATTGTTATTTTGTAGCTTGAAGAAAAAGCTCGTCTTGAAGCAGAAGCCAGGGAGAGGGAGCATCACCAGTTGCTTGAGGAACAGAGGCGGCGAGAGGAAGAAGAAGAAGAGAGGCTGAAACAAGAATTACAACGGCTTCAAGAGCTTCAGCAGTTGCGGGCTGTAAAGAAAAAGAAGAAAGAACGAACAAGTAAAGACTGTCAGAAGGTGGACCTGCTTACTCGAAACTGCCAGGCAGTGAAGGAATCTGTCCCAAATGCATCCGAAGACATTCAGAATGGTACACTTGAGCAATCAGAAAAGATAGAAACCTCCTCCGGTTCACTGTCAAGACACATGAATCATACAGAACAGAGGCCGGTTTCAGAGACGGGCTGTGAACTATCCAATCCTGTAAACACTAGAGACTCAAAGCTGCTTTATCAGAAAGAGGGGAGTGTAAAGCAGCATGAGCCCCTCTCTTTTCTGCTTGATATTATGCACCAACATAAAGAAGGAAACAGCAAACAGAAACTAAAGCAGATAAACAAACCGTGTGCTGAACAAGTGAAAAAGCCTGTTGAATCCCCCAAAGCAGCTGAGATTCAGACTAAAACCAGAAACCAAATAGAATCCAAAGCAAAAGCAACAGAGCTCCCAACACTTGCAGAACCTAAAAAAGAGGAGAAGAAATTAAACAATAACAACAAAAAACAGTTGAACCATGTAAAGGAAGAGAAAGCACCCGTAACAAGTGAATCTCCTTCACCAAGTGAACAGCAACAAAATAATAAGCTAATACTTGCAGATTCTCCTCAACCAAAAGGCAAGAACAAGAAAAACAAGAAGAAAAAAGGGGACAAAGTCAACAATTCCATTGGTAAGTGTATAAGAAAGTTTGAAGAACTTGGGTTGGTTTTTATTGTTACCATTTAAGTCCAAAAGTTTGAAATCTTTATCTTCAGTCATTCCTGCCAACGTAAATTAGAGAAACAGGAAAAACTGGTGTCAGGAAAACTCAAGTAATTGTAATTATAATAATTAGGAGATGCATATAGTTTTAGTAAAGAGGTGTAGGATACTTTAAAGAATGAATAAACTAGCATATGCTGCTGGTTTTGTATGGGGATTTTGTCAGTTGAGAAAGCCAGTCTCTTCTGTAAAGCCTATCTTGCTTAAAATAAATATTTATAATAATTCAATATTGTGCTGAAATCCATTTTGAACTTCTTTAAAAGCAAGGTTGTTTCACATACAGCATTAAGAATATCGTCTAAAGTTGGTCTTACTCTTTGAGCAAGGAAAATAAGGGGTTTCTGCAGCCAAAGAATGATCATTCATGCATAAATACGCATTTTCTCAGTGGAAATAATTCCTTTCATATATTAATTACATTAACAGATGAAGTAAATACAAAAACTAATTTACTGTTTTTTATTTGCCACAGTGAAAACTTACAGTGGGATGTTAATTAGTTGATAATATTGAGTGTTTTTTCCACATGAATATTAGTTTGTGCTAGTAAACAGATTTTTTTTTATTTATCTGATAGAAATAATAAAACCATAGAAGATTGAGTTGACTCAAACAAGTGGCACTTGCATAATTTTTTTCCCAACGTATTTTTTTGTTTTCCTGAAAACATCTAACAGCTAATACCAGAGCTGAGAAGCGCACGCAGTGCTAGCTGGTTGGCTGTGTCAGCACGCAAATCTAACTGCCATTCTTGGGCACCAGTTTATTCCTGCACACGCTTGGTCCCTGCTGGGACTGCCAGCTGGGATGGCAGTTTTGCGGTACATCTGTCTGCTCGGAGCACCCAGTCATTCCCCTGGGAATCACCCAATAGCTGAGTGGTAACGATGCATAAATTAAATGTCCGTTCACCAGAATGACTTAATATTGCAGTTCTCACTGCTGTTCTGTCTGGTAAGCACATCAAGATACAAGACCTTAATCCTTTGGCAGTCTCTGCCAGTGTCTCAGAATACTTATGTTTATTAAGCTTTGTTACAAAAATGTAAACCAAATTCCTGGTTGTTGCAAGTGCTAGGTGTAGAGCCCAACTTTGTTTTTGTGGTTTCATGGTTGGGTTGAGTCAGCCCACCAGTTTTTCTTTTTAACTCTTCTTACGTTCAATGTTTCCATTCCGTGTCAATCAAGTAGTGATACAGCATTGAATCCTTTTCTCTGATACCTTAATTCTTGTGCATACTGTGTTGTGGTGTGTTTGGGTTTTGGTTGTTTTTTTTTTTAATTTACCGAGAAGAATGTACTCCAGTCATTGGAGTAAGACAAAACTCTAGAATTAGGAGCAGAAAGACTGGAGACATTTGAAGGAGAAACTATTGAAGGGGGTGGTAGTGGTGGAGGGTTACTGTAGGAGAGTTTAGGTAGCTTCCTACATCTTTTCTTCCTCCCTGCCCCTCACCTTTTTTTTTTTTCTGCTGCTTAAATCAAGTATAGTTACAATTTCTGAAAACGAATGTTTAAATGTGAAAAAACATGGGGATGTGTTTCTGAATTTATAAAGAGAGAATTGTGTTGCTCTCTGAAGGGTCAGGACTGGATCACCACTTTGAGTAGTTCTGACTTTAGAACTGCAAGAAAGATACTGTAATATACAATTTTTCATTTAGCTGTAATTTCTTAAAGACATAGCGTTGATGTACCAAATTAGCGAAGGCACAAAAAATGAACTAAGAAAAAAAATTAGAACTAGGGTAATTGAAAGAACATGAAAAAAAGGTAACAAAGTTTGGAGTTTTTTTAACTGAGTTTTAAAATTAAGTATTAAGGCAATGAACGTTATTGCTTTTGGTGTGATCTCTGTTTCTTGAAGAAATTTATTCTGGCAGGGTATTTTAACTCCTTGTTGTGAGGAGGCTGAAGAAAACTAGGGGTATAGAGATGCCATGTGTTTGTAGGGCTTTCTGGTTCTTCAGAAGTTGCACGGCAAAGATATGGAACTTTTGAACTACCAGGAATGCCTTTAGAAGAGAGTTGTTTGCTCTCGTAATCTCAAGGATTCTAGAGAGTCCTGATGTGTACTAGATGTTTTCGATTAGTTTCTGTGTCTCACCCTTTTTGGAACGGGTTCTGAAGCTTCTTCAGGAATGAGATTGGAGTATATATGTGGTAAGAAAAGAGACTTTAAGAAGAAAATGCTCAAATTGGTTTCTACAAAAATTTACACTTTCTGAAGCTTTTTTTTTTTAAGTACAAAAGAGAACCATACACGGACACAGTATAATATACCAACAGACTTTAAAGAGACTTCATTGCTATAGCTGAGGCCTAAATTCAGGCCATATTAAAATATGTTAAAAAACGTTCTAAAAAAAATTCCTAATTGTAGGTAGCGTGACTTAGACTTTTGCAGACACAGCCAGATGATCATGTCCCAGGCGGAGTACAGCAGCTCTACAAACATAGAATTCTTAAAATATTTTTCTTTATAAATACCATTTTTAAGATGTTTCTAAAGCTGCCTTTTTAATAGTAAGGCCAACAAATTTCAGGCAGTCAAACGCTATTCATTAGCTATCTGATTCGTCGAGCCCTTTGTATAAATTGACCATTCTAATGTGTATTCCAGGTTTATGGCACCTTTTGCAACCCATGCAATCAGTAAATTTACTGTTGATTCATCTCTTCCTTGTTCCCAGTGTAACTCCTTAAAGGCTAAGCAAAAGTACTAGTACAGGGTTTTTAAGTGTCTTTCTAGTTATAGGTTTCTATTAATTCAGCTTAAACATGAATAATCAATAGTCTACAAAGTTCAGGCAGTTCTCCAAAAACATCTTTTCAAGCTTCTTTCTCTCTCCGTCCCCCATCCCCATGGAATCTAATGTAGTATCATCCTTCTTCCTTTGTAGATGATGTGTTTCTACCCAAAGACATTGATCTAGACAGCGTGGAAATGGATGAAACAGAGCGAGAAGTGGAGTATTTTAAAAGGTAAAGTGTTGTAATCCCTACACATAAAGCTGTTGTGCTTCTTCCCATATGCCATATTTTTAAAAAAAAAAAAAAACAAACAAAAACAAAACCAAAAAAAATCCACACCACCACCACTTAATAGCTAACTCCTAGCAGAAAAGCCTGTGTTGTTACATAGCAAATCTTGTTACAGCTGACATTCTGAATACTGTAACAATCACCAAAGCTGTAGATTTATGGACACAGATCATAGCTGAGTAGCAGAAATACAGAATGGGTGCCAGAATCATCTATTTGTCCCCCAGGTTCTCATCAAGGCTTTCAGAATATCCTCAGTTACCATTTTTTTTCTGTAAGCAACGTTTGCATGAATATTTCTTTTATTATCCACACAGACTAAATACCAATTAGTGTTTAAAAAAAAAAAAAAAAGAAAAAAAAAGAAAAATGTTATGTTAGGTATTAAGTGTTGAACAAATAAAACTTTACATTTTAAATTTCAGAACAGATACTTCAAAAAGGTTGGTTCATGATGTTTTCTTCCTTGTTTATAGAAGCCATTAGTTTGGTATTTTATACTGTACATTAAGTAGAGATGTAGTGGGATATTAGCTTATGCCAATCATAAAGAGGGGATGCTTATGCTAGTGCAGTGACAGTAAAAAAATAATATGAACCTGTGCTTGTGAAACTTTTTCTGTGCATTTTGGCTGCTTTTGGGATTTACACATCACATTAGTTACCTTTAAATTCCTCAAATATGAGCAGACAGCTCATGTTTAAATAATGTAGCACATGTTCTTGCATAATATTGAAATCTACTCAAATTTGTGTTCTTTAATGGTGGCTGGGTATGCTAGTTTCCCATGAATACATCTAGTAAGCTTTTCATCACAATAGCCAAATCTGAAATGTTACAAATAAATCAGTTTCCTGCAATTGAATAATTTAGGACTCAACAGTAGTATTTCACAAAACAACTAAAGCCATTTGTTTAAAGGGTGGTTTTTTTTAAGAAAGGGCTTTCAGTATGGATTTCAAGTTCTTTCCTAAATTTATATAGTTTTGATAGTCTATGTGCCTGGGATGTAATGTGTGTCTGGGTCTTGGAAAAGACAGAGTACAACTGCTTCTCTGTGCTGCTTGTTATTACTATACAAAATGCATATGTCTGTGATTATTTGTGGGGTTACAATGTACCAGAAGACAAAATTTTCAAAAGAACATACTCTCTATTCTTAAAAATTGTTTTTGAGTGGTGCCAATTAAAGGATTTTTTTTTTAATAAAAATGTAGTTTTTATAGGTGAAATGTGGCATATATTAGATAGTGCTAGTGTTGGTATAGCATAAGCCTTTGTTATGGGTTTCATGAAATATTCTTAGCTTCCTTCAAGTTTGCAGTATCTGTAACAAGAAAATAGAAAGGTTCTTTTCACCAATTCTCTGCTTCCAATAGGACAAATGAAGCAGTGTCTTACATTTGTGGAAGTGCAGCTGAAGTTTGGAGATCAGCTTGTCAAACGTGATTCCAAATGAAGAGTTAAAACTTGTAACTGTACTGTTCAATTCAGTAATTGGTGTAATCTATTGCTTTACTGTCATCTGTTAGGAAGTGTGTGTTACCGTCCAATTTTTTTATGTATACCTGTTTAGAAAAGGTATCTGAAATGCCCTGATAGGTGCTGTTCTAGGGGAGAAAAACAGCTACTTAATGCCGTGAAGATACCTTTAATGCATATGTTTTCTATAACTTGATAATTTGCAACATAGTATGTAGAAGGCTAGCAACATTGCTTGTTTTAATAACCCTCCATGGCAATGAGCTGCATAGGCCTACTGAATTCATACTCTTTACTGATAGTTTGTTAATTCATCATCTTTTCTTCTTGCTTTCTACTGGCGTAATAAATGGATACATTAATTACACCCTGACTTCAGAATTAATTTTGCAAGCTACTTCTACCTTTAGTATAGAAAGAACAAAATAAGTTTAGTTCTTCTAACCTTCCACTGTACCTTTCTATTTCGCTCCTTCTGTCTGCTCCCCTTTTTTGGCTTTCAGTGGTTACAGAAGCTGTATAACCTTCCAGAGTGGGGCATGCGCTACTTTGATGCTGTCATGCAGCCTTTAGTCTAAACAAGCTACACCTTGCCTTGGTAAAGGACTTCAGCATGAATTAACTGTCACTGACATACCTGCACATGCCAACTTTTTGAAAAAGTTCTTCCATAAATTGTGTTCAGTGAAAGCAAATAAGTGGATTTTTGTTCTAAAGGTGCTTTTTCCAGGCATGTGGGCTGCTTATCTGCTGTATCATAAACAAACCTCCTTTCCCTAGGTCTTTGTCTCAAACATAACTTTGCTGTATTCAGAAGAGAAGCAGCAGTGTCCCATGCCATTGGTGCTTCTGCTTTACACATTACCTACTGCTTGTTCTTACTGTTCCAAGGTTTTTGGTAAATACAGCAATGTCAGCTCTGTTTCTAGTTAACATTCAGCTAGCTTCTGTGCTGCTAAATATGCAGTGTTCATTGCTACTTCTTTCACTTACTCTTGATAATGCAGTAGTGTTTAAAGTAACTGGTTTATGATGTATTTGAGTGATGGACAAGTGATCTTTTTTACGTGGGTTTTTTTTTTAAGAGGTTTAGTCTTTCAGAATGAGAGCTGCTCTTCAAAAGAGGGTAACGCCTGTGGTTTGATTTTAAGTATATTTGTTTCACTGTATCGCTTTTTTTCTTTTCAGATTCTGCTTGGATTCTGCCAGACAGACAAGGCAGAGACTTTCCATCAACTGGTCCAATTTTAGCTTGAAAAAAACCACCTTTGCTGCACATTGAAATGACACAATATGGGGAGGGAACCCTGCAGGAATCAATGAACGACAACTCCACTTACCTGTCCTGCTGTGCTGAGAGCTTATCTGGTCTTGAGCCAGTGCTGCCTTGCCTTGTCCCCAGTGCTGTGTGGATCTGCACTGAACCCTTTGGCCTGATAATTCTTGCGGACTGAAAAATTGCCACTTTCTACCTGAATTTGTTAGCTTGTGTGCTTGTAGTCTGTGAGTGAGACTTACTTGATTGTAGCTGTATGCCGTTGGAGTTGGAACAATAGCTCTTTTCCATCTCCTTCTGAATGCCTTGGCCTCAAAGACTTTAAATTGCTTAGGCTTGGGTGGAGGCCAAAATACTAGTTTGCATCATCTGCAGTGGCTCCTGTCACTTCTGCATCTAGCTATGTTTTGTCATTCTGACTCCTGACAAAGGAATGGACCTAGTCAGTTGTGCTTTCATCTGCTCCGGAATTCTCCTGACGTGACTTCATGAAAAAAGAGGCTCTTATGGGACAAATATTTCCTCAGTTCTTTCACAATCTACTGTTTAAGAGTGTACAAGTTACGCTATTTGTGTTTTGATTTTTTTTCCCCCCCCCGACTTGTAGCCAGCTTGTGTAAGAATACTTGCAGAATGAGAAAATTTAAAAAAGAACAGTACTCACACTATCAAATCTGTTATAGAGTGTATAATTGTATTAACACTGAAGCCTAACTGGCTACTTTTTTAACATATTGTTAAGTAATATTAAAATCATGTCTTTCTTTTTGAAAGATGGAATACATTAGTATGGCAGAAGACTTGTGTCTTGCTTTTTTCTGCTTGGGTGGGGAAAGGGAAGAAAGAAACATACCAAAAAAATAATGGTCTTCTAAACTAAATTTCATCTTGTGTCAGAATTGGTCAGTGAATGCTACTTAACTTTAGCATATTCCTCTATGAACACTTGTTTGCCAGCTTACCTGATGGGAAAAACTGCTATCTGCTAGAGCAAGAAAGACTCCTGCTGAATGCTAGAATTAAGCTTGTGAATTCTGTGAATTACTGTAATGCTGCTATTTCAATAGATAATTTGTGAGAAACAAGGTCAATACAAAAATTTCCAACTCAATGTCAGTGCAGAAATTAAGTAGGTAAGCTCAATGCTACTATCATGTAAATAGTTAACAATATAGTAATGTTTTACAGGTTGCATAGCATTGCCCAGTATGGAAGAAAACTGGTAATTTAGGATTTTGATTTGTGTAAAGATATTGCACTTGTAGAATTTTTTCTGATACTGCGCTATTTATTCAGAATAGAGACAACAGAAGCTTTCTTTTTGCCTCTAGATGACCATACTTACCCAAATTATAAGGCAGTCTTCCTTTTTTTTTTTTTAAAAAAAAAATAGGACTTCTACTCAGCATGTATTTAAAAGGATACAGCTTCAAAGTCCACTAACATCCTTTTCCAGAACCATTCCACATTTTTCTTTCTTCTACTTATTAACACATATTTTTCTGTGATACACCCGCTGGGCTTGGGACTGCTTTGCAAGACACAGTGTAATTATACTCAGCTTTGGACTTGAGAAGGTTTAATGGATGATTGCTTCCATGTCCCCTGTGAGGCCCAGATGTAGCAGGAAGATGGGGTTGGCTACAGACCACTGAGATATCTACAACTTCACATCCCTCTTGTTGGTCCTGGAGCTCCTATCCCAGTGTGTGCTGCTGGTGCAGAATATAGTTGCTCAGCTTGTACCCAGCCACTCTAGGTAAATGAGCCCTCAGCCTCCTCTTGTAGAGGAGGGAATGACACAATACCTGTTGTCAAAATATAGTCCGGGGACGTAAAGGGGACAACTTCTATTACTCTTCTTCAGATTCAGGTTGAGGAAGGGATTAATAGCTTAGCCTCACTTTTTTGTCAGTATTGTAATATATGTATTTATTTTGTGGTGCTGGAAGAATAGCATCTCAAACCTAAAAAGTAATATGTATGCCACTTAGCACCAACTGTCTCTGCAAAAATAGGTATTGTTGAAAGTACCTGCATGAGTTAGTGGAGAAGAATGAACTTTGTTTCTTGAGATCATGGAGACTTACATCTGTTGCAGCCTAAGTTAGATCTTAGTTATGTAAAAGTGGAGAGGGACAGTGGCTGTGGAAAAAAAAAATGCTGTTAAAACAGCTGAAGCTCAATGTTTGTGTGAAATCCAACTTTTCAGGCTTTTTCAGTTCTAAACCGTAACACAAGGTGGCAGTGTATGTCATCACTAGTAATTTCTACGTCAGTGATCTCAACAAATTGAGGCATGGGATGGAAAAACTAGTTGATGTCACATTGGCAAATATTGGTGCAGATCCCAGCTTCTCTAGAACAGGAACGCTTTGAAAGTACTGAGATTTTTTTAATGGTGCTAGAAAACTCATTTCATAGCATTTGTTTTCACTAGTAAATGGGGAAGAAAGTCGGCTTTATTCTCTACTAACAAAGCTGTTCGAAGAGTGATACGTGAATATGATGTGCTTCTCTTTATTTTGAAATTCTGGGTTAAGACAACAAAAGAAATCCTTTTGCATTTGAGGAATATATGTATGTATTTGTAATACCCTTCAAAGATACTTGCCTCATGCTCTATCACGGTATATCAATACAACTGACATGATTCCATGCACTACACAGAAAGCATGAAGAATGGGTCTCCATAGATCTGCAGTTGTTGCACCTTGATGAGAACTTAAAGGCAAGCCGTATTTTTCTAAATTCGTAATTAAATGAAGATAAGCATGGATCAGTCTGGGAGCCAGGAGATTTGACAGTACTGGCTTCAATTCTACCACTTTGGTGGCCTTGGGCAAATGAGGTAGTTGCCGTTACTCCGTTCATTAAATGGTTTTATTAAGGCTTTGCTGAATTATAAGCATGTTTCTTAAGATGTGAAGTCTGTTTAGGTGCAACACTATAACCTCCTATTAGAAGCACAGATGTTCTGCACTGGTATTTGTGTAGTTCAGATGCGTTCAATCCAGATAAAGTATGTTCAAAGGTAACTTCGAGTAGAGGAGACCTCCATCATGACTGAGTAAATTTGAGTTCTTCATGGGAGTTGGAAGGGGAAAAATTCCACCTTTGAGAGTGGGCTGCTTTGATAACTGTAGTGTATTCCCTACTCACCTTAACCTGTATGAAGGATGAATATCTAAGCTCTGGAGATGACTGGTGGGATATCTTTTTCTAGGCCTGTCTGCTGATATCAGTGCTGCTGGATCTGAGGGTGTGGTACTTTTTCAGGCATTTCCTTAATAGAAGAGGGCATAATTGCACAAAATGTTTGTATCTTGAAGAGTGTTGATACTGGATGCTTTAAGACAGCTCTTACACAGGGATGTCTCATCTCTGCTTGGCATTCAGTGTTGCTGCTTTCTGAGGTAAAGTAACTGAGAGTTCAGAAGTCTTCAGTATGCTTTTTGTGTGTGGCATCATGGATACTTAAAACTGTGTAGCTAAGGTTCAGAATGCTGGCAACGCAAATCTCACCGTAGCCTGAGAAGAAGATTGATGTGTTAAAAATAAATTCACATAGTGACTGTTGAGTCCGTAGGCATTTAGTGTGCTCACTGCTGCTCAAAAAGGCTTTACAAGTTGCTTTCTGTTTTAGTGAAAGGTTAGCTCACCTGTACTTTAGTGTGGATCCTGTTGTATCATGATGGAGAAATTAATGCTTAATGTTTACTGGGGTAAACGTTTACACTAATATTCACAATTTCAAACAACTCCCATCACAAACGAAGGTGTGCAACTTGTAATTGAAGAAGCTATTCTAAAAACAAAACAAAATCTTTGCTTGCTATGTTGTAACATACATCTGAGCAAGATTAGGTGTGTAGTATCTTTGTTGTCTTTGGCTCTTTCTCTGTCTTTAAACCTGCAGGAAATCTGAAGACTGAAACTTTTGGCAGGGGAATTCTCTGAAGTGAAGTCACAGAAGTGTTGATTTGGGATGTCTCCCTTCCTCTTCCTGTCCATCAGAAAGAACTCCTCAAAAAAATTCCAGTTTTCCAAATTTTAAATGCCTTTCTAATTGCCAACAACTTGTCTGTCCTCTCTTACCCCATTCGTCATAATCTAAAAATGATAAATAATCATAAAAATGTTGTATCTTGTACTGCTGCTACAGGCAGCTGATGTAAGTGAACTGTCCTTGAAAGGGGGATGTTTTTCTTTTCTCTTCTCTTCTGTTTTCCCCACTGAGCAAAGAAGTTACAATACCAAACCTTTGGACTTCATTTCTATTTTTCACAGGTTTGTGTGTTTAGTTTCAGCTTTGCTGCTGCTTTTAGCTGTACAGTTGGGCCCCTCCCAGCTCAGTGCTTAGAGAAGTGGAAGAAACTACCTATTGACACACTCTGGATCTACATAAACTGTTGAAAAACATACCAGGTAAACCTGTATTTTCCTGTAACTGTACTCTTGGGTTTTTACTGGTTTGCTTATAAAGATGATAGGTACAAATGGGATTTTAAAGTGGATGGTGTCCAATTTCTATCTCTATGGAAGACATAAAACAAAAGGGGAGAAGGTATATATTGATTTTGTCTTCTCTGATATGTTTTTCTCAGTGATTTTTTTTTTTTTTAAAAAACCTCTAGTAATTTGAATGTCTTGTTTTAGGATGGCTTGAAGCATGTTTTCTCACTTTAGTCACAGGTCCATAGCCTTTAACATTGCTGTTTCACCAGCTATTATTTAATCAGAGATATGTAGTTTTATTGTGTTGTTAGCGGCTCTTTAGGCAGAGCTGCCAGGAGAGGGGACTGTATGTAGGCTGGATGTTTGTTTAAACTAAATTTTCTTTCCAGTACATCTGTGTTGCAGAAGGACAGCAATCCACAGATCTGCATAGACGCAATGTGTCAAGAGGGATCTGCTGGACAGTTCTTTTCTAGAAATCACCCAAAGACAAACCTCCGCCAGTGATGAGCGTTCGGGAATCTTGTGTCAACTCTTAACCTCCATTTTCTTCACCAGTTTTTTCTGGAAAGTAAAAAAGTAAAACCAACATCTCTTTGACAATGCTGTAATACCCATAAGCTGACAATTTCAGATTTGTTAACTGGCAACAAACATGTGAGAAGGTAATCTTTTTGCTGCAAATAATACTTATGTCCAGTTTGCCATCTATGAAGAGAGGAGGCAGTGGGCAGATGTACTATCTGTGAAGAAAAAGTGGTGCCTAGTATTAAATGGAAGAATAAATAAAAACCTATACTCGTGTACTCGCAAAGGATTATGTCACTTCTATTGCATAAACTAGCATGCATTCCACACCAAGTACATCACTCAACCAGCTTATACAAGCTTGATTTTTCTGAGGGAAAGATGTCTAGACTTGTTTTCCCATTCTGGTTTCCTTTAAACAGGCTGTTGACTCAAATCAAGTTAGTACAACGGTTTGTGCTGGTTTTAGGGGGTTTTTTTGCATGCAAGCAGCATGATGTTGTCTAAGGTTGTCTTGCTTATGGCTGAAATACAAGATTTGAATCCAGGGTCTGGAGTGGAAAAGCTGGAATGCCAAACTCATCAAACCAGATGAGTGTATTGCTGCCTACTGTTGCTTCAACAGACTTCATGCTGCAAACCACTCATCTGCATCAACTCATGGGAGAGTGGTTCCATATTAACTGGAAATACATAATCAGCAAAGCCCTCTTCTTCCAAAAGGGAAAAAAAGCGGGAATCAAGTCACTTGATGTCAGATATTTGAACATATATACCTTGCCTCATGCACTTTGTCTTCAAGACTTTGAACAAGCTTTTGTCCATCTATTGCTTGACCACTGAATGGATTCTACAGCATTGCTACGGCCAGTTAAGTTGAAGTTTTCATGGGGTTTTTTTGTTGGTTTGTTTTCTATTAAGTTGAGGGCAAATTAGAAGTAGCCAGTTTGTGAGAGGTCCTCCTGGGACAATTTTAACAGACTAACAGGGAAGGACAAGTTTTAAGTAACATTACATCAGCCTCCTCACTTATATATGTGATTATATCGGGGTATGAGCTCTTCGCTCTAGTGAGTGAATTCTTGAGGCTGGAAGCAGGACCACAGTCTTGCTGACTGTGAAAGATGTGGTTGCTAGAACTGTTTCTTGAAAGCGGGAGGGAAAGAGAGAGTGCCCTAGTACACTAGTGTCTAATGTAGCAACAATACTGTTGCCTTTATCCTTTCATGCAAGGTCACCTCTTAGATTTCTTAATTGGGTATACTCTTTCTATACTCTCAGACTTTCTATAACAGTCTGCAGATAAAGTCTTTGTCTTCTAGTTAACAAGTAAATAAACTTTTCCATTTGAAGAGAGTAATGAAAATGCAGTTTCCTACCATTTATCTTATATGGGGCTTCTACTTATTCCTTTCTGTGCCATCAATCTATCTTATAAGCTTTAAAAGGTAATGTCTCTTTCCTTCCTAGACTCAGAGTGCATGTCTGAAAAGTCCATTTAAAGAATTAATGAACCTTTTCAGTAATGTAACTGTGGTGCATGTCACTTGCCCAAGCTATTTTGTGGTCTATAGTGAAATTGTTTCAGTCATTCATTCTCCCCAGCTGCCTCTGAGCCTTTGTGTCATTTATATTGGTCATACTTCGCATATTTCTCTAGGTGGGGAAACTTTCTGAAGGCTGTCTTGCAGAAAATCATATCTTTTCTGTATTGTGAGTTATGCTCTTTGAGTCAAGAGGCATGAAATTGTGTATTGGCTGTTCTTTTTTTATTAAAAAAAAAAAATAAAAAATTGTGGGACTGCCTGTGGTCTTCAAGTGTAATTCTGGGAGGAGCTGGTGTAATGTTGGTGAAGATAAACTTGAGTGGGTAAGAACAGAGTTGTAAGGCAAAAAACAGCTTAAGTCTGTTATGTGATGTGTTGCTCCTTATACTACAGGGCTAGCAAAGGAGTTCATTGAGCAACCTGCCAGAGAAAGTTGTAAGTACATCACTCAACTTCTCCATACTGTGTTTTGCTGCTTTGTAAAGTGGTACAAAAACATAATTGGGAGTTGAGCACTGGTGAAAGAGTTATGTAAATGCACATGTAAAGTCACAAAAGGTTTCAGATGTTTCTGAAATTCCCTGCTGAACTACAGCTGGGGACGTAATGCTAGTTAGTGAGGTGCAAAAGTGGAAATGCAAGAATTAAGCAGGTCAGTGTACTGATGATGGGGTGTGAGAAATAATCATCTTGCCACATCAGAACTGTTACGATCTTCCAAAATATTTCTTCATTTCAGTTCATTCAAAGACCACCAGTTGTGATGACTATGGTAACTGCTCTTTTGAAATCCATTTTTAACCCATCTTAACAATTGGGCAATCCAGACTGGTCACAGCTGAGTTACTGAAGAGAGTTGGCATGTTCTCATGTAGTCTGAATGTCCAATCTCTTGCTTTTGTCAGTGTTAGCCAGTATAGCCTGATTGTTTTTCTCTTTCTTCATGCAGATGCCTTTTTTGGACACTAATCTACACTTGTGCAATAGGAGCATCATCTCTACATGCCTTGGAACCTCTTAGGCATAGGAGTCAGGGGCTTGAATGGATTAGGCATTGGCAGAGACGTAGATTTTGGCAATGCCTTGAACTATGACATGATAATCTGTGTGATGCATGCAAGTAGACTAAACATGGAAGAGAAGTCTTAAAATGTTGAAGTCATTACCCATACAAAGGTACGTTTGTCTTGGGTTGGAATCCTTTAAATGATGTGGTGTAGGGACAGATAAGGTCTGGCATGACCTGCTGGCAGTTCCCTTTTCTCATACCAGCAATATGTCAGCATGACGTGGTATGATGTTGTGGGAGAAGCATTTATTAGAAACAGCTGGAACCCAAATACAGTTTTAGATCACAATCTCCAGGCTGGCTGGCTGATTTTGCTTATTGCCCAGTCTCTTTTAAAAAAAACAACTAAACAAAAAAACCCACACCAACAAAAAACCCCACCACTTATGTCTTTAAACAGGGAGATTATCATCTATACTCTGGATTTGGTTTTTATGCCAGTTGACACTTTGTAATGTTTAGCCATTGGCAACTTAAGCAATCTTGAATGTTGCTGTAATACAGAATCACCCAAACAAAAGTAGCCCAATGAGGAAACAGCACAGCTGGTTGAGAAATTGTGGAAGTGATAGTGTTTTGAAATGACTGGGAGGAAAAAAAAAAAACAACCTAATTCTTTTTGGGTATAGCCTGGAATGCATTCTGTGTGTTAGATTGCAGGAGATAATGCAGCATAAGTATGAAAAACAAGCATGTTACTTATTTCAGTTATGCGTGTAAATATGGATGCCCTGTTTTAATGTGTAATGGTCTAAAATGGTACTGGTCTTAAAGGTAACGTTGTTTTAAATGTGTAAGGCTTAAACGTTGCACAGAGATGACTTCTTAAAATCCTACTTCCTCTTAATTTTTTTTTTGTTGTGGTAACATTTTTATAGGCCTAAACCTTACAAAATGTATGATTTCATGGCCATGCTGAGCAAGTGTTTTGCTCTGCACAACTTCAGTCCTTGTATCTTGTATGATAACCAAAATTAGGTAGCTGTGGGTAAATGAAGAAGGGGAAAATAGCTATTTTTAAGGTTTTTTTTAAAAGGTTTTTTTTTTCTTCATCCTAAGGACTTTAGCCATTCCCTTTTGTGTTTTAACTTGATTTGTAAAGCATGTAAAAGAAGATTGTTGTAAATCTTCAGTGCAAGCTTTTGTGTCCTACAACTCTTTGGGAATGTGTTACTTTCTTTTGGTAAAGGACTCTGATTTAATCCTCTTACTTTCTTAAATAGCTTTTGCCTTAACCTGCTGATAGTATTTCTGGTTTATTGTTACCCATGCAATTCAGTAGCTCATTCTGCACTGAGACTTGGTCTTTTCTTAGGAGGATTATTAATTAATATCTGAACTGTGGTAAAGATGTCTCCAAGCTGACACTGGTGTCCCACACTGGTGTACAACTGGAATAGATGAGGCAGGAAAGAGGTGAGGCAACTACGACTTCATTCTATTTTACAGAAGAAGCATCAGCACAGAGATGAAGCAGCTTTGCCCCAGCTTCTGGGGCAAATGCAAGTCTGAAACAGAGTTGGAAACCGAACCCAGTTATTCAGAGGCCTGAGTCTATGGCTGAATTACAAGCCGGTCTTATGTCGTGAGGATTTATACAAGAACTATCACTGGATTAAAAAGAGAAGCGCTGTGAAGCATTAGCCTCTTGCTTCGTGGTGATTTTTGCACTAAATGTTCTTTTCCTCGTCTGTTTACTCACACCACCTCCTAGACCATCTCATCAATCCTTCTTGCTCCTACAGACCTTGTGGCTGAGGTTCCCTGGAAATACTTGAGGAGCAATTGGGTTGTGTAAGTGGTAATGTGCTCCTGAGGCTTTTTGACAGCAGAACTTAAGAATTAATAGTGTGGGTTTTAGTTTGTTCGGTTAAACTGTTATCTCATGCAAGCCTGAAATGCCACCATCACACTGTAGTGTTTCTTATCGTGTGTGGACAGCTGTGTGGCTGAAAACGGATGGAGTGCCCTGTGCTGTAGTCGGACCATGTTGCGAGTAAGCTCAGTGGGGTCAGAATAAAGTAAAACTCCTAGTTTTTCTTTAAACAGCGTTGGATGAGAGAAAGAGGAGGGGTCTCGTGTTTCTTTCTTAGCTCATTCATTCCTGGCATGGTAACGGCATGTCCTGTGCTGGAGGAGGCAGTCACTGGGATGGATAGGAGCTGTGGGTTTCCTGGTCTGTTGTAATCTTGTGTGGTAGATTCTCATAAATCAGGAAGCATGTACCTCACAGCTGTGGCCAGATAGCAATCCAGACCCTTAGTGCTCAGTTTTCTATGCAGCGGTTTCACCTCTTGCTCCTGGCTTTAATAAACTTACCTTTTGTCTTACCATGTCAGGGTATCAGGTTGATCTGGTTGCTGTTTTCCATCACATGTGACCACGTTTCCTTGTGGGAATAGGAACTGTGAAGTGACCCTAAAACCAAGTATCACTTTTGTACTTCTGAAAGATGGCTTAGTCGTTATTAAATACTTCTTTTATACCCCTGAGGGGTGCTTGGTCTTTAGAGCGCGTGGAACAGGGGGCAATTTTCATCTGAAAGGTGTCATGCAGAAAGTTAGCAGCAACTATTAAGTGAGGTGATGGGAACATTAAATGCTGATTAATGGTGTAGGTTACATTCTGAGATCAGTATTGCATGGACTGGCTACCTGGTGCAGCATCACCATCCTATGTATGAGGAAGTGAATCAGCTGGCTTTCATGTTGTTTAATGCTTAAGAAACTCTAAAAATACAGGACCTCATGTAGTTCAGCTATGGTATGAATGTGATCTCCAGCAGTGATTGTCTACTGTGTAGAATGGCAATGGTTTCTACCCACTGGAATGGAAATTAATTTCCAGGAAAGCACATGACTTTGTTCACCTTACTTTTGCTAATAGAAAGAAACTGAGAGTTTTCATCAGCGGCAGCAAGTTTTGCATTGAGTGAGGATCCTTGTCTCATAGCAGATGTACTCATTTGCATGGGAGTTAGCTAATTTCCAATTATCAGCTCAGAATGGGTTTGTTTAATTCAGCTGCTAAATCTGCCATTTCCTGCCGAGAAGTGTAGAGAGTTGAAATCATCTACTGCTGTGCAGACACAGGGGAAGGAGACGAGGTATATGTGAAGAGCTTGGCCAAGTGTGTTTAAGCATCTTGGTCTGCTGGGATAGCTTTATTCCAATAGAATGAAAAGTTGCCTCTTAAAGCTTTTTATTGAGAATTCACTATGAAATGTGACACTTTGTTTAAAAAAAAAAAAGTAGTTTTCCAGTGTGTTGGTCTTTAGGTGACAAAATAATCTTCCCTTTAACCAGCAAGACAGGATACTGGATGCTAGAGGAGTGTGTGATGCTTTTAGATCGCTTAAGAGTAGCCATAATCTGTGCAGAAGATCAAAACATATCAGTTGCTCTGTTTCAGCCAAAGTGGACTTGCCAGGATTGCAAAAGCTGTAACTTTTTTTAGTAGTGATGAGTCCCAAAGGTTAACCTGAAAGGTTAAAGTGCCTTTTCAGGGTAATGTTTGCTTAGGTGCAATTTGATTTGCCTTTTGTCTGTGTAACCAAGGCAGAAGCTTTGTTACATTGGAAACTCGGGTTTCAAAACATATTAGATCTGAATTTCAGATAAAACACAAAAATAATTTGTATGGATCCTGTCCTTTTGGAGTGTGGAGGTTATGTCCTGCTTTTCCTCTAGGATGAGTTGCTGAAATACTTCTGCTCCCTTTTATAGTGGCGTTCTGGCAGTCCCTTTCCTGGGAGAAGCCGCCCAGGAAAGGAGATGCTCTGGCCATAGTGCGAGTGGTGTGGCCAGCATAGAAGTTCAAGTGCTTCATGGCCAATTGAGCTTCCTTTTTATGTTCACTGTCATCTTCCCCTGCTGTCTGTTTTCCATTGCCAGCACTAGATGCTTTTTCATGTTTAGGGATCAGCATCAGGAATATCTTAAATTTTATCCAAATTTTAAATAATTTGCAGTTCTATGTCCCTGTTACCCTATGCATGGTGTCTCAGTGAACATACCTCAAAGGACAAATGAATTCTTTGAGTGGAACTCAGCAGCTGCACTCTCCGGGGCGGGGGGAAGTGGCGAATTTTCAGGTAACAAAGAAGCTGCAAATGCAGTTTGATGCTATTCCTGTCAAAACAAATGGGACAACCAACAGGGCATCAAAAAGAGTGCTATAAATTCTATTTGGTTTCTTAAGGCAGTCAGCCAGGGGTGCTGCTAGCCAGGAACAGCCGAGAAAAACAGATGACAGAAACAGAGATTCATTTTATGAGTTTGGCTGGAATTTTAATTGCACTTCTCCCTGTGTTAATTAAGAAAATGAAAGTTTAGCACAGACCAGTGAAGAGTGGTAGCATGCTCTGGAGAGGACTCCTGGTGCAGCATCCTGCCCCTGCTGGCAGTGCTTTTGGGAGATATGAGGTGGCGGTTGGGGAAAGTCTGCACCCAGTGGAGGCCTGGCCACCGATAATCAGGAAACGGGCATTTTGCAGGGGTTTTGGCTTCTCTGTCAAATTTTGAACTTGACTCAATTCTGTATGACTCAGTCTGGTTTGACGCTTCAAGGGGATGGGCTTGGGCCATGTCTGTTGCAAGATGCCACCTCCCTGCCGCCCTGCCTGCTGTGCTCGTACACCAGACCAATTACAGACATGAAGTGTGGGCTGCGATTTTCATGGTGATTGTGGTTTCTAGTGAGCCCTGAAATCTGGTAGGGTAGTGAAGTCTAACACACATTACAGCCTGGGTGTCCTTTTAGATGTTCTCTAGCACTTCCCTGTGCCACCTCCAGGGCTGTTGCCCAGCTGTCTGGTGCGTTCTCAAAGCTGCTGCACTACCTGGCAATAGACGATCACAGAGCTGATGTTTCCATTTCATTGGGCAGGAGGGGTTAATGACTTCCTCGCTCTAATATTGTAAGGCTGGAAAGCCTGCAAGGGGATTTTTAGTTCTGAAGGCTGCACATGAACATGTCTGTATTGCCAGGCTTGAAGAGTCTCTAGAGAGATAGTCTCTTTAGTCAGAGGCTGAACCCAGGAAGGCTGCAGAACAGGAATGCAGGACAGGATAATTCAGGTCAGAAGGAACTTACGAAAGTCTCCAGTCCAACCTTCTGCTCTAAGCAGGGTCAGCTTTGAGATCACATCAGGTTACTTGGGTCTTTATCCAGTTTGGCCTTTTTGGGACAGAGAGTGCAACCTCTCTGGGCAATCTGTTCATTGATTTATTGGTTGTAATAAATTGGCATTTTATTTATTGTTATTGTTAATTTATTTTCTAGCCTCTAGGCTCATTTTTCATGTCTCTAAGCTTTCTGTCTGTATTGGTAAAAGCAATCTCATGGCTTCTAAGCAAGTTCTGGGGAAGGAGTGGGGATTAACCCATGCGTTTCAAGAATTTGCAAGTGATACAGCATTGCCACTCCCAATTTTCCATTTTCTTTAAGTATGTTCTCTCCCCCCTTTTATTTAAATGTCTTTTCCTACTTCTTTCTCCTTACATGATTCCCCACCCACCCTTCTGACAGTGGTAGAGGAGGGAGGACTCTGTTTTCCATTTATCTTGGGCTGCTGCTAGAACCTTTGTAGTACCTTTAGATATCTCAAACCATTTGATGTTTCTTCTAGTAAGCTAGGTATTACCTCAGTTCCTGAGGAACTGAAGGAAGGGTGCGATGAGACGAGAACAGGATCCAGATCTCCTGTTTCTAGGTACTGCAGTAAGCAGCTTTTCATGACAATTTGCATTCATATAATGTATTTCAAATGTTGAACATTGGATGGTGAAGCACCTGGTTTACATCAGCCTTGAGGTAGACATCATGTTCTTGCGGCAGGTTGTTCCACTATGTGACTACAATGGTGTGAGCATTGCAATGGTAGTGTTTGTTCGTGGTGCAATAGCGTATTAGCTCTGGCATGCAGCATGATATGTTTGTGAATAGTCTCAGGCTGGTTTTGTAGATGAGGAGCCTTGTTTCATTTTGGTTACATCATGGTTGTCTCAGGCCTTTCCCTTTTTAACCTACTCACTCTGTTACATTAAGGAAATAATAAATAAATGGCAATGGGCTTTCCCTGGCTGAAATTAGCTGTTGACCTTAGACTACTGTAAGCTATACCTACAAAAAGCCCCTGCTGATTTTCCTGGTGGGCTTGAGGAAGCCTCTGAGCGGCTTTTTGTGAATTAACGTTTGGAGGAGGAGTGGCGGAGATGGTGTGAACATTACGTGTTTTGCTACATGAGCTGATGATTGCTTGAATGAGTGGACTTCCTGATTCAGAGGAGAAGAATGAATGGTCTCTCCTCATAGTTTCAATTTTATTATAAAAGGTACTTTAGCAGCTCAGTGGTATCTGCAGCCCCACGCAAGTGCTGCCTAGACAATTGTTTCCACCGCTTGAGAAAAGGTCCAACTGACACACCAATGGGAAGTTGACACTTTCAGTTCATTAAAGCAAGCGTCTATGAGTGCATGTACTCAGCTGAGAATGTTTTAGCCTCTAAGAAGGGTCTGAAAAAGGCTTGAACTTTAAAAGCTTTCATTGTCTGAAGGCACAGGCTGTTCCAGCTCAGCTCCCTCCTGCTGTAGCACTGGGACTAAGTGTGTAGTGGCTATTTGATTGGTGCAGCAGCCTTGCTTTATTGCTTGACCTTGCTTCATTTAAAAATAATAATTAAAACTGTTGCTTTCTGTGTTTGCAAGATAACAATGAATTTGGAACAGAAGTTACCTGGCTGATGGTTCAGTGAAGGGGCCTTTAGAGACAACTGATGATATACTCATGTTTTACTCGTTTTCCTGATATTTGTCTGGTTTGTTCTCTTCACAGAGCTAATACCCCTGTCTGTATTTGCAGACTAGCTCCCCCAAATTCGTTATTACTGTGATGCAAGTAGTTCTGGAGGGTGGCCATGTAGGGGCTTTTTTTCCCCTATTTTGCTCTAACGGTTGCTTTGACATTACATCAAAATAATGCCACTTGACAATGCAGCAGGATACTGATGACCTCTGGGAAAGGTTTCTTGATACATTGGCAATTGCATCCTACAGACCAGACTTAAAGGGAGCTCAGACACTCTTGGAGAAGTTAGCAAACACAATCAGCAGGATAGAGCATCTTTCACATGGAAGTTGTTATTGCCTTTTCCATCCTAAATGAGTTTACTGTACTGCTGAAGAAACAGACATGCTTGCTCTAAGGGCTTGGGGGCTTTTTAATGTTAGAGTATTATAGGATTAAATATTCAGCCACCAAATCTCTTATGTCAACCCTTTTGTAATAGGAGGAAGCGATGATGTTAACGGCTTTTCTGATATGGTTTAGAGGGCAGCACTATGTTTGGCCCCATATTGTTCTCACCTGAGATATTGGTGTCTGAAAACATAACTCTAGGGATGTCAGCATCTGATGGTATAGTATGGATAAGAACGTTAGTGAACTTAAAATGACGATTTCTAGTATGCATTGTTTTATTATGTCTTCTGTCTTTAAATATAGCAGCTTTTCAGCTTTTTCACAGCTGTGGTTAAGACGATAGGCTGAGATGACACTTCTACCTTGATTTTTCTTTAGATAGCAAAAAAGTTTATGGTGTTCCCTGGGAATTTATAATCAAGGCTAGTTCAGGTTAGAAGGGACCTTTGCAGGTCATGTAGTCCAGCCTCCTTCTGTCTTTCGTGATGTCTAATTTGCTGAAGTGGTCCCTAATCCACTCTTTCTCTACTCTGGGTCATGCTTCACTTGCACAGACTCTGCCACTACCTCAGGGAGATCTGAGAGCAGAGCTTCGCAGTCAAGTAGACGTTTTATACCTTGGCCTTTTTTTGTGCCCTTTGTCCATGGACCAACATTTTCCTTGCTGCTGAGATACTTTTTGTTGCCTTCTGCACCCCTTCCATGTTTCAACTCCAGCCAAGCTTTTACTTTCATGTCCTCCTGTGTGCTCAGGCATTGTCTCCATATTCCTCCTAACTAGCCTGTCCCCACTTCCACCTCCCATACACTTCCTTTTAATGTTTGAGCTCAGTCAGGAGTTCCCCCTTGAGCAGAGCTGGCCCACTGCCATGTTTGCTTGACTTCCTGCACATCAGAACGGGCTGTTCTGCTTTGAGCGGTTGTTCTTGGAGATCAACCGTCCCTGCTAGGTCCCTTTGCCTTAGCTTCCGATGGGATCCTGCCTACCAGTTCCCTGAACAAGCCTAGATCTGCTGTTCTGAAGTTGGGAATCTCTACTCTGCTACCTGCCTACCTCACTTGTTTCAGGATTTTTGTATCACCATCTTATGATTGCTGCAGCCAAGGCTGTGATCAATCTTCACAGCTTTAACTAGCTCATCTTGATTAATGAGTAGCAGATTGAGCAGAGTGCCTCTCCTCATTGACTTGTCTATCAGTTTTTTCAAAAAGTTGTCCTCCAGGATTGCTCTCTTTGGTTGCTTGCACCCTTCCTTGTTGCCCTCCCAGCAGATACTGTGGTGGTGAAAACCCCAAGGGAGAAACAGGGCCTACAATCAAAAGGCTTCTCCCAGCTGATTATCATAGAATCATAGAATCATACAGGTTGGAAAAGACCTCTAAGATCATCGTGTCCAACCATCAACCCAACACACCATGTCCACTAAACCATGTCCCTAAGCGCCTCATCTACACGTCTTTTAAATACCTCCAGGGATGGTGACTCCACCACTTCCCTGGGCAGCCTGTTCCAAGGCCTGACCACTCTTTCAGTAAAGAAATTTCTCCTAATGTCCAATCTAAACCTCCCTTGACGCAACTTGAGGCCATTTCCTCTTGTCCTATCGCTAGTTACTTGGCAGAAGAGACCAACCCCCACCTCGCTACAACCTCCTTTCAGGTAGTTGTAGAGCGCGATGAGGTCTCCCCTCAGCCTCCTCTTCTCCAGACTAAACAACCCCAGTTCCCTCAGCCGCTCCTCATCAGACTTGTGCTCCAGGCCCTTCACCAGCTTCGTTGCCCTCCTCTGGACACGCTCCAGCACCTCCATGTCCTTCTTGTAGTGAGGGGCCCAAAACTGAACACAGGATTCGAGGTGCAGCCTCACCAGTGCCGAGTACAGGGGCACGATCACCTCCCTGCTCCTGCTAGCCACACTATTTCTGATACAGGCCAGGATGCCATTGGCCTTCTTGGCCACCTGGGCACACTGCTGGCTCATGTTCAGCCGGCTGTTCAACCAGCACCCCCAGGTCCTTTTCCTCTGGGAATTTTCCTCTGGCTGATTTCATCCACTTTCTCTCGATTTTGGTGGTCTGTAGCAGACACCCATCACACTGTTATGCTCATTGGCTTCCTCTCTTGTCCTGACCCATAAGCTTTTGACAGTTTGTCACCTGTTGCTTTGCAGAGCTCTGCATGTTCAGGTCTCTTCTTTGCATAGAGCACAGCCCCAAGCTCTCTGTCTTTCTCTTTTTATCTTCCTGAAGAGCCATCATCCATCCATCCATCACAGCACTGCGGTCATGTAAACTATCCCATTGCATCTCTAATCCTTGAGATATTATAACTTTGTGTCTGCACATGGACTTCCAATTTCTTATGTTTTGCAGCATTCGTTTGTGTACAGGCCCTTCGGAGAGGCCCCCTGTGAAACACCTTGAAAGTGGGAGCGTGAGAGTCTTGGGAAAAGATCAGGGACACTGGCTACTATTTGTGCCTTGATTTTCCTTTCCCATGGAACTGGTTCTGGTGTCACAGTGTTAATCTTTTTGTGAAGGAAAAGAGTTGCTCCACTTGAGTAGGAAATGTCAGGAATGTTGGTCCTGGGTACTGTTACATCTGGGGAAAAAACCTTTCCAGGAGCAGGTGAGTGAGCCCATAGTCAGAGATACAGGCATTTCTAATCTGGCTCTTTCATATGCAACTTCTATAAACCTGACATAGGGCAGGTTTATACCTGTCGAATGATGCTGGTCTACCTCTTACGGTTTGGTCATTGTTTAAGACAGTTTGCAAATATGCTAAATCCCAGATGCTTTACTTTTAATACATTCTTTCACCTACTTAACACACTTGCACAAACACAGGCATGTATTGCGTCTCTTCTGTTCAGCCTTCTTCAAGCACGTTTTGCTATTCTTCAGCATTTTTCCATATGGTGGACTCTGACTGTCCCACAGTGGATTTGAGAATTAGTCCGCAATGAGGAAGAACAGAGGAAAACTTTTTCTTCCCCTCTCTTCCCTGTGTAAGGGAGCAGAATCAGCTGGTGTCAGTCCCGTACTTCCTCCTCCTCAGAAGCTGGAAGACTGCAGTTCCCTCCTCCCACATCCTCATCTCTACTCAGATGTGTGCAACTATTGATGATTAGAAGTCTTGTTTTTTTCATGTCCAGGGTTCTTCAGGTGAATTCCACCCAGGCTGTGATAGCTCCTAAACTGTGCCCTGACTATCTGAAGAGGAACCATCCTAGAACAATTGCTAGGAGCTCAGTGCACGCTTCCCCTCAGCACTTCTCTGTAGCTGTGGAAGTTATGATGTGCTCAATGGCTGTAGTAGCTTAGTAACTTCTCTTTGGTCTTTCTCTTTGAGAGGGTTCTGCTGTACATAGTTTGAGAGACTCTTTCAAAAGAGAAACTAGCCAGTCATTGTGGCGTCGTGTGTCTGTCCGTCCCCCCCAAAAAAATTCTGTCCACTGTCAGATGGATTTCTCTTATGCTGGTTAAAACTCAAGAGACGTCTCCATGTTCTGTAGCACATTTTGAACTCTGTGCTTCTGTAGCACAGTAATTGTCTACTTTGTCACACCTATAGCTGTGCTGTGTTCCCTGCGCTATACAGCTGCTGTGACCAGATTGCTCAGTTTTATGCTCTCCTTTACTGTACCTGCATATAGCCAGGAGAGCGTGTCTTGCAAGGCTTGGTTGTGGCGAAAACATTGCAGTAAAGTAGACCGGAGAGTGATGGCAGCTGTAAAACCTTGGCATGGAGTGCCTTGCTGTGTCATTTTATTGCATGCAGCCTGTCACTAGACAGATGTGAAGATGGAAAGAGCCTGTTATTAGTGGATTCCTTTTCAAGAAGGAGCAGACATTTTCACATACTTTGACAGTACAAGAATATCTTGCTGTAACTTCCTCAGCTTACCACTTATCTGAGGGCATCTATGTTTTGATGAAATCATAGTAATGTGTTTTTCTTGTTTCTGTTGTTAAAGATTACCAGAGTAGTGTAAGTTCATTTTCTGATCTGCAGTGTAATGACCACTCTGTCCTTATCTGCTTGTCCCATGTTCAATACAGGCACCAAGACTTTACACGCAACCCATTGTCGTTTCCTTTCTTCTTCTTTGATTAATGCTTTTTCATCTGGTTTATCAAACTTCTGGCTTCTTCCCACTTGTAGGCTCCTTAAAACATAATCTAAGTCATCGTGTACATTAATGATAACTATATTGCAGTAACAGGGTATTTGGTCCAAAGTAACTTTGAATACCAAGGCCTGTCAAAGCAAGCTCTGGCTCCATTCAGTCTCGCGTGCACATTTACCCTTTCGCACCCACTGCTAAGTTAAGCTTTATCCCCCTCCACTGCCAAGCCAGCCTCACCCTCCGAGCTACCCTGCGCTCTCTGAGCCCCCGGTGCATCAGCTGCATACCTCCGCTCCTGGCGCACCGGTCTCTGAGGAGGTGCACAGAGGAAGGGTCTTGCCTCTCAGTGCGCTGCTGCTTTGTCCTGTCTTACGACCCCCCTTTGGGGGGGAAGGAGACACAGCTGCCAGAGAGCATACCCGTGCTGTGGAAAGTAGGCCTGAACCACAGCGGAAGGCTGAAGGAATAAAGAGGCAGCCCAAACCCAGATGGCCTCTCTGCTGCAGGCACAGTACACCTGAGCTTCAGCCTTCGTTCAGCTCATCCTCGGTTGAAGCAAATACAGAGCTCCTGTGTTTGAGGAGATGAAAGGTAGGGAGTACCAGCAAACGAGGAAGGACTTTTCTTAGGATTTCTTTTTTTCTCTGCAGCGTGCCTCATGCCTTCAATTAGAGAATGCCTGGTGTGCCGATGTCTCCTTCACTGCAGCGACCTTGCCCCCAGCTAAGTCCACTTACACTTTCGGTGAAAGCAAGAGTCTCATGATGATGATATTGTTATAAATATGCAGCCATAGCACGTACGTGAAGGAGCTGAACTGATGCTTTGCTGGAGAGAGTAATTTCTTAACTTTGAGTATGCTTATACTTGCAACCCTAATAAGCTTTCACTGTAGTTCATGCTAGTAAACAAGTGCCAAAGAAAAGTGCTCTGATAAGGTTATTTTGCACTTAGATTGCACTTTTCGTATACACAGCCATATTGAGGGCATGCATGATGTTCATAAGGTCAACAGGAGGGTAAACTGCAGAGTTAAATGACTCGCTGAAAGCAATACAGTAAGTCACTGTCAGACTATGGAGCATCCCTCCTTGTCCTTTTCACGTTCAAACCAAAGACCCATTTAAATACGGACTAAATAGTTTTGTAGGGATAGTGAAACACAGAAGTTGCTCATGCATCAAGCTAGTGGCTTGATGTGTGTGTTAGTATTGGCTAATCATTATTCCTAAGGGTTTTCCTGTTATGAGAAGAAAAGGTATTTTTCCTTCTTTCCCCCTGTAGCTTTATTGTTTCACATGGAACAAAAGATTCTTTTAAAAGTAAACTTTACCTTGCTAGTGTAATACAATTGCAAATACAAGTTAAAAAAAAAAAAACTTCATGCGATTCAAATGCAAAATGTGAATGTGAATGCAAAACAGGATCTCTCACGTGATTGAAAGACTATAATGTTCAAAACAGATGTTTAAGAAATGTGTTAATTATGCTGAAAAATGCTCTGTACTTCATTTCTGTAGCAGGTGACAAATCTATCCTGTAAGAAGACTTTCTCATTTAATATTTTGATTTTAATATTTAAGTGAGCTTTTCTCACATAATATTTTGAAAAATGATAGTATGGGGAAAAGCTTTCTCATAATTTCCTGCAAAGCACTGTTTTGTCTTGATCAGATGAAGGTCTTTCATCAGCTGATATTTCTCCATTTTTAGTGTTTGATTCTGCTCTAGTTCTTACCAGAGCAATCATAATTTGAAGCTTGTTAGATGCCTGTGGTTTCCAGCAGTGCAAGTGTAATGTAAAGCTGGAGTTTGGCCTAATGAATGCAGCGTTCTGTGTTTTTTCACTGTTAGAAAATGAATTTGAGCCATGAGGCATGGCAGGGGGGAAGGTCAGTTCACTGTCATTTAAGAGCCATTAATCTGATATAAATGCTTTCCTTCTTCTAGCTGGTCTCTTTTTGAAATGTTGCCCAGTTTTAAGTATCAAAACCAAATGAAGCAGACGAACCATACTCCTGCGTTATTTCTGCAAGCTATGTGTTTCTCAATTACAGCTTTTGAGCCGGAGCAAATACAGAGCACCTCTGCTACAGGCAGCGTTGAGGCTAACCTCTGCTCTTGACCATGAGGTTTCCAAACCCTTGTGGTGAAGGCTAGTAGTGCTAATGATGCACAAATGGTATCCCACTAACAATTTCCACACCTCATTTGTCTTCCCTGTTATGCAGAAGACCTGCTTAAAATATCAACATCCCTCAACCACAGTCTGGTTGTGGTGGCTTAACCTTGTAATAGCTCTAGCCAGTTTGGTAATTCCAGCTCACCGTTCATGCGTAGCTTGCTCATCTCAACAGGGGCATTCCCATGCATGGCTCCCATGCTGACAGCGGGCGTCTGTCTTTGTTCCTGTCTAGAAGGATTTTCACCTTTGGGTGCAGCCCCAGCTCCATGAAGCTGCTGATGAAATTCCCATTGACTTCAGTAGGGCTTGGCATTCCCCAGTCGTTCTTTCATTTGTGCCTACGTTCATTCAGCATGTGTTCAGCTCTGGTTTCACGCTCAGCTCCTCTCTAGCCCTTCCTCCTCCACTCTTGTCTCCTTAAAAGATGATAGAGGCACAGAAATAGCACTTTCTGCAGTCTTCAGAGGGGTTATTTTGTGGTTTCCTGGAGAGTCTAAGCCTGCGTCTAGCTTGCTTGTCAGTCCTTTTTTTTTTTTTTTTTCTCTCTTTTGAGACTTATATGCTGAAGCCCAGCCTCACAGGAAACAATCTTTAACCAAACCACAGCAACAGAATTATCACATTTACCCCCCTCCCCAAAACTGCCTGAAAGATCACATAGGTGGCACAGTTTCACAGCCCTAAGAATTTCACTGCTTCGCAGCGGGAATGCACACGCTGGGTAGGAAATCCCAAGACGTTCCACTGTCTCTGCCTCAAAGGGCCAGTGCTCGTGAGGCTCATATCAATTCCTCTTAGGGCTTCGGGATGGGTTTTTTTGCTTGAGTGAGGGGAGCAGGGACATTGCTTCTACCTTCATTACAGTGAACTTCAAAACAGCAGGAGTTCTTTTTCAGGTTGTGTGTGTGCTGAAGAGGTCTCGCGTCGAGATCATGCTGGGTTTTGACTAGAGTGGACGAAAATTCAGACACTGGCTGGAACCTTTTTGAAGTTGCCATTTGTTGCCTACTGTCATGATCCTTTTCTTTCCCATGCCTGATGGCTTTTTATTTTTACTAAGATGTAAGTTCACTTAGCATCAGTACAGAATCAGGGATTCCTTCCCTTATACTAGCAATGCCCTGTTTTGGGAGTGTGCCCGTTATAGTTGTGTTCTCTATTCATCTTTGTCCTCCACAAGCCTTTATGGTTGGGTTTGGGTTTCTTCTGCTAAAAGGTAATGCTACCCTGTCAGGCATTCTTTCAACATGCTGTCTCTGATTTTAGATAATGCTGTTATATTGGCTAGTAGTGCACTGAGCACAAACAAAAGATCACTGAAAATACCCTTCTCAATAATGGTGAGATTTTCATATTTGATTGAACTCTTTAGTTTTGAATACTACTTTTTAACAAAAAACCGTGTATCACTGCTGTTAAGTGGTAACTCTCCATGGGATCAGGAGAAACAAAATTCTATGTTTTCCCTGTGCCATAGCCTATTTTATGAGCATGAAAAAAAATCACAAGTTGTGATTCACTTTTCGGGCTGTTAAGGGATGGTAATCACTCCTTAGCTCCATTTCATGGTACAAGGAATCATTTGAACAAAACCCAAAAGAGGTACCATAGTAAGTTAGCACCAAGTCAGAACTGGAACTTGGAATTTATGTTGAAAAGTCTTGACCCTGTCTTGTCCAGAAGTTAACGAGCACCTGAATCTGTTCCTGTTTTCCCTCTCACATCCAGGAATATTTGCACAGAAATTACAACATCCTCATAGAACAATAACATAACTTTTTCTGATAAAACAATGAGGCCTTTTAGATAAAATAAGAAACCATGGGTTTGCGTGACACTCCAGCTCATCCGTTGGAAGGCTCTTTTCCTGTGCCGTTCCTTTTGTTTAATTTGGTCTTCTCAGAATTCTCAAGTTTATCTGAATTTTCCAACTTTTCTCTGATTTATCCAACTTTCACAGTTCGTTGTCTGGACTAATTCCACCTCTCTACTTTATTCTCAAGATTTGTAGCAAGTTAGTGGAAGACCAAATTCTGCTTCTAGTGTTGGTTGACCACATAAGAAATTACTTTTTCTACCCTTTTTAAATCAGTATTTATTTCCTGTAGTAAATAATACCTTTCTTATAATCTCTTTAGGTCTGGTCATTATACTGCATTTTTTGTAGCATGCTGAATAAATTATATCTGCATTAAGGGTTTGTTTTTTCTCTCCTCCAGTGTCTTTTCTGTGTTTGTCCATACCTTCCTTGAAGCACAACATTTTTCTTCTCGTTCCAGGAGATGGGAAAGAAGCTGTGTGGGTATGGCATGGTTGCCTTTCCTACAGATGCCCCTGCTGGCGCTTGTCGCAGGCAGAATCTCGGATGGGGTGGTGATTCAGTTTGCCTTCACAGTAAGGCAGTAAGGAGCACTAATAAGCGGTGAGCCCATGGGCAGACCTTGCTGACCTGGAAGATCCTTCTCAGCCCTCACCGCCTGAGGGCTGGGGCAGGTTTGGAGATGGACGCTCTCTACATGCATCGACTGCAGCCTCACCTCTCCCTTGTGTCACCATGGCTGCAGTGGGAGCTCACCCGTGTGTCATACCATACTCTACTCCACCACAGTTATCAGCCAGCATCTTCCACAAGCTCCAAAGTCTCGTCCTCTCTTCTGCTGGCAAGTAAAAGGACCAAAACCGGTTGGATTTAACACTTACGGAGCAAAGAAGCCTAAGTGCTATGATGCATGTAAGGAGGGATAACACATTGTCTTTCCTATTTTTTTCTCCCTCATCCTTCCCCTTGAGTTTTTGCAGGGTTGATGGTTGTTACCACGTACATCTCTGTCTTGGACTGGCGGCTCATGCCAGAGTGAAAAAGGAAACCATTTAAAAGCATGAGGAGCATCCTGGGGCAGGAGAAAGGAGAGATTTGTGTGGGAGAAGGGTGATTTGATGTAGTGAATGTAGCAGCTGTAGTCTTTCTTTTGCCCATGCATTGCTTCAACACTGTCCTGCATCTGTAAAGCCTTCACTCCTCTGTCTCTGGGGCTCAGAAAGATGATCTGAAGGTGATCTCAGAAAGATGACCTGAAGCTTGTTCTTGGTTCATGGCTCATACCATGAACCTGTTCACGGTAACATCTGAAGCCCGTTCATGGTTCATACTTCTGCTGTATGTGGTCCTGCATTTTTGGAAAAGCAGTCCTCCAGTCACGGAGGGGGGACAGACAGCACCAGGAACCTGTTCAGGAGTGGTGACACCACCCGCATGGCCATGTGATATGGCAGACTAGCTGCATGACTGCGAGATAACGTCTGGCACACAGCAGCTCTGACCGCAGGTACATAATTCAGTTGCTGTATGGGGAGTCATGGGGGAAAACCCAGAAGAATTTAAAAATCTTCTTGAAAAAAAAAAAACAAAAAACAAAAAAAAAACCCCAAAAAACCTAAAAAAGCTCTTGGCCCTCTGGCTGCATGCTGAACCAGAAAAAACCTCCACTCGTAACAGTTCAAGAAACAAGCCATAAAAGAGGCCACACTGTGAGATGAAAGATTTTTTTTTTTTTTTTTTTTGACATGAGGTACCAGTGATGAAAACTGCCGGAGGATGTCGCAGTCGATGACTTAAGGATGGAATTTCCACATTGCTTCTGGGCCCTCTTGGTTATGCAGTGTGACGCCAGCCCTTTGGGGTTACTTGAACGCTGATGGTTTTGTAACAGCCTTTAACGCGCAGGGATTTTATTTTGGACATCAGCACTCCTATATCAGGAGTGGATTTGAGTGATGTTTCCACGTTCCTGTCCAGGAAACGTGAGAAATCCTTTCCTGTTCCTGTGTGGTCAGAGAAGGCTGGGGAGAGGAGAGGGCTTGGTTAGCTCTCTGAATGAATGAAACTGCCTCCGCAACGTCACGTTGCCTGCTGTGTTTAGAGATGCTCTTTGGAGCACTTCCAGAGATGGGCTTGATCCTCCAGGAATGAAGAGCTGTATATGACTCTCTGTGTTTGCAGTTCCCAGTAATGCTGCTGTGATTTTGCTTCTGATTGCTCTGAGCAGATGTGAGCAGAGCTGCTCAGCAGGAGGTAGCAGGGTAATAACACAAGCAATTGACATTTCTGCATGAGGTTCGTGTGGCTGGTAGTTTGCTTTAAAGGTGGACACCTCAAGACTCACTCCTGCTCTTCTGATGCACTATGCGGATGTGTTTAAAGTTGTTTAAATGTAAAAAAAGTAGGTTTCCTCAGCCCTAATTTCAGGATTTCAGTTCCTGATGTTATTGGTAGTTTCACCAGGAAAATACTGAGATAGGTCACCTGAGGTAATTCTTCTAACTTCTAGGAGGATTTTTTTAACCTATTTATTATAGACATAAAATATGTTCCACTTGAAGTAATATAGAGGCATTCTGGTATTAGTGACTAATGGGACTCTAATGTTGCTGTTTCGTTCCTGGGATGGCTTGAAAACCCCTGGTAAAAGTTAAGCTGGATGTGGTGAGTATTCCCTATTGCAGCAAGTTTTTGTGACATGAAAAGTTTAAAAACACAATGTTCTAGGAAAAGTTTGTAGCCGTGGCAGTAAACACTTCTTCTAGCTGTCATCCCAGGTTTCATGATAAATCTGTGTGTTCCTATGTCTGTGCACGTGCCCCCGGTCATGGCTACTTGCAAGACTTGTTTGAATAAATGAAAGTGAAGTGTCTATTATGCTTTTCCAGGCAGCTGTGTTGTCCTGTGGCTCTCGTTAAGAAGCAAGCTTCTCGGCTTCCTGTCCCGCGTCCTCGGGCGCCGCAGCGTGCTGCGCATGGTGAAATCAGGGAATTTCAGCAAGCCGGAGAAGGAAGTGAACGTTCTGTCCTCCTGTGTGGTCGTGGTCAAAAGTACCCGGGTAAAATTGGGGGGGCAGGGGGGAGGGCATGTTCAAAGAACTGCAGGATGCAACTGCTTTTCTCAAGCAAATAGATGCAAAGTCCCTGGATTTTCAGAAGTAAAAATCTCCAGTGGTGGAGTTTTGTGAACCTAACACAGCTGTGGTGTCTGCGTGCCTTTTGGTTAAGGTTAATTGTGAAGCAAATGCCATGTTATACAGCTAGCAGGTGGTTAACCAAAGGGAATTTCACTTTGCTGCGGAGATGGGAAACCACAATACGTGTGTCTTCCTCCAGGTTATTCAGTGGGCATTCAGAGAAAAAATCCTGGGTGTGGAGGATGTGGGGAAGATACTAAAATTTCAGGTTTAGGTTCCTCTAGTCCATTCAGAGACTTTGTAACAGATCTATGGGGTGGATGGAGGGGGATGTGTCATGCCACAGATATCTTTAGGAGGTCTCTTGCCTTTTGTTAGCGGCATCAAGATGTGTAAACAGATTGTAGTCAAGTATATCTGTTGTAAAGGGCTCTACTTCCAAGTACCTTCACCAAATGATGCATTTATAGTAAGGCTATTAAAACAGATTCCTCAAAAAGTCCCTTTTAAAAGAAACAATAGAAAACTGGAGGTTTTGGACTATTTGCTTTGTGCTGATGATACCAGGGTCCACTGTTACTGAATGGCAAACACTAAGCAAAATGTTGTTTCTTCTGCTAAACACACTAGCTGAAGGTGGCCTGAAAATAAAATCTAACTGGTGATGGTTTAGGGTTTTTTTTAAATAAAAAAAATAGAATTCTTACAGGGATTTTAAGGGAAGGAGGCAAGGTAAATGAATCACCAGAAACCAACTATTCCTGCTTGCCTTGTACCATAGGGATGTCTATCTTTTCAGTTGGATTGCTACCTGGATTGGCTCTTTTTGCTGTGTTTTACAGAAATAAATTGGGTAAAGAGATATCTGGATCCAAAAGAGCATTATGCAATGTCAGACACTTAGTAATTTCAGTATATCCTACAGGTAGTTATGCTGTGCTGGTGGTACATTGTGCACCAGCAGATAATTTACAGTCATCAAAATGAATTACATCATCTAATAATCTGATTTCTTTTCTCCGATATGTCAGTTTTCCAGATCTTCAGAGACAGCTAGAATGAACAAGGCTAAAATCAGTTGTACAAACCCTCAGACCAAGATGGACTTTCTGTAGGAATCTCCCGGAAACAAGAAGAGGTACAGAGCTTTGTTCCCTTTCTCTACATGCTAATACAAGAATGTGAAAACTGCAATCCTTGATAAAAAATCTAGGATCAGCCTCTGACAGAGGCCAGTAATGAATAATATAGTGATGACCGTATATTTGCTCTGTTTCTAATATTATTTCCCTGAGGATTCCCTGCTGGCTTTCGTCAGCTAGTGATTTAAGGACTTCCTGAGCCAGATGCTGCATCGACACTTGTGCTTAAAAGGCAACAGACTCTTCTTCCTTCAATTCATATAATCATTTTTTTTAAACCATTTATCCTTTTGCCATCCAAAATATTCCATGGCAGTCAGTTCCCAAATCTGATTATACCTTTTTTTACGCAATAACTTTTTGGGTTTGGGTTGGTTTTTTTCCCCACTTGATACTGAATTCTTGCACTGTGAAAACCAGCAAGTACTAATCCTCCATTCACCACCTTGTTCACTTGTGATTTTATAAACCCTCAGACATCAGTCATTTCTCTTCCTACTTAAGAAGTTCGAGTTTCTTTATCTTTCCTTGTGTGGAAGTCTTTCTGTATCTGGTTCCCTTTCTATATATTTTGAATGTTGTCTGCATCTCATTTATTAGAAGGCAACCCAAGCTGTACAGTGGTGACAAGAAAGGGATTTATAAGTTTGCACAATATCTTTGGTTTCTATCTCTAATTCCCAACTTCTTTTTGTGTTTTTCGTGGCACCTGATCCCTACCCTGGTATGTTCAGGGAGCTTAAAACTAACCTTGAAATGGCAAAGGACATAATGTTTCCTGAATGACTCACAAAAGATACTCTGCCTATAAGCGCTAGTTCAGACTTTCTGTGGAAAGACATGCCAATACATATCAGTTAAGACATGGATTTGTGATTTTTTACAAAAACTGACTTGCTAGAGAGGGAGAGGATGGCTTTATGTTGTTATAAGTTATAGTCATTGGTCCTGTCCAAGTTCCATGCCTGTTTCCCTCCATTCCTCTCTCCCCTCCCAAATTACACAGCTCTGAGAAACGGAAAGGAAAATCTTCCCTAAAACTGTTTTGGTTCCTTTTCTGATTCTGAAGGAAAACACCCGAGTCACGCTTCAGAATACCAATAATTCCCAGGATTACAAAAGCAAATCACTTTTTTCTTTCGATTATAACAAGAGGAGCTGAGAAGAAAACAGGAAGCTGATCCTGCAGTCCGATCTGTGCTGCATGCAAGGAATTTGATTTCAAGAGCCTTCCCAAACTCAGACTTAAGGGATGGAAAGTGCTGTGGTTTTTGCAGCAACTGAGAAATTTTGCCATTGGCTTTGCTGATGTGAACTACTCTCGGTTTTGTGGGAGAGTAGAAGCATAAAGAAACTTTAAATGTCAATGATACGTGCTGATACATCCTTGATCCTACAAAAACTTTAAGCATCAGGTCTCTTTTGTATATATGTTCAAGCGTACTGAAAGGTCCAAATGTATGCTAAGAAATGTAGGTGTTCAGGAAAGCTCTGGGAAGTAATATTATGAGAAAATTACTGCAGTACTATCATTGAAGCTTTTAGTGAATTTTTTAGAGAGTCTTAACAACTTCTGAAACAGTAGTCTTATTCCGAAATTGTTGATCTTTTCCTTTTTTGGAAAAATTGGAGGAAAAATTTAACTAATTTTTCAGCCTTACCACAAATAAGGCCAATGCTGGGGTCCTGCTGTCCTGGAAAGATGGGACAGGCTGTGTTTATTATGTGGAAAAGGATGAAGCACTATTTCAGACCAAGCTGAGATAGAGGCTTAGCTGTTTTTTCCAAGGTATTAGTTGGTCTAGTGAAAGATACCATCTTTCTACAAACCCTTGTCCTGAAATAACAAGCCCATCAAAGATTACATCAGAGCTTAGTCTACAGTGTTTAACTTCCATTTCTGCAGGACTGTGGTCTTCCAGCCCCTCTGCTATGTCTCTGTGTGAAGTCGTGTTGTATTTGGGCTGCAATGCAAAGCCAGCGTTAAGTATGCATCGTGTTTTCTTCTGTTTCACTTGATTTTTATTCTTTTCCTGGATGATTTTGCCTGACGTTCCTCTCATCTTTATTAGACAGAATCCCCTTTGTTTTCCCACCCCTTTTGATCCCCAGCCCCTTTTATTTACTTTTCTCAGCCTTCTCCAGTGTTCTCCTTTCTAGCAGAAGAGACAGCCCTGCATCAGATGTCTCTCAGTTTCGGGTATGTGGTACCTCTTACGAAGCCAGAGCACCCGGCTGCAGCCAGAAAGACCTCCCCTTGGCTGGGAGACGGCTGTAGCAGCATGCACACAGCACCCTGTCTCTTCCCTGCTCCGACAGCCACCCTCCACCTGTGCAGGGGTACATTGCAGGGAAGCGGGAGGTGAAGCCAGACGTGTAGTTCTCACCAAAGAAGATAGGATTGCTTTCTCGGCATTTCTTCCACATCAGCCCTTCCACTCATCATCATCTTGTCCATAAAGTCCCTTTCTATGCTGTTCTTTTTTGCAGCAATGCTGGGCATTCCTTTAGCAACACCAAACTGGACGAGTTGGGGTTACTGGGAAGCTCCGAGGCTGACCTACGTTCTGCCACTGCAGACCTGCCTGCATCCTACTGCGTGCTGAACCATTTCACCCACGCCGTGGGTGGTGAAACCCCATGGCTGCTCTGCTGGAGGCTGCAGCAGCCTCCTGCTCTGCCCTTCCCCACCCGTCGCAGGCACTGAGCCGTCCCTGGCAGTGGAGGCTTCTTGGGGTCATGCTTGGGTGTTAAGTCACTCCAGTCTCAGCGTGTTTTAAGGCAACTGTAGGAGCTTTAACCACTACAAGTCTCTGTTATTAAGAGCAGGACTGCCCCGCTGCTATGAGGCTGCGATCTAGAAAGAGGAGCCTGAGAAATTGGATCGAGGCATTAAAAATCCAGGAACTTTGAGTGTACTCTTTTTTCCCCTCTTAGTCTCCAATTGTTTTGCATTAGTCACCAGTGCTGATTAAAGCCCAGCCCAGATTAAATGTATTAAGGTGACTCCGTTACCACTGTGTCAAGGAATAGGAAGGTATAAACTGATAGACAGACGCAATCACTGAGTCCGACCCTACATATACAATAGGTGTCCGTATGTCAGTCATCCTTAAGGTGGTGGTTAGTGGAAAGGCTTGTGCAAGAGCCAAAAAAAAAGGAACGAAAGGTTAAGCCTGGAAGGGTGGAGAAGGGAAGAGGTGGGTGCAAAGAGGAACTGAAGAGCTGGCAAAGGGGATTCAGCTTCTTGTAAATATGCAGCTTCATGAAAACACGACTTGGATCTGCATAGCTGAAGGTTTTCAGAGGCTGGAAGAACAAAATCTGTTGTTTTTTATATTTTCTCTAGTCCTGACTAGTGCAATGGGGATGCAAAGTTTTTGTCTGTATTTGGTGTCCTTGGATTGGAGGAAGCATGCAAACAATGCAGCTCCCAGACATGCACTTTTACGGAACATGGCACCAACTCATTTCCAAATTGCAATATTTGAAGAATCAATGAAAACAGGGTGAGATATTTGAAAGAATTGAATATACCAGGCCTTGAAGATACTTGGGAGGTTTTGAAAAGCTGTTTTTGTTTTTGGAGAAAGCTAACTTAGCAGAACCAAAACTTTTATTGAAACTTAACCTCAGTTGAACTGTTGATTCTTCCAGGGGAGATGCAGAAAGAAAGAGCCCCTATGAACCAGAAGACCAAGGTGAAGAGCCTGTCTGCAGGTCAGGAGAGTCATGTTCAGGTCTCCTTCTAGACAGTCCGTCTATGCCCCCTGTCAGCATTCACATGGGTAGTGGAAAAACTTCATCGGGACAGAATGGAAGAGGCATCCCTGAATAACTTGTTGCTTAGAGCACTACCCTATGGCAGGAAAGGTTCCTGCCCTGCCATCAGATGTAGATGCACACATGCGTGTGATTTAATCATATATACACTGTTCTGCTATATGAACACATGGATATTGGTGACCCTTTGCAGGCAGTGTAGTGAGCGGCTGTGGGAAGTGTTACACAGCGGCGTTTCTTTTCAGTTTGTTGCAGAAGTACTGCGTGTCGTGTCTGAAAAGGATAGGATGGCAGGAGGCGGCTGCTAGTTCATGTGATCCTCGGGGACAAGTTAGGTGCTGTGGAGGGAGGGAGGGATTGCTCCATTCCTGGGAGTGCCTGTGCTGGGCCTGGAGATGCTCCCACAGAGCAGGGTAGGGCTGCCAGCTGGCAGGGAGCTGCAGCAGGCTCTGCAGGCTGCAAAGGCTCCTTGTAGGAGGGAAGTACACAGCACAGTGGCAGAAAAAGGAGGTAAACTTCTTGTAGGGACCAAGTGGAGACTGCGCGGAGTTTTCCAATCAGGGAAACTAATGAAATTTTCTGTACTGGAAAGACTGGAAGGCAGGCCATGTGATTTCCTTGGCTTCTGCAAGGATGTAGCTGGACTTCTGTCAATCTTCTGCTCTGTTGTCGTATTTTATAATATTTTGTTAAAGTCCTGTGGTATTTTGTCCCAATTTTTTCCCATGTTTTTCTTGACGTACCGTTTTCAAAGCACGGTGCTGTGCTTCAGCTGCACTTTATTAATGCCACGTGGAGCAGAGGGATTTCTTCACATCCAGCTGACAGCTCTGCTGTTTATCCTCTGCACTTTGGTGTCTGGCTTATTCGCAGCAGCCTGTGACTCAATCCAGCCTCTGAACCTTTTTGAAGAATTGCCCCATTAGTGATTCCTCGTCGCATATTTGTGCAATTCGTTAGACCTGAAACTACATAACTTTGCATTTGTCCTTGCTGAATTGCCAGCGTTTTCCAAACCACCTACCCAATTCACCAAAGCCATTCTGATTTCTTTCACCAATGCAATGGCACCTTCTTTTTGTTTGGGATCTGCATGTGTATTTAATACATCTGTTTTGTCCCGTCCCCCAAGTGCTAATGAAAATAACCGATTATTACATCCAGGACCGAACTTTGAGGAGCCTTCTTGATATATTCTCCCAGACTGATTTTTGCACCCCTTGAGATGATATTTTTCAGAGTTTGCGTATTGAAATGTCATGTGAAAATGGCACTGAAACTCTTGGTCTCTCTCACAATACCTACTGTTGTTCTTCTGTCCACAAGAGCTGTTATCCTGAAAAAGGAGGAAACAATCCATTTGACCACAAGTAGCCAACGTGGATTTGTCAAGAATAAATCACCCCCTTGATGTCAGGTAGGTGCTTAAAATCATCTGCTTGTTCCTTTGAGGAGGGGATTGAAGTTAGTTTGTTTTCATTTCAAAGATGTTTGTCCCTTGGGCACTTCTGGAGTTTCATCCATGACTTCTCAAATGAGACCGAGTATCTTTAGGAATTCAAAAAATTTAACCAATTATTATATTATGTCATTATAAACTTTGTGATGATTAGCATCCGTTGTTTTAAAAAATCTAATGTATCCAACAAATCCCTAGTTTAAGTTCATGCTCCCTTGTTATCACTCGTGACTGTTGTGTTAACCACCCTGTTACAACTGACTTTAGTAAAGACAGCAGGAACCGTGCACTTCTTGTATCAGATTTCAGTCTTTTTCTCTCGGTCGGAGTCCAACTCCTTCCTTTGTCTTCCTCTTTCAGTTTAGTATCAGGGTCCTGAATGCGGTATGCGTGCAAGTGAGATTCAGATGGACACACTGAAGTTCAGTGTAATTATATATAGATTCACTGTCATACTAAGATCAGAAATTCAGTAACATCGGTAGCGAATAATGCCCTTCTTTTCTTCACTGTAAGTACCAGCAATTCAGATCCTGGCTCAGAAAACAATGGAAGTGGTTTGTGCTTGGTCTTGCTCTAGTTCTTCAGTGGATGTAGATCAACATCTCAGGGCCACCTTCCTGCAGCCTAGGAAGGTGCAGAGGTTGCAGGTCGCTGCAAGGTGATGCACTCGCAAACTCATGGCAGAGTTTCCAAAATGACTGCTTGCTTTTAGTCAACGCCGCTGTTTCCTCACCTTTGTGAGCAATGGAGCCGCATCAGCGTCATAATACAGAGGAGGGAATACTACAACCACTGACGATATAAGTGTGAGTGATTTTTATGTTATCGCCCACTAGTTTGCGCATGGCCTGGTGTGATTCATCGTGTTCACAAAATGGGAGAGCAGCTACAAAGAGAGCGATTTAGAAATCTCATCCAATTGAGCTGTGAGGAAATCGGACATAACAAAAGAATGGAAACAGTTGCTGTATCCCAGGCTTACCGTAAAACCTTCACAAATTGCAAAAAATACAAATGTCATGGACCGTGAAGTCAAGAAAGAAGGGATAACTCTGATCATATCCAGCCAGGAGAGGGAGAGGGTCTAATGTATGTATAGTGAAACCATACCATCAGGATTTAACTTGCTGTGATTTAGGGGACCTAGCTATAAAAGAGGTACCTGCATTAGACCTCCCAGGTTTTCAAGGCTCTCTTGCTTTCTACCAGCAGCCGAGTTTTCAAAACAAGACTGTGCATTTGAATTAAGGAATTTCTAGTGTCTGCCAAAAAAAAGTGGAAGATTTCTTTCCTTCCTCTTCGCCCTCCATCCCTGCCAACAATGGACTGTGTCATCTTTCTTATAAACACTTCAAGAAGTGTTTGTTTTAGAAACCATGCCAAACATGCTGTTTTTCTGAATATTCAGCACTGGTTCCTGAAATAAGTGTGTCACTTCTTTGTCTAGTGTTTTAGCTGAGGTTTTAGGTGTCTCCTCTGTCTCTCCATTTACCTGTAGATCTTGAATACTTTGAATGTGGCAGTTAATAAATAAATATATAAAATCCCTTTCAGGATTGGGGTCAGAGCAGGAGAAAAGGAGAAATAGGTCTATTTTTTAACAGTAATAATTCATCAAAATGAGCAAGTGTTTTGGGTTTTGTTTGGTTTGGGGTTTTTTTGCTTGACTAGTGTCGAATAGCTCAAGCTGAGGTTACCCTGGGGGTCCTGGTAGGCAAGTTGAACATGAGCCATCGGTGTGCCCCTTGTGCTAAAGGTGGCTGCCGTCAGGCGGAGTGTTGCCAGCAGGCTGGGGGAGGTGGTCCTTCCCCCCTGCTCAGCCCTGGTGGGACACATCTGGAGCAGTGAGTCCAGTTCTGGGCTCCCCAGTATGAGAGAGACATGGGCATACTGGACAGAGTCCAGCAAAGGGCCACAAGGATGATTCAGGCCTTGGAGCATCAGTCAAACAAGGAGAGGTGAGAGCTGGGACTGTCCAATCTGGAGAAGAGAAGGCTCAGGGGGGTCTTCACAATCTGTATAAATGTCTGATGTGGGGGCAGTACAGAAGACTGATACAGACTTTTCTCAATGGTGCCCAGTGACAGGACAAGAGGCAATGTCCACAAGGTGAAATACATGAAATTCCCTTTAAACAAAAGCAAAAACTTTTCTACTGTGAGGGTGATTGAACCCAGAAGCAGGTTGCGTAGAGAAGTTGTGGACTCTTCATCCTTGGAGATGGTCAAAACCTGACTGGCCTCAGCCCCTGTATCTGGCCCTGCTTTGAGCCAGGGGGGTTGGACTAGATGATCTTCAGACCTTCCTCTCCCCAAGCTCAACTATTCAGTGATTTTTTGCAAACTTGCCATTGACTGTGACAGTCATAAATTTGATTTAGACAAATAATTCATGCCTAGACCTGTTGTCTTCATTCAGAAGTTCCAGTAAGTTTCTTTCTGTGTTTCCTTTAGGTGCTGGCTCCATGCCCATGTCCTTTTCTGTGAAGTTTAATTCCTATCAGTACTCTTGCATGCATACAGAATTTTCCATTATTGATTTAATGGATGCTTAAAAGCTATTCTACTGTTTATTTCCTAAAAATCCCTTTCTTCATGGTCAGTCTTGGCTTCCAAATCACTAAGTTTTTATAGCCTTCTGATGTGTTTATATTATCCTCTTTCATATTTGACCTCTCGCTTGCAAAGAGCTGCAGTGGAAATCCCAAACTCCAGACACACAAACTCAAGTTGACACTTTCTGAATCTGTAGTCCACAGCTCTTGCTTCAAAGAGATTCTGGCTTCCAAATGTGAAGGATCCTGCACTGCTTACACTGGGGTCTGAGTTTGTTACCTGCCTCAGCTGTCAGCCTCTTGTGTAGATCAGACTCATCTTGACTCATGAGCAATTGCATCAGTAATTGGAGTAATTGCACCAGTATAAAACTGTGTAGCTACAGGTTGTACTGGTTTGGTGCACTGAAGACCTGAAGGGCTGTTGCAGGTTGTGTTGCTACTACAAGTGCTCCCTGAACTCATTAGTGGCTGAACTTTCACTATTCAAACCATGCCTGTTTGGAAATAGGTGTTAATGACGTGTTGATATATTGAGTAAGGCAGGTTTGAACCACAGCCTGTTCATCGACATCAAGTAATGGGATGGGGTTGGGTGTATGGAGACTTGCTCATTGTTTTATAGCTGGGATTTTTAGTCAATATAGCTTTCAAAGGTGTTTTGGGTTTTTTTTAATGTAGTTAAAAAGGTGCATGATCATTGTAATTATTTAAGTAGATAACCCCCAAATGTGGGCGCAGCCTTAAACTACAGCAGTACATCAGGCCTCAGTTAGCCTCTTCAACCTGGGCATGTCGAATCGGTGACTGCCTAAAAGCGCAGGTGGGTGCAACTTGCTGGTCCTTGCAAAAACCGTCTGAGACAACTCAGGTACAGAACCAGGCCTGCCTGCCTGCTTGCTCGTTCTTTGTCAGCCACAGGGAGAAAAAACATTTTAAATAATGTGGAAAGCTATGGAAAGAAGAGCCCCAATGGAGTCTGTAGCCTGTGACCATACAAAGTGGCCGTACGTGTGACCTGAGGCTGAGATTATTAGCATACCCAGTCCAGGGCTTTCTCCATGAAATTGCAGGGTTGTCTCATTGAAACGATGTCAAAACAGTTGCACTATTTGCACAGAGCTTGTTCTGGTTTGTGTTAGCACCATCTGTAGAAAAACTGCAGGGATGCCCCTGGGTTGTGCACAGTGCCACGAAGCACAGCGCTTAAATGAGTCAGAGCCTTCTGTCTTCCTCAAGTTGAAAGCTGCATAGAGGAGACTGGAACTTGACTTTTAAAGTTGAGTCAAACATTAGCCACTTTAATATTAACCCTTACAACAATATTAACACCGGCTTGTAGACAAACTGCTTAAAGATTCAGAAGAATCGCTGAAGAGGTGCAAAAGCCCAGCTTCTTACTTATAGACATTGGGGTCCTTTTCTGTAGATGCTGGGGACATTATCTGCCCCTCTGGTTAAGGAAGCAATCTAAGAGATCAGTTTTGTGAATATCTCTGTGAGAAGTTATTATCTGTTCTCACTATTTGCTTTTGCACTATTGCAGCAAAACAGAAATACGTGCAAGTACGTTTAGTGCAGGCGTCCTTTTGGGGCTTGACTCAAAATCATTCAGCTGCCCAGACTCTAAAAGAGGCCCAGGTATAAATTTTGGTGACTGCAAGATCTAGGTTGTTTACAGCTGCTGGGAACACAAAGGCACAAGCTCACTGCAGGGAAGAGTAAAAGGTAGTGCTTGCCTGCCTTTCCAGGCTGTGAGAGTGGCTTTTACTGCTCGAGTATTTCCCAACCTTGTTACTGCCCAGTGTGTGTAACAACTGATATTAATGCACGCAAGAGAGTACAGCAGAGGCAGGGGGGAGAGTGTCCTCACGCTGTTTTGCAAGACTGCGCATTTGAAGTTCTTCAGCTGTGCTAAGAGGAAGTGGTTATTCAGCTTTGCTGCCATTTCAGGAAGGATGAAGCTCCAGTGAACTTTCCCTGAGAGAGTCACCTGGAAACCATAGAGGTAAAAATCAATATTTGCCCACTGCCTGTCAAAGGAGATGCCACCAGGAGGTAACTTAGGACAAGGTGAGCGCAAACCCTGAGTTGTGGAGAAAGGCAAGACCAGTGCTATCGCCACTGCACAGGAGTTACACTGGTCAGCACAAACTATTTTTTCCCCCCAATGGTTATTCTTAGGAGTTGAAGACTTTGACATTTTGTAGGAGGGGGTGCAGTGCCGTGCGACCGGTGTGTGTAGGTGCAACAAAACGAAGCATCAAAACAGTTCACAAAATAAGTTGTCACCCATTCTTTGGGTGACGGTGACGAGGTGGTTGTGCTCATTAGTTTTTTCCACTGCACGTTGTGCCTCCCCAGGAGCTGTCACCGTGCAGAGAGTTTAGGGGATTCCGCGTCTGGTTATCAAAGGATGGATCTTGTGTGGGAGGGGGAAGCCTGCCTGCACCCCACACTGGCTCCTAGTCTCAGCCACAGAGATTCATCTAAAAAGAGGACTTAGTGCACATAACTGTCTCTAAAACAGCCTGGTCTAGTCCACCACTTTGCCTTGGTGTCTCTTTCAAACAAATTCCATCTTTTTCCCCTTTCCACACCCTCTCTGCTCGGAGGCGAGTGCTGCAGAGCCGTCCCCTCTGCTGGGAGATGGATTCCTGGTTTGCCGGTAGCACAAATCTTTTGGCCTGTCAGAGACCTCCCATCGGTCCCAGCACACCACCGGGCACAATCTGTCTCCACCCCAAGTCTTTTGGTGATGAGAGATGCTCAGCTGGGGTGGGCAGTGCCACGGGCTCTGGGTCCTGCCCCAAGAACTCTTTTTGTGTTTGAGTGTGATTGGAATAGGGCAAAAGTGGGCTCTGATGATCAGTAAGTGGACTGTTCAGGAGAGAGAGAGGGCCTGGCCTCCTCAGTCCTATTAAAAGACATTATTTGTGGTTTTAAAGCTATTTTAGAGTCACAGGGGAGCTGTCGAAATTCTGCTTTATAAAAAAATGAGAGGTGCAAGCTCAGAGGCAGAGCTTATTTTGCCTCAATCACCCTCTAATAAAGGCTAAAATCTCTTCTTTTTTTAGCACAAGAAGTGTGTGTACCTGCACGTGCACGCCTATTGCCTGCTACACCCAAGTTTCAAATTCCCTGCAAACCACTGCATTCCTCGATCTCTCCCTGCTGATGCCGTGTTTCCTTCATCTATATCCCCTCACCTTCTCTTCAGAGGGTTGCTTTTCATGGCTAATTTTAGGCCTGACCTTGCAATTACTGGTACTGTGAGCTTCAGCTTCCTGTTTAAAAGCTGCTCTCAGGACGCGGCTCTGTAGCAGCGAGGTGAGTCTGGATTTCGCTCGCTCTTCCCGCAGGCTGTAGCCACTGTTCTGTAGGATCTTCATGTGCTCTGGACTCTCACGTCTCTTCCCCTCTCAACACGCTCACCCAGCGAAGAGCATCCCAGACGAATACTGGTAACTGGGAGGCTGTTGTTTTAAGAGCAATTAAGAGCGTTGGAGTAGATCACCATGGACCTCATTAATGAATTTGTAATTGCAGTAAATGAAAAGACTGTTATATCTTCCCACTCCTGCCATTGACACATGTAGGTTTTAACAACATTTAGACCTCATACTCTCTCCAGGCAGTTGCGTTTGGTGCGATGCCCCTCCTCTGCCTTGTGCAGCAGTGAAGCACAGACGGGCAGACAGACTTCCTGCACATCTCTGCTTCGTTGCTGGTGTGACATGGGACACGTCCCTCATCTTAAGAATCATCTCATGTACATTCACAGTTGGCACCTGTTTGATCCTTAACGACAGATACAACTTGTCCCTCCCAGGTGAAGGTTTGCTGGCCTCGTAGCAGAGGACGTGTGTTGCTGGAGAGCTGTCACTGGGAAGGAGACCTTCCCCACTGCTGTGCCCAAGTGGGCCTGCACCGAGGTACCCACACATGGGGGAAGATGCCCCCCTTAAAAACACATCCTTTCTTGTCCCCACCACACGTGTGTGTAACAGGTGCTGTTTCAGTGCATCACTTAACTGCCTGGAAAATATGGTGTGTTTTAGGGGTCGTGCCATGTTGTGAGTAAGGAGGGGTCTGGAAGGTGCAGGCTGCTGGTGGACTTCTGCCCCGCTCGCCTCTCTGTGCTACTGTTGCTTTTCTGGCTCTTTGCTTTGACTGTCCTGTTGTGACATGTGACGGCAGGGGTGGGCTTTTGCAAAGTGCTCGAACAAGTCTCAGATGCCATTATGGATGGGAACTGCTCTGTTTTCTAGGGACCCTACACCAGGTCTCTTATGGGGCTCGGTGGCTCTGGCAGTGCAAAGCAGTCAATGCTCAAGAAGCAGTTCCTAAAATGAGCCCAGTAGGTGCATCTCATGGGTGACAGATGTTCCTGCTGGTAAGGGTCAACCACTACTCAAGTTCAGGGCTCAAATTGGGACTGGTTTTGGTGGAGGGCAGAGAGGCCCCTTATCACAGCAGCCAGGATCAAAGGAAGATCCCTTTTCCTCCAGAGATGTCTGGTTCCCGTCTGCCAGCTGTCCTTGGGGGTGGCACATGGGAAAGCTCTGTCCTTCCACCTGGGGAGGCAAGAACAGGCCTTGCAGAAGGTGGAGCAGCTGCTCAGTGCTGAGATCAGAAGAGGAGCAGAGAACCACTAAATTAGACCTGCATCACTGAGGGCAAGTTCAGACAGTGGGAAGGAGGAGTAGGATGCTTTTATAAACTCTGCTCAGCTGTGGTGTGCATGAGTCACTTCACATCCCACCAAGTCCCTCTTGGTAGATGATGTTCTTCTTCAAATGTCTGTGGACCTTTGCATGCCTCTCTGGATGCCTGAGCTTCCTTCCTTGAGGTGTGGTGGTGATGGTCAGAATGAGGGCTGATTCCTCTGTGGGTGTCTGAGCTCCTTTCTTTACTCCTTTTCCCCCTCATATGAGCTGGGATCGCTTAGTCCAAGGAGATCTGAGCTCCTCTCACACCACTGTGTGTCCCGAGAGAGATGGAGACCCTGCCCTGTAGTCTGGTCTGAGACCTGCTTCCTGCTTCGCACCGGGCAGGAAAAACCCCAGGGCTTTTGTGAGTGGGACCAGCCACAGTGGGGCTGCTCCCAGAGCTGGTACGCGTGCCTGTGGCTCTCCTCCCAGCCCGGGGCCCAGGTGGCGGGCGCAGGTGGCTGGCTCGCAGAACTGCAGCTGGCCTGGCCCAGGGAGGGCTGCGGGGGCACAGCTGGAGGGAGACCACAGGTTGGCACCTTGCCTCCGTGCCAGCCAGGCACTATTCCCTTGCTGTGGGCTCCTGTCTCGGCAGAGAAAGTAACCCCAGGCATCGCCCAAGTCCGGACCGCTGTGGAGCAGGACATCGAGCTGTGGAACCCGCTGTTCCATTCAGCCGTGCCGTTCTGGGCTGTGCAGGGGAGGTTTGGGACGCGGCTGGAGGAAGTCTGGCTGCAGCAGGAACCAAGAAGCTCAGCAAGGCATGGGGTGTGCTAGGGCCGGCTGAAGAGCCGGCGGGGCAGACACCAGGCTTGCCTGGTAACGCGTGCGCCCCTCCTGTAAAAACTGCCTGTGACATTTGTGTGTAACCAAGAAGGTGTCTATCGGCAATTAAAAAAACCAACCAAACAAACACCAAAACAACAACATGCTTTTTGTGTGAAGACAAAGAGATCGGGTGAGTGCAGGATGGGGGAGGAGGGGAGAGAGAGGGTTGCAGTGGTGACAGGGAGGGGATTGAAGGTGGATCTGCAAGCGCTGCAGAACTGGGTCCCACTGCTCTTTCCTCCCTCCCACTCCTTGAGAAATCAGGGTGTGAAAGCCTCGGGCAAGGTGAGTTTGTGTGACACCGAGGAGGTGGGCATCAGCACGAGCAGCCAGAGCTGCCCTGCTCGCGGGTGCTTGGCCCAGCCATCAACCAGCTCTCCGGAAGGCATGCCAGAGGGCTGGCCCGGTCAGGAGAACAAGCGTGGTTAAGCCAAGTACAGACTTCAAATGTTGGGGGGTTTTTTTGTGCCTCTTAGAAATAAGCTGTCTCGTAACCCGCCATCTGGTTCAGTGCTGTTCAAAATGGAGCTCTGTGTGCTATGGAAATATCTCAAGCTCCTGAGGGGGGTTATCAGCCACTATAGAGGCCATACATCCAGTGCATGTTGTGAAGAGTTCTTGCACAGCTTCTTACCAGTAAATGTAAAAAAGGCAGAAAAAGTTGACGTACTAAAGAGAAAGGGGAAGAATGCACTGGGCAGCAGCAGGAGTGGAGGCTGTGCCACTCGGGACGGTTGGAGCCCTTCAGGAGCCCCTGTTTCAGCAGTTGCTGCAGCACCTTGTAAACCCCCACCTGACCTTGCTGCAGCTCTGACCCCCTGGCTAGGACGGCCGGCGGCAGCGAAAGCTTTAGTGAGGGTGCTGGACTGCGTTTTGCCCTTAGTGAGCAATTTGAGGCATCAGATGAGAAGGCAGGAGCGCTTCACCTGATACCCCATCCTGCTGCTGAGGTCCTGCTGGGTTGACCTAGTGCTTTGTAAGTATTTCTTATGCTTTAGGTTTTTAGCTGACCCACCCCCAGCTGATAGCTGCTGGAGCATGGTACTAGGAAATATTGCTACAGCATACTTTGAATTCACATAGGTTTTGTAGAAAAAGAATTTGAGACTTCCCTTTTTTAGAATGAGAAGCACTGCTGTTCTGAGTACAACGGTGTGGCATCTTGTTTGGAATTTCCCTTGCTTTCTATATATACACATGCAGCGAAGCCACAGGAAATGGAAGTTTAAAAAAAATATCATAGAGCATAGGTATCTGCTTCTTGAACAAATTTTATTCTTGTAGTTGGTTTTATTATTAGTGAGCACTTAATCTTGAGGCATCGTTTAAGGCTTGTTTTAAAAGGTGTGATATCCTAAATCATTGGAGGGGGAAGCAGACATTGCCTTAAAAGCTGCAGAAGTTCTGAGAAGCCTTTTAGGCTCTATACTACCCATGCTACAGAAGACAGCATTATTGTTGAGCTTCTCTCCCTTGGGCTTTTGGGGTAGGGACCAACTTCTGAGGCTTCTCCCAGTTGTATTTTCTGAGGTTCAGTGAGTCAGTCTTGCCTACAGCTGCTGTCGTGATTGTGTGCTAAGGGCCTACTTCTGCTTGGCAACCAGCATAGTTATTAGTAAACAGCATTTACTTTAAGATCCCAAGCAAAATACGTTATAGTTAGGTCCAGGAGTAACGAGAACCAGCTTGCCAGCACTTGGAGGATGTATGGTCCGAAAACCTCATTGTTGGTGAGACAGCTGCTCAGGAGCTCTGAGCTTGTCCTGGTTCTGAACTCAGGCTGGTTCGGAGAGCAAAAGCGAGGGAAGGTAAACTTAATGAGGGAGAAATTTTAGGAGAAGGGATGGACTAATCATGAAGGTAATTGATCAATTACATCTTGGCAGCTTTTAATATGCTAAGACACATTCCTACAAGTCCCAGAAGAGACAGTTACCCTGCCTCCTCCCAGCCTCCCTGGACCTACAGAGGTACCTCTGTCTTTCTTAGAGTATTGGCATGCCTCTCCGGTACGGGCATTGCTCACCAGCAGTGAGAGATTTCCGGAAGCCTAAACTGGCATTAACTTTGCCTGATAACAGGGTTCAGTTATCTTGGATGCCTTTTGTTACCAGTACAGCAAATAAGGAACCGAGTCCCATACGGTCACATAGTTTTTCTGTATGGTTTCAAGAGTCTCTTGTGTGAGGACTTGTTTCTGCAGTTTTACAGATGATGTGTATTTCAGTGAACAAGTGTGGTACAAATGGATAATGAAAGTTCATAAAGTTTATGCTATTGAAGTTCCTTTCATTTTATGCAGTTACTTTCTTACTCATATGCCTTTATTGCTTTCTTTTGGGAAAGGAGCTGGGTTGCTTTTGCCATTTAACCAAACAAGACATGCACTACTTGGATGGCCATCCAAGTGGCAGAGAAAACCAGTGTGAGGCCAGAAGGAGCTTTCCTTAATTTAAAGGGTTCAAAAAATGCTGGGAACTCATGGCTGCTTTCACTTCAGTGTTGGGGCAGTGGAGCTGACAGTTTTAATGCATTCTGGTCTACAAGTTGAGGAACCTGAATTGTGAATGTAGGTGGTGGCAGTAATTGCTTGGGATGCCTTGGTGTGTATGCTTTGCCTGGTGAGGAGAGGGCAGGTAAAGATTTTATACTGTTTCTTCAAGAGATCTACCAGTGACTTTAGTGTAAAAGTCAATAGACAAGTTTTCTTAGGAGGAATAGTTTATGCCCTACAAACATCTGCATGTAAGACACTGGTAGTTCTTCATAGGGTGTGTAACTGGTTTCTTGGTTAAGACAAAACAAGAAAGAAATAGGTAAGGCTTTTTACCAGCTGGAAAAAAAAAACTCAGTAGGAAACAGTAAAATAAAATAGCCCTGAAGTGAGGTATTTTTATACTGAAAAACATCAGATCTGTTCTAGATTTTTGCCACGGGTATTCAAATTCCAGTCATTTATTGCATAGCTTTAGGTGGCAGCTGTAATCTGTGCTTGACCTATAACTTCACCTGTTTGTGTCTGTTGGTCCAGTGTGGTCCTCTGTGGAGACATATCCAGTTTCCCAGCATTGAAGTGCCCTCCTTTCCCAGCATTCGGACTCTAACCTCGGCTCTGACAAGGGGACTAATTCACAGGTCTTAAAACCACAAGAATATGTACTATTAATTTCTGTGTACTGCAGACTGCAGATTCTCCTATCTAATTCTTGCATCTATTCCTAATAGTTCTAGGTCAGTCTGCCCAACTATACCCACAGGGATTAATGTGAGTGGAAACTTATAGCAGACTTGAGCTTCTGTTGGACGTATATTAAAGCAGCGATCATCTCAAATGCAATAAAAAACAATGCATTGCCAAGATCTAACTTACTTTATTGTTGTGTTTGTAATGTGAATCACTAAAAAAAGGTCCATATTCTGCTGTGTCAATCACTGACAATATAGTATTGGTGTACACTGAAGCTGTAAACAAGGTTTGTCTAATGAGAACAGTCAGAAAAAGTAAGATTATCTTATGCCACAGGAAGTTTAATCATATGTTTCTCAGCCTATATTCTGTGGGCTGCATCTGATCTCTAAGACCTTAAAAGGCGATGTATAAAATGGTCACTAAAAAAAAAAAAAAATCTGTCTGTTTGTGCATGTTGTGTTGGAAGAAAAAACAGCTAGTAATGAATCGCAAGCAATGAGTTCAAGATTAGATTAATAAAAACCATTGCACCTGCACACTGCATGCAATGGCCCATGCATCTTTTTTGGTAATATCCCACCTAAGGCAACATTGGCATAATCCATCATCTTCCTTTGGGGCTGTAACAGGATCATGATAAGGAAATACCAAGGAAAATACCCACAATCCTCCTGAAGTGTAGTACTGGGAAGGAAACAAAACAGAAGACAGTAGTGGTGTTATACAAAATAAGTTTTCTTTCATTATGAAAGGTCATGGTTGTACTAGGCCTTTACTTTGTCTGTATCCCATCCTTAACTCCAGCTCTGACATGGTGAGAAACACCTGGAGCCAAGGCTGAAAAAACCTGTGGCCCTGTTACATTTGTACGTTACCTTCTAATACTTCTTCTCATAACAGTCCTCTGCTATTTGTTGAAGTTATATCTCCAGTGTAGATAGGATAAGAAGAAATTTAAGCCAGCATCGGCATCATCACAGATGTGTGGCAGGGTAGGGCGTTAAATGTGTTCTCATGCATCTGAAAGGTCATTCTTCCTCTCATAAATGAGGAGTGATTTTTCAACATATTTGAAAATAGTCTGAGACACTGGTTATCACTCATATCTGAAACCATGACATTTAGTTAGCCCTTAGTATAGTTACTGGGACTATTTCACATTTAAATACTTACACTGAAAGAGACATTCTTGACCACTTTACTAATGTAGTAAAGCAACTGCACAATCACTTTTATTATAAAAATAATCCTTAGGTAAAATAGGAATACAATCAATAATTACACAAATACACATGTACAAACGTGTAAATTTTCTGTATGGCACAGAAAAAATAAATATCCCTGTACATTGTTTCTGTGCAAAAAGACAGGCTAGTTTTAGTCAATAACCAGCCCTTCTATGTTATCTCCACTTCTCCTGATTTCAGTTGAACACAAGGATTTTCAGAGGAGATGTCTGAAAGTTCAGCCTCAATAGACAAGAAAATACTTTCGCTTTTAATCCAGATAAAGCACAGTAAGATTTTTCCTATCCTCTGCCAAAAAGCTCCTCCCCAGTTCTTCGGCCCACATTTTTGGAAGAGGAGGAAAATTTCAAGTTCAATAATTTTTTTTACAGCAGCCTTCAGACAGATACACTTTGCTTTATCTTGAAGTCTCATACAGTCCAAGAGAAGGTGAAATCCAGTAAGAGGTAGATATTGTTCATCCTCCTAATTCCTAAGAGCTGTCCATTTGAATCACTCTGTTTTAGGACCGTAGGAGATATGTATAGAGGAAAGTTTTACTCTCTATAAAGTAGTGATCGACTTACATGGCTCACATCACGTGGTCACTGACAACATTCAGCAACGTGCTTGAGGAATTCATCACTGAGTTCATCACTGAAAAACCTCATACAATGAGGGCATCTAAGTTCACCCTGTGCCCTGCCCTCGGATCCTGAGTTTCCATTGTCCACAGGTGGAGAAGCTTGTTCAGACTGTGAAGATGTTCTTCTCAGGCCTGTTTGGCCCGGGCTATTGCCTCTTAGATGTTCAACGTTCGTCTGTACGTACATATGATTTTGGTTACCAACGTGAACTCTGAAATGACTGCTTGTGTCTCTTGAGTCCTAGAAAGAGAAAGAAGAGCTCTTGAAAAAGAGGCAGTAAAAAGATATTCTTTAACAGAATGTTTTATCACCTTTATCTGAAACACTGCTCATGTTTTTATCAGAATATTGGTAACTAAAATATCCATCAGTTTTTGCAGTTTTATTAATATAGTTGTAAAGAAGGCTTGTAGAAAACACAGAATATAGCCAGCATGCTACTTTAAAGATGCCACTGTTACAAGAGTCATGGCTGTCCTTCTCTTCCTTCTAAGAATTCCCCCTTACTATGTTGATCCAAAATGGAAGGAAAATGGACTGGAAAGGGGTATCACATGTGTATTGGGAAGCATCTCCACTAGAACCCAGACTATGAAATAATATAAGTTTTTGATAGCTGCACTGAGCTGAAATGGTTTTAGAAGTACTAAGATTTTTTTTAAAATATATTAAAGTATATTTTAGTCCTGAATTCTGTTGACATGCTTTAATTGAAAAACTAGCATATTGCTTTCTTACCTGTCTTCTTGCTAGCTGGTGTTGCAGACATGCAACTTCTGCCTGAAGCTCTTGTATTTTACTCTGTGCTCGTTCTCTGTCTGATCTCTCAGATGTGAAATCATCTTTATAAACTAGGACCTGAAAAAGAATTATGTTCATGTTTTATAAATTAGAGCATTGGCAGGTTAGTTTAAAAAGTTGAGGCTGTGATTCCTTTGTTTGTAAATACTTATTTCCAGAATCTCAGTATTATCTTCTCTATCATATCTGTACTTTAAAGGTATTTGTATTTCTTTTTCAGATCTTTCATATTTTGTATTAACTAATGTAGTTCTTTAAGTAGTGAGTTTCCTTTAAATCTCTGTTGTTATCTGTATAGTATACAGTATCTGTATAGCCAAATGTGGCAAGACAAGTGGCAAATGTCAAAAGAAATAATTTCATTTTTTCCCCCTTGAACTTCAGTGGTCTGGGGAGAAACTAAGAATTCCCACCTCTAGGAAATAGAAACTTAATGACCTGTTGCTCCAGCATTTGTATGCGCTCATTATCTCCTTCACTAGCCTTCTTCACATCTTCTAATTCTCTCTTTGTTTTTAGGCATTCATTCATTTTTTCTTCCAGTAGCTTGTTTAACCGGAATATCTCTTTGTGCATCAGGTCAGAATTTGTTTGTGCTGAAGTTACACCGTGCTGCTGCTCCAGTTGTGACTTCATCTCTTTTAGCTGCAAGTGGAGTCGCTTCACATACTCATCCCTACTCGCATCATATTTCTGCCATTTTGCATTTAAGTCTTCCACCTGAAAGATTACCCCAGAGATTCATGAAGAACATGAAGACACAAACGTGAAGACACAAACTTCTAAGCTTTCATAGAATGTCTGTATGTGCAGGACCAAAATTCTCTAAAAGATAATATAACATGCTGACTCAACTGCTGAGTGTGGATAAGCCACTTTGTAGGAGAGCAGAAGATTATCATGCTATAAGCCAGGCTCTTCACAGGCAGCCTTCCCCATTTGCTAATCCATAGGGACAGTATTAAATAATATGGAATGGGAGGGGTTGGCAGTCACCCTGGACCTAGTGCTGTTCTCCTGGGGTGGAATATCGATGCATGGAAGGAACACAAAAACAATTTTCTTCTGCAGTGTATTTTTAACAAAAAAAAACCAATACGTTAAAAATAATGTAATAAGTTGTTCTTACCTAAGGGAACAAAGGCTATGTGCCATGTTGAAAGGACTAAGAAAAATTTTGGACTTGCATTAAACCAGGACTCACCTATTCCAAATTTACTGTAATTCAAAATACTCAATCAAATCTTATCTTGTACAAAATGAAAGTACTCACATGAGATACTTTTTGTTTTAACATCCTGTTTTCATCTTGTAGGTTGCAGATAAGAGCTTGAAGTGAAGTTTCATTGTCTAAAAGCTATAATTTTCAGATAGAAGTGTTACTTTAACATAAAAATCCCAAATTCTACTTAGCTATACTGTTAAGCTGGAAGTAATCTTTTTTTTAAATTCCTCTAAAACTATTTGCTATCACTGAAACACATACATACATCTAGGTCTACTTATTTCTATATAGTATATTTCTAAATACTAATAGTATAGCCTACAGCTTTTATTTTTAATAAGCATAGCAAAATGTACTCAAGTTTTTATCACCATACTATTGCTTTCAGATAGATCTGTGTGGTGTCATAAAAACATATGTGTCTTTTAAAATTCTGAGTCTACTAAAGGTAACAAGAAAAATACCACACATCTTACATGCATGAGGATCTACGCTGATGACAACAGAGCTTAAGAGTTTACACAAACTCCTTGGAAACTACTTGTTTGGAGTGGGGGAATGCATGACAAAGACGCAGATATGCCTTCACCTTGCTTTGTTATTACTGTCAATTTTGGCCAGTACTAGGAAGAAATTACTGAGGGGAAAAAAACCCTGCTTGCTAAATAATTGACTAAAATGATAGCCCTTTTTTACAGTTGTGACATCTGCTTAAAAAAAACCCCCAGTGTACATGAGTAATATAGAGCACTTTTGTACAAAATTCCCTAGAATCAGCTAGTAATTGCATCTAAAATTTCTCTTCTTCAACAGGGAAGTCCCCATTGTACAAGGTTAGCTACTTATTACATATATCAAAGTCAATCAAGTTTCCTGTCTATCAATTACACGTAAAATATGATAATACTAAATCCTTCAAGTCCCTTAAAAAGTCGTTTTTTCTTATATCTAGTCAACCTCTATTTCTTACAGGTAGCTTTAATGTGAATAAGTTTTCTTTGGAAATGCTCCTGGGATGTTTTACAAAGTAGAAGTCAGCAATGTATAGAGTTTATCATAAAAGCATAGAGGAGTGGTCATGTGAAACAGCATTGCCACTATGTAGCAGTAAGAGCATGAGACAAAATCATTCTTTTTTGTGAGAATTGGCTGTAGCATCCTACTCAATACTCTGATCTGTTACTGGAGGCAGCACCTCTAATGTTATTTCCTTATGGTATTATCATGAATTACCTAACGACTCTGAACCATGATTTCTGGAACAACAGAACAATACGATCTACCTCTGCCCTACACTGAAAAGCTTCAGCTAAGGTGATGACGCGGCAAAGCCACGCAGCCATTAGCAAAGTACACCAAAATCCAGGTGTTTCTTTGTGCCCCTCAGTGGCATTTCTGCCACCTTCCTATCACGAAGCCATTTTTCTAAACGTCCCCGCTGGAGAGAAACATTGCCTTGCAGTGGGGGGCCATGGGGGAACCCCATGGCCAAGGAAAAAAAGGTAAGATGCCTTGACTCATTCTTCCCTAAGCAACTTTCTGTAGGTCTGTACTATGTGTACAAAGCCAAATCCTGATCTAAGACCATGTACTATAGAATTCTTAATATAAATACTACTTCAAAATATTTCTATTTTGTGATTTAAATGCTTAAACAAGTAATCAGGAGATATCACATATAAAAGCACTGCACCATCTAGTGATGCACGGATGCATGCTGCAGTGTAAAGAAGGTACTGTCTCCTGTATATGCAGGGAAAAATTGTAGTCATAGAATTGCTGAGGTTGGAAGGGACCTCGCAAGATCATCTCCTCTCCAAAAAAACCCTCTGATGATGACATAAGTGAGATGGCCAAAATGCAAGTGATTGACAACTGGTTCCATCCCAAATTTTTGGTACTCGGAATTATTTAGAGCTTGCCATGGTAGTCTTTTCACCCTAGATGAAATTATTTGAAGGGATGTTTCTCACCATTCCCCAGTTACAACTATCCTATTGTAATTAACACCTCAGAAGCTAGTAAGACTTTAAAGAAACACAGTAGCAGTAAGAATACCTGATTAGATCTTTCAGTAACTATCTGGTCATCTGAATTTCCCTTCTCTTTTCGTTGCTTCTCTTCTAGACATTTTGCCAGATGTTGACACATTTCTGCTGTGGATGCTAATTTGCGTTGAAGTTGGTGAGTTTCATCCGTGAGTGAACGGCACAAAACATCGCTGGTGGCCTGAGCCCTCTCTCTCTCTGCCAAGCTCTTCTGAAGTCGTAAGATTTCTTTCTCCTTTTCATATGGAGGCTGATTTATCATCTGCTGTATCTCTCCATTTTTCTCCTCTAGTTGCTGATTCAACTTCTGTACTTCCTAAACATAAGGGGGAGGGGAAGTTATTTAAAACAAAGTGAACTCAAAAGCCAAAATATTTCTAAGACTAAATTCCACGTTGCAGTAATTCCATATTGCTCCTGTACTCACTGCAAAGTACTTAAAAATTAAAATAAATCCAATTCATTTCCATATAATCATTCAACCTTGGAACTGACAGATCAGTCAGTCAAAATCAAGAACTGCTCGGACAGCTATACAAGCACTTCCTAGTCAGTAGAATGAAGAGATCAGAAACAACAAGCAAAAATTCAGGAAGATTCTATGAAAAGATATACAGCAGCAACAAACTAAAGATGGAACTTACTTACAAGAAACAAAGTAGTTTAAAAGGAGTAACTATGGAGACTGAGAAATGCTTACTGGTCCTGCATTCTAAATTACTAGATAGCAGAGATTTTCCTCAAAAAAAAAAATGGAACTGGAAAGTTATCTTATCAAAAACCAGTGAAGTGTATTCATTGCCTGGCACTGTCACAAGGACAAAGCAGAGGGAGCATACACAGCAACTTTCCGACCTAGGAAAGGATGAGTGGTAACGACAAGCAAACAGAAAATGAAATCCGTGTGGCAGCAATGACTCTATTTTGGCTATAGCTGACTCTCCAAGGTATGCGAGGGGATCTGACATACTCTTAGTTGCTGCACGTTCTTGTTGAATTGGAAGCTCTGTGGGATCATCCGCACTGCATTAAGTTAACGTCTCTGCAGGTGTTTTGAGAAGGAAGAAGTTTGCTTGCTGACTGCGGTACAACCACTGTGTAGTACCATGCATCTGAGGTACACCAGTCCTGACTTTGTCAAAAACAGCTTCTGCTTGATATCCTCCAAAAGTAGCGGATGCTGGTAGCAGAAACCTCTGCAGCACTGCTCCTCCAGAATCAATGATGCCCTGGATGCCAACGTAGACCATGACACAGGTACAAGCTTGACTCTACCCTTCCAGTTTTGGAGAGTGCTAATGGAGCTGTAAATCACAGGGAGCACTCTTCTTTGCCAGCACGTAGGCCTCTGACTTCACAAATATCTTTTTTTGTTGTTATTATTTTTAGTGACTCTGATTGCAGTGTTTCTGATTGCACATAAAATATTTATTTCTAAAAAGAATAAAATTAATATCTAACTTACAGAAATAGCACTTACTCTTATTACTGACGTTTAAATTCTTTAGCATCATGCTAAATGCTAAATTTCCCCTTTGCTATAAAGACATTCAGCATCAGACTTCAAAATATATTCAGATACCACAGGTTTGTCATCTGTCTGCAAAGTGTCAGTAAGATCATCTTTTATTACAAATTTCCAAACTTGAACTTATTTAAATGTATTTTAGGTGAGTGTCATATATGGAAAATGTTTTGTATAAGCCATTAGGTCAAGAGATTACTTATGACAAAAATACTTGTTTCAATTTTAAGTACTGCTTCTCGGTTTGGAAATTCCTTTATGCAGCTTCATATAGAAAGAAATGCTTTAAAATTCTTTAAGTATTTCAGACTGAACATGGGAAAGTCTTAATGACAGTAACAAAAACACCACTTGCGGAGAATGGGAGGGGATGCAGTTTTGAAACTTTTTTTTCTGCCATAAAAAATACCAATTTCCCTAATACATCTCTTCACAATCCAGACTTGCCAATTACTTCTTCAAGTATTAACGTAATGCCTTACTGTCAATACAAAAATCCATTTTTAAGTGCACGTTAAAAAAAAAACACTTTACTAGAAAAAGCGGTGGCATCAGTTGTTTATCTTACAGAAGAAAACTGTTGCATCTGATAAAGAGGAGGGTCTTCACTAAGTAATATGGAACTTCCAAACTTAAGAGATTTTTACTCTTTTTCCTTCTCCTTGTGAAAATAGTTGTATGAAGATTTATAATGCCATGCTAAGTTTTTGTTTTCGGATTTTACGGTTTACCTTCTTGAACTTAATGCAGTGGGAACTACTGTTGGACACAGATGCCAGAGTTGCTTTGAGCACAGTCCAACTCTGGGCACGCAGCGATAAAGCAAGTCCTGTCCAACGCAGCAGTGTTGCGTTGCGGGCATCAAAACATCTGCTCTTTTGTCCGCTGCCACCACCGCCTTGCTGTGCCACCCCGGGCAAGTCACTTAAACCACGTTGTCAGCCCTGGTGCCTGCGCACCCCCATCTGTTTCCATAAACGCGAGTGAGCAGTCTGAATGCAAAACGTCTGCATCCTCCATTCAAGACAACCACTGCTGGACTTACTAAGCTTAAATTACTCATTTTTCTAGAGAGGAGTGCGGAAGCACAGCTCCCGGGGTGAATGCTGCGGCCACTCCGCGGGTGTGCGCGCACCCGTACCGAGGTGCTGCGTGCCAGCGCTACTTCGAGGGCACTCGCGGTTTTACCTGGCTGAGAGCTTCCACTCTGCGCGCCGAGAGTCGCTCGCTGTCCCTGAGCTGCTCCCTGGCCTGGCCCAGCTGCTCTAGCAGGCTCTCCACCAGCGAGCGGGCCGGCTCCGCGCCCGCCGCCCCCGCCTCGCCGCCCGCCGGCGGCTGCTGCTGGCGGGCCAGGCTGCTCCGCAGCTCCCGGATCGTCGCCTCTTTGGCAGCCAGCTGCAGCTGGAGGTGCTTCAGTTGCTGAGCGGACTCGTGGTACAAGGCGCAGAGCGCGTTGTACCGAGGCACTTTGTTCTTCAAGCTCCTGTTTTCCCGGTGCAGCTTCTCCAGCGTCTCCTCCACCTGCCTGAAGCGGGCCGCCAAGGGGTCTGTACTGCTACCCTCGCTTACCGAGCACATGGCTGGGGAAGGTGAGCTGCGGTCACGCTGCTGCCCCTTCTCTTTCTTCTCCAGGGCGAGCAGTAATCCGGCCAGGTGCATATAAACCCGAAGAGGAGCCAGGCAGGGCCGGGGCTGCTGCTCTCGCTGCTGCTTCGCTCTTCCGCCTTCCCCGTCATGGGAGGGGGATGGCCGCTCTCCTTTAAGGGCTCGCAGGACCTGCCTACTGCCCTTCCCCGCGCTCCGCCTCTGCGGAGGGGGGGAATCCCGCCGCGGGGGAGGGCAGCGCCTTACCCAGCCGCCAGCGCGGGAGCCGGGAACGGGGGCAAGGCCGGCCGGGGAACCCCGGCGGGGGGTGAAGAGGAGAACAGGCAGCTGGGGGGGGGAAGCGGGAGCTGAAACCTGGGGGAGAGAGGGGGCCCGGGCTGGGCGGGAGGCTGCTGAGAGGATGGGGGAAGTCCGGGCTGAACGAGGGGCTGAGGTGGGAGACTGCTGAAGGAGGGGCCGCTGAGGGGAGGTGGCTGTGGTGAATGCGGGGGAAGACTGCTGAAGGAGGGGCCGCTGCGGGGGGAGCTCGGCCCGGGGAGGACGAGGGGCCGGTGAAGGGGCTCCAGGCCGAAGGAGGGGGAGCACAACCGCTCGGGGGCGGAGGGGGTCATGGCGAAGGTGGGACCGGCGAGACGCCGCTGAGAGGGAGAAGGGGGAGCGAGGGTCCTTCGAGGGGCTGGCCCCGCGTTGCGAAACCCCCGTAGCGCGGCGTCCCAGCAGAAGCCGCTGCGGGAATTTCCCGGCTCGGAAGAGGACTTCCCCTCCCGGCGGCGACCCCCGCGGCCGGGCCGCTCGCCCCTCTCCGCCTCCCGGAGGGGCCACGGAGGTGGCCGGGCCGGCGCATGGGCCGCGACTGGCGGGGGCCGCCTCCTCCCCGCGGCCGTGCCACCGCCTCCCGACCCTCGCCGCGGGGCGGCGGGTGGGCTTGCGGCTTTGCCAGTGCGAGCAGTGCAGAAAAACGCCCAGAAAGTCTTATATAGTGTGTTGGATCCGCACCGGTAGCAACGGGAGGGCTTTGGACCCAGGCAAAGCAGCACATCTCTCCTCAAAGGCTGCACACCTTTGCGGATTTTGAGGAGAAGCTTGCTTAGGAAGACCTGAAAGAGACCAAAATCTTCTAGTCATCAAAATTCATTTCATCAGCTAGTGTTTATACCCTCACAGTTGCATGTGGATGTGAGCAGAGTTGGTGAGAGTAAAACCAGCTGCCTGACACTGAGCTAACAGACGCCTATCGGCCATCCCCGTGGTGGATAACCTTTATTAGCAGCATAGCGATAGAACCCGTTAACCAAGGATATAGCGATTCGAGAGCTTACATTTCTCGTAGGAGAAGAGTATGGTGAGTTGGACTGATGTAAAGTGTTTTTTGGATTGGTTTAGTTATCAGCTTGGGAGGAAAAAGCCTTAAACCAGTACAAAAATAAAGCCTGGGTTACATTTGATTATTACTTGTAATAATGTTTATTGTGTGTATATATGCATGTATATAATAACGTATACAACACGGAGCTCTATGTGTGCACACAACCTTACTGCACTAGGTGCAACACAATCACAGAAGGTGTTTCTGGATCAAAAAGCTCATCTGTCCAATTATAAAGCAAGTGAAAATCACCGCATGCAAGTGGTAGAGGGGGTAAAAAGAGAAGTCTTTAGTCAGTGTGGTAGAGAGCAGCCTCCTGTGTTAGCACCTCAGCTACTCGTAAGTGTCAGGGTAAAAAGACACAGCAATCAAGAACTTGTGAGGAAGAATTTACAGGAATCAGAACGTGATGAAAGGAGAAGATACTGAACTTCAAAGTTGAGACGCTCAGTTCCACTGGTGATGGCTCGGAAGCCTGGTGATATTGGTGCATATTAAATGCAAAATGTAACAGTTCAACCTTTCATGAAGACAATGAGTGTGAGTTGAAACGAGAGGTTGCAATCAAATATAAGGAAAACTATTTCCCAGTAAGGATAATGAAACATTGGAAGTGCTTTGAGCAGGAGTTTGGGCTAGAGACCTCCTGAGTCCCTCCCAACATGAATTATCCTACGATTCAATTCAGGTTTTTCAAGGTGGAAAGTCATAATTTTGCCACCTCAATTATGCTAGAAAGGGTTATCCAAAAGATTAAGAATAATACATTCAAAATGGTCCGTTAGCTTAGCTATTTCTAGAAATACAACTGGATTTTATGTGCATAGAAGATCCTGTGTGACAGAAAAGGGTAAAACACTTGCCTAAGGTACAGGTCTGTGGTGTATTTGCTATTTCATCTTATAAATAGTGTAAATACCCCATGATTAAGGACAGTGAAAAATCTCAGTAGAAGTTGAGAAGACAATTTTTGGCTTTTTACTTATACAGAGTTATAGCCTACCACCTTAAGTTACTGTTTTTGCTATGAAGAAAGTAAAGTTCCTGCTTTAAAATACCCGCGCTTTATAGTTTTCATATACATTAGTAGGAAAAGTGAAAAAACTACATAGACTTCATTTTATATTTTCAGCATCATTGTGCTACAGTCAGAGCTAAGTGAAAAATTTGGAGCAAGATTGCTTTTGCTGACTGTTAAAATGTTTTGTAGTAAACGTGTGATGAAGCCCTAGTAATGGAGAAATCTGTTTGGTTTCCTGCCAGTTCAAATAGCAAACTGCAAGGAAACTCAGAAATCCCAAGTGTCTACAGATGGGGCAGTGATGTCCTTCGACCAAACATCAGGGAATTTAGTTAACTGTCAAACGGAATGTTTATAATACTGTTATATTTGTAGTATTGTATCAGTATACTAAAATTGAGCATTGCATCTGATTACTGAAAACTTGGTATTAATAGTGCTTTGGATAAAGCCAGCACTCCCTCGAGGAAAACACCACTGACTTAAGGGAAATTTAACCTGCGTAAGTCTTGAGTAAGAAACTGATCCCATATGTTCTCGGGAATGCCCTTAGATGACTGTTTCCTTTTGTCGATTCTGAAATACAGAGGAATTCCTGGGAATTCAGTAAGAGAAGCTGGTGCCAGAGAATGAGTCACATCTTAAGACGTGTTTCTTAGCGTACCTGGCTTTTCCTGGATTGCCTCTCTTCTGCTGTTCATCAGATTTGCTGATAAAGCAGCTGGTTGGTGGAGTGGCATGTTTGTCCTTTTTTGGTTTTAGACAATCAAATTAAGGCTTATTGTGTATAGTAATTCTGGTCAGCAAATAATTGCATGAACAACAGGTATGCTCCACTACTTTATATAAGGAAAAAACTTTGTTTTCCATACCTTACCAGTCTCAACTTGAAATACAAGTTGAAGTTCACTTTAACTCTTTCTCCATATAAGATGTAACAGGATATTAAAGTCATGTGAGAAAAATTTAACCTCAAATTAGATTTTGTTAAGAAATCTTAAAGTTATTTTGAGTAAGTAATTCTATGTACATCAGAACCAACTATTGTAATGTGTGAGAAGTGTCATACAGTGTACAAACAAAAGTGATTAGATACTACCTAGAAACAAAAAGGACAGGAAGCAAATCGTAGAACACCAGGAAAAAGGAAAGGTGAACAGTATAGTTAGATTAGATTAAGTGTGCATAGGCATAGATTATATTTAAAAATTCATTTTAAAACATGAGTTATTTGTAGAGCTGGTAAGAATAATTCTTCTGAATGTAGTGGTTATATCTCTGTAACATTAGTGCAAATAATATAAGAATGAGTGTCTGTATTTGAAAGTGTAATTCTGTGTGGACAAGACTATAAAACATTTGGGGGGGTCTGTCATTTCCCAAATAGTGAGGTATGCTCAATTTGCAAGAAACTGTATTTTTTACTTATGAATGCCAGATGTTGTTCAGCCAATCAAGCTGTATTGTTCCCCTTTGTCTTAAGTCACCACTAATTGTCCTGGAGGGTAAGTCATGACCTAATGACACCTATGAAATGTTCCATTGCCTTGAGCTGATTTACCTAAGCAGAACTGATTAGAAATTAGTAAGTGATCCTCTTCCTGCTGTAGGCTGAAAAAATCAATAGCAGTTCACACTTCCTTTGCTGTGCAAAAGGGAATAAAAACCAGTAACGGTTTATTTTCCCCAATGAAATCATCTGATATACTCACTGCTACACAAGATGCCCACCTTCGAGCTCTACGTGTGTCTGAGAATCTGATTTTCATGCTGAGCAAATAGAATGTTTATGCTTCTGTGATTCATAGATTAACAATAATTATAAGCTGCAGCCATGTTTACACTTCTTACATGGGAAGGGGTAAACATCCTTTATATACATTACTACGTTGGATGTTCTGATAATTTAATGTTCTACATATTTTACAGTTGGAATGGCAAACTCATTGAGAGGTTAGCTCAAGGGCATTCAGGATTCCCGAAATTGGGTGAACTCATTGCTATGACAAACGTATGTAGCCATCTCTCTGCATTGAGGTTCTGATTTGGATCACAACATTCCTCTTTCAGTCTCGTTTTCCATTTGTACACATAAAAATATTTAGTGTCGTTAGGAGAAGTAGAATGGTTTTTATTTATTTCTAACGTAAGCTTTTTCCCACGGTTTTTTTTGCAGAGTTTGAACTTCGGAGGTTTTCAAAACCAAAAGTATTTTGATGCTTAGGGCAGAGTCCCAGGAGGTGTGTTCTAAATCACAATAACCAGGATGAAGAGCTCTGATATTGGTCAGATCCAAAACAGTCCTCTTGCTTTTCCCTAAAAATGTTTCTTTCACATTTATTTGGACTAATATGGTTCAGTCTCATCTTTATAGATGTTGGTAGATAAGCAGGATATGCACTTGTATATCTCTCACAAGTCTTTTGATCAGTTCAGGTCTGTATCTAGGCAATAGGCTTCTGTTATGCCTTGTTACTCTTTAATGCTTTAGATCTTTGCTGCAACTCACCTTTCTGTGCAGGCTTGCTGGTCCTGTATTGGATATTTCCCCCGCCAAGTGTTTAGCTATTGCAGGCCCTGCTTTAGTTTCTTCTGGATATTTTTACTTTTTGCAGTTTTTCTTTTGTTTGCCCATGGCGCAGTAGTACCAGTTCTCTGGGTCTATCCTTGCAAACTGGAATTTATTTCTGTTGCTGATGCTGTCTCTTGATCTGAGACAATCAAGCAACATGCTTGGTCCTTTAGGAAACTCTATCAAGACATAACTGATTTTTGAGATGTAGTTTTATTTACAGGAATGTAAAAAGTTCTGTTTGTTGAACACAAGTTACCAACAACTGGAGACAGTTTTCATACTCACAGGCTTAGATCACTACAGCTACCACTCCTACTTAACAAGCAAGTTACTACTTTTTAGGGGGTTGCCCATGTCTATATGTTCCTGGTAGGCAGTGCAGGATATGCTGGTTTGCATTTGTCATAGGGCATTTTTTCCTAAAAACTGATGCTTTGAAATACTCCAGACAAACCTTTTTTTGTGTTGCAGGAGACACTTCCCAGCTCTGACATTCTCAACATATGATCCATATTACAGATTCTTTGGGGATTTTATATATACTGATTGAATTTTCTGCATTGATGAATATAGAGTGCTGTGAGTTTTCTGGTTTCCATTATGCACCTTTCCTCAAACACCAGGCAGTTAAAACTGGGGGAAAAAAGGCAGCTAAATTGGAGGGAAAAAAAAATTATTAAATGTGTCTAAATGTCAGGCATTCTGTTGCAAGACTGGAAACAAAAGGTTGCACGTGAGAACCTAATTTTTTGTGAATTTGTTTTATACACTAATATTGTGTAATGAAGCTTCCTAATGCAGGCTTCATGGTGCCTCTGATCCAGACCACTCATTCTAACTAGAACAAAATCAGTTTACACATTTCTGATCTTTAGCTTTTCTGACCTACAGAGCAAACAGACCTCTAGAGTTTGATTAGAGAAATATTTGATTTAAATGTTTTATTTTAAATATTTGTTTTAAAAGGATGATTGGGAAAGGTAATTTCTTAGGACTATCGGGAACCTCAAAAGAAATCATAGTGGAGTAGAGATTCTATACATAAATCAGGAAAAAAGAAATATTGGAGGCTTCTTAGCGTGTCCTTGGTACTAGATGGTGAAATAGTTTTCAGAACTAGAATGTTGAAGAAGGGTTGGGGGGAATTAAGTAGATGGAACAAGAAAGTGAAAGTGTCCTTGCCACACCATTCACTCCCCTCCCACACACCATGTCATTTCCACATAACTAACAACTTTTACCAAAATTCTGATTAGTGTCTGGTTGAAAGGCAAGAAACAGCATGATAACGTTCCTCTGGAACTCCATCTATAAAGCAGAAAATCCATCAATCATCCTGGCAGGACAGGGAAAAGCAGTTTTCAGCAGAGTTTTAAATTCAAGTCATTAATGTATATATAGAAGATTAAATCAGGAAACCATAAGAAAAAATAACATATTTCTTGAAAGTGAGAACTCCTGAAAAAGGCCACTGCAGCTATTTTTCATTACTAAATTTGTCTGAAGATATCACCAAGTGGCACAGGAACTTACACTTGTGGTACAGTGAAATATGCCTGTTTCAACAGGAATAAATCTTTTTGGCCTTAAGTGAAATGCTTTCTCCATTTAATTATATTATATTTATGCAATATCTTATGATTGTTGCTGGATTAATGTGCATTTTAGGGCCGATGGCTGTTTTTTTGGCAAAATTATACTATCTTTTTGCCCTAAGCTGTAGAGGAAGGACCACAGAGAATCCTAGATGTATGGTTTTCATTAATGTTTCTGATGAGAACTACTACTATATTTAACTGAACAAATAGAGAGGCCACCATCTAATGGATTGAGTTTGAGAATATAATTTGAGAATTGATTGACATTGATTTCTAGTGTCTCTTCCCTTGAGTTTACTGCTTGACTTTAAGTCTTTTAACTTCTATGTTTGCTTTGCCATTTGAACCTTGCACTAATGATAGTAGTGACTTATTGGTGTAGATGGTTTAAAGCCAAAAAGGCTACCGAATATTAAGTATTTGGTCCATGGAATGATGGCCACACTCAGTTTTCACTTAGCATTACTTACTTTTAGACAAAATCTCCAAGTTTTGACTTAAAACTGGTTAACAGAAAGACATACTTATCTGCTTATGACTGGAATGCTTAGAAGTCATCTGTGAGAAAGTCAATTGTGTTAGGCCTTGCATAAACAAAATAATAAATTATCTCTGTACTTGAATACTCTACGTACCTGCTGCTTTGTGAGCTAGTCTTGAGTAAGTCATATTTAGTATAGTGGTAACACTCCAGTTCAAGTGTGTGGAGATACATAGACACCTTTAAAAGGACTAGTTTCAGAAACATTGGTTTTGAACTTTAAAGGTATCCACCGAAGTCATGGTTTCCATGTAACCAACTTGGGAAGTATGCTTGTTTCTCTGAGGGCTGGTTGACATATTGTCATAACTCATATTTACTGAAATTACACCTTTTTAACAAACTTAAAGATGTTGTTACAAGAGAGGTATGGCTTGGAGGGAGAGCGAGTGTTTTTGTTAGATCCTCTGATACAGCTGGAAAAAAACAAAGACCTTTTGAGACCTCAGATTAGTTGGTCCATCTCTCCCTACAAACTTTGCTTCTATTATATCTGTAGACCATCACATTTGCACCATCACTACTGTGACTTACAGATAAAACAACTTCTTGTAGGAATTTTTTTATCTGATTTCTGAAAGGATGGTGATGGCCATTAGCTGACCCAAGAGCTTTAAAAAGTGAAACATAATCTCCCCCGTCTCTTATTTCCTGTGAGCTATCCAGGAAGTGTCTCAGAATGAAAGAAAAGCTATGAATTTGCCAGATAATGAATCCGACTCTTGGTTCGGGGTTCTTTCCCGTAGGCAAAATTATAGGTTTCTTGTAAACTTAAAGGAAGCAGAGTGAAGGAGTTCACTTGCGTGGTAATGAGAGTAGCCAAATGATTGACTAGCAGTTGAGGAGAAAACTCTGCTTTGGGCATTATTGATTTTCAGAGGTTCTATAGGAGTGTGGTGGGTTGACCCCAGCTGGCAGGTAAGCTCCCATCCAGCCACTCACTTCACCCCCCAGCAGGACGGGGGAGAGAATCCGAAGGGCAAATGCGAGAAAAACTTGTGGATTGAGATAAGGACAGTTTAATAAAGGAAGAGGGAAAAAAGAAAAAGAAACCAAACAAGTGGTGCAAAGGCAATCACTCACCACCTTCCACCAGCAGATTGATGGCCAGCCAGCCTCTGAGCAATGGCCACTTTCCAAACACCACCCACCCCCAGTTTTATTGCTGAGCATGATGTTATGTGGCATGGAATAGCTCTTTGGTCAGTTTGGGTCAGCTGTCCTGGCTGTGTCCCCTCCCAACCCCCTGCCACCCCCAGCCTACTCCTTGGGGGTGCAGAGTGAGAAGCAGAGAGGGCCTTGACGCTGTGCAAGAACTGTTTAGCAACAGCTAAAACACTGGTCTGTTATCAGCACTGTTTTGGTCACAAATCTAAAACACAGCACCGTATGGCTGCTGTGAAGAAAATTAGCTCCGTCCCAGCTGAACCCGCTACAAGGAGTCAGTGGCAAAGTGTGTTACTCCAAAAAAGAGGTTGAGGAGGACACCAATATTTTGTAGCATTTACATGACTCTTGCAATTTTCATTTAATAGAAGCAGGCACTGCGTGGAGCAGTGAAGTGCCATCCCTGCTTGTTGTGCAGCTTGTGAACCCCGTGCTGCTGTTTCAGTATGGAGCTGGTCCGTCCTGGGGTGCTGCTGGGACTGCCTGGAATTTCATGGGCTCTTCCTCACTAGTGTGCAAGTGCTGTGACCATTGCCAGAGGAGTCAGCCTGTTGCTGATTTGGTCCATATCTGTCTTGCTATGGCCTTAGTCTTACAAAGAAACCTGGAGTCTTCAGGATCCATGAGGGCAGATAGCACAGAAGGGCCCTGCCAGCCTTTCCAAATCACTCTGCTCCTATCCTTGTGTACAGAGGCTTCCCCATGTGTCGAAATGGATAATATCCACAATTGTCCCCAGCCCTCTGAGTGGGGGCTGAGAGTGTCAGCCTTGCAGTGACTATGCCCCATTTGGCTTGTCCATAGACTGGATAGGTTTAGCTAAATACACCATGAGATGTGGTGGAGCAAAATGGTAGAATGGGGAAGTGATACCTTTCTCAAAGTGTAGCATGCTCAATATGATGGGGACTGGCAAAAGTTTATTAATACTGTCACTTCAGAAGGATGATGCTGAGTAATTTGAATGAATGCCTGCCATTTATGGTTCTTGATTTCAAATCTGTGTGAGAGATGTACATCATTTCCCCAGCATGTGCATTACTGTTTTGAAAGTAATATGATGTTACTCGATTCTTGCAAAAGGTAAGACGGGAAGACATGTGCGTGTAGCAACTGGTATGGAAGCAAACTGGGAAATACCTGCACCACTTGTGTTTAATGCAAATATGTACTCTTGGCTGGTGGTGATCCGAAGTGTGATGTTGGTTAATATGCAGAAGCCATCTTGCCACTGATATGGGGCGTACCATTCAAAAAGGCTCTTTTTCCATATCTTCCCTCCTTTGCTGAAGCAGAGAAAACCACCCAGCAACCCTGTGGAGGCTTGTAGTGATGAAGTTGTAACAAAAGGGGTTGAGAATAGGCCCCCTTCACTCATCTTTCATCTGTGAAGGTCGAGCTGGCAGATTGCCCTGCTTCCCAGGCCACGTGATACAGCACCCAGGCGTTGGATGGATCATACAAATCTGACATAACTTAAAAACTGTACGGATACATGGCCAATCTTTGGTTCACATCCCTAGTTTTTATGTATGGACCTTTTAACTTTTTCAATTTCAATCCATATTGCATATGTAACCTGCTGTTGGAGCGATGGGTCGACCAACAGCTCTGCAGCAGGAGCTGCCTTTAAGCTCAGGCCAACAGCCTTGGTCCCTGCCTGAGCAGCACTGTAGGGATGCCTGGTACACCAGCCGTGGACCTTGCTGGTCTTGACCCTGCCTCACTGACCCCGGCTTGCCTCGCCTGGCACTCGTCTGGCCAACACCTGACTCTTGGCTGACCCTGGTTCCTGCCAGGGGAGCTGCTCTGCGCTTCTGGCTTGGGTCCTGCAGGACCGTGGCTTTTGTGGGTAAGGACTCTGCCCTGCGTGCCTTGCTGTCCCCCTTGGTTCCCGGGTCGTCTTCCCTTGTGCAGTACCCACTCCTGCTGCTCCCTGACACCCACTGGGTTAGCAGGCCACCTCCTGTTAGTGGACTGGGATGAATGAGCCAGAGACCTTTAAAGTTCCCTGATGTTGTAACGTCTCTACGTGTATTAAGAATGGGACCATATTAAAACCCTGGATTCAGAGCTTGTCCTACAGCCCTGAGGTGTTGAGGGTGGGGTATTGTTTGGTTTGTTAGGGTATCCAAAATAATGGAAGTACTGCTTTGTATCCTCCAGATTTCTGTGTTTATAGCCTGAGGCACATAGCACATGCCCTGGCACATGATTTTGGGCATGTAACTCCTCCTTTCAGCACACTCGTCCTTCACAGGAGGCTGCTAGCGAGGCTACTGGAAGAGGAAAAACATTAGCAGAGTCATGTGCATATTGCCTGACCATCGAGCAAATTGTCCCCTGAACTATGCTCTTAAAGATGTAGTCATTTTATCCCCAAAAGACACCCAGGAACATGCTAACACAGAAGCAGAGTGGATAACTGGGAGATCAGGGTGCAGGAGCAAACCAACTTTATAATGGAATAAATCCACAAGTCTTTATAAGGAGCTTGCTTGTTATAGTATCTGAGCTGCTGCTAATAGCCCAGAGTAACGGAAATGACCTTATGGCATTTGCTCTATTTTATTTTCCCTAAGAAAAGCTTGGATTATTTTACTTGCCACTTGCCGTGTCTGCTCTTGCTTTTTGTTTAAAAACTGTGTGTTGCACTGTATTTGGGAGAAGAGAAAGTTGAAAATTTGCCATACAATTTGCCATTTGCTTCAAAATGATGAGCCTGTATATACCGAGAGGATCAGCAACATTTATCACTGTCGCTCTTCTAATGTTTCCATTTAAAATTCTAAAAGCTGATGTCAAACACCAATAAACTTATGTCGGGAGGTCAGAATATATGCAGTGACATCCTGCTGTGTGCATAGAAATGATGCCAGGCTCCCTTAGCACACCCCTGTAAAGAACATCTCTACTTGGATGCGCTCAACTTTCATATTAATCTGTGAGCCACGTTAATGTTACTCTTCTTGTATCATGCTGATTTACATACAACAGTCAGGGTATTTAATGTCTATTTAATGAACCAGGTACCTCGCTTCCTAGATGCTTACTGGGAAAATGAGTTACGATATAGCTGCAGGACGTGTAACAAAGCACAGCGAGTATTTAAGTCTATGTGAAGAAAAAGCCAGTGAAGAAAAAGCAGAAGTTGTAATGCGGCAGTTTGAGCTATCAGGGTTCAATGCTCAAGACTGTCACGTTTCTTGTTCTGGAGGTCCCCAGTTCGGTCCTGCATGTGTCAGCCAGGAAAGTGGCTGTCACAGCTGTACTCGTGACTTTGTGAAATTTTCTCGCCACCGAAAGAAGTCGGACTGAACCTGGACTTAACCATGTTAGAGAATTTCAGAGAACATTTTGGTGTGGGTAAGGACAGAGTCTGAAACTGAGACTTAGTCATAGAGCCTTGAAAATTTATAGGATAGCATTTGTATGCCTTTCCCGTTCGTGTGACGCTGCAAACCAAGAGAAGTGATTCCCCGTGCTGTGCATGACTCTGCAGTTATGCGATTGCTTTACTGCGCAAGATGGCTGGTGATTTAAAAATAGCTTTGCTTACTCAGATGCAGCTGATGATTGCAGAAAAATACCGCTCAGTGGTAAAGCTGGAACACCTAGTGCTTCTTTCCCATAACCAACAGCAAACAGAAAGCAAGGTAAAAAAATGGGCAGATAACTTACAGTTCATTTTCAGCATTTTGTTTTTTCTTATTCCTTTTTGTGGGATCAGTTATTTCTTAGGGTGTGGAGGTCCAGCCATTTCTTATTCCTGTGCCATTTGCCAGGGTGATGCCAGTCCTGTGTTTCTTCGTGAGAACAGGTTGTTAGTTTGTATTCCCTTTGATCTGTCCATCTCGGACGTCTTTCATAGGCACGAACGTGCCCACTGGGGTTGTTGCAACGTACAGAAGATCTCATTGCCTCAGTGTGTCATTTCCATGTAAATACAGATTTTCCCTGAAAGTTAATTACAAGGCTTTTAAAAGAAAAAAACTTTTCATATAAACATTCCAGAGTAAAAAACTTTGTTTACATGGTATTATAAAATACTGTATAGAAATAGAAATTATATTACAATCATAGGAGCCGGTTATATATTGTTAGTTCATGCTTGTGTGCATGTGTAGACACGCACAGACACGCGCACACACACAGCGTATGCCATACAATCTTTGCAAGTATAATGCAAAACATACAACATAATGGAGAAATCTAGATGATAAAGTGCATCAATCTGTATGTTCAGTTGAGTCCCTCATTCTGTTGAGAGTACTAATGAATTTTTGAGTTACTCTGGAGCCATAGATACTTAGTTATTGAGGTTGGGCTGTCAGATTTTTTTCGTGTATATCACAACTCGACCTAAGGCAATATATTTCAATCTGCCAATAACTATCTAGTCTTGTTTGAAAGACTTTGCATACCAAAAGATTATGGATTGCACCCATTTACTTCAGAAATCCTGTGAGTCACTGCATTGAAGAGAAACCGAAACTGAAATCACTCCACTAATATTTTTTTATCAATTTTTACTCCGGTAGTACCCAGATAGTTCACTAACAGGTCAGGGCTCCAGAGGCTCTTTACAGGTTACACAGGCACCATAGATCAAGGTTCTAACTCCACGCAGCTGGAAGCCAAGATAAAAAGATCACGTTATGATCAGTTCCAAAATCACTTTCTGGTTATGTTTCTCCATTTAAAAAAAAACCAAACAAACACACGCAAAACAAACAAATAAAAAAAAACCCACCCCAAAAAACCCAAACCAAGAAGGATAGGAAGATTACTGTAGGGGTTAGCAGGAAAATGATCAGTGAAAAATCTTCAAGGTAGATTAGTCACAAGAAAGCAAGTCTGTGAGTTTTATTTACTTTCAGTCATCAGGATTTTATTATTTACAGGAGCATTTCCGTAGTGGTTCTTAGTGGAAAAAAGTTCTCAGTGGGCTTCAAGAAATGAAACCAGCAAATTCTGGTAACCTATAGATTTTTATTGACATCCTTCTCAAAGCATAAGTTATTTCCATCTTTATTACATCTTAATACAGCTGTATGAATGCTGTAATACAAAGAGGTCCAAATCATATTTTACAGTAAGATTTGTAAACATTTCCCCATTCCCAATTGTTCCTTTTCTCTGTCTCACTTTTGTACTTTTTGTGATCTAAATAGGGGACTGTGACATGTTTGGTTTTCAGTAAAGTAAAAGGAAGTGCACATAGCGAGTTTACCAAGTTTGTCACCCCAGGCTAATAAATTGACTTGCCTCACCTTTGTAGAAGCCACACTCTCCCAAAAATTTTCTAATTCAATATAAAAATGAAGAAAAATCCCTATAGCCTAATTAATAAATGTGTTCAGTAGAGCCCTTTATAAAATGTTGAATAAAGCAAAACATCCATCATAACTGATCCAATTACCAGGAAACTGCTGCAGATTTCATTTAACATTTCTTAAACATTAATATTTGCTCAAATTATTGATTTACATCTAATAAAAATATAGAATGTTTATCTGGCTCAGTAGAAATACACTGCAAATTGCTATTACTTATCAGCAATAATGTTACCTAGCACTCTTCATCTGCTTTTCAAACAATTTACAAAGCTGAGTAAGTATTCGTATTCCCCTTTTAGTAATAGGAAGCCTTGGATGATGAAGAATTAAGGGACAATTAAAAAAATATAAGCGGAGAAAAACAGGTATATTAAAACATAAAGGAACCCAAATAGAGAAATTTAATCTAGATTAAACTGGGGGGGGTGTCAGAAAGAACATAATGAGACAAAATTAAACCTGTTCTAATACAATTCATTGTAAAGACACACAGTTCTGTTTCATAAGCAAGTTCTGACAGCATCACTCATTTTTCCAAGCTATTTCGGTGTGTTTTTCTCTAGAAAGAAGATAAAGGTGAATCAAAAGCGCAAAGCCAATAAACGCTTTCACATCAATAGGAGAATGTGCTCTTTCACAAGTTTCGTCTGTGTCATTTTCCCATAATGCATGTTACATTTTACAAGCTGCCTCTCAGTTTCCTTCTTTATTACCAGTAAAAACTACCGTGTTTTTAGTAATGCTATTTACTGTAGCCAATGTAGAAAAAACCTCCAACTTTTGTTCTAGAGAAGGAGGCAAATTCTATACCAGAGATTCAGTTTTTCCTCTCACAGATTTCTTCTCATGTCATTTCAAATAAGCTTAACCTCTGCTTCAGAACCAGCTAACTTAAACTTACCATGGGAAAGCCATTGAAACTACATTTATCATTCATCTGAGTTTATACTTGCAGCCTGAATCTGATGTCCTTTCCCACAGTTGTTCAAGTTTCTGTTTCTGTCCTGAACTCCTTCATTTTTAGCTCTCAGCCACTTCCTTTCTATTATTATGATAGTACCAAACCTGTTGATGTATATTCAGATTTAATATTGATTTATTTTAAAAAGAATGAAAAAAATCTCCATCTGACTGCTGAGAAGTCAAACAGATTGTGGAAGAAGCTGAGAAGTGATGCTGTTAAAAAAAAAAACCCTCGTGCTGTTCATCAGTTTCAGTAAAATACTGAACACCGTTCAGTGGAGTGGTACATTAACATTGCCAGCCGATGGCCATCTTCATTTCTCAATGGCATGTTTAATAAAATGTCCTTTACAACAATAGATTGACATTGAAGAGGTGAATCAGGTCATTTCCATATTTTTATCAGTTTTCTTGCTTTCCTTGTTTGGTGTCATGGAAATGGATGGTAGCAGAGGGAAACAGTGGAAATTTTGATTCTTCTACTCCCTTTTCACAGCATTTTTCTGTTCTTCCATGTTGGAAACCGAAATACATTATATCACACATTTCTTTCCCAATCTGTAGAGAAGTTCTGGTCTTTGTCGAGGTTGTCAAGCATCCAGATTCAGTGGGTTTAGTTTTCTGGTTCCTGCTTTTGGGGAGAACAGCATCCTCAGGAAGAACACAGCTATTTTGTATTTTCTGCTCAAAAGTAATTTGAATTTGATCTTACCATCTTTACATACTCGATGGTTCCTGTAGGGTTCAAAGTGATTCTGTGCGACATCTTCATATACAAATACCACCTCATTAACGTAAGGCAGTTACAGAAAGGCAGCAATTGCTTTAAAAATAAACCAATAAAATGTCAAGTGGAGAGTGAAGGCATAAAATACTGAGCAGATCAGTCCTCCTTTTGCCCGTTAGTGGCTGAATGCTGTGCGCAGGCTGATTAGGCTTTCCTTGCATTAAAGTCTCACAATTTAATCCTACCAGGAGAATCACATCACCTAGCCAACACCTTCTTTCAGCTGGTGTTAGTGATCCAGCAATCATATAGCTGAGATATATGATTTGGCTCTGTTGAAGGACCTGTGGATCCATCACAGGTGGATGGTAGACAAACCTTCTGGATAACGCTGCTTCTGCCCACACGCCTGGGAGCATCAGTGGTTCCTGGTGGCCCCTTTGCAGTCAATCTGCCAAGCTCAAGCATGCCTTACTGCACCGTGCCTCCGTGGGACATCCAGGACAGCCTGCTAGGCTACGTGCCCGTGACAAACAGGGGTTCCTACGTATATCCCCGGTGGTGACGCTGCTAACCGTGATCATTAGCTCATGACTGCGTAGCGGGCTCGTGTGTCTGGATGTGCATGTTTGTGTGTATTTTGAATTTTGCTTTATTTGCTTTTCCCACACATTCATCAGAACTGTAAGAGTAAAGACACAATCATTTTTCCTGGCTTACAGAGCTCTCGTTATCATCATCATCCACATTTTGCATGTACGGCAGTGTGGTTTTCTGGGGGCTGCCTTTGACACTCAACATCAAGCATCGATCCTCCTGAGATAAGAATTCCTACCCAATTAGCAAAGTCACTCGGCTGGAGCGCCCACGCTTTGAAGTTTTCATTTGATTCAAATGCAGATTTTTGGTCTAAATCTACAGTGTGTCCCAGGTTCATCTTCATAAAACCATAGCTGTGATGACACACTTTAAAATTAGCAACTTTGCCTGACTACGGGAGGCAGTGGTGGATTCAGACAGGCTTAAATTTGGGTTTATTAATCGTTAGAATATTGGCTTTATTAATCATTAGAATATTTTGTGAGGCCCAGCTCTGCGCTGTGACATCTCGTTGTCTTTCTATCATTTTTCCCCATCAGGTGGGTGCTTTCCCTTACGCTGGGTTGTCCTGGGAAGGACTTCTTGTGAAGTGCGTGGGGAGTTTCACGTACCATGTTATGTAAATGTAATGTAACATGCGCTGTATGTCTGTACGTCACAGCAGTCATCGGTGTAACTTCTAGTTGTGATTGCACTGACTTGAAACTGCTTGTAAAAGTACCATACGATCAGGGGTGAATGTGTGTGGTGTCACTATCAATACAATTTTCCCTGGTGTCGTTAGTTGTGAGCTTCTAGTTCATATAATCACTCTGTGCTTATTTCCTCAAGAGTTCCAACGGGCAAGTCTGATTTCACTGTCAGAAGAATTAGGTAGCTGGAGCACAAGAATTTGGATTAAAATTGCTTTGCATCGTGGTGAGATTCAATTAACTTTATTTTATTTTTTTCAATTGATTTAAAAATAAAATTAAAGCTTTTTAATTAAAAGCAAAAAAGTTAATGTAAAATTTAAAAGTAAGTTTGAAGTGTTCACAGAAATTTCAGTGCAGATTCACTAGCCCACTTCAAAAATACCACCTTTCGTGACTTTGGAATATTTTGTGGTCCCTCAGGCTACTATAAGCCCTGTGCTTTGAGTCATGTACTCCAAGTTTTCATATATTCTAATTTTTTAACGTATTTGCCTCATATATCTTTCTTCTTAGGCTAGATAGTTTGAACTTTGAAGTTCACTGATTGGACATCAAATTAGACCTCTGGCTTACCATCCCCTTCCGTTCCTTCAATTTTCACCATTTTATCTGTCTTATCAGCTGAATCTTACCTTATCTTGTACGGAATTGGGGCACAATGGAAATTAGATCTGTGACTCCTCTTCGAGCCTTTGCCCTATTATAAAAGAACATAAACCCAACAATATTAATTAATGGAAAGAACTGATCTAATCATTACCTTTGCTGGAAAAAATATTGTTTCCCCTCTTCAGCAATTTTCCTCTTTACGGTCCAGCAGGGATTTTGCCTGTTGAATAAGTCTGCAGAACATGACTCATGAAATTGCAGACAGGCTTCAATTTGTGTATTATTGGTCCATTTGAAATCAGTTTGTGCTACTCACAAGCATAAAATTAATGTTTTCGGTAAGTAAAGTTTTTTGCAAGATTATAAGGCCTTGGTATTTGTGCTGATATTGTTTAGACAGATGAAATTATATTTCAGTTAACCCTGAATAAAGAAAAGGGCAAATAAAAGCAGAGGAGGATTTTAAATTAGAAGAAGCTAAACCATTGCTATTCAGCATTAAATGTACTTTTACAGAAAAATGTTTTCTAGATTTTCTGTTCTACTTAAACTGCCCATATATTAAATTAACATCTGCAGAGTGCTCTAGAATAACCATATTTTGGATAACAAGTTCTCCATTCTTTTCCCACACCTGTGCAGAAGGTTACTGGGGAAAAATGCCAAGTTTGTTAACTAGAAGTCACCATGTAAACATATACCTAATAATATATGTGTAAATACACATATAGATATATATATACACACACACACACACAACACAGTAGTGATATGATCACATGCTTTTCCCATTGTTACATTCCAGTATGATATTTTGGGAAAAGTAATAAATATAGCATTTGGAAAAATAGAAAGCATGTAAAAATCAACACAGAACAAATGGCAAGTCCAGTATTCCCCATGATTCCAACCTAATCAAAAGCCTTAGTTCATAAATAACCAATGATCTTTTCTTTCCTTCTCTTTGCCAGAGTCCCACACTCTTCTGGGACCTGACTGCAATATAAAAAGATTATAATAACATAGTAATAAATAAATACCTCTTGCTTATCTGGCTTGGGAAGGGCAGCTGGGCAGCTCTCTGGCTTCAGCCCAGCTGCCACTGGAGGGGAAGGGAGGTCACCCAGTGGGTGGGGATGCCAGCAGGTCCCGTCAAACCTCCCCAGCCTCCCCTCTCCTGTCCCACCTGTGTGGCAAGCTCGGAACAAATGATCTCCTCATTTTTCTTCCCACAATTTTTTTTTTTTTTAATTTATTATGAACCTGCCTAAGTCCATAACTGACCTTTCAGTCTTCTGGCTTGCAATCTTTGCTGGGGTTTGTAATCTCTAGGATTTTGCTGTTTCCTAGTTTTCTTGCACTGGCAAAATGCAAGGATGAGATCCGCAGGCCAACTTGGCCTGGAGGCCTTCTGGGGACGGATGGATGGACGGACAGAAGGAAGGAAGGAAGAGAGGGAGGGAGGGAAGGAAGGAAGGAGGGAGGGAGGGAGGGAAGGAAGGAGAGAAGGATGGAACGAGGGAAGGAGGGAAGACCCTTGGAGGTCTCCCCGCAGCACAGCGTGGCAGGGCAAGAGGAGGGGAAGCAAGAGGTGCACCTGCAGCCTCGCGTTTCGTGTGCTGTGGGCTGAGACACAGCGCTGGGCTCCCCCTGAGGTGCGTGCAGCTGCCAGAGTGTTTTGTTTCAGGATGCAACCGCGTCCCCACAGCCCCCGTGCCACCCCACTGCTCAGCCGTGCCTCATCAGCAAGTCACAAGTTAGCAGCTGCATTGTGTCTGTGCACGGTGGTTGTAAAGAAGGCGAAATCTGGTTCACAGCATTCACCTAGATCTTATAAGCACAGCTGTTCCTTCCCAGCTGTGTATCACATCGAAGCAGCAAAGGCCTTTACCGGCGGGATATTGCTTGCCTCTTCCCTTCCAACAAAATGTAGCCGTGTCCCCATGAACATATTCACACTGCTTTGCATAAGCATTGCAAGAGGTGCTGGGGACATGCATCTGAAGGCTAAAAGCCAAAGTGAACAGTGTTTGGGTATTTTTTCTATACAAGGAGCGTAGGTAGAGGAGGAGGGGATAGCTGCCTTCCCACGGCTTCCCGCTGCGAAAGCGCTGTTTCCCCATAGTGCCTCGTTGAGCCCATTTCCCAATGTAAGGATTTAAAGGTGATGATACCCATATTTGTTTGACCGTTCTGGCTAACTCATACTAAATGAGAAAAAACGGAGTTCGCAGGAAACCGAGGCTGTGCAGGGAACCTCTGCCCCGGTGCTCGGAGCCTTCATTGCCCTCTAGTGACAACCAGGAGCAGGGACAGAGCGCTGGGATCTGCGGCCCCTGTTGTGGGAGGGGAATAAAGCATGTAAAAATCATTAACAAACATGTACCGCTCACTCTCTGTGCTTCTTTAGTGTTTATCCCCGATAATCTTTTGTAATAAGCTTTTTTATTAGTATCATTAATTTACTAGCTGCTTAGAAGGGATATCTTTTTTACTTGGATGACAGCCTGCACTGTAATGTCTAAATATTTGCAAGATTCTTGCTGAAATAATAACTAATGAAACAGTATTGGCTTCAATGTTAAGAATGGGTTCCTTTGTGATGGCTGATAGAGGGCAGATAGCTGAGATCAGCTATGTTTGAAATCCCCGCTATCCTCCTGCCTCCATTAGGAATGCTTTGCAAATACAGCTTTACCAGCACACTGATAACAGTCCAGGTGGAAGCAATTGATAGTCATAAAAGGAGGCAAAAAATGCTTTTGCTGATACAATGTTATTTGAATTTCTGAAATAAATTTTAGCACCTTTACCTTTATCAGTGTGAATTGCAGTCCCTAACCTACGTCACTGGACTGATGAAAGTTTTAATTTAGACAAGGTTTAAATCGTTGCTCTGTTTGGACTGCACTACCTACCACAAAGGAGTTTATATCAGTACACCACATTCTCTTCTGAGAATGCAAATTCACAGCGTGGCTATACGTGCATGCAGTCACTCCGGATGGAGGCTTCAGCTCTAACCACAGCGTATATGCAGCAAATGCCCATACTTCAGCCTGCCTTGCACCAGGAACGTGGGATGTGAGTGCTCTCCGGCCACAGTGCATCCCAGTCCGCAGCTGATTTCAGTTTCTCTGCAGTGAGATTATTGTAGCCCTTTTATTTTTTTATTGCTTATTTGCAGGTTTTATTTTGTGTGAGAAGGGAATAGTCTCATTTTCACTGGATTTTCCTGTGGCATCCCTAGCTTCTGACTTTAAGTCACATGTAACCATGGACAATCGTGCTCCCCGGGTAGATGGCTGCGCCATGTGTTCTATCTGAGACAGGAGCTCAGTCCCCGCTCCTGCATGGTCAGAGATCATGCTTCTCGGCAGTGGAGAAGCCTTATCCCTCAGGATAAGATACTCAATTACTCAGAATTCTGTATTGTTGCTGAGGAGTGATGACCTGCTATGATACTATGCTGATGAATGATGCTGATGACATGCTAAATGAGGCAGAGTCAAATTTTTGGCAACGGTAGGGCATGCAGGAGTTTCTGTCCCGCCAATACGTGTGCCACCCAAAAGCTGCTCATGTCTTTTGTCCTAGAACAAGGGGAAATGCAGCTGCATTTAGAGGCCCTTTTGATAGGAAATCTCCATCTGCCCATGAGTATTGGAAGGCCTCGGTTCTTACATCTTCATTGCAGATTATCTACAGTGCAGAAAACCTGGAAAAAAGATGTTTCATATTTTATTCAAGAAGAATCCCTTGTCTACAGAGCTTTGAATTCCTCCTTGAATCATAGAATCATAGAATCATACAGGTTGGAAAAGACCTCTAAGATCATCGTGTCCAACCGTCAACCCAACACACCATGCCCACTACACCATGTCCCTAAGGGCCTCATCTACACGTCTTTTAAATACCTCCAGGGATGGTGACTCCACCACTTCCCTGGGCAGCCTGTTCCAAGGCCTGACCACTCTTTCAGTAAAGAAATTTCTCCTAATGTTCAATCTAAACCTCCCTTGGTGCAACTTGAGGCCATTTCCTCTTGTCCTATCACTTATTACTTGGCAGAAGAGACCAACACCCACCTCGCTACAACCTCCTTTCAGGTAGTTGTAGAGCGCGATGAGGTCTCCCCTCAGCCTCCTCTTCTCCAGGCTAAACAACCCCAGTTCCCTCAGCCGCTCCTCATCAGACTTGTGCTCCAGGCCCTTCACCAGCTTCGTTGCCCTTCTCTGGACGCGCTCCAGCACCTCCATGTCCTTCTTGTAGCGAGGGGCCCAAAACTGAACACAGGATTCGAGGTGCAGCCTCACTAGTGCCGAGTACAGGGGCACGATCACCTCCCTACTCCTGCTGGCCACACTATTTCTGATACAGGCCAGGATGCCGTTGGCCTTCTTGGCCACCTGAGCACACTGCCGGCTCATGTTCAGCCGGCTGTCAGCCAGCACCCCCAGGTCCTTTTCCTCCGGGCAGCTTTCCAGCCACTCTTCCCCAAGCCTGTAGCGTTGCCTGGGGTTGTTGTGGCCGAAGTGCAGGACCCGGAGATACTGATCACAGTCAAAGACACTCACCTGAGATCAAGGATCTTTGTTGCCTCTCTCAGTCTACAGAATATTCACTTTTACGTTATCATTAAGCCAACTCACAGGAAAAAAATTTCAGTTCCTCATGAGTCATAATCATCAGTACAGAGATTCCCACCCTGACTGTCTGTGGACGTAAGAGTCATCACCACAAACCTTGCAGTTATGGCGTTCACTTCTTAGGACACAATGGCTCTTTACCCTTGTCTTGGTGATTGACTGGTGAGAAATAATCACCCCAAGTATATAGTTCCTTACATGTCATTCTGTGTGTGTCTTTGACTGTGGATATACTGAAATACCATACTGCCCTAGTTCAAAAGTTGACAAGCATATGTGAGCCAAATATTAGCCAATGATTACTTCTACAGTAATCGTTTGCCAATGCTGTAAAATCCTGGGACTCATCTCAGCATCTGCTAATGTGACTCTGCATGTCAGATTTGCAAAAAAAAACCATGCTGTGCTTATCCTGGTCACACGTCATAGCAAGTTTTACCTTGCCTCTGATGATGCACAACTCTTCCTAGGGCTGCCTGAGGGATGCTTTTTCTGTCACAAATCCTACCCATGCTGACAGTAATATAAGGTCATGGAGCCTGGAGTTCCCATAGATGGTCTTAGGTCACAGGATGCACAAACGTGCTGGAGCTCTAGACCATGAAATGTATGGGCTGTACATTTTTCAATGCATCAAAAGATAACACGTACAGGTGCTGATATCAGCCTGATTAGATGGTAGATCAAAATGGTAGATCAAAAAAAAGGCTAATATAGAACTTCTGTCTGTCTATCAAGATGATGTTGATTCTTGGATTATGCATTCAGATTTATAACCATCTGACAGCAATTTATCTCACAGCTGTCCTGAACATGTTGGCTCAAAATCCATTTTGTTCTTCTGATAAAGATGAAAAAACAAATTACAAAAGGGCAGATATTTGTCATGGTCTTACAGAAGACAGTAATATATTAGAGTAGTCCATATATTATATACTTGATATAGAATAAAAGAGAACAGAAATTCCACATTATCATATGATCAGAGGTGTAACTGAGTTTAGAGCAGCACGAATCTTTCCCACTGCATGTAGTAACCAAAACTCTTGCTGCTCATAGAACAGCATGTTCAATGGTGTTGCTTCAAATCTTGTAGTGCAGTAGGTGTAGGAGCAGGGATGTGCTTTGTTTCCAGGCAAAATCAGAAATACATCTCCCACATTTACCGTATCTCGATAGAGTGAGAAACTCTGTAAAGTCCCTTGCCCATTTCCTTCTGCTTTGTCACTCCTGAGTAAACTTCCCAATTCTTGACGTTCATACTTCTGTATAAATGTAAAAGTATATATAATGGCAATGGTATTTGCTGTTCAATATTTTTCATCATAGGAACTCAGAAAGCTTCATAGTCATCAGCTGATTAAAGGCTGCAATCATAAGTGTGAAGCAGGTGTGGCTTGATTTACATATCCTTTTGCATTTTGTTAAATAGACCAGTGACAGAACCAGAAGGAAAATTCAGGAGTCAAGACTAATTTTAAACTGTCTTTAAAAATAATTCAATTTGCATAATATGTAAACATAAAGTAATTGAGCAGCTTGACCCCAAAGGTAGGAGCTCTGATCTCTTAATTATAATGTGGAATATTTTGCATATGCCAGTTAAAGTTTCCATATCTCATTTTCCTCGTTTGTCAAGTAGAGAACATAATAATTACCCTCTTCATAGCGTTGTTAATCCTTTTTAAGGACTTTTAAGCACTATAAAAAGAAAAATACTCCGTGTTAGCATTCCTAGTAATTACACAGTTTGGCTGTCTGCAGGCCGGAGGGCTTGCCTGGTTACCAGGGGCTGTAATAACAAGGGTTTTAGACACATCTTGATGAGATCTTATTACTCAGGTCACGTCTGCAGCCTGTTGCTGTGTTATGATGAGAACTGCCGCCTTCGCCACTGACAGTTGCGCAACTTCCTTCTGGCTTCTCAAGTTGTTGTTTCCAAGGAATTCCTTTCTTCTGGTAACTGATAACAATTTCCCAGGCAACGGGTCCCGATTCTGGTGAATATTTCATCTCGTCCTTTTTTTATTTTAATGTTAATGACGTGATAGAAGCAGTCAGATCACATCTTCCTTTTTCTTTCCGGAGTTTTTATGTATAAGGTCGTCTTTGAATTTAACAGTGTGGCTGCTTGTTGGAAGCAACTGAAAACCAGGAAGAGTCATTCATTGCTCAGTTCTTCCCGAAGGAAAGAGGGAAGAAACAGCTGTGGAGTGGAGAAGGAAGATGGGAGCTAAGGCCAGTCCTGCTCTGGCCAGGATGAGAGCAAACAGGACAACGACTGAGGTGTATACGGACGATAACACATCGATGTGGTAACAGTTTGAATCCCTACATGAAAAAACATCGAAGATTGGTCTCCCTAAAAAAGGAGAAAATCCTTCTCAGGTTCACTTGTTCCCTTTATCACATCCCCCTCGGATACTCGTACACACGTATGCTCCTGATCCCAGTAAAGCTTGTGATAGATGCCTTTTCAAAAAGAAACAGACTAGCATTTGCATTCCTTGAAAGCAGTAATGGTGAAGAAAAACTGGAAGCAAAGATAGCTTGGGAATATGGGAGCCGGTTGGGTAAAGCAAGGATTGATCTTCTCTTCCAGGCTCTGGGAGAAGAAAATTGCTTTTTTGTATTGTACCCAGAAAGACTTTCTCCCGAGTGTGGGCATGCCCATAGAATCATAGAATCATTAAGGTTGGAAAAGACCTCTAAGATCATCGTGTCCAACCGTCAACCCAACACACCATGCCCACTACACCATGTCCCTAAGGGCCTCATCTACACGTCTTTTAAATACTTCCAGGGATGGGGACTCCACCACTTCCCTGGGCAGCCTGTTCCAAGGCCTGACCACTCTTTCAGTAAAGAAATTTCTCCTAATGTCCAGCTGATGGGCTGAGAGTATTTAATCTAATTATTTATATAATGATTAGAATTATTTAATCTAACTTAATCTAACTATGAGTCACGAGCCTACAGCTGTTAATCAGTCATCAGTTTGCTATTTATTCGTTCAGCAAACAATACTCAGTTAAACTGATAAATGGTGGTTTCTCTGCGTGGGGTGCTCTCACCCTTTTGGGACCTTGAGAAGTACCCTGCAAAGTGCAAGAAATCACGGAGGGGGTAGTGTCCTCGTACCTGTGGTCCCCCACCTCCAGCCGCCTGGTGGGACGGGGCAGGACTCAGCCGGGGCAGTTGGGAAGGAAATAGTGTCCAAACCGGGAGGGATAGGACGGAGGGGAGCGGGGACCAGGCATGAAGGGCTGGGAAGCAACTGAGTGAGAAGAACGAAAGGATGAGGGAAGTATTATCCAGGAAGGCATGGGAATGGGGGGATTATGTCTGGTATGGCTGAGATGGAGACAGGAGGATTTCTAAAGCCAGGAGAGAATGAACAGCCCTCACCGAAGCCCGCTGCTTCCAGTGCTGCCCAGCTCGCACACCAGCACAGCGAGCGCAGGGCGGCTCCCGCCCGGCTCCCGCCCGGCTCCCGCCCGGCTCCCGCCCGGCTCCCGCCCGGCTCCCGCCCGGCTCCCGCCCGGCTCCCGCCCGGCTCCGCCGCTACTCCAAGTGCAGTCTGCAGGTGGTGCAATTGCCTCGAGAAACGCCTTTCAGGTGGGTTGGACGATTTACAATCACATTCACGGAAACTTTCACCGATAACTGCTGTTCTGATGGCAGAATAGCTAAAAGGGCTGCCCTAATCTTTACTTCATTCTAAGTACTCCCTAACCTCTTGATAAGAGTGGTAAATCCCCAGTTTGTAGTGCTGAGAACTAAGCTATCGTTCTGAGAGACGGTGATGCAATTGCTGGTGTTTTCCTTCATCTCATCTATATTTTAATTAATTATTTCAGATCCTGCAGGTAGGCTTAATAATCCGTACAGACGTCTCGTCTTGTAGATAATGATCAAGTCAATTCAGCCGCAGGGATGCAAGTAAAATCTACACATAGATGCATGCAATATGTTACACAAGCAGCAGAAAGAGGCAAAAACAACTAAAGAAAAAAAAATCGTGTTACAAAATGTTCTTTCCAAACCTCCTAATCCCTTTGTTTTGACGTGCTAATATATGAAATAAAGTGGTTTTTTTTCATTGCTTTGGCATTTTATAGCTCTTTCTGCAGAATACCAGGACCTTGTAGGCCTTCTGTGATATTCCACTGCGTGTAGCTCTGCAGCCAAAATGTCAACAGCTGTAGACTTGCAGTAAAATTACATTAAAAGCAGTCTATGTTACTAATGACTACAGTAGAGCAGTCTTTCCACAGCTGAGCAGTTGTTTGGATATCTCATGGGACATTGCTAAACATCCTAGAGTAAAAGCCTCCTCCCTGACACTTTGAAGTCCATAGGACTTTTGATGTTGACTTCATTAATGGTAGGATGAAGCCTTAATATTGCCTATGTGTGGTATAAAGCTGACCTTTTACTGAATCACTGTGGCTACGAGTGACTCAATCAGCTATTTGGTGCATCATGTCCTCTCTCTATATAAGATAATTCAAGTAAATGTCACCCCAGGTGCAAGCCGAGGAAATTCCTGAGATAGAAGAGCAACAAGTTCATGGAGCGCAGTTAACTACCTTTTTCATTCTTCATGCCCCTTTGTACCAATCTTTTCCTATAAGCACTGCTTGTTGTGAAAATGCATTCCCCAATGCTTGTAAAAAGATTAAAATGTGTGCCATTGAAGAAGTGCAGGTGATTATTGAAACGAAAATGTATGTTTTACAAATCTTGTAAAATGTGGTAGCAAAATAGCATGTGGAGTTCAACAAAATGAAACAATTCTTCTAGCCCCAAGAGTTGCCTGTTCTTGTAATGCAAGGCACTGAGTCACGTCACAGGGGACCTGTGGGGTAGCAGTCCTCTCTTGTATGTGATGACATCTGCAATGTGATAGGAGATGCTCAGCTAGATATCATCCATTCAGTTATTTGGGATGGTAAGTCCTTCCTGAGCCAGAGGTCTCAGTGATGAGTTGGGGACTTAGTCTCCCCATCATGTGGACATGGCAGCAGAGGAACCTTTGAGGTCTGAGAATTTATCAGTTCATGGACAGATTCTGGGACGCTCAGTTGTTGCACTTTGTAAGCTGCTCTCACAGCAGAAGAGATGGTGGAATTGTTCTGAGTCACAGTCATTAATAAAACAGACTTTGCTTATAATCTAGCTCTGATTGCTTTGGTAATGTTGTAAATTTGCATGATTGGTCCATTATTACTCATATGAGAAACATAACTAATGTGCAGCAATCTTCTCTAGCATTTCGTTTAAAAGCAAGATAAAGAAATAGCTTAGAAAAGAGTTTCTTTGATGTTCACATGGCACTGGCTCCCTAGGACAGAACGATCTATAAATCCCGAATCTTCTTTCACCTATATTGGTCTCCTGATGTGACTGGAGAATTGCAGTTCTATTCCTCTCTGATTCCCTGGGAAATAATATGTTTTACGTTATGGGATAAACAGATTCAAAATCTCAGATATAGCTAGTAAGTTTACTACACGTGATCTTTGGACTCACTTTTGTTTGTCCCTAATATTCTATCTGTCATTGGCCTTATTGGCCTATATATCTATATATCTGGTGGAGTCTTACTGTATTAATTACCTTTTCCAGTGTAACTGTTTAGAGGTGTATACCAGCCTTTTGCAATCACCGGTTAATACACATTCATAAGCGTTGACTTTTTGGTAGCCTTTCATCCATCACTTCACACACGCATTCAGTAACTAGTGCAGTGAAACAGTCAACTCAAGTAAGCATTTTTGTTTCTTTTTTAAGGATAAGAATATTAAAGTGTTATATAGACCAAGAATATCAGAAGTGGCTTGAGAGTTTTGGGCGAATAGCTGAGTTTGTTGGTGTCCAGCATAAGCCACCTAGAGAGACCTGATTTTCCAAAACAGGTGAGATACATGCTTTCTGAAAGTCAGGTGCTTCTAAAGGGTCTCTAACTAGAAATCTAAAAAACGGAGTCACTGAAGCTACTTCTGGAAATCCTGACCAGTGTGCTCTGTCTGAAGTCACATAACAAGTTAAAGGCAGGGAAAAATGAGTAACTAACTCTTGCTTTCAACTGACCTGTGAGGCCTCCTTTGCCTACTCATTAGATTTCTCAGTGGCTTTTGTCTAGTCTACCCTTTTTTGCATCTCGTAATTGCTTACCAAGATACGTCATCATCTTCCTGCTGGTTTGTCATTAACATTCCTTTCCTGTCCTGCCTCCCCCCAAGAGCAGACCAGTCAATACGCTGGCATGATAACACTGTTGCACCAATTACCTATTTATTTTCTTATATTTCCTTTCTTTATCCTTCTGCTGTGTTTCACGTTACTCTTGCACATGAAACTCTTTGACACAGGAACCATTATTTTTGGTTGTACATCTAGGTTTATAAATGAGGTTCTTTGGGGTTCACTACACTGCTACTACTAAAGAATTACAGGATTTGCTTGTCATCCATGTTGATTTTTCAATTTAAAGTCAGCTCAGTGCATTGTGAAACAGAGCTCAAGAACCTTCTGCTTTATGCCTTATGCTTGAACATATTTGGGTGGGATTGCTGCTGAAAGTTATTTCCAGTTTTCTGAGTCAGAACTATGAAATCGGTGTATTAGGTAGGACTAAAGCAACTCTACTTACTCCAGAGGACAAAATTTAGCAAATTTTCCCTATACTAAATTTCTATTGCTTTTTGCCTGAGAATGCCCTCGCATGTCAGAATTGCAAGAGAATTTTGCCTATGAAGCTACAGAGTTGCGTCTGCGAGATTTATAGTAAAGAATTTTCCGTGGGCTGTACGCAACGCTCATCCTTACAGTAGACTGGAAGCATGAAGAAGCTGTCTATGTCAAGAACATATTTCATGACAGTAACTGAACATAAAAAATGTGTTTTTTCTCACTGATACATTTAATATTTATGGAACTATCAGTTTGGTTTGCCTTGTAATAAACAGAAAGTAAAAATTCCTAGTACGCTCCCAACTGCTCCAATTTCTGGGCCCAGCTGGAAAGCCATCCCTCCCTACATTTTTCACAACTACTGTCCATGCTCCATGCTGTACTTTGCAGACCCCGTCCTTACTTAAAGCCTGACTTAATATCCAACACATTCTGTAACTTTTTGTAATTATTTAATGAAAGTCCTGAGTGAGCAAAGCATAGTCATAAACCCCTCAGGAATTCAGTTTTATTAAGCAATTTTCTCAGTCTTAGCAGAATCATATAGCACACATTAACTAGTCCTTACAACAACCACTTTCAAGAGTAGGGACAATGAATATATTATTGCCCTCATAAGGAAACAGAGAAGTTAAATCTTATTTAAATCAGACATAGTAGCTTCTGGTCTTGTTCTCATAGGTATTACAGATGAAGCATGTTCATGTGAATGACTGAAGTGCCTGTTTGATCTTTTTGCAAAGAAAATGACTTTGGAAAGGATCGTGACCAAGAGTGCTCACGGTTTCATGAGTGTATTGACCTGGACCAGTGGGTTAAGTGAGGCACACCAAGCTACTAGTGCTGGGCACTGAAGTGTTTCATCAGCCTATGTGCTGATGTCACTACGGTGTAAAAATGTGCAATAGCTTCTGTTATTTCCATTGAGCCCTCATTCAGGTCCAAATTGAGCACAGAAAAATGAGCCTGTCTTATTTTAAGCACGCAGATAGTCTCAATGCTTTATTTTTACTTTTGATTTTTTTCTGTTTGAGCTTGAGTGACTGGTTGCTATCTTTGACATCTAGATTTTTTTATGTTCTTTATATGTTTCCTGGAACAGTTTTGTGTCTTCTGTGGTTTGTTTTTTTTTAATATCAGAATACCTGCACAAAAGCACATAGGTGGGTTTTTTAAATTCTTTTCTCATGTGCTATTTTTCCCCATAAGATGAGAGCGTGTACTTTGTCAGTATTTCTTCCAATGTTCCTCCTGCAAACGCTTTTTAATATACCCAGCTCAGTACTGACGTATTCCTTTGCAGGCACTCTCGTGCTTTTGTCTTCATGAGGTCTGAATTAATCTGGATTCACCAATTAAAATGAATTATCTTCATAACACTCTTGCAAATTCAGGTAGTGTTATTATCTTTGACCTACAGCTAGGCTCTCTAATCTGGAGATATTAAGTGTCAGATGACCATCATGTTCGTTTAATGATTTGGAACATTTTAAAATTTTTTTTTAGCAGAAGTGAGCATAGTGTTTTGCATGTTCAAATTCTCTATTTTGTTTAATCGGGATGTTTTTATTTCTCCTTTCTGGAATCATTTTCCCCATTCACTAGACACTTTACAATTTTTTCAGCATCTAAGATAGGGACCCTACTAATCATACCATTATTAACTACCCAGCCCTGGTACATTTCTTCTCATATGGAGGAGGAATATTCAGCCAATGCATTCAACAACATGAGCAAAACCACTATGTTGTCATGCAGTTAAAGGTTGAATGCATGCACTTAATGAATTTAATTAATTAAGTTTCATTTATGTTTCCCAGCTTTTGAGGCCTGGACTTCATAACCTTTGTATTTTTCTAAGTAATTTTAAAAAAATATTGTAATTATTAAAAAGAAGAGAAGTATTCTATCACTTAGATTTTATTCCTAGGTTTATTTATGTAAGTGTGTATACCAAATACCACAGAAGAGACCTTTAACGTTAATGGCCAGAAACATATAGACTCATGACTTCTGGGCTTGTTGCCTGATTTTGGAAGAGGAGATACTCCAGCAGTTGTAGACTCTTCAGCCTATTGGAATCTAGTGACATTTTCCAGCCCCAGACCTGAAATTAGTGATGTGGCCCATGTTAATGCCAGCCAGATTTCTGCTGGAGACAGCCACAAACTGAAGTTGTTGGTCTTTGCTGCCCAAAACTGTAATTTTAACACCAATCCTAAACTAGCTTATCAACTCCTTTCAGACACCATGCAAAGTCTGTTATATCAACCCTACTTAACATTGGGATCTGGGGCTGGCAGGAACCAGTAAGATTAAATTTAGGACTAACTTAAATTGGTTTTTGGATCACAAGGGTGGTTACAATTCAGGATGGGACAAGAACATGTCCTGGAGTTAAATTTGCCACCCAGACTGACAACCTGAACCTGGTTTGGGTCTGGGGGTGGCTGGGTCTGCTGGAAGAGAGTTCAGCTTAAGGTTTAGGTGATGGAAGAGGGCACAGGCAAGCAAGGTCAATGAGTTTTATTTAGTTCTGGATCTGGCAAGGGTTGCAAGGTTTGATCATGGTTGTGGCCTCTTAGGTTTTTATGAGGCTGGAAGGGCTCACTGTGTTAAGGAAGGGTTTGCACTGGTGTTGGATTCATGCTTCTCTTGGCGCCAGCCCCGAATTTAGCAAGGGCTTCTTCTCAGTCCAGTGCTGATCTTTCTTCATCAGCCCCTGCTGGCCTAAACTTCTTCCCAACAAAAATCTTAGAATTAATCTTAACATCCAAACTTCTGTAAGATGAAGACCTAAAAGTAGATAGGGATGTCATATTGGCACAAGCCCCAACATTACCTTAGCAAAGCCTTCTACATCCAGCCTTAACCCTACATCATAGCTCTTGTCAACCTGAACCTTAACTTATCCTAACTGTGACTCTTGCCAGCCCAACTCTTGATCTAGTTATGTGGCTGAAGTCATGGTCTTAAGCTAAGAAGCGTTATACTGAGCCAGCACAATTATAGAGATTTTATTTACTTACATGGAGCAGTTACATTCAGTAATACTGCTCCAAGGCCCAGCTAGATAAATCAATGTATTATATCCGTACATTGTTGTTTCTGAGGAACTGAGCTCTCCCTGAACATTGGGGGACGTGAGGACATAGAGCTAGCAAGTTCGGGGAGAAGTAACTGTACCAGGTTTAGCCATTACCCAGAATATACAGATAGCAGGAGGTTCCCATCATGGCCTGTGTGTAATGGCAGTGGGTGGCAGCTGGTAGAACTCCAGCTGAGAGCCTTCATATCTGAAAAATTCAAAACGAACAGCTTTGGAAACAGAGTGGGTCCTATTTCCACTGCCAGAAAAAGTGCTGTTTAATGTGCAAGGGCAGTGTTTATTTTTGTGTATGACACACACGAACACTTTGATATACAGCTCAGACGCTCTTTTTCAAAATAGCACTTATTTTGAGCTGCCAATGGGAGCTCTCATTAGAGAATTAGTAAATTTTTTTTTAGAGAACTTGGTGGAAATTTCATATGATCTAGTCAGGATGTTCCCATATAACTATATGTATAACTCCTTTGATTTAGATAATATTATCGAAATGAATAAACTGTTCACTTGCATACTTATTTCCAGGACAGGACCTAACTGCTGTAAAGTACCATCCTGTTATTTGCAATGTGAAACAAGTAAGCATCATTTTTCTCAAGAGTGAAATGTGTTGGTTTTATTCCTTCTGGTAATCTATATCCTTCATCAACAAGAGACACGGCTAAAAATTTTAAACAGATATTGGAAAACCAGATCTCATTCTTCCTAACTAGAAGTGACATTCATAGGAATTCACATTTCTTGGGGACCAAAGAATGACATGCAGGATGTTACAGAAAACAGGAGCAGGTTAAAAAGAAAATGCAAGCTCTTTGTCCTCCAACAAAATGAAAAACAGAGTGACAGGGATTTATTTTTTTTTTTTTTTAAGAGAGAGAATGAAGGGGGAAAAAATACTCTCAGTATCATAGTGAAACATTGCATTCCCCCAAGAAATCAGTCCTTGTTATTTTGCTGTGAACTTCCCCTGAATCTTCCCCTGAATCGTATTTCACATATGACCAAAGATACTGGGGAAAAAAACGCAACTTTTTTTTCTACTACCAGGGAGTGGTATCAGACTAGAAGCAATGAGCTGTTTCTGAAGTATCTCCTTCCCTGATATCTGGTGGATCGGAAGAGCTATCATGGGATTCTCCTTTCATCAAGAACCTTTTTGAGGTGCTTAGCTAAAGCCTCTTGCCAGTAGGAGATGCTTCCCCTCTGGACATAAGGCACAGCAGAACGCCCCTAAATTTCAGGTGTGCTGGGAGATCATAAAGGAGAGTAGGTCCTGTTGGTGCCTCCTGATGCAATATTCCACTAAGCACAGCTCAGATGGATCAGGATCTTTAGCTTTCTCTTTTGTGGCAGCTTAGGAAAAGAAACGTCGGATAAAATGGCAAAAATGCATAGTTTAGATTAAACAGGATTCTGAGTGCTGGGGAGAACTGTGGAGGAACACAACTCATTGAAATGAATGGGCTACGCAATGGCCAAAGGAATTTTCAGGATTTCACAGGGGAAGAAATAGTTTAAACAATTTATCCCAGTAGTTTCTATAGTCATTGTCATCGCTTACTAACTACCCCCAGATGTAACCCTAGGTTGACGATGGAAAATGCTACCTCAGTGTGGAGTACCAGCCAGAAAGCACCCAGACCCTAGCACCTATGGAGCACCTAGATCCTTGGATGCATGAAAAACTGGAAAATACAGTGCCGCAGTTAAGGGAATGGCTTCAACTGGCATGTTCTTTGTAGTTTTACTCATTTCTAAAGAATGCAAGATATAAAGAGAGTTATAAAGCAGGCAATGGAAATGATTACTCACGGGGATGGTGTGCATGGGCAAATAGTGCAGAGCAGGTGACATGCCAAATTATCACAACAATGTGCTCTTAAGTTCACGTGCTCGTACCTGCCTCAAGATTTCACTGAGGCCAATAGTGCGGCAGCAGTCAGTGCTCAGAATCCATAATGCTGAAAAGAAATGCCATGATATTAGATGGGATAGGTTTTTTTCCAGAGATACACAAATACTTCAGAGCATGAAAGAAGTATCTAGCAATGGAAATCTCGCTTACGGGGAAGTTATTTTTTTATTTTCCATCTGATGGTTTGTTGTGCCTTCCTCAGAAGTATTTAACACTGCTGCTAGAGAACTTGGTGGAAATTTCATATGATCTAGTCAGGATGTTCCCATATAACTATATGTATAATCCTTTGATTTAGATAATATTATCGAAATGAATAAACTGTTCACTTGCATACTTATTTCCAGGACAGGACCTAACTGCTGTAAAGTACCATCCTGTTATTTGCAATGTGAAACAAGTAAGCATAAGCTAACATGCTTGACTGAACTTCCTCATATTAACACTACTAACCAAAAGCTGGGCTTCTGCTGTATACGTCTCGCTAATCTTCACTGAAAATCGTCTTGGAGGACAAGAGGTGTAGGCGGAGTGAGTGATCCGAGGAAGGGACATAGACAGTTTTGTGTACAAAACATTCCCCCTACGCAAACGGTACTCTGGGGGCGGCTGCTATTTTTAGTCTCAAATTTAAAAGCCACAGTCCAAAAATAAAAAAGTGTCACCACAAATAATAGAAGTGAGGCCAACAGGTCAAATCTGGGCTCTTGCTTTTTTTTTCTGTTGAAAGGTGGATGTGTGTGGGCTGTGAAGATGGTTTGAGCGAGTCACTTTTGAGAATGAAGAACAGTATGGGAAACGAATGAAAAGTGCTTTAGGTGTTGATCATTTCCTTTTTTATAATACCAATTGAATGGAACATATTCGTAAAGCTCTCATACTGCACACCTACGTTTTATATTTTTTAGAGAGTATGTTAGGTGCTCAATCCAAGGTTCCATAGGAGGACCTAGTGCTTTTTTTGACTTAATCACTTGTTTAAAAATGTGGTTTAGCCTGGCATGTATTTTTATGCAGCAAGAAGGACTATTTATGACAGAAAATTCGTACACAGTAAATTAAGGAGTGAACTGATAATCTGCTCTTCACCCTGCGTTCATTCCCCAGGAGGACACCTCTGCCCTTACACGGAGAGTGAAGCAGCCAGTTCTCTCTGAACTTATCCTTGCTTACTCTACCATCGCTTCCATGTATTTAAATCCCTCCAAAAGTACTAAATGTCTCACTTGTATGTGAAGATGTGAGATGGGGCTCTGTTTGGCTTCACACTGTGTAACCTTGAGGGCTTAGTCTAAGATCAATTTAGGCTCCCAGGCAGCCTTTAAAGCTATTGGGGCTCCAGCGGGAAATTTCAGTAAGTGGAACCAGTATTGTTAACAATGAACTGAAACAAACCCAAACCTGACCTGCAAAGCAGCTTCAATAACTTCTTTTTTATCCTCTACCTGACATTGAACCTTTAATTTTATGTTTCTGTTGATTACAACCAGGAAGTGGAAGCCCTCCCAGGATAACAGCTCAGCAAAGGTTTGTGTTCCCCAGCAGGGACCCGTTCAGCCGAGGGTCACCTGGCACCTCCCGGGTCCGGCAAAGCTGCTATGTCACTGTGTCTTCCTCCCTTCTGCCCCCATCTTTCTCTCCCCTATGACTCGCCCCGTGCACAGCACACGTTCCTGCCGCTGCACTGCGACGCCGTGCTGCTCCGCAGCCCTCGGCAGGGATCTTTCCGGCGCGGGGTTTTTTGCACTTGCCTAAAGCGAGCTCCAGCTGTGCTGCTCCTGGCAGGAGGAGGCTGACGGCCATGTTGCGGGGGCGGGCGGCTGACTGCTACTGCCAGCGCTGCCCCTAAAGCCTGCTGAACCCCTCAGCCTCCATTTCCCACTATCAGTCCCGTTGCATATCCCTGCATATGGCTGTGGGATTACGCTTGTGTGGTCTTTCACCTACATCTGTGCGTGTGTGTGTGTGTGCTCTTATATTGCTGTATCGTCTGCATGCAGACACATCTCCTAGGTGCGGATGGGAATGGCAGAGAACCACTATTTCTTTCCTGCAGCTCCAAGGAGAAGGTGGAGAGAAGTGGAAACACTGTGCTAAGACAATCACAGAATGGTTTGGGTTGGAAGGGACCTTTAAAGATCATCTAGTCCAACCCAAATTTCTGGTGTCTGAGCTGAAGATACAGAGGCATCTTACCACAGGACCTCCCATTTTTAAGATTTATGCTTTTTTGTTGGGAAGCAGTTCAAGGCCACCAAATAATTAAGGATTGTTACTGGCCTCAACTGGAACTGAAACAGAAGTAGGAGTAAAGGGTGCTGGTCTGAGTCTCTGGTTATAAGCATTCTTGTCTAGAGAAAAATAAGTTGGAAGGAAAGGGGGTTAAAATAAACTTGAATTAATAAGGGAAGAATATAATTTAGATTCTGCTGACTCTCAAGAACTGTTCTGATGTTTGTTTGGTTTGGCCTTTCTATCTGCATCATGATACAAAACCCTACAGCTTGAGTTTCAGTGATTTCCCTTTGAAACAAGATAGTGTTTCAACTCTCCAAAGACTAAAGGCTGAACTCCTACCACAGCTGTGATGGTGGAAGTGCAGAATAACTCCACTGACCTCAGTCTCAGTTGCTCTAAATAATTTCATGAGGTACGTCTTTAGCTAGGCTTTCCTGTCACTCTTGTATGTGAGGGGGTTTTATGTGGGTTGGGTTTTTTTTCCCCTTTTGCAAATTTTTTCTAATGATAGCAGTGCTTCTGAAAAGCGTTGGATTGACACTCTAGACATAAAAGCATTCTGCCAGCAGAGCACATACTGAAATACTGCCCAGCCTAGCTTCTTGAAGCATAACCTGAAGGGATCATTTGTTAAGAGATGAGGATAATTCAGTCTCTAAAGCCACTCAAGCCCTGGCCCTAAGCTGCTAGAACAAAGATCAGTTTGTCTCCAGACTCCTTCACCTTTCTTTTTTTTTTTTCCCTAACTCTGTTGAAAGCATTTCCCAATGTCTTGTTCTTTTAGATTGTTTGACAATGGACTGACTAAATTTTCCCCTATCTTGTGGTCATAATTCTGGTCATTTCAGGAAAGGTTGTGTTCATTCAGTCTGGTTTCTTTGGACACCCAACCTGTGCGGTCAATACGTGGCTCCTACATCCTGTAAATGATATGACGTTTCATACCTGGTCACCAGGTGGGTTAGTCATGCCTGGTCACCAACATTTAATTCTAAATTATTCTCTCCCACTGCTTTTACTCAGATTTTCTATCTTTTGATTTCCAAGGCGTCTTGGTTTGTGGGTTACAGCTCCTACAGTCTTTGAGCTGGCTGCATCAGCTCAAAGGTCTGAAGATGGTCTCAGCACACTGGTGTCACCAGATATAGCATACACGGGTCGGGGCAGCAGCTCTCTGCCATGCGAGCTCATTTCACGGACAGCTACAATGGACATGAAAGGTAGCAGTGGTAGAAATATTTCTTGGTTTCTGTCAAGGCAGATGCTTCCATGCAGGGGACATGCACTTTTCTTGGTATAGCAGCTATGTTCTCTCCAGTCTTATTAGAAACCACAGATTTACAACTGATTATCTGAGAGGTGAGGGAATCTCCTGGCCTCAAAGACGTAGCAAAATGGGTCTTATTTTGTGGTATTTTCAACAGACAGAAAGCTTTCAAAAGCTCCAAGGGCTGAACCATTTCTTCTTGATAGAAATATCTCATTGTGCTTTATCTGTGAGGTTATCTTCTGGGTGAAATCAGAGATCTCTGCATGCAGAGGGTTCTTGCAAAATCCCTCGAAGACAGATTTTGGGGATTGGTTTTCTCTAAAGGTTATCGTTGCAGAACAGCAGATTATCATTTGGCCCGGTCTCAGTAAAAAAGCCAATAATTAACATGTACTTTAATTCCATTCATATATTTGTATCAAGTAAGTTTCTGAAGTTACGCATAGGTATAAAATCTAAGTTTCAGTGGATGAAGCTAATTCATAAACCTTAGGCAAGTATAGGTACAGAATTACTATGGAAGTGGTGGTGCGTAGTGCCGGGCAAGGGATAAGAGTGGGAAGTCTTTAATTGTTCTGCTGAAAGAGGTGGGTTTAGCCCCACTTCCACTCCCTTCCCTGCATGTCCTGCCACCAGATGGGGAAACCTCATTTCACACTGTCACGGCTGCTGGCAGGAGATGGCACCTCTCTGCCAAAGTCACGCTCGCACCTCCAGGGCAATGCTACTGACAGGCTTGCAGAAGGCAGGGCAAAATACCTTTCAAAATGGATTAGAAGTGAAGAAGTTTTGCAGAGGTAAATTGCAGGGAAGGGAATTCCTATAAGTGTCTGGGGAAGAGACCGATTGTAACAGATACCATCGTTTGTGGTTCTCTCCGAGGAATGTATCCTCCAAAGTGAAATGTAAAGGACAGCAGAGTTCTCAACCATGGGGGTCAAGAAATATGCACAAGCAATTGAGTGGATACGGGAAGAGATTTTTGTTGTTGATTATGCTTTTTCTTTCTGTTTCTTCACAAATATTTTAGCATTTTTTTTATTTTGTTGTCTGGCTTGAATGTTTTAAGTATATATTTTTACTTCCCATTTCTTTATTTCTTTGTCTCTGGAGACAAGGGTGGTTTCAAAGTAGCTGCCTAATCTTAATTTTCCTTTTAAAGATGTGGCGATCCTTAACACTGAAACACCCCAAGCAAGTTTTCAGCTTCCCTTATGCTGGTCTGAAATACCCAGAGGATAAGAGAATATTGTCCACAGGAACTACACAGGCCAGTTTGAAAGCTGGTGCTGCGGAGGTCAGAAGCAACAGCATCTCCCAGTGGCTAATGGCAATGAGGAAGCTCTCTGGCATGTGGCAAGGTGAGGAGAAACCCCACCTGGACCCCAGGTGTCCCTGTGAAGCAGTTCCCAGCTTTCAGCGACAGTCTGTGCAATATTGCAAGTTTGGAAATCTCAGGAAGGATTTGCCGAGGTCAGTCTGACGCAAAGGATTGCCCGATGCCAGACTGTAGGGAGATATTTTCACTGGCAGGCTCAGCACCTCTCTGATGGTGAGCAGGAGGCAAAGAATAAGTTCATGGCTCTGGGAGAGCATGCGCTGCTCACGTTAGCCGATAGGCGTGTGTCCTGAATCACACCTGGGCTTGGGCACTGCAGTCAGTATTACTGGAACACAGCTTCTTCCATGTATGATACAAATCAGATGGCCTCCTCTGAAATCAGACTCCTAGAAGCTTTCATTCCAATGTTTTCTTTTCCAGTAGTGGTGGTGGCAGTGTCCCCAGTGACACTGTGGGAAACCCAGGTTCAAGTCTTTTTTTTGTGTCTGGGATGATACAAGCCCCTGTTGTATAGATGCTCATGAGAGGAGGTGCTGGGAATAGGAACTGGACACCTGGACTCCGGTTTCTGCCCGTGGGATTCTCCATGCACTTCATCGTACGACACTGCATGTAAAATGTACCATCCTCCTGCAGCAGGGACCCACGCCTCCGTGATGTATTCTCTCCAATACAAGGGTTTATCTTTATGGTCACTCTATACCTTATAGAGACTTGATGTGCAGCAGTAAATGTATGCCTTTGTGGCACAACAGATTTTCAAGCAGTGCTATCAATCAGAGCTGGCTCTCGGAGAGCAAGCTGAGTAACAAAGCCATATGAACAGTCGTAGAGCTCTGTGCCGGCAATTTAGCCTGTCTATTAGCTGGACTAATTAGCCCAGATGGAAAGCAATACTAATGCAGTCACCCCGCTTCGCCTTTCTGAGCCAGTTTGTTCAGAGCCAGCTCTGATATTTCTACACAGTAGCGCATTGTCTGTGTAAATATATTCTCCATGCCGCAAATCAAATCACTTCGTAGCACCCTTACTGCTTACATATGCCATTGCTGACTCATATCTTTATATGTCCTGGGGACCCCTTGCATAGGATCTACAAGTGAAGAAGGCACAATTTTCCCCGTGTTATTTACTGGTAGAGTTTGTATTTCCTACCCTAAATGATCTAGATCACACCTATTTTTTAATGACTTTTAATATGAAAATTCCTTAATGCTGCTGTGAGATGGCTTCTATTTTGCAATACCAGCATAAAAGAGTATTTTATGCATTATTTCTAATGTAGCTGTCAGTGTTGGCAAACATATATTCCAGTGAAAAGATTAAACAGTCTACACAGCAGTGTACAAAGCAGACTTAAAAAGTAGGCTAACAAAAGATATTTCTAAGTGGGTTATCTTCACATGGATATAAAACATAGAGGGAAGAAAATGAAATACTGTTCATCAAAGCTATGATCAATTATGTAAGGGTTGAACTAGGATGACTACTTATGAATAATTCTCCTTCTTTTGACTTCTAGCTGTCTTTAAAAACATAAAATACAATTTAGAAACAGATTATGGAGCACTGGAGTGAAAATGCATAGGAAGGTCTGGGGAAAAGAATAAAGTATATCAAATCATGCTGAAATCTATATGAAAAACCATAATGAATGTCAGTGAACATGAAGCCTAAAGGAACGGCGGTGGAGAAACTGAATCTGTACTACCGTCCTCAAAGAAGAGGCACCAGACATCCCATCTGTCAGCAGGGAGAAAGGATGCCTTTGCAGGAAATAGGGGATGTGTCCTTTTGGCTGTTTATTTGCCAGCGGTGCAGTACCCTCACCAGAAGCGGGGATGCTGTATGACGGTGCCGACTAGCAGAGTGTTCACCAGATGGAAGCATTAGAGTCAGATACGGTGGTGAAAAGGACATGCTGGTGCCAAAGTCTCGTTTCTATGACATCTAATCTGACTTAGAGAAACCTCTAGGAATTTGTAGCAAATTGCCTGAGGCGATACCGAATTTAGATTTAGACAAGGAAATTCTCAGAGAAATTTCTCAAGGCCTTAGGTGCCACACAAAGCATAACAAATATTGGAGGGCGGATAAGAAAACACGTTCTAGGGAAGTTACACTGAGTTTTCAATCATAGCTGTAATTCTCTGCAAATGTTCATGTAAATGTCCACGCTCAGTCAGGCAGGTGGGTAAGCAGTAACTTGTATTTGTTTCAATGATAATTGGTGCTAGTGAAGGGTGTAGCATATTTTGTGCTGACCTGAGGCAAGCTTGCCAGAAAGGCAACTGGTCTTAATCTCCTGATATCAACAGAAGGAAAATTTGCTTCCTTAGCTAGTTTGTTCCACTCTGTTCCACTCTAGTTGGTCCATACCACTAATATAAGTATCTTGGGCCCATCTTTATTTAGGACTCCATCTTTGTGTCAGCTGCAAATTTATCCATGGTTATTTTCTTTTTACTTCCATGTCAATGGTGGAAATATTCAGTAGTGTTAGTCCAGCATAAAACCCTGCTAGAAACACACCACTCAGTGATGATCCCCACTGAGGACATGTTGAAATCTTTCAGCTAGTTCTGAATCTGTGCACTGTTTGGGTTATTTGTATTTTATAATGCCAGATTTGTATCAGGATGCCAAGGTTGAAACACTGAGTACATACCTGTGCTTTCATTGAATTCTTCATCTGTTTTTCTGCTATTTTACGTGAGATTGACAAACTCAGATCTTTTCTTGCACAGATCTTCCCCACAATGCATTTGCTTGTTTTTAATGTTGGCACAACAGTCGCACTCTTCCAGTCTTTTGGAATTTCACTCTAGCTGCATTTGATATTGTTAATGCCAAAATATATCAAGAAATATCAGTAGGCCAGATGTACTCCATAGCCTGCTTTTTTACAATTCCTGGGTGCAAATAATGCAGGCTGGTTGATGTAACAGTCTTCATCCCAAGAGATGCATTTTACCATCACCTGACTTACTTGCTAATTTGACTGCAGTTCATCATCTTCATGTGATATGGATACATCATATCCCTTCCTCCAAATATAAACTAAAACCCTTAAGTACTTCTGCATTTTCTGAATGTTATTGACGGTTTCATCATTTCCTTTGACTAATGGGCCTTCTACAATAGCTAGGGTTTATTTTCTTCCTAATGCATGTATAAAATTTCTGCTTGCTATCTTAACATCACTCCCAACTTCTTCATAACTTTAGTCTCTTCTAACAGTTTCCTGCCATACTCCAGCAGTTGCCCACCCCATTGCAACCTGTTATGAAAACCTGTTTCTGGCAGGCTATAAAACAATCCTCTTATGAACGTGCTTCCTGGAGGAAAGGCCACTCACACATAGCAGGACCTCAGTCACCTGCAACCCAGAAGACACAAGGGCTCGGTAATTGTTTGCTGAGACCATCCATACCCGTATGTAGGGTTTTAGCTGTGGGGAAAAAATATTTCTCTGATAAGCAGTGGCCCATTCAAGTTCGAAGAATTTAGTATGTGAGTGAGCTGCCTGTGGGTGCTGCTGGGTGTACTGACTGATCCCATGACAAGCTGAAGATGTCTTCAGTGAGGAGGTAACCAAACCTTTGATGTTCCAGAAAGCCTTGAGGTCAGGGTGTGGGTTTCCATGAACCTGCCAGACCCTGAGAACATGACCTTCACCTCAGTCTGTCTGACCACTGCGGCAGTGGAGGATGCAGTGGAGGAGTCTTTTGCACAGGCCACGGAGATAAAAAAAAAAAAGGGGGAGGATACCGCTAACACATCATACCTTCAGCACCGTAGCAGAACCTAGGCTTGCTGTGGTTCTCATAAATCAACTATATTGATTTGTAGTAGAGGGGAAAGGAGAGAGAGCACACAGACGTATGGAACTTCTGGTTGCCTAAAGTGAGCACCGAGTGCCGTTTGAGGTGCTCTGAGCTGCAGGGCCATGTCTCCAGCTGCAGCTCCAAGGACATGGGTGCCTCATAGCTCCTATGTCATACCTGGCAGCTCCGTGTGAAAGTTCAGGATACCTTAAGGCATCTCAAATGGCAAAAAATGCAAATGTTTAGGCATCTGAATTAAGCCCATTGAGTGGGAGTCAGATTAATACACCTTAATTGAGGTAGCTAAGTGGAGGTATCTAATTTGCAAATAAAGCTTCCTTCATAACCAGTGGAAATCTAGTGAAAGCACTCTAGTAATTTGATGAAGAATAGGGGTATGCATTTGGATAAGCTGAGTAGCTCTTTGGAAATACTGACCAGGGATAGGACACTGTTGCCTCAACAGAGGCATGTTGTGGCTAGTTAGATGCCTTGGGTATCTCACCTGGCCCCTGGCTGCTGCTCCTGGGGTACAGGTCCTATGCAAATGTCACGGATACTGTAGGGCATCTTAAATAACATTAGCCATTTTTGTGTGAGCAACAGGAAAGCTGTAATCAAGCCCTAGAACTCCACTGGCTGCAAAGAAAAATTACCCAGCTACCTCACATATAGATGTTTACATTTCTGTATCTTCATCTGGAGCTGAATCTCACCTGCAGTGTTTGATACAGGACTCACATAGGTTAAAATAATTGTTATTTCTAAGCCTAACGTTGTGCTTAGTTTGGCTCAAAAGATAACATTTCTAGATTGCATGTCAAAACGTAGCTGCTGTAGGGAATACTTTGTGTGGTTTATTTTTAACCTATGTGGGATATGTCATAGGCTCAGATGCTCTATTTGTAGAAGCAGAATTTACCAGCAGTTTTCTGTCCTTTGTGCCACTGAGACCTGCAGTCTCTTTGAGTAATTTATGGACAGTAGTGAGGACAGGGAGGGGAGAGTATTAGCATACCTAGCAGTGTACACCCATGGCCTGAAGTAAAGGAGGCACATTAATATTATGTGAGCAAGAAGCTGCAACACTGTATGATTGGCCCTTATAATATAAATAACAGCTTCCATCACCTCAGTTTTGCTATTCTTTATTCCTAATGTAAAGTGATGTTTTGCAATAAAAGAGGATATTGCAAAGACTTTTTCAGGCACCAGTCTGTTCACATCAGAGACAGAGCTTTTCTACTTCTGCAGACACATCAATTCCGATCAAGGCAAAATTTTCTCCACTTTCCTGGAGAAAAAAATCACTGGAAATGTTTTGTGGCATCAGTGAGTTTTGTGTGAGCAGAAACAGAGGAGAAATGCCTCTTTTTTTCTCAGTGGTTCAATACATCACCAGATAACTCTTCCCTGACGCACTGGAGAAGATTTAGCTTTGAATGGGGATGGCAGAAGTTAATGAATAATTACTTGAATATATTATATCTTTAATGAGAAGATTTCAAATTGCTTTACAAACAGTAAGAAAATCAGCTTCATAACACTTAGTGATGTAAAGCAAGGTGAAGGAATATTCATGTCATACCGAAAATATGTGGTTGGCTCAATTTCGGAAAAATACATGGCTTGGAAAAGTAAGCAAGCTCCCTTATCATTGTACCAAGAACAGAAATAATAATAATATTTTAAACTATGGAGAAACAAAATGAGCACTGATTGTGTACAAATTAGTTTGAGATATGAACAGCTCAAACCCTTCAGATTTTTGGCGACAGGAATGAAACCTTGCAGGCAAGGACAGTTTTACTCTGCACTGAAACTTTTGTTACCTTGTTTTACCAGTGGTTCAGTAGCCTACATGTTTTCTAAAAGTTTTCCTATAGGCTTCCAGTTGTTCAAGTAACTCTATGCTTTGTGACTACTATTTTTTCTTACCATTAGTGTTATCTGTTCTTGATATGCAGACAAATATTATAATAGAGCTGACTGACAGGCTTCAAAGATCAGATTGGTGTAATTCCTCCTATATTCTTACTTCATATTGTGATGTTTCACAACCCACAGTCCTAGCATCAGCCCTGTTCTGTAACTCCACAGCATCTCTTGTGCTTGCTTATAGTGATTTATCCTATATTGTATTTGTTTCTGCCTTAAGACTACCTGGGGCATGGATGTAATTTATTGTTTAAATAGCTTTGTCTATTGTAAAGTGTTATGTTCACTTATGGAGAGTAAAATTGTCTTCAAGTGACGAGTCATAGAAAATGCCAACCCATGTCTCTCTTGTCTTCTTATTCCCAGTTCAAGGCTCACATAATTTCATTAGGACTGTAAACTTGCCTTGAAAACACTACATTTCAAATACATTCTTCAATCTAAAGTGGGCTGTCGGGGTTTGTAATCATCTGTATTATGTCTGTCACAGAGTATGTGCTCTTCAGAGCTAGACTGCATGGTACCAGACAGCTTCCCCAGAGAGACAACACTCCTTTGTTCATTTCTGGCTGTGTTTTTTTGCTTATTAGTTGAATTCTTGGCACAGTTGTTGGACAGATGTCCACAGCGGTCACAATCACAAGACTGTTTTGGGTCTTCTGGTTGTTAGGTTCGGTTTCTAAGGAGCTTTCAGCTTCCTTTTCATTGTCTGTGCCCTTTTGAGACATAGCTGTCCTCTCCACCACCTTTCTGAAGAGTGAGGCAATTTTCTACAGAATTCTGAATATAGAATTTTCTTATACTAAGAGCATTGCTATGTCACAATAATTCAGTTATCGAATCCAGTTCACAGCTATGTCTAATTTAAGACTTGGAGCTGTATATTAAAAGGACAAAAATAATTCAGAGGTGCTACCTCTGCAGAGTTTTCAGTGTTTGTCTTAGCTTCACCTGGACCTTACAGAAAGTCACAGCAAAATTCATGCTGAATGTAGCAGGCTGTCGATGAGCCTGATGAAATATAACGTGATGGCTCAGGTGTTAAGAACCAGTTTGCTGGTACAGTTTATCAGGTGGCTGCAGAGGTATCAGCTGAGGCACGCTCACAGTGACAAGGGAACAATTTATATAATATATTTTGAGAGCAGCGATGATAATGTAAGAACGCTTGTACTGGTCGTATGAAAGGTCCATCTAGCCCAGTCTGGTTGTTTTTGCAGTTGGACTAGATGATCATTCTAGGTCCCTTCCAACTGAAAACTATTCTATTCTATTCTATTCCAATTTTTATATTTTATATAAATTTATATATATATTATATATATTTTTTAATATTCTATTTTTATCCAACACCTAGAAAGGAGTGAACCTTCTGGTGGGAGAAGTGGTATTTTTTCCTAACAACTGATGGTGGGTTTTGCTGCTTTAGGTTTGCCCAGGCTCACTTGAAACCCATCTGAACTCCTAGCATCCACAGCATCCTGAGGCAAGGAGATCTACAGCCTAATCGCACAACTACCACCTTTTGTGGTATTTTTCTATATCCTTTTTACAATGGGGGAACTAGCACTGCACACAGTTTCCAGGCTGTGAGGCTTGATGGACTGTGGCATAAGGCTGTTCTCCGCTTTGTTCTTAGTTCCTTGCTAATAATCGCTCATGTTCTGTTTGCCGTTTCACTCTTGCTAAGCATTGAACGACCAGCTTTCTGAAACTATTACAGCCCAAGAGCTCATTCCTCAGTGGCAATAACCAGCTCAGGGCCCATCATTTTAGATGCTAAGTTAGGAAGATTTTTGCAATTATTTGCACTGTGTTTGAGCTTGCTCTGTTGCTCAGTATTATTAAGTCCTTCCACACACTCAGCACTTATCTTTACTACCCCAAATACCTTGATATCAGCACATTTTATCACCTCCCTTCTCACAGTAAGTTTTGCATTACAGTACTTTTATCATATCATGTATGACTATGTTGAACAGCTTTATTTCCATGCCAGTTCCCAAGGAAGGAAAATGCCTTTCCTCACTGTGAAAACTCTCTGTTAAACTCCCGCCTTCCTTTTCCCATCTTTCAGCCAATTTTTTTGCCATTGGTGCTCAGCTTCTTGAAAAGTCTTTGATGAGTAACTGCACTGAGGGTGTTTTAGAAATCTGAATAGGCTGTATCAGCTGGATCTCCCTTTTCACATGCCTAGTGACTCTTTTAGGGAACTCCAACAGAATTACTTGCAAGGCGTAAGCCCTCTTTCTAAGAGCTGTGCTGACTCCTCCTTAACACATCATCTTTATTGCCTCTCCTAATTCTTTTATTACACTCTTTATTAATTCACCCTGGTCCGGATGCCACGTTTGTAGATCCCTGACTCTTTTAGAACCATTACAAAAAAATCACAATCACATTTATTACCTTTCTCTTCTCAGCTAAAATGCTGGTTTTAAGCAAGAGGTTATACACCATAGTTTATATTCACTAAGAACTCCTGGAAGAATACAGTCTTGTTCTGGTGATTATCTGTTTATCTTGTTCATTTAAACTACAGCCTTTCCTACTGATCCTTCAGTTTGTCACAGATTCTCTAACTCTCCCATAAAGAAATGGGAACTTCGCTAACTCTTTTAGAAAAGACATTTATTCAGCTTTTCTGTAATGCTCTGTTATGTTCTTATCTTCTCTGAGGGTACCTTTAAAGCTTAATTTCATATTGACTCTACTGATTTTCTGGTACGCTTCCTGCTTTTGATGCATTTCGAAAAGGATTTACTGTTGGTTTTTATACTTTTTGCAAGTTGCTCTTGAACAACAGTTCTGGCCAATTTTATTGTGCTTTTAATTTTTTTTTTATTATTTTCTTCATTTGGATATGCATCAGTTTTTAAAGGATGCTGTAATAGATTCTACATCCTTCCAGGATGAATAAGCAATAAAAAATCTGCTACAGTTTTGCTCAGTTCAAAAGGACGATTATAGTGAGTATTCTTGCCAGAAAGAAGCTCAAAGCAGCAGTTAAGAGAGTTAAGTAGTCTTCATGCTGTCTAACAAGGATTTAAAGATAACTATGGGAGAAACAGAGCAAACATAGCCCACATATGAAGAAAGATTTGAGAAAGGGCATAAGGATGTCAGTACTGTCAAAGGACACTGTCTTTGTGTCCTGTTACGGAGCAAAGCTGGAAACTGCCCTGGTTTCCCTAGCAATACTTACCACCCACACCAGCAGCTTCAGCTCTCTCCACCAGGCAGACGTAGGCAAGAGCTCCGCGCTTCCTCACACTACAGCGGTTTTGACGCTGCTGCTGCCTTCCACCCTAGGCTGCTCCCTCCTTTCGTTGTGCCTAAAATCAGCCCTACTCCTAAGAGATGCCTGCTTTCCTATTCTTCTCATGATGATTTCATACCTAAATCCTCCTACATGATATTGAAACCCGTTGCCACCAAGCTTTCTGGTGTTCATGCCTTCATAAGCATGTTTGGAGCTGAACAGCTCTGAAAGGTTGTATTCCTGTGCTGGATTTTATGTCTTGCCCTTCACTCTTCTTGGTGTGAGCCATCATAAAAAGGCTATAGTTATGCGAGTAGTAATTTCCTGCTGGAAATTCACAACCATGTAAGTTGTATCGCTTTGACAAGATGAGAATAATTTTACTCACTAGCAGCAGTCTGGAATTGTTCTAATGATTTCTGTTACTGTGCAGTTTGCTGTAAGAGACTGGAAAGAGTAGGAGGAGATCACAGCGTGGTGCACTCAAATCACGAATCGTATGTCGGAGGTTTAGCAGCATGTTATTTGGGATTCTCTGCCCCTGCAGCTACGGCTAGATTTCGTTAACTCGGCTCCAAAAGCAAAAAAAAGAGCATTTTATCTGGAGACAGGTTTCACTGTCGCTATAAATTTGGTGTTTATTGTCATTCTTATTTATGTGCTTAGTGTGAAACCAATTACTGCATTTTGGATCGTAAGGAAATATTCCTTTGGAACATACAATGGAAACTCATGTTTCGCACCTGTCTTATCAGAACACAGGTTAGCAGATGAGGTCATGTGGGAAAAGTTCATACTTTCTGCTAATAAGAGCAGGCAAGTTAAGTTCTAGTTTCAATAATGGCCTTCTCCTCACTTCACAAGTATAATCATGCAGACTGAAAATCCCAGCTATCCAGAGTGTGGTTATTTCCTCTGAAGACCAGGTAGGTGACAGATTACTTTCTTAGAATTGTTATGAATCCCTGTTTTTCAAGTATTTTTCTTCCTGGATATTTCATGCAACTGCAAAACATGTTAGTCAAATGGCCATCCCTGAGTCTCCCATGACAGAACTCAGTAATGTAGATGCCAAACCCAAATTATAGCTGCTTCAACACAAACACACTGAAAACCAGGCAGAAGAGATTGTTGTTTTCTGTAGAGAGGAACGATACAATTTGATTATAAATGCAGTACAGCAAAAAAGAAAGGGAATAATCTGTGTTGCCAGCAACAATAATGACTGCAGACAGATCACTTTCCTCTCATCCTGTGGATCAGCAAGACTGTAATATTGAAGACAAGGAGGGATGTACTAGCTGTCAGCCAAATACGTTGGAGAAGCATTAGTGAGTTTATTTCCTTAAAGCTTCAGCTGGAAAGCATGACAGAAATAGGCAAAATGCCTTCACGAAGCCTTGCTTTTTCTGGCATACTTCCTCCATCCATAATGAATTGTTCTGTCTCCGCAGGGATACAGTTGGGCCCTGGAATAGATTATGTAACTTAAATTAATTGCAGTATTTGTCAGCATTAAAAACAACAACAACAAAAAAAAACCTGAAACAGAGGCTTTATTTTTACCGAAGGCTTGGTAAGAGTCCTCTAAGCACAATAGAGAATACTGCTAATGAAAACATTTGCTCTTTTTCAGATCTCTTTATCTTTGGAATTTAAATATTTTTTGTGTTTCTCTGGCACTTCTAACTAACAAAGATAAGTACCCTCTTTGCACCTAAATATATTGTCACTTTAATGCGTGCCTTTTGGGGAGAACAACCAGAATCCTTGTACCTCTGGAAGCAAATGTTATTATTTATGTGTACTGCACTGAGGGGCCCCCAATAGGGCCCCCTGTGATAGTGTCTCTGGAGCCAGGCCTATGTGCTTCCAGTCTGCATTCCCAGGTTGGGATAGCAACTAAAAGAAACAGCAGCAAGCAAAATCAAAACTGGCCATGATTCTGGGGTAGAACAATAGATTGAGAAATACCTGAGCGTATTTAAAGCATTAGGTGTGTTGCATATTTAAGTAGGTAACCCAGTCCTGAATCCCATAGTTGGAAATCTTGTTAGTATCACAGTACCAGCTTTTAATCTGGCACTTCCGTATTTTTGTAGTTATACAATTCTCTGATACTTTTCAAGCAGAATACAAGTACCTGAAATGTGACACAAATGCTTCTGTTCCTTGGGACTGAGCATGTTTTAGCACATGTTTTACAGGGTAATTGACAGAATTACAAATAAACAAAACAAAAAACCAAGCAACCCTCCCACCCCACTCTTACCCCCACCCCAGGTTTGCATTTTGGGTGATGCTCGGTTTGGTGCAGACAGCTTACACGGGGCTCTTTACAACTTCTGTGCCACATGACTGCATGAAAAACAAGGAAAGAAACTTTTACAGAGCAGCTGGAGCTCAAAGTGTGTAGCGAGCCATCACAAATGGGAAATTAGGTATAAGCAGAGATTCTGCAAGAAACAGAAAGGAAGACTGATCAGCAAAGGTAAACTGTGTCTCTAGGCCAGGAAATGAGACTTGCCAAAAGTCAAGCTAAACTAGACATGCGAAGACAATTATAACAAATAGACCAAGGATTTGCAGGCACATTAAAAAAAAAAAAAAAAAAAAAAAGAGAACAAGAAAAGAGGAAGCAGGGCCATAATGCAGCCAGGGACAGCATCTTTCTCAGAATTCTGGATGAGCTAGCTAATGAAATCACAAATATTTTTATAAGTCTGTTAGTTTGGGAGTGTAGTCCAGCTGAAAATCACATACTGTTTTTCATAATGAGGGTTATGCAAATTCTGTATTTAAGAAGAATAGAGGTGAAAGCAGTATCACAGCTATAGTCCCTTCAATCTGATTTGTTATATGCAAATTTGAAGAAAAAAAAAAATTAAGGATGTAGTGGTAAATAGGACAAAATGGAATTTTTTTCCTCAAAGTTTCCCCAAATTTTTCCCCAAATTTTTTCCCCCGGACTAGTCTGACCATTCTCTTTGATAAAAGCATGGATTTTTTAGACGAAGGTAATGTTATATTTACTGATAAAATGAAGTTGGGATGTTTCCTCACTACAGAAGATTATTGCAATTCAGAATAACTGGGTGGCTTCAATGACTAGAATAATGCAAGTTCAATAGTATATAATACAACTGTGAGCTGGTAAAAGCTTTATATACAAGTAACGAGTTCATCTGTTTGAGACAACTGAGAAAGAGCTCATAAAATAATTACAATTTCCTGACGTTACACAAGTGTGATGCTAAAAGGTCCAGTGTTTCCAGGAGGAATAAGCAAGTGTTGGAGTCCTCTCAGCTGGAACACTGCGTGCAATTTAGGTCACACCGAAAGCTTAGCTGATACAAAAGGAGAAAACTCAGAAGAGAGATGGAGAAGAGCCTGTTACCCTGTAATACAGTTTGTATACAGGCTTGTCAGCTTGGCCTTCAGTTTGGGGGTGGGGAACCTTTTCCTTGCTAAGGACGAAAGATGCCTTTCCAACGCATTTGGCAGACCACACGTTAACATGTTCCGCTATCCAGTAATAACACACAGGCTAATTTTAATCATGGGCTGTACCCTGTAAAATGAAGTCACAGGGCATATTCAGCCAACAAAACGAGGGTTCCCCACACCTGCTTCAGCTTAATGCTGTCAATGCTCTAATCTGTCTTCTCTGGAGACTGAAAGTTCTGGGTTTAGTCAGGCGGGAAAATAAATGCTGTAATTTCCACCAACAAAGTCAGGATGTTCTGACACAAAACTCACACCGAAATCAGTGGAAGTGCTACAACAAACAGCTTTGCTGCTTGTGGTCTTCATATGGGACTTATATGTGTCACACAGCCTGCCCACGGTTGTACACAGCTGGCAGTCTTTGTGCAGCAGAAAGCAAAGGCAAGGGTAAAGGCTGCTGCTGGTTGCAACTGAGATACATGTCATGGGGAAGTTTAAGCAACTTAATTTTCCTTAGGCCCTGCCAGCTCAATTACTCCCTTGTACTCAGAAATGATCTTTTTCTTTACGTAGAGCCTCCTTCAAATCCAATAGTAGGTGTTAACAGCGCTGTATTTATGTTATAAATCAATCAAAGATCATCACTACACCCCATTTCCTAACCAGCTTTTGCTAGTCTCTGTTGTACTTAACACACAGGGCTTCATTTCACAGACCAAGCACTCTCTCTATTGTATTCTCTTTGCTGCTTCATACTACAAATTTCTGTGAACGACAAAGAAAAAATACCAATAAGTGGCATTCACAGGAAATATCACACCACCTTATTTTCTGACCACAGAAACTACTCTAATATCATTGTAAAGGTTAAAGGCTTTAAAACTAAATGAAAGTATTAGCTGACTAATCACCAAAGGAATCTGCTGCTTTTTATTCAAATAAGTCTACAGAATTATGCAAAGATCAATGTTTTGGGAATAGTGCTTTATTATGTGCCCTCTTTCAGTTACATTCTTGTTACAAAAGTAAACGGAGTTAAAACTGACCACTTTGTACCTCCCATAGCAGTACTCTCACGATAATAATACTAATTTGTATATCATTTTTACAAGACAAAAAATGCATTCTAAGTTGCTGAGCATTTAAATAACTTTCTGATAGTTTTTTTTCATATTTTGCTTCTGTATATTTTTACATGTCATTTTGATTTTTCAATCTTCTGCTCATCTTATTTAAAAAAAAACCAACTTTTTTTTTAGTTAGAAAATCTGGGAAGTAATAAAAGGCAAATGGAGAAACAAACAAAAGGCCAAGAGAATCCAAAATACTGAATGAAATAAAAGCATATCTTAAATTAATATTTAACATGTGAGAATGAAGTGAATGAAGTAAACTTCATCTTATCAAATTTTAAAAGTCACCTTTTAGAGCACTTACTTAAAAATACCTTTCCAACCGTGTAATATCTCTTGTGGGTACAGGTAAGCTTCAGAGTAATGGGGTCTAGTTACCATGGAGATAGGGGAAAACTGGATAAAATGAGAGTTGAGCGTAGACGCAACCCAGCGTCTCTGCGTGCAGCCAGCCTGGAGCCAGCACGGCCGGTGGGGCCCTAGGCTGTTTCGGACCCAGGCTAACTCTGCACTGCTTCTGGTAAGAGAAGCAGGGTAGAGGCATCCCAACTACTTCATGGAGAGCCAGCCTGTGCCCACATGAGCCAGGCTGCAACTTACCGCTGTACCTTCCCCAGACCCGAGCTGGCCATCCCCGCAGCAGGGCCACGCTGCTGCAGTCCGGCCAGACCTGAATCAGTACCTCCACCTACTTCCCAATGGACATGGGACACTCGATGATCTTCACCATTTGCAGTTACGTTACAGCCTGCTTTCTCCCTGCCCCTGGTAGGGACCTGTGGCAGACCCTGGTGTCAGTCAGACAAAACCCGGTCCTACCAAGTCATGTCCTCCGGGGCTGCAACTGATACCCCTGCATTTGGCAGACCTGAGGGAGTGACCGCCGCCACCAACGGGTCTCATGAGGCCGCCGAGAGTTTTCAGCACACGCAGACCTGTCAGAGCCGAGCGGTGGCTACGGCTTCTAAACCGGACCCCGGCACATCAAGGCAGCCCCTCTGGCACAAACGGCCGTTGCTCCGGCACTGCGTTGTACAGCCCAGCCCACTCCCCGCCCAGCCCTCCCCCGGCGGCCTCCACCCCACGGCAGGCCGAGGAGCGACAGCACGGCGCGGCGCGGCCCGGCCCGGCCCGGCGCGGCCCCGGCTGCCGGCAGCTCCCAGCGGCAGGGCGGGTGAGGGGGGCGGGCCCGTCCCGGCAGGTGAAGGAAGGGGCGGGCGCTGGGCGCGGCGACGGCTGCGGGGCCGGACTGGGCTGTGGAGCGGGGATGAGGGGCCGGCGTGGCGGCTGCCGCCCGCGGAGCTGAGCCGAGCTGCGGCTGAGGTAAGCGCCCTCTCCTCACGGCGCCCATCCTGACGGGATCAGGAGGAGGCGGAGGCGTTCCCTCTCCCCCCAGCCACTGCCACCCCGCTCCACGCGCGCCCTCTCCAACGGTCCGCGCGCGAGACGCCCGCTCCCTCACACGGCCCTCGCGCGCCCCTTTCCCCCCTCACGGTCCTGTGCGGGGCGCCCGTGGGGGGAACGGGGCCGGGAAGGGTCCTCGGGCGTGTCCACGTCCCCTTTTCCCCCCTCCCGCCGCTTCGCTGCCGCAGCGCGGTGCCGAAGGGCGCCTGCAAACTCCTCGGTGAGTCACCGGCAGCCTCGAGAAGCGCCACTGCCGCCCCGCGGGAGAGCCCTCGTGCCGGGCGTGAGGGCGTGCGGCCTGGCGCGGGAAAGGCGAGGGGTCAGGCGGCCCCTGGAGCTGCCGCCTGGCGTTGAGGCGCTCGGGAGCGGCCGGTTTCCCCCTCGAGGATTTCTGGAAGCTTCCCCGGCCTTGGGCTGCGTCCCTCGGCAGCTGCGTGTCTCTGGGAACATAGATAATCCTCACCGCGGCTCTGGGGAAGGTGCCGTTCCCACTGCTGTGAGGGAGGCAGTGGGAAGATGCCTCGTGTCTCCCCGTCCCATGTGTTGACGCCTTCAGTTCGGTGCCACTTTGGTCGTCTGCAGGTGGAAGGTGGGACAGAGTCAGTTTGGCAGTGTGAGTCCGCCCGCGCGAGAAGGAAAGGCTCTTCAGGGTGGAAAAAAAAGTATAGGTGCTTTCCTTCAGGAAGGAAAAGATGAAAGAGCTGTACTGTTTCCCCACTTATGGTGAGCTGCAGCTTTGGTGTTGAGTTGTGAGCGTCAGGAGTAATTTCCTAGCACGTTTCCAGTGATAATATGTGTTAAAGGATGAGGCACAACTTTTTTGAGATGAAATATAGAGTACAAATGCATTTTTTACAGCATTTTCTTTAGTGTTACCATCTTCTTCAAGCCCTTCAATCTTGGAAGCCCCCTCGTATTTACTTGGGTCACACTGTCACTTCTGTCTAGGTTTGAAATTCCCATTCATTTAGAGGTGTACGCTCTGTGCAAGCTATGTACTGTACTTGTTGTGTCAGTAGAGAGCAAGGACACCTGGCATGTGTTTATTTAATTTGTCAGCTTTTATCCCACAAGTGCCCAATGGGAATCGGTAGCAATTTAAGGATACTGATATCCAGAGATGAGAATGTGGATAAATGTTTCCCCTCCTACCATTCTGTCTGCTAAGACCTCTTTTCTGTGGGTCTTGATGATGCTAGCAAAGAACAGGTCAGTAGTGAGACTGAACCGGCCTTGTACCTTGTCTAACTTCATCATTACAGATGAAGTAATGTTGCTGAGCAGATGTCAAAGAGCCTCTCCTGCTGGTGTATGCACTCTGGCTGGCCTGTGCACAGACAGGACTTCAGTTTCCTGTGTGAAATTAGTTGCATTGTACTGGTATGTCTCCTACTGTGAAAAGCAAATTTCCACTTTCACTCTGCTCTTAGTGTCTTAGGGGTTATGAAGCGAATTCAGATCTGAATAATTATACATGTCTTCTGTTTATTTTAGTTGTATTTGTACAGGAAATGTAGAGCTGGAGCCTCTGCAGTTTATTTCATTCATGTACCTCTTTCATGCTACAGACGAAAGTAGAATTAACTTGCTGTTTTTCTTTTAGGCATAACACATGTTTCTTTCCCTTCCTGTTACTGTATTTTGGAGCCATCTTGCTGTTGCAAGAGAGCTGATTAATAGATACCCCTTGCCAATATTCCATTACTGAGGAGTCAGTACTGGTTCAGCTTAGTGGTGGGTTAAATGCTGTTTCCTGTTTGTAATTTTTTTATTTTAAAATCTCCCACCTCTCTGTAAACTTCTCCACAAAGCATGACAAACTTCATGCTAAAACATCCAGAAAATAAATAACTTTTTTTTAAGTTATAAAGGAGGGAGATACAGAGGCATCAGTTCTGGAAAAGGTTTAAAGTTTTCAAACCAGTAAGAATGAATACACCAAGATAAATTCGTGCAGGCACCTCAGGCAGGGCTGAGTGAGAATTCCTGTGTTTGAGGCCAATCTGATCAGTTGACTAAGCTCCCATGGGCAGATGAACCCCCTGTACTTCTAAGACCAGGCTTCCAATCTAATTTTGTTGTTAGAAAACTTAGTTAGCTTACAAAAAAAAAAAACCCAACACCCAAACCACACCACACCACAAAACAACAAACAAACAAAAAACTCCCAACAAACAACAGGGGGCATGAAGAGTCTCCTCCTTCACCTTCTTACTTAAGCGGATATGGAGCAGTCTCCTTTAATAGAAAACCAAACGTGGCAGCCACTTTGGTAACGAATACTAAGTAGAAATGGAAATGCATTAAGAACTGTTAACTTACTCTTTACAACCCTGAAACACAAACATGGATGACCAAAAGGCACGCATATATTTGTCATTTTACCTGTAGGAAAAGTGCTTTTGACACTCAAACCCTGGTGGCTGCATTGTTTGCTCTTAGCCCCGTAGCCCTTAGGTTGTTAGTACATTTATTGCTATGCATTACAATACGGTAAGATTGCAGTCATAGCGGGGTATGTGTTTTAACTTGACGACATTGACTTAGTGTTGGTATATCTTCCAGTCTGTTTGGCATGAGATGTTAGACAATGGGTAACTTACACTTTCGTCAGATTATCCAGCAGTTTCATAAGTCGTTTGGAATGTGCAGCCCTGAAAGTATTGTGTCAATTAATTGGTGCTGGCGTAAGCCCTGATCTTAAAAGTACTTGCAGATGTAAGTAACCCTATTATTTGTAAAACTGTTAGTTTGTATTACTGTAGGATCAGGATCTTGGCTTACTACTTCTATCGGACCTGACAGGAAAGTTCATAAAAGCTCAGACTCTCAGCAGGATTGATGGATAGCTCTGTAAACAATGGTGAGGACTCATAATAGTTATCAGGGGACTTCCAGAGTAAATTGGTTTTGTTTATATTTGAAAGTATTGGTTGATACAATGATTCTTCCACAATGTGTTTTGTCTTCTGCTGGGGATTTCTGAGGGAGGAGAGGCAATAACCTCCTGGATGACTACTCCTCTCTTGCATAGCTAAGCATTCTTCTGGCCTTTTTTTAAGGTAAACTTATTCCATGAAGGCATTTCCTGATGAAATTGCTTCACATTTGCTTTTGAACCTGTACTGTAGTGGAACAAACAGTGTCAGGAAAGGAGCTGGGAGTCTGGAAATCAGAGGGACTTAAGGCAACCTCAAAGGTAATCTAGGAGACAGAGACGCACTTCTGTAAATATGGTACTAAGTGGAATGTGCATTTTTTTATACTATTATGACATGATCATGTGTCACTGTCTATTCCTCTAATATTTACAGACCATTGCTAACTCTCTTGTTAATCAATACCTCTTCTACTCACCTCATGCTAGAATGGCTAGACAAGTTAATCCTTTTGTGATGTGTTGAGGAGAGGCACTGAAGTTTTGGTCAGTATAACTACACTGGGTATCGTTGTAAACTTTAAGGAATTATTTATCATGCTGTATATTACAAGCATGTGTGTCATCAGATAGCTTGCTTAAGATAGATGACTAGACTAGAACATATAACTTTTTAAGAGCAATATGCTGTTTCCACAGTATTTTCCCAAACCCTGTTTGAAGGTTTTTTCAATCTTGCCTCTTCTCCATAAACTCCTATCTTGAATTTCTTATTTCTTTGTTAAAAAGAAAACAGGTTGAAGAGTCCACATTTCATTTAACACATGCAGGAATCTGAAAACTATTTTTCCCGAGGTAAGGGATGAATTTTAAACAGGGCAATAGTTAGGGGAGAATGCAGAGACGTGACTTCCTATGGAAACAAACCTAAATGTTATTCTCCCCCTATCCCAGCATACCAGCATAACTGAAATAATCTATTTATTTTACTTGCATGCCAGCTTATTTCCAGTAATGACCGAGTTCTTATCTCTTCCAGGGTGTTGTTTTTGCAGTGGTTACACATATCTGAATATCTTTGGCAGAAAGATATCTAAAGATGATGTACGGTGCAGAGAAGGAATTACAATCATTCAGAAATCAGATCTTCGCAATACTTATGTCTTCGGCTACCGCAAACTTTGTTTTTAGGAGCAGAGAAGAGAATAGCTTGCATGCCTGTTGTAAGGATTCCTGTTGTATCTTCCTGCCGCAGTCACGGGCTGGTTTAACCAGACTAATTCAGGGAAACCTAATCTGTAGCTAGGGCTCTCTCTGAAGTAGTTCTGGCAAATCTTAGCTTCATGGAAAGTGGGCATTCTGGATCTGTCTCCTAAAATGGTTCTAAAGAGCTGAGCTAGATAGCTTGTGTGGAATAAGCAAATCTTTGGCTAAGTTTAGGAATAGCTGCTTGCTGAATTTTGTTGCTGGATTTATCTTCGTATCTGTGGTTGCCCAGAGGTAGGGAAAGCAGACCTTTGCTTCCTTACAATCTTATCTTTCCAGAAAGGCCACAGGTAAAACTCCAAGAAGCCTAGGGAACTCCTGTTTTCATCCTCTTCATGTTTGAAAATTCTCACTGTTCAACTGGTTATGGTTAAAGCTTTCTGGATTTTTATTTTATTTATGTTGTTTTAACATTGACTGACAATGTTAATTGTCATTAGTCATGTATGATCAGGATCACTTCCGTCCTAATGGAACAGTAGGTACGTTTGAATCATTAGGTTTGTTCTGTCTTCCAGGGAATGCATATGTCTTTAATTCCCACCCACCCACCCCCCGCCCCGCTCTGCTCTGCTCTGCTCTGCTCTTCTAGTGTTGATTTGTCAAAGAAGGAACTTACCAATTCAAGCTAGCTTTGAATCCTTACATTTTTAAAAGGTAAACACTTTTTCCATAGTTAAATGCAACCACTCTACTGTAACTTATAAAAACATGAGATTTGTTTTTGTCATTGTAGACCGTTTCCTTGGGTATGTTAGGGCAGGAAGAGGGAGGTTTGAGTTCTGTTCTTTATAGTATGACTGACTCTAATTTATGTAGGCGGTGATACTGTATATTGTAGTGTGTGAGCACAGGATGACTGTGGTAATTTCTGGTAATTCCAAATGGACTTAGGTGCCTACAGAGACTTTTACAGCATGGAAATGACTTTCACTCCCTCACGGAACATTTAGAAAACTTAATACCTGCACATAGATTTGAGATCACTTTACAAAAACTTTAACGCAGTCCATGTAAATGGATTATGATTGTTGTTGCTTGATGTAGTAGACATTGCAACTAAACTTTGTTTATGTGTACAATATCATGTCCTCTTGACACATGCATGCACAAAGGACTTGCATATATCATTGTAAAACACTTCATTGATATTCTTTATTGCTTCAGTGCAGAGAATACATAACAACCCCCAAATAGGAAAGTTACTGAACATATTTAACCAAGGGTTTTATTTCATTATCCCTTTAGCTTTGCCATAAATGAGAGTACTAGGAGAAACTCGGATTTATGCCTTTAATCATGAACTCACCTGTAAGCGCTCTTCAAACAGGAAATCTTTCATTCCAGATGGTTTCCTCAAAATATGAAAATGGAACTTCCATCGGAACTCTGTGAGCAACAACTGAGCGAAGTATCAGCCTTAATAACTTTATTTAAAAATTAATAATTTTCTTTAAAAATCTGGTGGCCATGCTGAGTAATATTTAACTTTTTTGTGAGCACCAAACCCTGAAATTTTAGAATTCTATTCTTTTTGGCAGGAACACCACACAAATATGCAAGGTCATGAGTGAGGTCCCTAAGAAGAGGGAGCTGTATATATTTTAAGCAACCATTTATTGTTCACTTTCTTTCAGGGTGCCTGTACTGTATGTTTTAAGCCTTTCCTCTAATTGGAAGGATAACATGCTGTTTTAAACCCCTAGAAACTAAAATTCCTCAGCATAGTAGCTGGAGCCTTAAAAGAAGCAAGACTCAAATTTAGTAGTCAGCAACATTCACTACTACTTAAATATGATAAATAAGGATGCCTTTCCAAGGCTCTGGGTGCTTTTGCAGAGTTGTCAGTTCATCAGATTATTTCAGTTCTTAGAGTTTTAATTCAGTTCTGAGTTTCTGTATAGATAGAGCATCATTTTTGCCCAGTAAAGGAGATAGCTGTTTCACAGACTGCAGCAGCTGCCTTTTGTCATGTGGGTTGACTCGCTATGTCAGGGTGTAGTCATCCTTTCTTTAGTGTATTCACCTTTCTTTTGTTTGTTCACTTTCTCTGCCCCTCTCCCCGTATCCAATAACTGTATTGCTGTCTTTTTACTGTTTTCAGCATACCTATGAGAGTGGTAACAGTCTGTGGCCTGAGTTTTCAGGCAGAGATGGGGTTTTTTGTTTGTTTTCTCCTTTCTTTGTCAAAATTGATGGCACGACAGAAAGACTGGAGGTAGATCAACTATTTATCTTGCCAATTATTTTTAACTGTGCTGTGCAGCAATACCACAATATGCTTTTTGCATATATGGAGCAGTAGTGCAATGATGCTAGAATTCAGGTACTGTATCAGTTTCAGTATAGTTTCAGTGAGTTTACAAAAAGAAACCCCACACTGACTGACCAGTGCTTCTAGACAGTGGCTGCTCACACCCAGAGCAGAGGAGCAGCAGCAATAGGTAGACCAGAAATTTACTAAGAGACCCAGTTCTTGACATTGGCTGTTAGTATTTTATGTTACGGTTTATCTCCTGTCTTACAGCTAATTTTGTAAATTTCCAGCACCCTGACTTAACACTGGTTATCAAATTCCAGTTAAGTGATTAGTCCTAACTTGCTGTAGAAAAACAACCTGCGTTTTGGAGTTTGATTGATATTCCTTATTCTTGCTTCTGGCAATACTTGGAAAGAAAAGGCTGGCAGAGTCCAATGGCACCAATGTGCGTGTCTGGAACTGTTGCTACCTCGGAGATCTTTGTTTGTCTAAGTGTTGACTAGCGAGAGAGAGAGATGATGTTAGTGTGCTGCAAGACTCATCATGAAAGGTGATTTACGCATAACAGAGACGTTACTAAAAGCAAAAGATTTCTCAGGAGTTTGAAGTGTATCCAAATAAACAAGAGGAGAGAGAATAGTAGAAGGAAGTAGGATGATTTAGGATTCCTAGGTTTAGTACTTGTATGGTCAAAAAAAAAAAAAGTAAAACATACTGGGTGACGGAAAAAGTGTGGCCAGCAGGAGCAGGGAGGTGATTGTGCCTCTGTACTCGGCACTGGTGAGGCCGCACCTCGAATCCTGTGTTCAGTTTTGGGCCCTTCACTGCAAGAAGGACATTGAGGTGCTGGAGCGTGTCCAGAGAAGGGCAACGAAGCTGGTGAAGGGCCTGGAGCACAAGTCTTATGAGGAGCGGCTGAGGGAACTGGGACTGTTTAGTCTGGAGAAGAGGAGGCTGAGGGGAGACCTATCATGCTCTACAACTACCTGAAAGGAGGTTGTAGTGAGGTGGATGTTGGTCTCTTCTGCCAAGTAACTAGCGATAGGATGAGAGGAAATGGCCTCAAGTTGCGCCAAGGGAGGTTTAGATTGGACATTAGGAAAAATTTCTTTACTGAAAGAGTGGTCAGGCCTTGGAACAGGCTGCCCAGGGAAGTGGTGGAGTCACCATCCCTGGAGGTATTTAAAAGACGTGTAGATGAGGCGCTTAGGGACATGGTGTAGTGGGCATGGTGGTGTTGGGTTGTCGGTTGGACTTGATGATCTTAGAGGTCTTTTCCAACCTTTATGATTCTATGATTCTATAAATGTAGTCTGCATGTATGGGTTTTCTCTCTATTAGGACAAGAATGTGAATTTAGATTGGGCTTCAGTGACCTGAACTCTGTTGTTACTGAGTGTAAATGTACTTTTTCATTGTTCAGGTTAGCCAACCTGGAACTGCCAGCTGAACTGCATCTTTTGGTGTTATTCTGCTTTAACAGATGGAAATAAGGTCAGGTCTAGTTTAGCTGGCAGTCTTCCTATTTAGATGAACCATGAACCTGTGCTGTGCAATTTAATAATTAATCCTTAAACAAAAGCAAGACTTAATTCTAAATGTTCTTAAATTGAGATGATTTTAAATAACTCCAGCTTCATCTTGTATTAGCATTGAGTTTTTCATTTAAAGATATGCAAAATAAAAGCCAAGAACCCTAGGAGGAGGGAAATCTTACTTAACATGTCAGTTTCCACTTTCATGTCCAGTTCTTCTCCAAACAAATAAGCTTCCTACTCTCCAAAAGAGCTTTACTCTGTTGAAATCAGTCACAGAGATGTCTTTATCTTTATTTATGCAGCACTTCAGGGCAGCATCTCAGATCCTGAAACAGATTTTAGTAAGTGTAAAAGCGCGTATTACTCATTTTCATTTTTCGTGTAATAACTGCTTAGTAACAAAAAAGGAAGAAGAGAGCGGAAGTAGATAATGTGAGTACCTCAGTCTTGTCTGGTGAAATACGGCTTCTAAGACAAAAAAAAAAAAGTAGGGTGGTAGGAAGCTTTGTTTCCCCGTTCTATTTTTAACTTAAGCTACTGTAGTGATAGACATTATTCATCATTCTGGAAACAGTCATTTTTATAAATATTTGCATATTTTCCTATTAAATAAATGGTAGTCTGAGGTGGGGAAAAAACTCATTTTGAGTTTAAAGTTGTATGAACTATGATTTTTGGGGTTATACTTTGTTGAACCTATAGAAGTAGAAGCTAGATTTGATCTGCAATTTCCTTTCAATGTCTGCATGCAAATCTTATTCCAAATTAAAATCCCTTTGAGATGGTCCTTCATCTTGTGTTTTGTTAACTCTCTTACATTATTTTACAAGACTTACCATACTTCTTAACATTCTGACATGAGTGAGGGACAATCTCTCTATAGTCAAAACTCTTCTATGAAGTAAAAAGTTTTGGTTTAAATGCCACATCCTTACAAATTTCACCTTGAAGTCTACCTAGTTCCCCTTAATTTCAGCAGAAGTTGCTCGCATGCATCTAAGTGCTGAGGTTGGCATTCAAACCAGAATGTAGTTAACCTGAGAGCTAGTTCCTGCAACCAAGCAGCAGAGGCTTAAATCATTAGTCTCTAATCTTGTGACAACTCTACTAAAAAAGAGTAAATCATTACCTTGATGTTGCTTAACAGTAATTCTATTACAACATGTCACACAATTGTTTGTTTCTCCTAGACCAAACTGGAACTCTGAAAAGACTAAGTTCAATATATTACAATTGCAAGACAGTTATTTCCTCAAGTGAGAGCATCTCCTATCTCAGAGCACTGTGGTATGATCTTAATGCAGAGATGGCATAGGTTGTTACTGACATTGTTCTTTCATTACATTCAAATTGAGCAATCACACTGTTTTGACCAAGGCTATGTACTGAAGTCAGCTTCTGGTATTTCGTTATACTAATAAAACTGTACACTTCAGATACATAGGCTTGTGTAAGAGCTAGTCTTTTTCCTTTTCGTTGTTTTCTGTACTTTCCTGTATTCCTGGAAGGATTAGTATTTTTTCTACTTTATGTCCTGATAACGATGTAGAGAGAAATTTAGCACGAAGAAACTTGGACTATGAGCCTACAGGTCCTGTTGACAGATGAAAGGCTTATAATTGGCTAATTCAAAACTGATCTGATCTGTAAACTTGACTCATCAAAATGAGGCTATGTTTGGGCAAAAGAGTGACCTGACTTGCACAGCTGCTGAGCATCTGCAGCTGTTAATTGCCTTTAATCAGTCAGGCTTAAACATTCAAGCTTTCCACTGTAATTTTTCAGTCAGTTAATCAGACTCCACTGTCATGCCAGATAGGTATGTTTCCAAAGCACTGCGCACTTTTAAGTGAGTGGAGTCAGATTTGTGTATACACACTTTTGTACACATTGTGTGGAGAAATATGCCTTCTGCTGTCAAAGTGGGCATACCACCTGTAGGAGCTTGGGACAATCAATCCTGTGCAGTCTCTGTTGTTTGGTGTCTAGGACAGAGTACTTACCTCTGATTTCTAACTGGAGACTTGCATTAGGACTGTAAATAGAACACTAACCAGTAAGGGTTTTCTGAGAAGACAAAATACCCATTGCAGCAGGGGCAAATGAGTCTTCATATAAGATTATTAGTTCTCTTACCCCTAAAGAGCTGGAGATAGAAAACTACCTTGAAGAATACTAATGGGATTACATACAACAGAATTGTGATCCTGGGTTTAGGGGAACCCAAACAAATAAGATGATGATGCATAGTCTGGCCCAAATGTATTTCAGTCCCACCATCAATAAACTTGTGTGGGTACTCTTACTCAGGAGTAAATTAAGCATGGCAAACTGCTGGGATTATGCTAGCTAAATACTTGATGTGTGACTGTGCAGTGGGAGAGGGAGGGAAATTTGGAAGGGAAAGAGGAATATTTTAAATATACTTTTCATGTTTAAACTAGGAGAACAGAGTTAGATAGCCTAACTGTGGCCTCAAGTTGCGCCAAGGGAGGTTTAGATTGGACATTAGGAGAAATTTCTTTACTGAAAGAGTGGTCAGGCCTTGGAACAGGCTGCCCAGGGAAGTGGTGGAGTCACCATCCCTGGAGGTATTTAAAAGACGTGTAGATGAGGCGCTTAGGGACATGGTGTAGTGGGCATGGTGGTGTTGGGTTGACGGTTAGACTCGATGATCTTAGAGGTCTTTTCCAACCTGTATGATTCTATGATTCTATGATTCTATGATTCTCTGGCTACTTAGAGGAAATTGTTTTTTTGGGAAGCTGTTATGGGAAGAACTTGCAGTGAAATTCTTTTTTTCCTTCTGAACTCAAAGCCTCAGTGAGTCATACCCACCCCCCAAAAAAAGCACCCTTATTTCTCTCCCTGGGCAAATATCACAGCTGTTGTGAAGATGATTGTAGTTCAGGAAGCCACTGAGCTGAGTGCCTGAAGAGGCAAATTGAAGCATTATCAGAGGAATGTGTGAATTTGCTGAATCTCACATCTTTTGCTTTGAAGTGCAGATAACCTTTCTAATAATGATGGAAACAATGCTGATAAGATGGAATACTGTATTTCCAAATGTACACAGTACTACGTGATATCAAAGTGATTAAGTCCGGAAACTATCTGTCATATTGGCACTACGCCTGCTGTGCCTCTGCTGCCAGACTTTCTCCACAGCTGTGTGGCATCCCTACTCCCACAGTGGAGAACAGTTGTGTTTCTCCTCCTCCCTGCTGGCTGGCAGCTCTTCTGCTTAGCAGAGCTGGCTGATGCTGTCGCTCCTTGGTTCCTGAGGAATGAGAGGTCTGCCGGGGGTAGAAGGATATCTTAGTGGAAGAGAAGGGTGTTACAGTGCTGCTGATGCCATCTGTGTGCTTGCACTGTGGGATTCAGCTCCCCAGCAAAATTGGGTTGGCAGGTGGCGAGGGGTTAGTGACAAATCTAAATCCAGTTAATTACTAAAGATGTACTAACCTCTGATCTAACGGGCTGCAACAATATCATGCTATTTAATAATTACTTGGTAGTAGGAAGTTCACTGCTGGGCTGTTGAACAGGAAGCTAGGTCTCTTCTTCCAAAGTTGGAGATCTTACTCTAAGGAACGCGGCACTTGGTTGTCGGGCTTTGATTATTGAGAGAGCGCCAAGCAGAAGGGATTTGCAGCAGTGTCTTTGCTGTGCAGTGTGGCAAATGGAAGTCTTTTTGCTTGAAACTCTTCATTTGACAACTTTATACAATTCCTTTCCATCCTGGAGTGTTCTTCTCCATTTTAGATAGCAAGGAGCAAATTAATTATATGAGTGGATCTATGCCTATGCCATTTCTACCATTCTGGCCGATGTGCTAAGTCGTTTGACCGTCACATGTTAATCAATCCCTGCCATTTTTGTAGCCCTAAGGAGATGATAAAAAAAGTGGTCTGGCAGGATTTTGTTATAAATGTGCTTGCTGGTCTGTGTTAATTGAGAAGGTATGTGGAAGAAACGTGCCTCACACATGAATCAGGAGTTACAAAGTGTCGTTTTTACCTTCTTGTGGAAACAAAAATTTGAGAAAGCTCTGTCTCCCACACAGTCTTTGCCAGTTGCAGTAGTGGTGTTGCCCAGTCTTCCCTTCCTTTTTTTAGTTTCTTATTGGTTTTTTAGGTTTTTGAGCAGCTTGCAGGTAAAGACGAAATATTAATTTGGCCTGATACTCAGGCATGAGTCCACATAAAAAGCAAATAGAAACCTGATGTGTTCCTAATAATCCTGTGCTAAGAAAAAGACAAACCATATCGCTATTCACTATTTAACTCTTGGGTCCTAAGATCTGATGGTTTTATGTTGCATATTTCAGCAACATCACCTAGAAAAAGAAGAGGGAGCTTGTAGTAGAATGAAAAGGATTGAGGATGGTGTTCTGTAGAACAGCCAAAATATCAAAAAGGAAATGGTGAGTCTTGGGGAATAGATTCTGTGTGATTTCTAATTGAACAGTTGCATCTCCAACCAAGTGGAATTAAAAATGATAAAGAAAAACTATATAGCATTCCAAACCAGCAAAAAATTCAAGCCTTAAGTTTTCAAGGTATACAGTACATAGAAAGGACTCTTTCGAAGAAGATCAATTGTGTATACTTTAGTCTTAATACTTTCTAGTATTCTCTCTATCCTTTTTGACTTAAGGCTTATTTTTTTCACATTCAGATAGACTATAACTGTTGCAGTCTTTGCACGTGTTATTTTTGATTGTGCCATGCCAGCAGCTGGTTCTCTGGTAGACTGCACAAGAGAAGAAGCGGCACTGGAGCAATGGAAGTGAAGCATAATGATTTTGTTGTTACTTTCCTGTTGCCCATTTCAAAAAAAAACAAGAAAAGTTTTTACTAACTGTTATTACAATTATAAATGTCTTATCTGGACTTAAAGGTAGACAAGTCTTATTATGTCTTGTGAACAATTTGACTTACTCTTTTTTAAAATAGGTTGACTGAAGATTATTGAATCTCTAAGTTAATGCTTTTGCTACTTTTCTTTTTTCTTGTGGAGAGAATCCACACAAGAGATCTTTGGAAGAGGAACAACTACTTCTCTGATATCTTGTTCTTGCTTAGATGCAAATGGAAATGGATGTACTTGTTTGTACATTTAGAAAAATTTGGCACCATGTTATAGCTGGAGTAATCTAACCACCATCTGTTATGGTTCTTCCAAGAAAAACAAAATAGCCATAAATGAAAGACCAGCATTGTTAATCAAAATTAGTATTATGCTACTTTTTGTTAAAGGTGGTTCTTTCCAAAGAATGGATTTTATTCATACATACCCACATGTTATGCTACATATATAGTGTGTATATGTATATAAACATGCACGGATATAGATGGAATATAACCTGAATAACAGGAGGTGGGAAGAGTCTGCAGTTTTACCTAAAACAAGCTATTTTCCAGGATGTGCCTTTGATAACCATAATGATGCTTTTGTTTCTCTGGTATGAGAAGACCTTTGTTGAATAATCAAACTGCTTCTTTTAATTTTCCTTTTTTTAAATTGATTCTTTGGAGCAAAAATCCTGCTTAATCTATCAGTGGTGTATCTCCATTGGTTTATCATATAAACGGTATGTGCTTTTGTGATTATATCAAAATCTTTGCTAACCTGTGATGATGCTAAATGTAGAAATATTTTATAAAATTCTGTAGACAACATTTTTTTTCAAGTATGTAATGAGATAATTTTAGTTTGAAGCATTGGGGCTGTTAAGTTTTGATCTGCTGGAAATGTACATGACAGAAATTGAAAATGAACTCCATAATAACCTGGGAAATGTCTTTCATTAATATAGTAGCTTACTAGTTAACATTAAATGACTAGAATGCATGAAAGATTGTCTGTTATTTTCCGGAGGAAGGGGAGGCTTTTTGGACAGAGTCTAATGCATTTCTAATGCTTTCTAACGCACCTCTTAAACTGAGAGTTCTTTTTATGGCTGTAGATATAAACATGTGTTTGTAATGCATGTCTACGCTTTGAGATAGTAAGTATAGTTTTTTAGAGGATGTTAAGTATATCAGTCTGTATGGTTTCAAACACTATATAAAATGTCACAAATGCCATTAAATATTTAAAATGTGCAGAAACAGCACTTTCTTACTTAAAGTTCAGCTTCTGTAGATCTTTTATTTTGTGGTGCCAGTAACACACACAGCTGAATCAATCCATCTGTGATATGTATGATCTGTCATTTGGCTTGGGTCTGGGCAAACTGTTGTTGTATTTACTACACAAAGATGTCAGGTTTGATTACTTACGTTGAAACAGGACTAATCCCATTGACCCAAATTCCTGAATTTCCTTTGTGCAAGTGAAATCCAGCTTCAGCTCTTCATTGTGTACAACAAGTGACTTGCATTTAGAATGTCTTAAGAATATCTAGGATGTGTATAGCAGGAAGATAATCTGTAAATATTGGAAAAGCTTCTGCTGGAAACGTTATATGCTCCATATGTAAAAGTAGGCTTGAATTTTATGGAGTACTAAAACTTGGAAATGAAAGAATGCTATACAGACTTCTTGGAGATAATGGCTGTTAGTTCCAGGCAGTGCACAAAACATAAGCTTTTGGAGGTCATAAAGAAGGGTGCCCTTATATCATAACCAGTTCATGTCTGTGAGGAGTCTGGCTGCACTGTTTTGAGAAAGCTTTTAAAAAAAAACTTTTAAGAAAGAATGATGCACAAAGGCAATGTATTCCTTGTAGCTCATCTTGCTAAGAAGATTAGTAGGGTTGCTGGAGTTTAAAACATATACCATTATTTAAGAACTGTATAGATACAAATTTTTTATATATATATTTATTTATAGTGTGTTATAAATAGAAGTAAGCTTTGGAGGTGAAAAGTCAATGAGGCCAGGAGTCAGCTAAATGTTCTTTGGACCAGCTTTGATGTGACCATGGAAAGAATAGACAATGCTATTACATGTTTAAGAAAGGATTTGGAAAGAAGCAAGTTCTTTAAGACAGGATAGGTTAATGTGATGCCAAGAAGCATCTTCAAATTAAAACAAGGTGGGAGGGAGGGAAATAATCTGACGGGACTGTAGAGTGTATGTGAAAAAATTCCAGGCTTCTGCTAGATTCAAACGTTGGCTGGAATAGGTCCTTACATCTTAATTTAAAACAGAAGAATTGGTGGGAAGGAAATGGAAATATATTTTAAAGTGAATGTTCCAGTTTACAGACTTCTTTTTTTGAGCACTTGATGGGACAATAGGAATGGCTATGGAGTCAGATCTGAGGAGTGCTTACAGAAGAGTGTAAGAACTGGGCAAAGATATAGAATATTCTTCCAGCCTAAGAATTTGCAGCTCAGGGGCTTGCTGGTGTCATTTCAAGTGCCAGAGACTGAGATCTTGGAGTCCGAGATGGATTTCCCTATTCCCAACTTCTCAATCGCTGTGCACTGAACTAGATGCATTACGGCATTTTTCTTTTGGGGTGGTTGGTTTTTTTTTCCCCCTCCTCTGAAATATTAATAATCACCACTGTAGGAAGGGTTTTGATTTACATGTGCAGTACCACTAAATCCATTCCCATTATCTTTAGTTTTCTGAAGTCTTTTTCCCAGTATGAATGAGTTAACCCTTATAAAGGCTTTTGTAAGAGTAGATGTCTTGACTTTCAAGACAGGTCAGAAAAGGAGATGATTTGAAGAGAAGAGTTAAGTGATGTCAAGATCGGATGGAAAGCGAGGATCTAGAACTTGTATTTTAGCTCCTCGCCTTTGGCCTATCTTACTGTCAGGTGTTTGCTACTCTTCCAGTATGTTGTGGGGTTTTTGTACCTCTTGTGAAACCTTTCTGCAAACTTTGGCACTATACCAGTGATATATTTGATTAGGCAAACTGTGATCTGTGTTGTGAAATAAGAATGTTGCTGTTCATGTCATATGAAGTATGGTACATTAATGTCTTCTGTACTTGAAAATAGACCTGCATGAACTCACTTTTGAATGCAACTCTGTAGCTTTGGAGGCATAGGTCAATGTTGGGCTAATCCTTGCTGTTGGAGTTCATTTAAACAAGATTTAAGGGGGAATAATTTTTTTTTCCTTTCTATCATACGTCTGAAGCAAGTAGTGGTTTCCATAAAAGAAATGATAATATAAAAGGGCATTGTCCAAATTGTCTTGTAGAAGAAGCTCATTGCATGTGACTGTACATTTTTAGGGTTAAGTGATATGAAATGACTGTTCCCTTTCATATCTTCAAAATTAAAATTGTTTACTGCAGTCTTTCTGGTGCAGCCCTGCAGTATACATTTGTTTTAATTTTAAAATCTTGACCTAAAACCCCAACTATGCGTGATCTGGTGCTTACAATTAAATTCAGCTTGTGTAGAAAGTAAGCATGAGCTTGCAGAGATTCTTCTTTCCAGTGCATGTTTAAAAAAAAAAAAAAGTACCTAAGTGATGAAATATACGGTAGCCTTAAATCCTGGTTATTGTAATCCATGCTCCTTTGATGGATTTCAGTCCTTTGATTTAGTGTTTTGGGTAGTGGGAGGTGGGAGTGGCAAAATACTTACGCCTTACGACATCCTTTAGAGAAGTTCATATCGTGATTTAAAAGGGAACAGTCATTGGAATCGGAATAAAGAAACCTTGTTGCTGGTACGCCTACTTGCTTGCATGAGGTTTTGAGCAAGGAGCTTCAAACACTGGAGGTGGGGACTGTCCATTAGCGATACAGCCCAGTTGGGCCTTCTAATTCTATCAATTACTTTGCATGGTTATTAGCTTATTTTGAGATTCTGGTTCCTAGTCAGAGTTTCCAAGTATGAAGAGAGCATAACTTCATATGAGAAGAGCAAACTGAGATGCTTCACTGCATCACTATTTAAAACCCAGCACCATCTACTGTGTTGTACCGCAGTAAAGTATAGAGTGAGTCTTTGCGGTTACACTTTGTCTTTAAATTGTATCACATGATGTCTTTATAAGCAAAATAAAAATACAAAATGTTTGTCTTGTTTTGTTTTTCCAGGGCCTGACGGAAGTTGAGCTGCTTCTTTGGTGCTGGCTGCAGCCGTTTGCCTGCAGAGGTAGATTTCCTTAATTATTGGTTACTGCAGTCCACCAGAAGAGGGGGATGCAAGCTCGAGGGGCTCACAGATAACAAGACCAAATGCTTCCTTTAAACTAGGGCTTGCTGAATTTCTTTAATATTCAGTTGATAGCTTGTTATTGGGGTCAGCAGTAAGAGTTTATAAATTTACTCATTGCAGTTTTTTGCTGATAGACATTCAAAAGGGCTTGCTCCATAAGCTTTATGTGGTTTTGTTGTTTTTAATATCCTGCTGCAGGAATGTTTTAAAATTGCTTATGTTCAGTAATCTTTCTGTTGACTTGCATATACACTCACATGAATTATTCTCTTTAACTGGCAACAGTAGTCTTGGACCTAAGTTTGTTAGTCTTGTGCAAGCACAGTATACGATGAACTGATGGATGTTGTATTTCTTGCCAAAATGCTTTAGTATCAGAAATGGTAGAAAATGGTGAACGTAAGTGTAGGCCTCTGAGGTGGCATTTTCCCCTTTCTTTTTTTCCCTTGGACTCTTGATTTCTTTAAATTGATTTAAGTAAAATTCTAAGAAAACATAAAAAATATTTCCTAACAACAGACTTAACTTTATATGGTAAGATGTCTGCTGGTTAAATGTACCTATCAGATATGCTTTATAATCAGTAATGGATATTTGACTCCCTCTTGTAAATTTCTAAAAGGCTTTATTTAGGTGTTGTTTTTACTGAAGTTCAATGGTCTGCCAGCTTAAACGCTTAAAGGTGTTTTGACATGTAAGCAGAAATTATTTTGTGGTCTAACAGTACTTCCTAAATTATCAATTATGAGTACGTTAGTGATAGAATTGTATGTAGTTCATCACAAACCAGCCTAGCAGTAAAATTGTGTCAACTGTAATACCTTAGAATCGAAAACTTTTGCCAAGGAAATAAGTAGTTTGTGGAAACTCCCACTTCAAATGTCTACGAGTATTTGCGGAAACTCCCTTTGCAGCTGTCTGCAGCACAACTGCAGGAATAGGACTTTGGCAGTCATGTTTGTATTTCTGCTCAGCTACGTGATTTTTTTTTTAACTATGGTCTAGTTTAAATTGTTCTACAAGCATTGATGAAGGATATCATTTAATCATAACCATAGCTGCATTTACAGTCTTTTTTACAAGGACCTTGTATATAGGTAACAGTTAAAACAAACAAAGAACTTGTCCATCTGGTTTGAATAGTAAATGGAAGTCTTGCTTGGTAATGTGTCTTTGAATTTATTTTAAAGAAATATGATAAGCAGCAGCAAAAATGTTTAAGAACTTGCCTTCTATTTTAAATGTTACTTATACCAGGTGTTACTGGTATAGTCTGACTGGTATAGACTTGACACCTAGTTAACTCGAACTCCTATACAGGGAGGTGAATATTCCTATACAGTTTTGAGGGGCCTTTTGATTCAGTAGAAATCCCTTAAACTTAACTTGAAAAGCTGCTCATAATAAAATTGCCAACACAGAAAATTATGCTAGGATAGCTGTACTGATTTTAATTCAATCCTTATTTACATCAGTATGAAGTCTTAGGTTATTTTCAAGGCTAGCTGATGTAAGAGAATCTGTTAAATGATAATGTTCTTATATTGAGAGTTTGCAGAAGGTTCTTCTCTTCCAGCTGCACAGCGTAATTTTTTACAAGCTATGCGTATACTGCAAATACTTTGCGGTTGTACTTTGGTCTACAGACGTTTGAGCAATATATGACATTAACCATATTCCAAAATCAAAGTCGGCATATCATCTTCTAGGACTTGTGCCAAGCTGTTTGGTGAAACAACCAAGAAAAGTTACAACTTTGTTTTAAAATTGATATGCTCTTTCTCTGAAGTATGGCTTATTTATTGCAGACCAGTGCTGGCTGGCTTTTTTGAAGTTCCAAGCCAACAATAGGTCCCTAGATGTTCAGAGCTTAAGAGCAGCGGGGTATAAATAGAAACTCAGAAGCTTTTTGACCTGAGGTGTTTCTCAGTTTTAGATTGAATATATATTATCAAGGCTTCAGCTACTTTTTAAATATATATAAGTAAATATATTATTAAGGCCTCTTCAGCTCTTTCTAAGTAAGCTGAATGAGGAAATTATAGTTGAAGTTTAAAGAATAGGAATTCTTTTGACATTGAAAGAGGATTTTTGGAAGTTCTGGCCTCATTTCTCTCCTGTGCTGATCTTTTATTTTTTTCTTTTCTTTTTTGAATTATTATTCTGCAGGTCACCCAGCAGAAATAATTCTGATGCATGGTTATTCACATTTTCACAGGACTGCCTTACCTAGCAGATGAAGGATTCAGGCGAGTAATTTACACTTGCTCTTTTACAATCTGCAGTTGTGGAGTATACAGTGGACAGATATATCATCTCTCAATATAGTGGATGTGTTTCCACTGTGATCTAGAAATGTGGGACTAAACTAGTTTGGTAGAATTAATAAAATAATAAAACTCATAATAATCTACTCCTGATTCAAGCTCATTAAAGTCAGTAAAAATTTAACAGAATGTGGCCTTCTTTAATGCCTTACTATACTGTAGGCTTTTATGGAAATATATAATGTATGAACTCTTATGTTATTCTGAGTGGAACTTGACTACTGAGCTGACTACTTGCTGCAGCTGAAGGAAAGTGGTTTTTATGCTATTTTAATTTTTTTTGTTGCTTTGTTAATTTTTCTTCCTTGCCTGTTGCTGTGCTCTTCTCATGCTGCTTTTTATTTAGAGTCCATTCTTGCAGTTTCCTGTAAATTGGTCAGCAAGAGGAAGCTCTCTTGCTGCAGAGACAACTCAACCTGTCAGCTAGTCTAGTGAACTTATACTGTCAAGGACAGCATAGTGCTAGATGTGTATTTTATTGCTCTTGCTTTCCATTAGCTAAAGATAAGTAGGACTGCTTATGACTGGGAGCAAGACCTGTTCCTAACAATGGCAGAGATGATTGGCTGACTTGCTCAGACAGTGGCCTTGCTGGAATGAAATCCAAATGTTGGTTTCTGATGCTTTGGTTCTTCCTATTAAGGCTATCTGAGTGAAATCTCATAATGTTAAAGAAATGAAGTCACTCCTTTTGAGTTAAATTCTCCCTAGGCTACCTTGGTGCAAGGCTGCTTCTCACCACTGATTTTTGTGGGAACAAATGAAGGTTAGTGGTCTGAAAGCCATATACCAGAGTTCTTTGCAATACTAAATTTTGTGTTATGAAGAAGGATAAATTTAATACTCTTTCACTTCCCTGACAGACATGTTAATCAAATCCATAAGGATTTAATGTCTCTTTACTTGCAGTTTTGAAACACAACCCTTCTGATTAATGTTTGGTCAGAAAGTTAAGCTGAATTGTCATTCTTCCAAAACTGTGAAACGTCTAAAAGTTTTTTGTGTGTGTTCCTCAGTGGAACACCAGCTTGTGTGTGTGCATGTGTGAAATGGCCTCTGTTCTAACTCTGTGACCATCTTGACAGTGTTGGAAATCACCAGGAAAATCGAAAGGGGATCTTGGAACTTGAAATGAAAATTTCTGTATTTCTGAATGCTTAAGTGAAGAACGGGAGAGGACAGCATCAGAAAGGTTAGAGTGGAAAAGCAGTACTTCAGGAACATGTGTTGGATAAATGAGACATAATTAGAATGAGACTGTTGAGGCCAAAGAGCATGGTACTATAGTTGCGGAGTTGGGAGGGGAAAACCAAGACTTAGGTGTGTCAGACCAGAAAAGGGAAAGAGGAACTGATTTTTTTCCATTGTTACATATACTCAAATGCTGTAATTTTTACGTAGCTTTTTTACTGAGGTAGAGATAAAGGTTGCAAAGATGGTAATGCAAGCTTAGAAGAGTTTGCTTAGATAGCAGAGAACTGGTGACGGAAAGATCGCTTAAAGCGTTGTGTGTTAATGCTTAAAGTATAAATCGGTAACTGATATTGTAGCAGATAAAGCAAGTGAATTCACTTCACAGACTGCTGAGATGTAGTCATCTTCACATCTTTTTTGTGTAAAAAATCTGTTAATTAAGCCACTGAGACAACTGGGTATTGATTCTTACTAAATAGCATTGGGGTTTTGTGTTGATATGCTGATCCTTTTAGCTAACAACAGGTGTGTGATATTTATGGTTTGCTTCCCCTTCCTAAATAGCCTGGCTATGGAAGGAGTGCAAATGGGTGCCCTATGGTGAAGACTGAGAATTGCTTTTCTAGCCGATACAGCCATGGCCAGTATCTGAAATGTTATTGTCTTCTGTGCTTTGACTGTTGGGTGGTTTACAAAAAGAAAAGACATTATATGGAAACTTCTTCCTTTGATTTTGGAGTACAGATTCATGTCCATTTCCCTAAAAATATGTGAAGTAAGCTTTACTTGGCATACTCATGTATGTAGGTTTTGTCCATCATTCTGAAACTTGCTAGTTGTTTTTGTCTTATTTGAACTTTCTAGCCCGGGGTCTCGGTTAATTCCAAAGTTAGTGAAACACTTGAATCCTTTTAAGAGCTCCAGATGAAAATAAGTGTAAAACAATGGCATTTATTCATCATCAGTTGGCGATACTTGTCCTGTAGAATTGATGCCCTTGCGTTGTGAGCCTCTTGGATTCAAATTTTATTGTCTTTTGTAGTTTGTGTAGCATCAGACATACAGGCAAGACTTGCTCTAAAGCATGTATATGCTGCATAATCTTTCAAAATGGCTATTTTTAATTTCTTCTGTTGAAGAGGGAAGGACAAGCTCCAGCTACAGGAGATAAAAGAGAGGTGAAATACTTATCATAGTTCTGTGGTGCAGTGCCAGTACCTGAAGCACAGGCTCTTCAGGAGCACAGGCAGCATTTCTGAGCTGTGCCTCTGCTGGTGTGAGAGCCTGAGTACACTGTAAGAAAAAAGGACTACTTCCTTTTTCTCCCAAGGGAAAGAAGTTGTTGAAAGGTGAGTCGGAAGCAAGCGAGCACTGGAAAATCCCCTCTGCTTTCTGGCTCGCCATCTGACAGAGTTTTGAGGTATGCAGGGTTTGATTTTATAACCTCTCTGGGAAGTTGGGAAATCTGACAAAGATAGTGCTGCCCACTAACACTGGGGGAAACAGGAAGTAACAAAGGAAACAAGTCATTGCCTAGGCGTCCCTTTTGGCCGCAGTGCAGATGCACAAGCAGTTGGGGCAGGGTTTCTTTTCCTTTTGTGTGTTGAGCATACAGCAGCTATCGCAGTCACTTTCAACCTTATAATACACAAATCGGGGAGAACTGCAGAGATGTTCCTGTCATGCCTGAGAGGGGTCATAAGTTATTAATGGCATTGTCATCACAAAGGAAACAATCATTCGGTGAAACCGTCAGCAGAAAAACTATGTGTCGATCGGGCACCGTCACCAGGTTAGTGCATATTTGTGGCTTGTATTTCTGTCATCTTTTCTCTTTTAAGTAGAGAGCAGACTAAAATTAAGATTGTTTCTGGGGTAAAATACTTGTAACTTATGCAGAAAATTCAAGGGTAAAGAATTGAAGGGGGAAGAGATGAGGTGACTGTTGGTTGAAAATGTTTGCCGGAAAAGAAAAGCAAGTTGAAGCAAGTTAAACTGAGTAAACTTACTTACAAGAGTGTATCTCAGTTGGGCTTACTTCTCTGTTCCCTTTGTCCTGTAAGATTTATTTGACTTTACAGTGTTTGTACTGTGCTATTAATCCTTTTGAGAGACTGTTGTGAAATGGGCTGTTAGAAGTATTAAGAAATGGAATGTGTAACCAAAAAATTAAGAAAGATATGGAAAAGTATTTCAGAAATACTGGAGAATGTTTACTAAATGGAAAAGAGACCCGAAAATTTTGCAGAAAGAAGTTTTAAGAACAGATAAATGGTAATGTTTAGATGGTTGAATCGGAGAATTAGTTTTTGTTTGGAATTGCTGAGAGCACATTGGGAAAGCTTTTATTTTACAGTTTTGCTGTATGTAATGCTGCCTCATTTTTGGTTAAGCCTTTTGTAGAGACTGAAACTTCAGTCTCCCTCTGCATTATATGAGGAATGAATTAGTTTCTCCAAGTTATACGTTATATGTGTACTGTTATATGTAAGTTGTATATTCAGAAGGAAACCTGCTTTGCTAGGTTTTACTTTCAAAATAGAATTTAAGGACTAGAAGTTACGAGATATTATGGAGTTTAAAAAGTTCTCAGACATAATTGGCACAGAAATACTTGTTACAAATTTAGATCAGGTTTACTTTTTGTACTGCAACTTTGGAGGATGTTTTTTATTTGTTTTCAACATGACCAAACTGGGTTCCAGAACAGACCATAAATATTGTTATAACAAGTGACAATTTTTAATACAACTTTTGGCAGCTGTAGTTTCAGAGATGAGGGTAGTGTGTTTTTACGCCTATATACTGCAAGATGTGGAGATGATCGCATCTGCCATATGTTCTGCTGAAGTTAAGCAGGAACTGAGGACTCGTGGCTCTTCCAGGATGCGATCCTTAGTTGAATCAGCTAGTATTCGCTTTAATTGAGCTGAACGCCAATAGCTCTTAAGGCCAAAGGGTTCTTCTATAATGTAATCCAGATTTTTAACGTGGCAGAATTTTATTTTTACTCGTGGAGGGACTTTTAGCCTGTAAAATTATGCCCTAGTCTCCAGTCTAGCTATTCTATATAGGGGATAGGTTAAAATTACTTCACAGATGTATACATTTGCATACTATACAATAACAGAAGTCTACTCTTGATTTGGAGTTTGAGCTTGGTAACAATATTGTTACGATTCAGAAGAAACTTCTGCATCCGACTTGCATTATCTAGGTTACACGATGAAGTGTGTAATTTCACATTTTTTCATGCTGTTGTGACTTTCATGGTACTTTATCACAATGAGCTGTTTTTTATTTTAGTGTTTGAGAAAAGTATACTCATGTGATAGACTTGGACTGACTTTATTGATACATTAACAATGCACTGCAAATTGGTTTGGTTTTTAGTCTGGCAGACAAGTTTGTATATATGAAGTAATTACGATAGTAATTGTATAAGCTCTGTATCACGCTCGAGAGTGCTAACTGCACTGTTCTGTCTTTCCAAAAGCACTGTTGAATGATGAAGCAAATCCTATAAACTGCTGTTCCACCATTTCTCCTTACTACACTCTAAGGCCTGTCTCCCTCACAGGCATAGAATTATCATGGGGATCATCTGAGAAACAAAGCGATGCAAGGCCTTTATCTGTCTGCTGCCATTTCTTCTGGATCAGAGGGTTCAATTCAGTGCTGCTTCAGTGGGGGAGAAGGTTGATTCAATAACCACTTGTAAGGGGTTTGGGGGCTTGATGGAAAACTTAATTTAAAAATATGCATCTAGACCCTTGGTCAGTGGGAAGAATAAAACGTGTAGCTATTACTAGGAGCTTGCACAAAACAACGCATGAGTAATGTCACCTTCTGTTTGTAACAGAGGACCGACGTCAGAAAGAGAGCATCACTTGGCTCTGATTGCACTTAGTGGGCCCTTTCTGTGAACTTCATTGTCAGCTCCATGGAAGAGTCTCTGCTTATGCACCTGGGTTGAAAATGTGTAGTGGGGTCTTTGGCAAGAATGTGACTGCATAAGAAACAACTTGGAAATACCTTTCTGTTCTTAATGATCACGGAGCTAACAGGCTCTACAGTGACTTCAGTGCTTGCTATTAGTCTGTTCTTCATGTAATGGATTAAAAAAATTATAAGAGCAATATCAAGGATGGAAGGAACGATTTCAGTGAGCTAAAGGCAACCATATTGTAGATGCTAAGACCAGAAAAATCTTCTAAGAGCATCCATTTTTCCTTCCCCTCACCCCTACAATAAAGATCTTGCGGTTACATTGTTTTGACAGCTTTCTCCCAGCAGCTTGATGCAAAATAGCATCTAGATTGTAGGATTGTTTTGTACTGTCAGGAAAAGAAGAAAATCTTCTTGGGATTAGATTCAAAGTACTTAAATGGATTTTAGAAGCCTAACTCAAACGTTTCAATTCAGAATACCGAAGTCCTCCCTATGTATCTGCAATGTGTCTGCAAATGAAAGTGCTTCAGGAGCCTACAGATGTGATAGGGAGTGCTATAAGCCACAATGAGATTCAGAAAATAGGCAGCCGCTAAATCTATTGAAAAGCCCGGTATATTAGGTGGGCTCTTTAGCTCATATAATGTGTACTTAGTTCTGTAGAGTTCAGCCATATCTCCTTTTATTCACTTAGCTGGGATGGGGAAGTCCTGAGGTTTGGTCTCTACTCTCAGGACTGTTTTATAGTGAGTAGTCAAAAGTAAGAAACGATCGTGAATAGAGGAAGCAGAACCTGATACTCTGCCATCCTTCCCCCTTGGTTAAATCCTGTAGTCATCACACTGTAGAACTGGATTTCCCCCCCCTCCCCCCCCCCCCGCTTGCTTCTCTGCTTCCATGGTTTTTTTTTTTTCCTTTTTTTTTTCTGTCTGCCTGATATTCAGGCTTTTCAGGTAGAGGAGAAAGTGCCCCATCCAGGCACGCTTTAGTGAGTAGTCTAACTAGTCTATTCCCGCACAGAAGGCCAACGTGACCTAGTGAAATATTTCTGTTTTCTGTATTGGCGGGATACCCTTTGTCCCCAGTGTCTGTCATTGGCTTCCTAGAAATCTCAGCTTACTGGTTATTTTGGATAACCTCCCTGAGACATTTAACTCTGCCTCTTCTGTTATGTTTTCAACCTAAGTGCATAACACTGAAACAGTTTCACACCAAAGGCTAGGTGTTTAAGTCCTTTCTCATTCTGTTCTTTGTAGTAAAAGCACACAGGATTTGATGACCCATGATGAACTTGAAACTGTTGGATGGCATTGAGATTAATGTTAGAGTTAAATGAAGAAAACTGAGATCAGAGTATATTTGTCTGAATAAAAAGGCTCCATTTTTACCTAATAATTTTTCTGAATGTAACTAGAAACAAACTGAAATAACTTAATCATAAATTAATTTCTAATGTTTGAATGTTGATGTGCCTGTTCTTTTAAGAAAAATTTAGCCTAGGACTTGCCTTTGCATTCCTCATTTCAAGGAAATTACTCTTAGCAGTACTGCAGTGTGGTTTGGTGTCAGCAGCCAGCTGTTTAATGCTCTCCATTTCCCTCACTTCGACTTTTACGCAAGATGTGGAGAAATAGTTTGAAGGAATTTATTTTTTTTTTTTTGGGGGGGGGTAACTTTTGTTACTATTTTTTTAATTCTTAAAAGCTTAAAGTATCTGTGTGTAGCCCCTTCTTGGGCCTGTTAACACATTGCTGCTGTTAGAAATTTCCAGTTAGTTTGCCTCTTACCAGCAAAGGTCTCTAACCCTACACCTGAGGATAACAGACCATTTTATGTCTAGGTCAAACTTCCCATTCAGTTCATGCATGATTTCTTTTCTGTATTACACAATAGGATTTTTAGCCTCGTTCTGTTAACAGTTGAAGAAAGAAAGGTCTCATAGTGATATATCAGACAGAAAAAACTACTACTAAGAAACTAATTTTCTTGGTAACCTGTTTAGGATGATAACAGAGTGGTAACTGCAAAGGTGCTTGGTGGAGCGTGGCATTAATAATTGATATATAAATTAAATGGCAGTCTGCAGCAATCTGTGATAAATTTCATTTGCACAGGATGCTGTCACATATGACATCCAGTATGAGATTATATAATAATGCTTTCATTCAGAATAAAACATGTAAATATAAGGAGTAAGTAGTATTGGATACTGCAGTTACTAAAATATGACTGTTGATTCCCTCATTGTACAGAAAATTATATTGTATATACATGTGTGGCATAGAACTTTGGAGAAGAAACTGATTTTCTTTCTAGTCCCTGCCTGATTAAGTCTCAGGGTGTTATCTGAGGCATTTATAAAATATAAATACTTCAATAACATTTACTAAGCACTCTTCCATTGTTTCAACAAATGTCAATCACTTTTGAGAGCGGTATAAAAATAAATCGGGACTTTTTGCACCATGGGTTTTTATACATTACAAACTTCCTGGAATCTATGAACACGCGTCTGTGCTACATACTTGGCTGCTGAACCATGTTAGTTGTTTGGAAAACTTGTTTAAGGAAACAAGCTTTGTTTCTTGGTATTCATTTCTTAAAATAAAATCTAAGTTCTAAACTGTTTTTAATTATTCTACATTGCAGAACGATGGCCTCGCAGGAGCAGGTCTGGCCAGTCCCAATGAAGGCAATTGGAGCACAAAACCTTTTGACAATGCCTGGAGGAGTGACCAAATCAGGGTATCTTCATAAAAAAGGAGGCACCCAGTTGCAGATCTTGAAGTGTAAGTTGAATGACGTATTAACTAAATTAAATGTTTTAAATGCTTGCCTTTGGGGCCATTAACATATTTCATGTTAGCAGACTATTTAATGAAGGTGTTCTTCCACTTACTTTGTCTGTAATGGATTACAATTTTACTGGAATATATGTATGAAAGACCCATATTGAAAGAATTTCCTTTAATTGTTTTGGAACTGTAAATCTTAGATGATAAATGTTGTGGTTGATTTTTTTTTTACTTGGTTAAATCTCTTGTCTAGTCCTTCACAAGTAAAATTTTAAAGACAGAAACAGATTCCCGGGATATGTACCAATTTCAAATATTCTTTTCTAAAAGAAATTAGTACTCAGCTTTTTTTCCAGTTGGTTATTCTGTACTGGAAAAATATCCCCATCTCCTACTGCTGTTGTGAAATGGAAATTTTCTGACTGCCAACATTAGGCTGTACTTAAAAACAGTAATTGCTTCTGGAATCAGAATCTATTTACATGGAGAAAACTTAAGATTTTGGGTTTATTTATGCGCTATTCATTTGCTATCCCTGTTTACAACTAAACTGTACTTATATAGATAAGGACAAAGATTACTGCCTTTGATAAAGGAAGGAATGTTGGCCCCTTTAAAAAAAGAAAATAAAACAACATTTTATTGGCAGCTTTATGTACTTGAGGTGGAAGAAGAGAGGGAGATACCACCATGGTTTTGGGGTAGACATAAATATGTATTTGTAGCCTGTGGCTGCCTTTCTTCCATTTTGTTTTAGGTTGCATTATTACATTAGCTTATTCCTCTAATAAAGGAGCACAGATGGAGGTCAGACCTGCGGTCTCTTAGGCTTCTTTTGAAGTTACCAGATCAGCTGCCTCTCAAATGAGGGAAGCAAATACTACCTTTAGTCCTGAAACTCTGTGAATGGACAGTTTTACCATGTGGCTGGTCATCAACAAGCTGTCACTTAAGTAGTTTGTGCTCTTTTATAAAGATCAATAAGATTACTAAAATCTTAAACAGTTCTATCCAAGTTGAGAGGTACTGCCTTTGGATTTACATTTTGCTCACTTTTTTTCTTTATCTTTTCAGGGCCATTGAGATTTGTGATTATCCACGAGGGATGTATTTACTATTTTAAGAGCAGCACATCTGCATCTCCACAGGGTGCATTTTCTTTGAATGGCTACAACAGGTGAGTGCCAAAGAACTAATTTAACACCCAAGCTCCTTTTACTTAATGCAGGGGGCTATGGTTTTCATTTCCAACGAAGTTAAAGTCAACTACATCTGTTTGGGTTAAGCACTGATCTCAGATTCCAAGAGATGTATTCCTTTCAAATTGTATATATGATGTTTCCTGTGCTTTGCAAGTGTATAGTCTTCATCTTTTGTAATTTAACCAGTAAAGCTGTTAAAATTGCAACGGGTTTACTCTTGTTACTGACTTAATGCAGACTTTGCACATGCAGATACATGTGGATTCTTTCAGACAAACTATCTTTGTTTTCTAGTGATTTCAATGATCATCACAAAAATAGAAAGGAATCAGAAAGTAATATTTATGGAGTTACTGATTCAGTAACACTAATTAGTGTCAAAATTGAATCAACTACAGGAGTGATAAATGAGACAATGCATGTGCAAAATGTCTGACTCATTGCGCTACATGTTATAAATCTTAATATTTGCTTTTTAAGTCGAAGACAAAAATAATAGCTTTCAAGTTAACCAGTACTGTCAGAATCTGACTGAGTGCAGCATATATACAAGGCTTACTAATAGAAGTCCAACCTAACTTTAGGAAATTGCTGTTGTATTTGATGCTAAGAAAGGACTAATGAAAGAGAGAATGTAGAGAAATATCACATTATTGGTCCTAACTACTGCAATTTTATTGTATTTGTAAACACGTGTGTTATTCTTGTACTGCATAATATTCTGAGACTTCTGGAATAAGGAAGTATATGTAGAATGTGAGAGCTTTCTAACTGACCGCAGCAATGGCATATTTTATAGGAATGCACCTGTAAACACTGTAGCTAATTAAAGACTCAAGATTAATTTGTATAAGCAACCTATACTGTAACTTGGCCATTACACTAGTTTCTGTAATCACAGTAATGTAAAAAATACCATGGAATTTGTAAATGCTAGGGACTGTCTCATTGCTTTTTATATATCTGCATTCTAGCAGCCTTGTAGAGACCTTGGTTGGAACTGGGACCAGGTCTCTTGGTTAGTATTATGCACAGACATAAGCATTGTTGAAAAAGAATTTGAAATGAAAGAATTTGTTAGAATTGGTAGTTGCATAAGGTTGTGTGAAAACAAGTCACTCTAAGGCTTCCCTGGACTTTTATTTTGCAGTTTTCATTCAGTAGCCTTTATGTGTTAAGAGTGAGCAGGAGATGAGAAAGTGCTGCGTTCACTAGTGACTCAAAACGTATAGCGATGCCTATTGCTATATCCCTCTCAGCTGTACCATGGTTATTTCCCCCATTAACATCCTTATTAGCCTTACATTAGTGAAATAACTTATAGTTCCATTTGTGGTTTTGGTTTGAACTGAGCAGATGCAGAAGACTACAACCTCCAGCTTAAAAGCAGGGTTGGGGTTCTAAAAAAGATGCAATCTCTAATTCTGAAATAATTTTGCAGTTGACATTGTTCTTAATGGCAGCTTCAGGGTGTTGATTAAATATATTTTTTTCATGGAATAGTTTGGGTTGGAAGGGACCTTTAAAGGTCATCTAGTCCAACCCCCCTGCAATGAGCAGGGACATCTTCAACCAGATCAGGTTGCTCAGAGCCCCGTCCAACCTGACCTTGAATGTTTCCAGGGATGGGGCATCTACCACCTCTCTGGGCAACCTGTTCCAGTGTTTCACCACTCTCATCGTAAAAAATTTCTTCCTTATATCTAGTCTGAATCTACCCTCTTTTAGTTTAAAACCATTAGTCCTTGTCCTATCGCAACAGGCCCTATTAAAAAGTCTGTCCCCATCTTTCTTATAAGCCCCCTTTAAGTATTGAAAGGCCAAAACAATGTTATCTTAATTACGTACCTAACCAAATGTCAAATGTCTCTGATAATCTTTTTTCCTACGTTTACAAACCACCTTCCCTAAATATTAAGGACTTATGGAAATACTGTATTATATGAGGAAATTGGTGAGTTTAAAGGTTTAGGAACAAGCAAGAAAGCCCCAATAATGATTGTAAAAACTTTAATCAGATTTCTCTATGGCTTATGCTGAATAAATCTTGGAAATGTTACTTTTCAATTACTCAGGGTCTTGGGATTTTAGTCTCCTTATTTGTTCCAAAGCCTTATAGCGAGCATTTACAACCAATTTTTGTGTGTGTAAGGAATTTCCTCATTTGAGACTCCTCTGGGGGGGGGGAATAAAAAGAAACAAACATATCTAATGCAGTTTCTGAAAGACGTTGAGTTATGCCTGCTTTAAAACAATAAATTGCAAGAAAGTGTTTATAAAGGAAAAGTGGAAAAATCAAGTTAACTTTTTATATTAGTTCTCAATTATTTTCATGGACAACCTGTGTTTTGATTTCTCCTTTATGCCTTTCTGAAATAAGGATCACAGGCACCTTAAATACTTCTTGCCATGGTGTGAAGCTTGCGAATTAATGCAATTCATTAAAACTATTGAATAGGTGAAAACATCCATTTATAACTCTGGCTGGTGGTTTGACTAGTGCTTTTTCTCCTGTCAGTGCTCCTGCATTGTCCTTTCTACCACTTTAATGAAGAAGTACAACAAACACACATATGGGGATTTTGGTGGCGTTTTCCTGGGCTTGGGGGTTATTTTTGGTAAGGCAAAACTGGCCGGTAAAACTGCTTTCTATCAGAGCTTTATGAATTGCAGAGCAGAATTAACTTTATAGATGAAGGTTTTCATGTATTGGTTGCTTTGTTTCTCAGAGTTATGCGGGCAGCTGAGGAGACAACATCAAGCAATGTGTTTCCTTTCAAGTTAGTTCACATTAGCAAGAAGCACAGGACGTGGTTTTTTTCAGCTTCTTCTGAAGATGAAAGAAAGGTAACTTCTTCTTCTTTTGCAATATAATTTTCCTTGAAGCAGAAAGTGAATCTTGAACTTCCCTAAAATCTAAATGAACTGGACGCGCAGCTGTCGCTGAAATTTGTATACCTAGTTCTTTGAGCTCCTCTGAAAATCATGTCTGAAGTTTTAACTATTAAGTTAGTGTTAGTTTGAGTTGTATTCAGGGAATGGCTATAAGTGACATACTAGATGTCATGGTTTTCTCCATATCGCTCGTTTTATTTTTAGCCAAGGAACAAATATTTCTATGTTAAACCTTTGATAAAGTATGAAAACTGTTCAGTGAAATATCTCACCCATAAACATGCTATGAACAAGTACCTGGCTTTAGAAATAACAGCTTGAAATTTGAAAACTGAAAGTTTAATATTTTAATACGTTCTTATAGCATTTTAGATAGTCAAAACATTTTGACTGATAAGTCCTCTCAATGCATAAAGTCATGGATAAAAACTATTTCAATGTAGGTTCCTTGCACAGTTACTCTGTCCTTACAGAGGACAGATACTGTGCATCTTTGTTTAATGATTTAAAGATGGATGTGTTGAATGTTGTATTTTTATTCTTACTTAGAATTGGATGCTATCCCTGAGGAGGGAAATTGATCACTACCATGAGAAGAAAGAAACAATAACAGAATTCAGGTATCAACCCTTAATCTTTATTTGCTTTTTATCCCTTTTGCACTAGCTCTTGACAATGGTGTTTTAGGCTCTTTACACCTACAAGTAATTTACTGTTAAATAAAAACAGGTGCAGTAAGGCCCAAGAATGAAAGGCCTTCCTAACACATAGTTTAAAGAATACCAAGACAAAAATAAATCTTTTTACTAAGAGAACTTTAAATCTCAGCTTTGTGTAAAACAAATAAAAACTTTAAAATGACAGCAGCAACATATCTGGCTGTTAATTGGGAAATGGGAATAGATTACTTCTGTTTTTCCAGCATTCCTTTCCAGTGCTGCAGTCCTGCTAACAGACATGTTTACTGTCCCAAGACCCATAGCACAGTGATGCAGAAGGTACTCTGTTTTTTTCTTTTGCAGTGACTCTGGTTCTGATGCAGACAGTTTCTATGGCTCAGTAGAACGTCCCATTGATATCAAGTATTCTCATCATTCAGCAGATAATGAAGGTGCCAAATTTAGACACTGATAAATAAGATTTATTTATCTGCTTATTTATTTCTTCTGGATTCTGCAGGAACTATTCCCATAGCTTAAGCAAACTGATCCAATTTGCAACTATAAATTCTTGTTTTTACAATGTGTGTAGTTGTAATTTTAAATCAGAAGCAGATATTCTGTGCCATAAACCATTAGTAAAAATAAATGGTAACTAAAGAAATTCAGATCTTTCAAGGAGGTGTCTGACACCCTAATAACACTATTTAAAATTTTTATTAAGACTGCATGTTGGAGAGTTTGTAGATCTAGCAAAAAGATAAAACTTTTGAGTACGTCCATAGGTCATAGTGTGGAAATACGAAGTGGTCTTTATTATGATAATTGAGTATTATTGACAATAATTGAATATAATTATAATAATAGGATATTAGTCACTTAAAAGTATGTTCTGAAAACATGCAGAGACAATGCAGTAAAACATTGGGGAGCTAGTTACCTCCTATCTCGACTGTAAAATTAATTCACCTGTCCTGCAAAACAAGCAGTCACCCACACTGGGATATTGTTGCATCTGTGTTGTAGTCTGTTTAGCATGAAACAGAATAGATCATCCCTCCAGTTCAGGAAGATCTTAGACATAGGATGGGCCTATGTGAAACACGTAGGATAACATTCTTCGATGACTTTCAAACTGAGTAACTTTTTAAAGTAAGGCTCTGAAAATCTCATTCTTAGCATAACCTTTTTTATTCAAAGTTTGATACCTGTTCCTTGCTGTAGTTGTTGCACAGTAAACAGTTCTGGCTGACTGTGTTTATTTTTTAATTAGAAGCAAGAACATTACAGAAAGCCTGTCAAATAGGCATTCATAGCAGATTTCAGCAACTGATTTCCTAGTCAAGAAACGTGTTAGTAAAATCCAACATGAGAAGCCTTGCCTCAAGGTTCAACATAGTTCCTTTACTAGGCATTTTCCCGTCTGCCCTTTCAGATTTCTAAGGGCAGGGTTGATTGGAGCAAGTACTCTCATTTCCTGAAAGGAAATTCCTTACTATTTTTCCTGACTAGGACAAAAAGGCAGGAGTGAGTCTTTGTAGGAAATCCGGTTCAATTGCTGCAACGCAGAGGAAAACAGACTCATCAGCATTTCATGTAGGATTGTAGTTTAGTACTTCTGTGTTGATGTGAGGGAAGGGTTGGATGCAATACGAATTACGTTAAGAGGCCTAGCAGGAGTTTAAATTAGGAAAATTAGAAGAGCTAACTGATTTTTATCAGATACTCTTATCTTTCTTTTTTTTTTAATGCATTTCTCTGGGGAAATGCTGCATATTGTCCTTGAGGCTCCTATCATAGCCAAAGATGAGAAATTACTGCCTAGAAGTAGCATGTTTTTCATGTCTTGATTATTCTGACTTACAGTTAAAGGCAACATTGAAACCATTTAAGCCATTCGTTGTGGTCATTTTTTTTGTTGCCAGAGCAAGGCAAAAGTATTAATTGTTTTGTAGATCACTAGGCTTGCTTAGGCTTCTGTATTGCAAAATCATCAATGTTTCTGTCTTAGGGTTAGGTTTTGGGGATTTTTTTTTTTCCAACTGGTTTTGCCAGTGCATCCATGTAGCTGTGTCTCTGCAACTGATTTGAATTTTGCTTAGGAAGGCTATAGCACTAGAAAGTGTCACCATAAAGTATGTTTTAACTTGAAAGATGGAAAAAATTTAATGGGCTGTGTAGTTCATCTCCCACTGTTGTAAGCGATGGCTTTCTTAATTGACATCAAAAATTAAGGAAACACCTACTCTAAATAGCAGAGAGGTGGACCAAAATTTTTAATTTTTTTTTCACTTCTTTTTAAAAAAATTTAACTGAAAAATATTTGTTTATTAAAAAGGAATAAATACTCAATACCCTTTCTTGGTTCCAGGAGTACTTATCAGTCTGACATACTGATTTTTATCTGCAGATTATGACCAGGAGGAAGAGGATGAGTCTTACTTGCAGCCAGATACTTCTGACATAGTGAAAGATGGTATGTGATTTCTTTCATTCCCTTCACAAGAGGCCCCATGGAAGGCCACCAATGAAGGCAATACTCATGCAGAATGCCAAATTATTATTTTGGCTTGGTCATATCTTAAGCATTGCAGGTGGTAAAATAATTTAAGTAATGCACTGGTATCTAATCTTGAGAGGTATTTAGGGTCAAAAGTTCCTCGTAACAGCAGTAACAATTTACAGAAAGTGTTACATGCCTTTAAGGGCATGTTTTCTTGCAGGCCTCCTGCCCTTGAAGGACCTGTATCTGGTCATCAGTCTGGAGAAGGGGTAATGCATTTAACATAGTCTCAATTTCTTTATTTTTAGCAAAGGGAAAACTCTTTGCAAAGTCGTCATAAGCCATGCCTGAATAAAAATTGCAGAAGTTTACTACACATAACATTCAGAATTGTGCTGAAAGTTAAATGCTTATCCAGCATTTTGGGTACTATCAGACCAGATGCCAATTAAATATCTTCAATCACATAGAAAATAAATTTGAAAAGTCTCGTTTCCTGACATACTGTACTTCCCCTCAGTGTGTCATGTTTTTTGGATGTTTTCTTTCTGTAGATATGGTCCTGCCCCCAGCCTACCCACCTCCACCAGTTCCTCATGTCAGAAAAGCTGCCTACTCGGAATCAAGGGCAAATTCCTTTGCTGGCAAATCTACTGTGCCGGTACCACCACCGCCTCCTAAAAGAAGCTTACCTGATATCAAACTAGAGGATCTCTTAAACATGAGAGAACCCCAGTTACAGTGCCGAGCTGAACCTAATCTAAAGATTCAGTCCTCAAGCCGGAGACTAAGTGAACAGCTGCCCCCTGTACCCCCTCTACCTCTTTTCAAAAAGCCTGCGTGTGCCAAAGAATCGTGCTCATTGCTTCCAGAGCCTCTGCCTCTAGCTCAAGTTCTTGCTACTCCAGAAGGATGTGAGAAGCTAAAAACCTTAAACCTTTCACCGCGAACTCCTCCTCCTCTACCAAGCAGTAAACCCAAGCTGTCACAGTTTACTGAAAAACCAGTAGAGCCGAAAGTGCCAAAAGAACATGGTAAACCTGGACTGTTTGTGCCACCAGTGCTCCCAAAGCCACCTGTGCCAAGCCACCAGCCCCCTGGAATCAAGCCTAGACCAGAGAAGTCTTCATGTCCCCAGTTACAGTAAGTATGAAAACACAATGCACTATTAAATTTTTCCATTGTGTATTAATTAACTTGTTGACAGGCATGTTTCTCAGATTCACATCAACATTTGTTTCTCTTCCCTGCACCATCCCTCTCTTTCTCACAGTGTTGTGCTTTTTTGCCTCTGTATTTGTTATTTGAAAATTTTGCAATGAGTTTAGCTTCTGAAATAGTTCAGAAAGAAATAGTAGACAAACTAAACTTAAAAAAAATTACACCAAAATTTTGTAGTTCATTTGTTTTCAGGTCCATCTTAAGCACTTAAAGCCATTGATCACAGTGAATAAGAAGCCTTTATGTCAGAACTTCAATGAACCGCAAAAACAATTTTGGGATTTTGTGGAGATAGGAAATGTGTTTCATTTTATATTAAGATCAGCTCTAGTAAGGGATGTGGAACTAGTTATGGTAGTGAGTCAGATGAAAATATTTTTGTCCATTGGATCATTTAGCAGCTCTGAAGAACAAGTAATAAACTGTTTAAAGACAATGCAAGGAAGACACTGATGTACTGGAGTGAGTCCAGTGGAAGGCCACCAAGATGTTTGGGCTGTAGCACGTGATATGTGAGAAAAGGCTGAGAGAACTGGATTCATTTAACCTTTAGGAAGGTTAATGGGAATCACTGCTCTCTACAACTGCTTAATGGATGGGCATGGAGAAGACAGAGCAAGACCTCAGAGATCTGCAGTGATAGGATAAGAGGCAACAGGCAGAAGTCACAACCTGGGAAATTACGGGTAGATATTAGGAAAAACTTTTCACCATGCGGATGGTGAAACACCAGAACAGGTTGCTGTGGAGAGGCTATGGAATCTCCATCCTTGGAGATACTCAAAACTTGACTGGGCATGGCTTCCTGAGCTACCTGATCTAGTTGGACCTGATTTGTGCAGGAGTTTGGACTAAATGATCTGTAGAGGTCCCTTCCAACCTAAATTAATCTGTGATTTGGGGGCTAAACTGAAACTTACTCTTCAGTTCTAGTTTTATTATACCTTCAATGTTTTGTGTATATTTGTTCTGTTTTCCTGAGAAGATGTCCTTCAGTTTTTGTTCTGTTTCTGCTAGGAGATCACCACCAGATGGGCAGAGTTTTAGAAGCTTCTCGTTTGAAAAACCAGCACTACCCTCCAAGCCAAACCAACCTGATGATGATTCTGACGATGACTATGAAAAAGTAAGATCAAGCAGATGATTCATTCTCAAAAGAGTATTTTTCTTGCTTATGTATACTTTTGGGAACGTTTTAAATGCATATTTCAGGAGAAAAAAAACTTTCTGTGACCTTTTTTTTTTTTTTTGAGCTTCGAGGAATGCCTTGATAAATTCTGGATTTTAATATTGGATGTAAAGGAGGAAGAAGCATAAAGTAAAGATTAAATCACCATTAATAATTTCAGATACTGACGGCTGTAGCTTATTTGTGTAACAAGTTGCTAGGATTTGAGTTGTCATTGACTTATATGGTAATTTATTTTCTTCATATTTTTACAGGTTGGGCTGCCTGCTTCAGTATTTCTTAATACCTCTGAATCCTTCGAAGTTGAAAGGTAGAATGTGACTTTAAAATAGTTCCTTAGAAGTCCTACAAAAACCTGCACTGAACAGTAGTCCAAAGATCATTTTGATAGGTACAATTTGTGTTTAAAAACACAATAAAAGTATTTAAATTCCTTCAGTATGGAAATTGCTTTTTACAGGAGGTAGTTCAGTGCTCATGTATCAATTGAAAATGCATACTGCTTGCAAAGTGATTTGGCTGCATCTGGAGAATGTTGTTCTGCCAGGATGCTAGATGGGATAGAAAGCCAGATCTTCTGTGCTGCGTTGCTGGTTCAGATGCTAGAACAGTAAAATTCTTTCAGCTATGATGTATTATGAATTACTACAACCGAAACAGAGATTTGTAATAAGAATTTTAAGAATCTAGGCATTTTACTTATCTGATACAGAAAATGCTAATATGTGTAATTGCTGTGTTATTTTTAGGACATTTAAAGCTAGTAGCCCAAGGGGACAACCGCAAAATGGATTGTATTGTATTAGGAACTCATCTACTAAGCCTGGAAAGGTAACTTGCAGTTGCTGAATCTACCCCTCAAAAACCTTTTTGATTTAGAGATACTGTATCTTATATATGATAAAGTACTTAACAATTTAGATGTGCTTTTTCCTTAAAGCAAGAAAATCTGAGACGATCACAATCATAAGTGATATCATTCAGTGATTTTTTTTTTTTTTTAGGCTGGATTGTAACTAATTCCTTAATAATACATTGACTTAGAAGAGCTTATTAGCATAGACTGAATATGTTTCATTTTTCTTTTCCAAGGTACTGGTTGTATGGGATGAATCTGCAGAAAAAGTGAGAAACTACAGAATCTTTGAAAAGGTTAGTAGCTGCACTATGTGTGCATGTGTATATATGTGCATGTATATATGTATGAATTTCATGTATATATATGTGTGTAAAGTGTGCATGTGTATAGGTATATTGTAACTAACAAGTTAAAGTCTAAACTTCTTCCCATTCCTAAAAGTAAAAATAAGCTGATATACAAATATTTGGTCTAGGATGAGTTTGAGTACTTGGATCTGGGCTTTCTAGTTGCTGTATCGTGCAAAAGACAAACTAGCTCACATCTAAATTTCAGCTCCAGGCAAATCCTAAAGGAAGGAATATTAAATTCCTGAGTTTAATTTGGACTTATTTGTGTAAGTGACTAGTTTGCAAAGCAGTGGCTTGTTTGAAAGAACTTCTTAGTTCTGATGATGATGATTTGGGGTTTTTTTTAAACATGGAGTTGGAAAAATTACTGTCAATGATTACATATGTTTTTGTTCTACAACAGGATTGCAAGTTTTACCTGGATTCAGATATCATGTTTTTGAACATGGGAAGTTTGGTCGAATACTACAGCACTCATGTCTTACCTAGTCATGACAGCCTGATTCTTCTGTGTCCTTATGGTTACTCTAAACCAAGGTGACATGCCTGGCATAATTCACTGATGTTTAGGACAAATGGGTTCCCTACTGCCCTTGAATTAAATGTGGACTCCTGCCACTGTTGGACATCCCATTGTTTGCACACGGAAACTGAGTCTGTTTCAACCATTTATTCTCACCTGAATTGTATACAGACTCCATTTAATGAACTCTTGATAAAACCTTACAATCCAGATCAGTGGATTTTATGGTCTTTTCTTTTAAAAAGATCTGAACTGATTATGCTGTGAAAGCTGTCCATGATACCTACACCTTTTATAAAACTGCTGCTATTACTAATCTCCTTGGAATGTGGAAGATGGACAGGAAGTGGTCTGAATACAACCAATACAGAAAAGGGAAACTTCTGAAAGTATATTGGAATTCACTTGTGACAGGGAATACTAATACTCTGACTTGAAGGTATTAGTCCTTAAGTCAGCACTGGTGCTCAACTGAGAGTTTTTTGTATTACTTGTATAGTTGACGTGTAAATAATGAAGACTTCTGTGGAAATAATTTGGTTTACTGTAGGTAAAGATGATCAGGAAATGTGGCTGTTTTTTTAAGCCACCTTATACATAAATGTAACTTCTGATTACAATGTCTGCAGTAGTCAACATCAGGGTACTATCCAACCGATACGGTTGTGGCATCCCACATATTACTTAATGACGTGCACTTCAGATCGGCGTGGAATAATATTGACTTGGCGTTCATGTGAGCCCCATTACTTAGTTCTGAACTGGAAGGGTAGGTGCCACTAGTATTTTTAATGGGTATGAGAAAAGAGAAAGGACTCCTTAAGATCAAGGGGGAAAGGAGGGAGTCTTTTGAATACCCCAAATTCTGACTAGAGAGCAGTTTACTCTCACATTGCCATCATCAAAGGTTCTTTAAAACAAAACACAAAAAAAACCCCTGAAACCATGAGTGTGATGCTATTATCACTCCATAAATCTTTGTGGTCAGTCTCTTAGGATCAGGTTGTCAGCCCATTGCATTCTGTCCTGTTCTAGTGGAAAACTTATTGCCCTAGTCTTTTTGTAGTTCAACAAGAATTCTTCCATTATTAAAATCGTTACTCAGTTTGTAGTTGCATGCAAAATATAATCTGTTTTTAACATACTATCAGCACTATCAGACTATCAGTGATAGGCATTAGCAGGGTGCTGGTAATATTTGTCCCCTAATATTTTGGGGACAGGTATCCTAAAACCAAGGGCTTGATATTTATGCCAAAATTGCCCTATTCCCAATTTTTAATAAAGAGGAGAAATTTATTTTAATGACCTGTTAAGTAACTTTGTTGATTCAAAAGTACTGTTATAATGGTCTCATATCTCTAATAATGTTTACAAGACTTGTAATAATAATTTTAAAAAAATCCTGTCACTCCTAAACCAGGAGAAGGTATCTAGTTTCTACTGGTCTGAATCTGTATCTATAAACTTCATTTTTTCCGTTACCTTTTCAAAGTTTATACATGTCAGTTTTAATCTTGTTACAGTTAGATGGTCACAACTTCAAAAACATAAACAAAACCATTACAGAATAAGAATTTTCTCTTTATGAAAACACAGAATTTAATCCCTAAGGGATTTTCCTTAATCAAGAGATGTAATATTAGGACCATACATACGAGTCGAGGCAAGAAACTCTGCTTCTGTCTTGTGCAAGAGACACAGACATACACAATATCAGTCTTTTGATCTCTGTTCCCACTGTAATAGGTTTTATGTGCATTAAGTAAGGAATATGCAGTACTTAAATTTCAGATTTTGTTGAATATTGGATATTTTAAGTTTCTAATCCCTTTTATTTTAAATAAGTATCCCTGTGGTTCCTTACCCTGATATGATCCACTCTGCAAGAACGTTCAGCCAACAAAGCACTTAAAAAATATTTTTGGCATATAGAGATATATATATATCAGAGCAAATTCTAGTTTCTTGCAGTATTTACACATGCTGTTTACACAGTAATTTTTTCTCTGTCTGGGAATAATTGACTTCATTGTGTCATGACAGTCATACTTACAGTATGCTATCTTTGGGGCCCTATTCAGATATTTAATTTTTTTTGTAACCATATACTCTTTAAGATTTTTAAACTGTAAAAATACTTATGTAATCCAATACATATAAAACATAACACTGTCTTTACCTATGTAATACAAGATTTGCAAATATGTAAATTTTTGTGTTAATTTCCTTTTTTATATAAATGTATATATTTCTGAAGTGGATAAACTTTCAATGCCAGTTCACCTAATTTTGTGCAGTCGTCTTTAACTTCATGGGGTGTGTGTTGTAATGCCTTTGTTTGCAGTTGTGTTAAGTAGCACCTGATTTTTCTAACTGTGAAGTTAGAAGAATTAGTTTTCACCCCCCTTAAGAAGCAAATCATGTAAGCAACGCTATAAGAAATTTGGCATTCTGGTCATCAGACAGTGTGGCTGGGGGTGGAAGTTACCCATTTTCCATTCACTTCAAAGTTTCCCGAGTGCGGGGTTGAGGACTGAAGCATTCATTTTATCTATGGACACAAAATGCAAGTACGACCACAATAAAAAGAGTATCTCAGAGGAACGGGAATGTTTGAGCAAGAAAGCCCAGTCTCCAGAGGTGTTCTGCAGGAGCTTGTTCGGGAAAAGAGGACCTTCCCATTTCCCAGCCCCTAACAGCCCTTCTGCTCAGAAACGTCAGTGTAACCTGGTAGGTTCACATCTGTAGGTTAGTACAAGTACGGTAGGCTTACAACCTAGGAGGTTTACATCTCTGACATCTTCAGAATTCAAGGTAGGAGGTATAGATAAGGATGTGCTAGGTAATCCCCTCATCCTTCCAGAAACGGGTAGAAGGGTTCCAAACAAATCTGCAATCATTTACACTCTCTCTTCCAAGTCATCTTGCTCCTATATATTGTTCTAGTCCTTTTTTTAATGCAGAATTGGATGAAGTTAAATTTCCGGTGTTTGTAGGGAGGAAAGGCACAACTAGAACATATGGCTCATAGTCTATCTGCTATACCTTACCACTTACTAACCTGACTCTCCTTTTTCCTTCACCACAAATCAGCCTCTTGCATATACAACCTGCTGCAAGCTCCTTAGCTTTAAAATAGTTTGTGGAGAAGTGTAAAAGCAGTATTTGGTATGTCAAAAAAATGCAGTTTGTGAGTTTGGTAATATCCAAGTCAAAATAATTGATACTAGTTTGGAAAAAAGTCTTGCCTCTTCTATCTAAACTTCCAAGAAAAAGTGTTACAAGTGATACTTTGGGGGGGAATTGCTCTTCTAGGGAAAAAAAATAGAGTGGTTGAAAATAAAAGTTTCAACAGGGGACTGTCAATCAATAGGTCGTGTATCATAAAAAGTGATCTCATATCCAGACAATTTTTCTATAGTGAATGTGCTTTGTGTCAGCAGCTTGTCAAGTATTCCCTAGTTCAGAACTTCAGTTTTTACAAGAATGCAAATAAGCAGCGAGAGTATTTGTGGCCTCTGGTGCTTCATGCTTTGGAAAGTTCAAAAGGGCTGTAGAGATTTCTGAAGCGTTAACTCTGATTATTTTGAATTTGGGGACATCTGCTGGTCAGCCCGTTCCACGCAGGGTTCCAAGCAACAGCAACACAGCCGCTAAGCGTGTGCATGGAAGTCATTTGGGTAGAAATCAGTCCTAAGTGGCTTTGGATAGAAGCTAGAGGTTAAAGCTTAACTTCAGATGGAAACTTGATGGGCCAGGTCTTTGAAACTTAAGATGTCTTTTGGGTCATGTTTCTCACTTAAGTAGCTATGTTATTTAGCAAAATTACTTCATCTGAATGTCTTTTAACCTAGATGACAATTAAATTAATTGAATTTTATATTCCTGTGTTTAAATTACTCTTAAAATATACTTTGAGGTAGAAATTACATAATGGACTTCTGAGCACAACCTAAATTATCGACATTATGGAGCATTAAAGAGTTGTTCTGAACACTAAATACTTCACATAGCAGCAAGCAAATCGTATGATGTCGCAATAGTTTCTATCTTACTAAATAGTCAACTGCTTGAAGTCAAGGTTTTCTCTTCTAGCAACGGGAGTGCTTGAAGTGACCATGAGTACAACCTCTTAAATAGAAGAGCTCACAGTTCTTTTACTATAAATACTCAAAGTACCAAAATACCAAATAACAAGTGCTGCTAAAACTTTTGGAGTAGATAGCATTTGAGCTCACTTTAAAACTGGATGAACTGAAGTGATTAAGTTCAGTGGGCTTAGGGTACACAGTAAGTCTTGTAGCATAGCCAGCCCCAAAATCTATTCCTTTGGGACTTCCATTCCTGTATCTTGATTACAGGATGGTCACTACTATCCCTCACCTGTACCGCCTTCCTTACAGCATCTAGTTACCAGGGAAATGGGTAATCCAACCTCTTAGGTTCATGACATGGCCCTAATGAGCATGTAATCTTAGAGATACCGAAGAATCATTTTTAATGTAATTTTACTCACGCATATCTCTACTGGAGTTGGTTTGCACAGAAATGACAGTAATAACAACTGTTTGCAGAATTATATCTCCGGATATATAAAACCAGGGAAAAGCATCTAAGCCTTCTTTGAGTTACCACCTTTTCTGGCTTTTGACAACCACGTCATACCAACTCCTTCTGCGTACAGTCTTGGCACCGCTGGCTCTCGTATTGGGAGGCTGATGTGCACATAACTTCTGACCTCGAAAGCTTTGTGCACCTGTACTGAAGGCCGGTGATGTGAAAGGTCTGCCACAGCAGCACAGAAAAAAGAAGTCTATTCCATGTAAACTTATTAAAGGGTTTTATTACAGGACGAATAAGGAAAGATGTACCAGGTGTGGCCTCACAAGCTGTCTCTTTTAGGCTTCAGTGATTATGTTGTGCTTTAACTTACACTGTGCTAACATTCATGCTTATTTATTTTTCCACGAAAATGCCAGCCACACCCTACCATAGGAGTACTGCTGAAAATGTGCCTTTTTAAAATTAAATGTGATTTAAAGGAATTCAAAATTTGATACTCTAATATTACAAAGCTTCTCCCAAGACTAATTGATTTTCTTCTGCATATAATAATAATAATTAAAAAGTTAAATACTTTCAAATATTTTTCTTATGCTTCTCAGCCCTCCTCATTACTTTGAACTTGCCCTGGTATCTTTTTTTCTTTTTCCTTTCTTTGTTTTACTTTCTTGGGTCTGTTTGTAAGTCCTACCTCTTCAAAAGTTCTAACTTCTGTTAGTGGCACTTTTCCTTCTCCTACTATGAAGGATGAAGATGTCATTAGAGAGCAACTAAAAAAAATCCTCAGCAGCTCTAGTGGAATTAGTATAGAAGCAACTTGTAGAGAACATATATCTAGAAGGCACATGATGCTTAGGAAGTCATAAATGTTGCAATTAAAAGAAAGAATTTTGGAAAAACAAACCCAAACCTCCACAGAGAGTGTTGTAATGTTAAAAGAGAAAGTTGGTTGCTTGATTTCCTTTTGGCTAAAGCAATCATTGCACCTTTGGTTGTGTTTATTGTGTTATTAACCAGCTTGAACCATGAAGCTAAATTTACATTTAAGCTCAATCATGTATAAAAAATTTCCCTACACCCCCCTGAGGATAAAGTTACTATTTTTCAAACTTAAAGCCAAAGTGGCCTCTCAGTTTAATAGATTGTCTGAAGTCTGGAAACATTTAGTCTCTTGCTGTTCCAGCTGCTCTGCTCTTTCCCCACCTGCTGGTTCAATTCTCTTCATTTTTACTTTTTTCAGCTCAGATAAACCTCAGCTATGTTTTTCTTTGGTTGTGAAGGGAGATGAAAGTAGACCAGAATACATTATTTTTTTTTTCCTCCATGTAGTTGTTCCATGTTGTTAGATATATATACATTAAAGATTGTTTCTACATACTGTTTTCAAATCATTGGGAAAGTTCTCCTTCCTTACGTTAATCAGTAAAATTCAAAAAAGCAACTCCCTCCTGAGAAGAATATGATTGCAGCTGGGACAAAAATAAAGTTTCTAATAGTACTTTTGACATAACCTTACCTACACTGACCACTTTAGTAATACTACACGGAAGCCATGAGATATTATTAATGCTGTTATACACAGCTGAAATCAAGATAACCCATTGCATGATTTTTAAAAAGGCATTTAAGTTCAATAATTTAAAAGAAAAATCCCTCACGAGATTTTCAGCAGTAACGCTACATGTGCGTAAACTCACTTGTACCAGCACCAGCAGAGTCCCAGATGCCAGAGAGACACACGGCGCTTCCAGGGCTGCTTTTGGGGTATTTGGTACAGATCATTTGTGCGTGTCTATGCACACCCTCCCGCCGCTCCAAGCCTGGTATGACTGATCAGGGACTGGCTTTTACTTTGCTGGCACCTGACAAGGAAGTTTCAGTACTAAGACTCCCCTTGTGAAGGCCTATGGGAGAACTAGCAGAGAATTCACATACTGGCGTTGCTTTATTTAGAGGAACCAGAACTTTGTCCGAACAGTGGAGTAAAAGGTCTGCGTGAGATGAAAATGAATGATGACAATAGGGAAGCAAGTCCTGCCCAGTCAACAGGCTGTCAGGATAGAGCAGTTCTGGCAGGCCAAGAGGGAAAGATCTGTTTTGATACTATCATGCCCAGTTTATAGGTAACAAAAGTGACGTGGAACTGCTTTCATGGGATGAGTGCACCCCATGTGAAGGAAAAGATAAATGTCCTGATGCCAGATTTGTGACATCAACTTAGTATCGTACTTCTCACAGTAGCTGTAAACAGTTTGCTCATCGAGAAGTGTTAATGCCAGGTAAAGAGGTCAGTTGCATAAAAATAATTGTACAGTTATTATTTTTCTGATACCTAGTAAGCCAAACTAAAATAATTAATAAATGAATACATTCACATTGACTCTTTTATTTGAGACTGTATGATCTAAGTTGAGTCCAGTGATGCTGATGCTTGAGTCTGCTAAGGAAAACAATGTACTGTGGATGAGGCAGCAACTGGAACATATATACCGCCTGAACAGTACCACATTCTGACACCCCTCATGGGGACATTGTGCTGTCTCTAAATACGCGGTAGGATTTGTCTATTTTTTGAAGGGCCAGTAACCATTCCCCAGTACACGTGCAGATGTGCACACAGCAAGTGCAAGGCCACTGGCAACAAGCTTGTCTCGGTCATTTTGCCAGACCCCTCACCAGCAGCGCAAAAACCTTGAAGGGGTCAAATACCACAGGCTGAAAAATACTGTGTGATTCCTATTGTACCTTTTGTTGTAGCTGTAATGCTGTAAACGCAGCAGGTAAGAGTCACCACAGACAGACAAGTTCTTCATGTCTTAAATAATGCAGAAGTGCTTTTTCAGGTTGTCTTTGATGCCGTACTTCTGCAGCACAGCATACTGCTTTAGTACGTGTCAGTACGTATGTGCCCTCCCTTATGTTTCTACCCGTGTAATCCTACCTTTGCCTTTGCACCAGCATTGCCGTTCCTGCAGTTCAGGAACCTGCTCAGGCCAAAAACTGAACTGGCAAGATTAATGCTGTTATGCATCAGCTTTAGCAGTCTCAGGCAGCAAAGTGAGTTGGTTGAGTCGGCTGATTCAGCAGAAAGCTGGCCTCGCCACCTCCTCAGCCCCCGATTCTTCCATCAGATTAGCCAGGTGAAACACTATCTTCTCTGGCCTCGTGATTATGGGATGTGATGCAAGGGGCAGGGGGGAAGGCTGGAAGGGGACAGTGGGAACCTGTGACCTTGGGCAGGTCATAGGGTGGGACAGCAGAAGAGAGGGATAAAGGAACAGCACTCTTCTGTAGCATTTCACCATGAGATCGAACAGGTGCGATGATAAAACACATCTTTTGATCAGCCTAAACTGCTTGTGACACCGCACCCAGTAGTTACACAAACACTTAAGCCAGCACTGCTAGTGGAAGAAACGACCCTGCCCTCTCCCAGTCCCTGGGCACTGCTGCTGTCCTCAAAGTCCTCCTCTTTCTTGGCACTGCTGTTCTTATAGCCATGCACCGAGCTGGACGGGAAAACCATTCATTTTAAAACAAAGCAGTATTTTTTTGCCGAGTTAGTTTTAACATGGATCCGTTCTCCCATTTACTTTACCAGACAAGAAGAAAGAGAGCTTTATGTGTTGAATGCTATGGTAAAGAAAGGAAAGAGAGGTAAGTGAGGTGCCAAGATGAAGGAGTTTGGACAGATAGTCATCTACACACCAAGGGGAAGACAACGCGTGAGGCAGGTGGCTGGACCCTGCAGGTGCGGATCTGCGGAGCACCTGCAGATCTTGTTCATTAGACTTTGAACAGGGACAAAAGCGTGCTATCTGATATGTAAACACATTCACTGGGTTTAACAGGGTTCAGTACTAGACAGGTGAAGTGACTGTAATGTTTTAGGCTTACAGCAACAGTTCTTACAAAAAAAAGTTCAGACACGATTTGCTAATTATTAGTAATTACACTAATATGTGTCCTGTTGTGGGATGTTTTTGATTAGGCAGATCTATGTCCAGCAGTGTCTTCTTGTCAGATGTGCGATAATCATTCTGTGTCATCACCTGGCCATTTCTAGTGGTTGAATTCACATACAAGGACGTATATCTTTATGGTCTGTTCTTCCATTCGGAACAGTGAACAAATGAAGATTAATTGCCAGAAAGCATGAACTAGGTAAGTGGAGCATGTTTCCTTGGTGGAGGTGGGTGGAGCAGGCTAGATTCCTCCCATATTCCAAGGGAGAGGTGCTTAGGGCTCCTGAAGGCACCCATCGGGTTCTGCTAGCAGGAGTCTATTTTTCGTCTATTGTATGGATAACTTGGGGGCAGGGGGTACATATAACAGAGAAGAGTAGTGTTTCTGAAAGCGTGTTCCCAGACCCCCAACTCTTCATTTGACTGAGGCAGGCGCTATTCTATACAACAGTTTCCAAAATGAAGTGTAAAGCAGCAGTCTTAAAAAAATGTACGGAAAATAAAGATTACTAACAGAACAAGTTAACTTTACAGTTGGTGCTTTATTTGCAGTGACTAACATACTGTGGGCTTATACTAGCCACGCAGCTCTTCAAAAGATTTAGAAGATCTAAAGGGATGATTTATAAAGATCTAATCAGGCCTCCTATATACAAACTCTACAATATATCTGCACACTTCCTGAATCAAGTATACAACTCCGCATTAGACTGGAATTTAACATCCGGAGGATATTCGACTGACTTAAATACCTTCCGTTTTGACAGATATCTCTTAACCCTTACCAACGCAGTTCTCAAGTTTGGCTCCTCTCACTGGATATCTGCCCTTCTGGATCGATCTTGACCTGCTCTGAGCTTCCAGCGATTAGATATCGTCACTGCTGTGTGTTAAGGAACCCTTTATGGTAACGCTTCCTTGGCAATCACTTGGTCTCTGCCCCTATCTCTCAGCCTGCTGTAAGACAAGCTTCCCAGACGACGCGCTACCCCTTTCTGAAGGGATCCAGCTCCACAGGAAACCCCTTCCCCGCGTCGGGGGGGACTCTTCTCGGCCTCTGCCCAGCCGTTCGGGAACCACCCAGCACGTCCCGAAGCCCCACGACCCGCGGCCCCGGCTGAAGCCACCCACCTCCTGAGGCGCCGCCAGCGCTCCCCGCCGTCCCCCGTACGCGCCTCCCGCCGACCAATGGGAGAGCCGCTTAGTCACCGAGCGTGCGCCCTCCAATGGGCGGCGCGGTTATTGGCCTGCGGGCTCGGGAAGCCGCACCCTGTCAGGTGGGGGCTGGGGCTGCTTGGTGGCTGTGGGGGAGGAGGGAGCGGAGCGGAGCGGCGGGAGGCGGAGCTGGGACCAGCGGCGGCGGAGGCAGCCTCGTCAGGGGGACCGGCTGCAGCGGGCCCTTCTTTCCCGCTCCCTCCTGCCGCCCTTTCTCATCTGTCTTTGGGTAAGCGCTGCCGCGGAGGGCTACGGGGGTGGTGGGAGGCGCAGGAGGGGCGCCGCCGGTAGCGGTCTGGGGGGAGGCGGGGTGGCAGAGGAATGCGGGGGGCGCGTGCGACAGAGGGGCGCAGCCGTTAACGGTCCCCGGCGCGGGGGGGGTGGCGGGCGGGGGAGCAGCCGTTGGCGGCGGGCAGGCTGTGAGGGGGAGGCGGGCGCTGCGGCGGGGCGCAGACGCTGCGGGGAGAGGAGGAGGAGGGGGGAGGCGAGGCGAGGCTGGGGCGCAGACGCTGGAACCAGCTTATTTAGCCCGGGGCGGGGAGGAGAGGAGAGGGGAGTTGTTGTCTCTGCCTTGAAAACAAGCCGAGGGTGGGGGGTGTGTGTGGAAAAAACAGCTGCCCGCTGCTCGCAGGGTGCCTGCGGTGAGGGGCTGGGGCGGGGAAGAAGATTTTCGGGTCTCTGGGGTGATGGGGGGCAGAGTGAGGTAGTCTCCAGCTGCTGAATGGGATGGGGCGGTGGGGGCTGAGCGGCGGGGGCGGTTCAGGGTTGGAGGGGCAGGTTCCTGTCAGCCCTCTCTCAGCAGAGACGGTCCCCCTGCCCGCGCCCACCGCGGTGAGCGGGGTGCGATGCTCCTGCTGCTGTTGCCGCCGCAGGAGGCGGCTGCTCAGCGTTTAAATCTCGATTGCACCCAAGCGATGCGTCTGCTGGCTCTTCCCCCACCGCCCTTCTGCTTCACCTGCCCCTTCTTCTAGACTTCGAGGTGACCTGCTGATTAAGCTTGGCAAAATGCGCGCATTAGAGTGTCCAAACTATCGTCCGCAGAGGACGTAGGAATGAAGGAGGAGATGTGATGCATTTGTGCGGTGTTATTGATTGGCGGGGTACCAGCAGCAGCAGCAGACGGGCAGTTGTTTTGTTTCCTCTGCTGGAAGGGGTATCTATATTTTAGCATTTCCAGTGTCTGTTTTTGATACAAAATGTCACATGTCTTTCTGTGCATAATTACTGCACAGACTCTATGCTGCTTTTAAGGTTGATTCTTAATCTAGTTAAAACTAGCAATTAGGGAGGGGGAAATTCCAGTCAAGCTGGAAAAATACCCATGGCCGTACTGAGACAGGGGGCTAGGAATAGTGCTGGGTTTAAATCTTTCATGAGTTACTGCTGTAGCTCAGTGGTGTAAGCTCTTGCTGTTTTGTTTTATTCTGCTTTTTGGAAAGTTGCTATAGATCATAACATTATCGTATACCAGAAGTATTCCGTTTTCTTGCATGGTGACTTCTGTCTCTATATGGAGCTTTATAAAACATGTCTACCCTCAGCTTATGAATTCTCAAACTGCAACTACCACTAGATAATTTCTGTATGCTTTGCTGAAAGCTACAGGTATCTCCATGCACACAGGCTATTTACGGCTCTGGGTTCTTGTAATATGACTGAACGTGCTGATGGAATACTTGCCAGTTCTTAACTGCCGCAAATTTGTTCTTTTTTTATAGAACAAAAGAATTTATTTTAAAAATAAAGAAGTACAAAATATAAATAAGGCTTCCATTTTTCTTTATTAAATTGATTGGCGTAACAATTCTGTACCTCAATAAGGAAATACTGTTTTTAAAGCTGTTGTATAATAAGTGAGAAAAAAATGCAACTATGGACTGGACTTCTGGAGCAGGTGGCTTTGGTATTTCTTTATATTCAGTAAGCAGTTTGATGCAATCGTGTCAAAATAGTCTTAAGTGAACCTAATGGTCTATGTAGTTTTCCTCAAGTACAGAATTTAAACTTGGTGGTTTTCTTAGGAGAGTTTTGAGGAAGAAACAATTGCAAGTTTTTACATTTTTCACTGTAGCAAGATAATATGTGCATTACTGTGTTTGCATGTTTAAGTATCTTGTAGTTTTACTGGAGTTCTCTTTTCTCTATGAGGTTCCACATTGAGGATAGTGCTTTTTAGCTAAAAACTGTTGTGTTGCCTGAATGTTTTCTTTTTATGGTTGAAACGGTGTGAGAAATCTGAACGTTTGTGCTTCATCTGAAACAAGCACTTTTGCTAGTGTGTTGTGCCAGTAAGTTCATTAGAGTATGGTTCACTAATGCTGTAGAGTGAAGAAGGTCATTTACTGAATCAGTATTTTTCTGTGACAGTTCTTTTTAGATGTCTCCAACAGAAAATGACTCAACTCTTCTCATTCTTTGACATTCACCATCAATATTAAATGTTATTTTGCATGTATGGAATTGGATCATTTGATGAGGTTATGTGGACAAACCCATTTGAGCACTGAGAGACTTTCACAGGAGTAAGGATAAAGCTACTTACGCCCCATTCAAGTATTGGTTTTTGAAGGGTAGCTTCGCAGCTTGAAGTGCTTTTAACAAATCTCCTCACCCAACATTCTGTGACTTGCTGTAGGAGGAAAAAACTGAATTTTGAAGCAGCCAATTTTGTTAATAAATAGAATAAAATATTACAACTGGAGGTTTCAAGCTAGGAGAAGGATGCTTAGCATGTTGATTGCTAGTAAGCATACAACTTCCTTGTGACAAGTGCTCTGAGGAGGCTAGACAGTAAATCTTGTAGTTGTAGAAATAGTTTTCTTAATTATTTAAGAACTGTAGCTGTGGTGAATAGCGAGTGATTTGTAAATCCCAAACTGTTGCTATGCAAATGAGCCAGTCCTGCTTTGAGGGAAAAAATCATAGTAACAAAACTTGCCCACTTTTATGAAGGAGAGCATATCAGAGAAATGTCACTTCTGTTGTGCAGTGAGGACACCTGAAGCATGAGGACGTGAAGTAAAAAATAATGCTAAATCTCTGATTTTGATGGCTTTTAAATTAGAGTTTACTCTTGGACTATGCTGCGTGGCAGAAAGCAATCTCTGAAATAGCACTGTATTTGTAATTCATACCATAACTAAATATTTCTTAGACACTTTTGGAGTGATAGGTGAGTGATATATTTAAAAAGTGATTGTGAGCACATATGAATTTAGGTTTAAACTGCTGATTCTGTTGTGCAGGTCATTTTACATCTGCTGAGGAACCTGTCTAAAACTTTTCTGTTAAATTATAGATCTGCTCATTAAAAGATTCAAAAGCAGATATTTTTTTAAAATAGTAGAAGCTCCTAGATTACCTGAGTTTTGCAATTTTCATTCATATAATTTAATCAGCCTTCTCGGGGGGATAGGAGAACATTACCTAGTCTTGCCACTTATTCAGCATTCCTCTTCAAAAGTACTCCTTTTTGGTAGGGCTGAGAACAGCAGCTGTACAAACCTGTTGTTAAAGAAAGGTGTAAAGTGTGAATCATGTAAACCAGTTTATTTCCTGAGGAAAGCTTCTTTTCATTAGAGGTAATAATGCTTTAAAAGTACTGGTTATACAGATATTTTGGTCTATGATAATTTTTACTTTAAAATTACGCTTTTCTACGGTTACTTTTCCTATCATTTTAAGTATTATGTGAACAATAACAGGGTTTTGTAGTAATTTAATGGAATGATCAACATAACTTTATGATAACTTTATGTTATCTCAGTAAGCATCTGTTGTTTATTGAGAATAATCTTGATAATCTTTAGTCTGATTGAAGCAAATAATTGGTTTATTTCCTCACCAGTCAGATGTTGTTCATTGTGGTCTTGTCAGTTCAGAAATTGTAGTGGCTAGTAGTTGCAAGAGTTGAAAGGGCAGAGACTCCAAGAAACACCGTTTTCAGACCGTTTTTAGAACTACTACTTTTTCAAATCAGGTACAAGCTGAGATGGCATCATTTGTCATGAGGGCTCCGGTTTAACATTCTAACCAATGGTCCTGGTCTTGAATAAAGTTTAAGTATTACTGCTACTTTGGGGAATTTTACAGTCTAACTGTTCTTCATTTCAGGGCAAATTAAGTTTTAGTGTAGAGATGGATTTGAATAACTACTACCAGTCAAGCTGGCTGACCAGCGTGTATGCTTGCTTGCTTTACTGGATTGACTCTCTGACCGTTAAGAAGAAAGTGAAAATGTCGTCCTTGAAGGCGTAGCCAAACAGGAGTAACAACTTCTTCAGCACCTTCCTAACCTTCCTCTTTTTGACCTTGCTTATTAGATTGCATTTTGAGAAATGATCTCTGCCTGCTCTGTTGGGTACAGTTATTATTCAGTGAAAGATCAACCTTTCAACCTCAGATCAGTTGTGTTAGCAAGCGGGACATCAAAAGAGTTTTTCACTATCGCTTATTTGAGTGGCTTTCTCTGCAGATTAATTGAAAATCGACATACATGAAAGCGCATTTCAATTCAGTTTTCAAACTGGAATATTAAGAGCTACTCTTTAAAACTGAGATTTGAAGTTTCCATGCTCTTCAGACTCATCAAATACTCCTTTGTATTTTTAATTGACCAATGTATTGGGGTTTGTCTTTTAAAATCATTGATTTTTACAACGTATTTTGTGTATGGTTTTCGGATCTTGACTCCTGAAATCTGAAAAGATAGGGAGTAAAATACTTCAGAGTTCTGAGATTTTCTTTTTCTTCCGTATACCTAATTGAATTGCTGAAAAGGGGTCATGGAAACTGAACAGTAAATGCAGTTAATCAGTAACACTTTATGGTATCTTTGATACTTTCACATCAAATGAGTAGATAAATATTAAGTTGTGGTACATTTATGCACTGAAGATCAGGGGGAAATCAAATTACTATAGCTAAGATCATCTAGGTTTTTGGTTGGAATCAGTAAACATGTAAAAGCCAATTTGGACTAAAAACTGTAATTTGACTTGCAGGCATAGAAACTCATTTTGTTTATTTTGGGTTGGTTTTCTTTTTGTACACACAAATTTCAAATTCCTGTTGTGGTGCCATTTATGCTTTTTACTTCTATCTTGTTTCAGATCTTGAATCTTGAGAGGTCTGGTACACTATTTCAGCTTTATTATAGCTAATGCCAGATTAAACCCGCAAGTGTCTGCAAAAACCTCGACCCATGAAGATTGTCTTCTATGGTTTTTTTTTGGTGGTGGGTTTTTTGTTGGTGTGGTGTTTTGTTTTTTGTTATATAATACTGAGGATAAAGTTACTGTTCCTGCATTGTGACTGTGGAGGTGAAGGATAAGGCATACTTTGAGTTTAGTTTTCTTTTAACAGATGAAATAATTTCTTTAGGTATTGTCACTGCAAAATATTGATGATAATCTATATATGTATGCATGTGAAACATCCATTCCATCTAAAATTCAGCAAAATAAGACATTGCTGCTGTTGTGCATTAACTGAGATATGCAGTATACTTGGTGGTTTTTTTTTCTCTGAAAAATCTTGTCTAGCATAGCTTTGCATAGTAATCTTGAATCAACATAGCTTAAAGTATTCCAAAGTTAAAGGGACTTACTTTATTTTTCTCTTAAACTTCTGAACCTACTAGCTACGTTCAGCTAAATTTAACAGGAAAGTGGTGACTTCAAACACACAAAGTTTCTGCCAATAATGTATAATCTGATTGCCAAACTTGTGCCCCCACAAAGAGAGGGGCATGGCTCCTGATCTGTTTTGAGAAGCAGGAGCATCTGGCTGTGTAGCCGTTACACCCTTGCCTGCCAGCCAGTATATGGGTAGCTCTGAACCAGTCGTAGTGTATTTTGCCACTTGCATGGCCAACCTGGGCAGACCAGTGCTCAAGTGAAGGGAGGAGCAAGGATGGACTCATGCAGGATGTAGAGGAAACATGAGGATTTGGGATTAAAAAAGGATAAATAGGGAAGCTTAGGAGACTTCAGTTGAAAGGAAATCATGTTTCATTAGTTCTGTCATCTTTCTCTAGGTGCTTGCAGTTACTGAAAAGTTTTTCACGATTTTCGAGTAAAATTCTACACAACTAAAGTGTTGCTTTATTTTTAAATGTCACTTCAAGTTTCCATGTGATTTGAATAACAGATTCAGTGTAAAGCACAAGATTCTATTTTGATTCCAAAATAAGTTTTCTTTCTTTACTGTGGATATAATTTTTAAGCCTACTAGTATATACAGGAATGTGGGGGGTTTTTTTTGTGTGTGTCCCGCCCCCCCCTCCCCCCCCCGCCCTTGAACTTAAAGTAAAATTTATTAGATGGTGAATTTTCAAAGATATTCTGGTAATTTTGGTTATAACTGATAACTTGGAAGCATTTCAGAACAATTTTATATCTTTTATGAGTGAATTAAGGATGAAGGTGTCAGGAAAGTGGTGTTCATTTTTGTAAATTATTTTTCATAAGGTGTTGGTGGCCAGAAGTATACAGTAAAATTTTATTTGGTTATATAGAACATTTGCGGTGCAGTATTAAATTATTTTGGAATCTATTAATAGGCAGGAAAAATAAATTAATAATGATCTCTAGATGTTTGCTTAGATCTCAACTGTACATATGAAATGAATCTTTTTTTTTTTCTGTTTGCTTATATAGGGATTTAGGTAAAAAGTTAGTGAATTCTTTAGAGCTTTCCCAAAGCAAGTGAATCGTACATGGCTTGGATGGAAAGGGAGATAAAATATATATGCTTAATCTGAGGGAAAGCTATTATGTCTTTTATGTGTCAAGGAAACGTGGTGGATTTCTGTGCCTTGGACGCAGAGAGGACCATCCTGTGTTCTCTTTGATTGCTGCTACTTGTAATGAATGTCTGCCTGTATGTTTTTCCTGCATTACTTCAACCTACTTTAGAACCTGCGCTAATCTTGATGCTGCTGAGTTATGTGGATCATCTTATACTGAGCTTCTTGCCTCTCTTCTGGAAAGAGAGGATGTTTGTGATTGCAGCATAGGGTAAGGATTTTGACAAGTGGGACGTCCACTTCTGGATCTGCCGTAGTCTTTATTGCTGATCTAGGGCTGCTGATCCAGTCTGTTAATGGAAATGTTGATTTAAGGACAAGGAAACCCCAGTTAAGATGCCTATACCCTTGCTTCATAGTTGTGGAATGGTAGTCCTTCCAGTATCCTCCAGTTTTCCCTCACTGCAGCAACTTTTGGAGGAGCCAAGAGCAGAGAACGCAGTGAGCAGTTTGCTGCACAAATTGGAGGAAGGTAGTCTCTCAAACTACCCTCTGGCCTGCCCAGCCACCAGAACATAAAGAGCATTTTGGCAGCTGGTCAGCCAAAGTCAGGAGTGGTGAACAGAAGGCTGGGAAACATGGTTAAAATCTGAATGTCAGCCAGAAAAGCTGGACCTAGCCAGTCTTGCAAATTATGAGGGCAGCCTTATTAATTGAACATTCTGGCTGGTGGAAAAGTTGCCTGAGGCTTAGAGTCTTTATGGGTCAATACTTACCACTAAAGTGGGGAGACCCCTCCACGCCTCAAGCAAAGCTCACAATGTCAAAAATAAACCTTTGTAGCTGCATTTGCCACTTCAGCTGCATGTTTAATGGGTTTGGGATCCTGTCTGATGTGAGTAGGCTAAAGTATTGAAATAGCTGGTCTCCCAAAAAGGACTCCCAAAACCTACTATTTTTCTTGCCTTTTTTCCAGTCATTAACATAAGTATGGTATTTATTGTTACTGGAATAGTGTCCATTATGTTAATTATTTTTAAGCATTTATTAAAACAACCGCAAAATACAAAGAAAGCTGAAGATTGCATAATGAAGAGACATGAGAGTAACTAGTTACTTAGGATATCCTGGGTTTGATTTTCATAATGTCACCTTTTTAAAGAGCTTAAGCTTATTTCTGCATTCCTTGGTTTTCAAGGCATTAAGTCATTACTGTGTTCACATAGTTGTTGAAATATGTTAGTTCTATAATAACTGAACTATATTTTCAGAAATTCACTATACCTCCAAGTCAAATGGGGGCACATTATTGCACATTTTCAGTATTGTAGTTACTGGAATTGTTTAGTTAAGAATGAGGCAGATTTCGAATGCCTCTTTTTCTTTGCAGACCTTTAATCAGACACCTTCCTAAATAATACTCTATTTGTTATCAGTTATTGGTTTGAAGACCTGCTGTGATAGCAAATATTTAATGGTAGAAGGAAAAGGTGAGATCATTCAGTCTGAAATTTTCTATTTGCTACTTTACTTCTTGTACTACAGTTTTTGCTTGTTTAATTTAATCCTTAATTTGATTAAGGTTTTTTAATCATTAATGAATAGGATAAATTCGGTTAATTTGACTGAAATTCAAATCTAAATTTATTCTTTCAAGGATTTGATGATCTGAGAGAGTAATCTGGTAATTTTCCCCTCCCTCCTCTGTGTTGCTATAGTAATCCTAAATTTGAACCTTGTTTCTGCAGACTTTTTTTTCCTTCAAGTAAGTTTTGTAATAGCTGTGCAGTGTGTTCTCAAACCAAAATATTGATAATACAGACTTTGTTGTTGCTTTTTTTTTTTTCATTTGGATGTAACATCTGAGGTAAAGCTGAAATTAAGCAGCCTTAACTTGCCTTCTCTTTTTCTAGCTCTGCGGAGATGTTGTGGCATTAATCTTTTTATTCATGTTTTAGGCATACATCATTTAGGGGGGGGGAAAAAGCAAATGAAGGCCCAGCTAAAGCAAAAAAAAAAAAGACCCAAACTTCTCTGAGTGTCATGAGAAGCTGATAATAATTGTAATTATAGAAGTGAACATTGAAATTGCAAAGGCTGTAACTTAATTTAGCATCCAAATGTTCTTGCAATTCCAGTTTTACAGCGATGTTCAGGGCTTATTTGATGAGGTGCTTTCAGCTACTTCTGGTGTGGCTGAACTTCTGATACAGCAATAAATGCAGATAATTCTGGCAACTGTATAAAATATTTGTGCTTTTATCAAACTTTGATTTTTTTTTTTTTTTGGATATACAAAAAAATAGAGATGCAAGATCTAACAAGGTTAATAGCAAATTGAAGAAGAGCATCAGGAGTAAGCAGAAAACCTGAAAAAGACTGATCACCTGTCTTGTCAGGAAGCATGGGGACAATTAAATAAGACTAAAAATAATTTGGGTGAAAGACTACATGAAAAGTTTGCCTTAATTTTCAGTGAAGACAGTTTTGAACACACGCACTCTGGCAAATAGATCTTACTGAAGGGAGGTTATATGAAAATGATTTCCGTAAAGATAAAGTTGAATTTAAAGGGTGCAGATCAGTGGGACTATGTAATATTTACTCTGGAATTTTGAAGTAGGTGGTCTGCGTAATTAGAGGCTCAGTTGCAAGAATTGTTATTAAATGTCAAGGCAGAAGAGTATTGGATGGCTGGTGAGCAGCAGAAGTAGTCACTATGTTTAGAAAAAAGGTGGTTCAGGATAGTTATTGCATCATTAGTGTGACCTTAATATTCGGGGTTTGTTTAAATGTAGAAAGAGAAGCTATTCTATATGGAGGTAAGAGGAAAATGGGGTATGAAGTGATATAGCTCTTAACAGAGAAAGACTTTGTCAGAGAAATTTAACGGCTCTTTTTTATAAGATACCTGATTTTTTGGAGAAGATACGTGGTTAGAGCTGACCTCTTTTAACTTACGAGTCATGTAATGTGTAATATGATTCCATGTAAAAACTAGGGTGATATTTCTGTGAAAATTGATTTAAAACAGTGACAGGATGTGTCGAGTATGAATAGAACTGGATGACCAGAAGATGATGTATTGGAAGTATGTTAGTAGTGGTATTTGTCAAGGGTCAGTTTCAAGACTTAGAATTTTCATTAAAAACATTGATGCTTTCCTACTTCTTATGCCAATCTCGTGTTCTCTCATCAGATGTCAAGTATCATCAATACAAAAGAAGGTTTTGCACAGAATGAAGTTGAGACCTTAGGACATGACCAGTAGAAGAAGGAGTCATATTTAATAGGATTAAAATATGACGATGATCTTGTAACACTTCAGGATGACTAACCTATCAAAGTTAGCAACTGTGAAAAGTATTAGGATAACAAGTATACTGTTGTTGTCCTACTAATATTTTTCTTTTGAAGAAGTAAAGTGGTATTGACTTTTTCTGGTACTCGTGAAAGCTTATCTGGAATATTGTGTCTAATTCCTATCACCTGCCATCAAGTGAAAAGGGCATTCGGATTGGAAGAGGTACAGGAACTGATTTCTAGAATGACTAAGGGAATGGAGAATTTGCTCTGTAAGGGTGACTCAGAGTGTCATGTTTGATCTGGGAAAACAAAGCATGAAAGAGGTTGCTCTTCATAAAAATAAGAGTGAAACAACACACATGGGTAAAAAGAGCTTCTTAAGCTTGAGGTATGAGAACAAATGGGTATAAACTACCCAAGAATAAACCTAGTCTGGAAATTAGAAAAGATGGTTCCTAAGCAACGGAGGCATAGAAGTCTGCAACAGCCTTCCCTTAGGAGTAGTGGAATAAGACTGTCTTTAAGATGGAGCTGGTTAGCTTATATAAGGGGGAGGAGGGAATATAACATGTAGTTCTCCACAGTACCTTGGGATTTGAACTCCTTGACCCAGCATATCCGTTTGTTCCCATGATTCCTGTCTTGTTAGTCAAATATGATACAGTAACATGACCAGATACTGTCCGGAGACCAGTAGGTACATAGGTGGTCTGTTTCTTGAGCAAACAGACGATTTGCATTCTGAGGTATATAAAGGCTTATATCAAGGGATAATAAATGTTAGACAAGTAGGATGTTTTAAATACTGTTTTATGTAATATGCTACATTGTATCTTATGTAGTGGATATATATTATGTTTTGCATTAAGAAACCCCAAATCAACACAGAATAATTTAACAGATTGAATAATGAGCCCTGTATTGTTTTCTTCTCATGCTGCCCTGTGCGATTTAAGGAAGCTGCCCACAACATGTGCGTAGCTACGTCATTGTCTTTGTATTTCTCTGAGAATTCTCCTTTGAGCTGTTTAAATAAAAAAAAATATTGGTGCAAGCTGAAGGGTTGAGGTGGTGAAAACCGTGTATACCATGTTGCTATGTATTGCCCTGCTGTTTCTGTGTATTGCCCTCAGACTCTGTCCATCTAATAAGCTTGGAATGTAATTTTTTGAGGAAGCATTGTGCTTGTGTTTGCACTAATGAGAGACGCTCCCATATCTCTGCATAATAGAAGATTGGTGGTTTTAAAGCAGACTTGACAAAGAAAAGGTTTCTACTGCCTTCTCCCTGACAGAAAGACACTAATTGGCAAATTGGGGAATTAATGTTGCCTGAGGTTACAATATTTTTCTAATTTATTCAATTGTTATGACATGTTAAATCATGCTTTAATTCTTGTTGAGGTATTTCAGACCCAGGAGGGAACTTGTAAATGCTCATTTGTGCAATTGTTTCGTCTACATCAGTAGTGTAAGTTACTGGATGTGTTTTTTATCTGAACAGAAGCAGGCAGAAATACACTATCTGCTTTATATTTTCATATTCTCTAACTCTGTCTTATTCTTTTTTGTAAATGTTCATCTAGAAAGATTCATTTTTGAAAGGAAGTTCAAGCATGGAAAGTAGTTTGGTTAGGACAGGATAGAAATTTAATAATGTTTGAAAGGTTCCTTCCTGACTGTGTTTGATGTGTATTATTGACTTCCCTTCAGCTGTTAGGTGAATTTCCTGTTGATTTTAGGTATAAATAATTGCCAAAGCACTGTCTAGCCCTATCTGTGTGGTTTAAATGGGATGTGTTTTCTCTATTCACAAGTTTAACAGTATTTTAATGTTTTCAGAACTAATGTAGAAGACTGAGAACTAGATCTCATTCCCCTAAATTGCTGTATTCACACATTATGATTAATATGAATGGTAAATACATAGGCATAACATTAATGACTTAAATGGCACTTTGCACATGTTTAAGTGTTAATGTTAGCTAAGTTACATACCAAAGTGGAATTTTTGCAGAAAAGTGCTTGATGGTTATAATTTTGAAAGCTGATAAAGAATAGTTAATACTTTAGAGCTTGTGGAAGTGTTCACTATTATATGAATATTGATTAAATTGTATTTAATTGGCTTTATTATTTAGACATTCTATCTTGTCATTTACTGTTAAATATGTGTGAACTAGAGACAGTCTCATGCAATAAAAGAAAAAAAAAAATCCAATTTAAGTCTCAAACTGTTTGGCAATAGTCTCCAAAGAGTGGATGGCTTAGCAGATGTCATCTTAAAGCTCTTGCAATGAGAATATATTTAGGGATACTGGTATTTTGAAAGAATGTATGGACATTAAGAAAATTGTAAAAGTTTATTATCTTGATCTTTTTGTTCTTAAAGTATGTTTTTCAACTAGACCATATAGGATTTGTCATGGTAACCGAAAAAGTATCAGATTAAAGTAAATAATGTTATTGCGTTGGCATGATAGAAATAGTAGAAATAATTACTGAAAAGCCAAGCATTTTTGTTTTTTTCTAATTTGCTTTATGAATATGACACTGGAAGCTTATCAGTTTGCCCCTTCTGGTGAACCAGCTGATTTGTTTGTTAACTGAAAATATGGTATTAAATATTGGAGAGAATAAAAAGCTTTCTGGCTTTATATGCATTTTTAGATACATTATTTTTAATTCATTTATCTGTCAAAATTGAAGCTGAGTATTGCTCAGTAGTCTTAAATTGAAATAATCTTTTATTAGGTGGTCTAGAAGAGCATCCCCTGCAGATGTGGCCTATGCTATAGCTAGTTCTGAAAGGGATGCAGTCAAAGTTGGAATAATTTATATTTTCAGCAGCATATTCAGATCTGGCACTTTGGTTTCTTATTTCATATGAGAGTCATGTCTGTTAACTTTTCTTTTTAAATACTGTATCGTGTTAGCTGGTGACACACTTTATTTTTAAGTGTTCTTAGAGGTATATTTTTCATGGTGGTACTGTGCCTCATAAACACATAAAATCTAAACTGTCTTACAAAGTGAAGATGCAAGTTTGATCTTTGGAGGATAAATCAGAAAAATCTTACTTCCTCCTCTCCCCCCAAAGAGTAGTGAGTGTGTATCCTTTCCAAGACTTGTTGGATTAGATTAGTTTCCCTGTGAAAAATGTTGAGGAATAGTTGGTGGAGACAGTAACATCTGCACAGAACAAATTTGCAACAAGGAGATACAGTACAATGACTAGATAATGGGCTGTTCAGATTTTGTTACCATTAATTTCTTCCTATATTATTAAAGATCTAGAAACCGAAACAAATTAAATTTGAGGTAACAGTCTTGTATAGGTTGCTTGAGAGTGGAGGAGAGCAAGGAACTTGAGGATAACATAGAGAAAGATCAGGGATAAGGCTAATAGCAGACTCAAATAAGAGTTTTAAGCTAGTAAATTATATTGCTATTGTGTGTCATTGAACATCTTCATAAAACCATCTGAATTTTAGTGATGTTCATAGAGGTGCATGAGATTAAAGGGGGGGGAATCTTATTTAAAGTATTTCCTGTTCATTGTTAGCTGATAGATCTGTGAAATTCTATAGTAAGGTCTTATACTAATAGGAAAGAAAATAGTGGGCAAGTATGAGGCAGGAGGGAAAGCTGAGTTTTGTTTAGTTTAGAGAAGACAGATGAGAAAAATAAATTGAAGTAGAATAGAAAAATAAATTGATACTGTAAGGTCAGAAACAGTTTTAAAAATCTGGATTACATTACACAGGATTTCTCTAGGATTTTTTACACATAATGTGTTTAAAACACTGGTTTTAAAAAGTCACATTCTGTATGTAGCCCATGGGACTTAGTGCTATGAGGTATTATTGCGGTCAAGAGTTTAGCACGGTGCAAAGTAAGATTACACATTCTGTATCAGTTATACAAGGAATGTTGAAATGTATGTAATTTTTTTCATGGTGTAAAGCATAAATCAATAAATCACTACAAGTGTGTGCGTGTTATACTGTTCTTAAAACTGAACACTGCCCATGGTTAGTCAGGATATTTCAAGAGTTAAACCACTAGCTTGACCGAGTTTGGCAATTTTTCCCTTTCAGACAAAGTTTTGGCGTTTGCTTGTAAAACCCCAAATGGTTTTTACTCTGGCAGCTACAGAAACTCATTGTATACAAAAGAGAATACTACAGAATCTTCTTTCTTATGAAATCAGAGCAGTTGACTAAATAAACATCATACTTAATATTTGAGCATTAGAATTGTCAGACTTGTTTTGGTTTAAACAAACAAAAAAAACAATCTGAAGCTATGAATTTCTGGCTCCAGGATAGCTGAAGTTGAATGGCTGATATAGACTGCATATATCTTGTGTGGAGACTTCTGGGAGAGACATGATAGAATGTATTAGTGTCTGGATATGCACAGAAAGGTAACGTTTTAATGTTAAAAATGAAATAGTAAATGTAATTTATCATGTGGCCTATAGAATACATTTTTGTAGGATTTCTGTTGGATTTCATAAGCTTCATTGGATGCTTTTTTACTGAACAACTCCAACAAAGTGGGAATTGCTTGTGGCCTAATATGCTTTGAAGAATGTGGACATGTTAGATCGTATTGAAATCCCTTAAGGGCAGGAGCTTCTGTTGAACAGGTCTGATTGCAGGTTCGGATGGGGGGGCTTGTTTACAAATTACCTACCCTAGTCTATTATCCAGCTCATAGCATGACCACACAAACAGTTGTGTAGGCTCAGCGATGTAGCAGGCACTATGTGGGAATAACTGTCAAGGAGGAGTTTGAAAACAATACTGTGCTCCTGAGAAAGCATTATATACTTACAAAATACGGAAACAAAGACTTAAAGAATAGATATTTCTACATACGAAATAATATTTGTTGTAAAAACAAATACTACAATACAGGTCTAATGCTAGTGATTATTGTTTTCATTTCACACAGTTGTTTTGCCCATCTCCTTGGAGAGCTGCTTACCAGCTTCTAAGGTTTTGTTAAGATCTGTTAGACTTCACATGAGCAGAAACTGCTGGCATGTATCCGACTGCATGCTGTTTGGGAAATGACTGTAAAAGCTGGGTTTAGAGTTCTGGCTTTGAATACTGCGTGCATGTCACTGTGTTTTGCAATTTCTGATGCCAGTAGCCTTTCAATGAAACTTGAAAGAACTGTACATAGCATATTTCAACAATAAAATAGTGGCACTAGGGTTTCTAGAAAGAGTTCATTTTACAGCTTGAGGAATAGAAGTACTTTGACAGTGCTGTGTGCATTATTCAGAATCCTGTCTGACTCCAACTGATTTGACACAACTATGCATCCTTGATGTTCATTATTTTAACTTAAATTTCTGTTTCTGGGATTATAAGCCCAATACTGGCTAGGTGTGATTTCTAGAACACAGTGGGTAAAGGTCTCTGATTACTACTAAGCAAACATAAGCAGGTGTACTGTGTTTTTACAAGTTTCCTAGCTATTGGTAGTGGTAATGTTGAAAAATGGAGGGCATTTTGTCCATGGATAGAAGTCACTTGGATAGGGATCTGAGTAAAAATCAATAATGAAGACAATATGATAGAGGAGTTCTTTTTAGACAACCAATAATAAGACACATGTAGAAACATTGTTTTTTTACTGTTAATCTTCAAATGTTTGTCAGCTAAAACAATCCTTCCCTAAAGATGTTAGTCTTTATGGATGGATAGTGTTCAGTTTAATCTGAAAGCATGGGGATGTGTATAACTGGAGCCTTTCATGTTTTACATTGGGACTTCAATACAGTAAGTGCAGAATGCCCAGATGCGTGATTTCAGTTTTGTTCTTTTGGTTTTAAAAATGGTTTTAGTTTGTTTTTTGTAAAACATTATAGCCATGCAAAACTATTGGGACCTTCGGATTCTCTGCTGTTTAGGGCAGGTGTGCTCCTCCGTCTTTACCTAATGTTTGGGGCTGAACCTTGAGAAAGAACTTGTGTGCTTGGGATTGGTTCTTTCAAAGCTGGATGTGTGGAAGAGCAGGAGGGAGAGCTGATGTCTGTTCCCTGGAGTCTCAGACTGGATGGCTGGAACCAGACCCATAATGTAAATGCAGCCACCTTGACCCCTTTAGTGAAGGCAGCCTTTATGAATGGGCCTACTTGGTAACAGCTAAGCAGACCACGAGTTGTTCTGTTCATTAACTAGATTGTGGTGTGCGAGGCTCTGCAGCCATTCTATAATTGGGTGAGTATCAGGCTTAGGTTAGTCCTTGTCCTCCTGCAACGCGAACAGAATTTTATGCCATGGTTTGTGCACATGCTTCTGTGTTTTCTGGATTCTCCTTTATTCTGTTGAATCTTCAGTTGAATAACGTAACCATCTGGAGACTAGAATGGTCCTAGCTAAGACATTAAGAAATAGGCCTAGTAGAAAGTGTGAGAGTGGCCATGATTCCCGAAATTTTGAAGTCTGGGCTGCTGTAGACAATTATGTTTGTGATTCTGAAAGCAACTTCGCTAAAATGGCCTTTAAACACTGTTTGCATGATTTACAGTGACTGGAGTAACTGGTCTACTGCATTTCTCCCCAAATCTAATTCTGAAACCCTGTAGAACAAAGTCAGTAACATCTTTTTCCACTGTCAGGTGGAAACAATGAGAATCTCAGCTGGAAGATAAGTCCTGGGTTTGCATAATGTTAATTTATGCAGCCATATTCAGTCGTGCAATACTTGCCTGACGAGGAAGACAGCATGATCAGGAAGATGGTTTTCTCATGGTGTTTCATCTGTTGCAGTGTGGGTGTGCTTGACCCTTGAGGTTTACCCAGAAGTAGGAAACATCGCTGCATAATTTTGGGGTGGGGTGCGCATTCACACTCCCCTGGGAAAAAGAAAAACAGAAATGAGGTGCTCCTAAAATAGAGTTCATGGGGGTTTCTTGACATATTATTTCCTAATACGTAACAAACAACAATCTAATACAGGAAAATGAATTCCAGTAAGACTTTTATATAGTTTATGTGTCTTTAATCTGTAGATTAAAGTTGTCAAGAGTGTTCTGGGAGACGGAAAAGAGAATGCTCTTGGATTTGGGAACTGTGTAATGGGATGAACTTTGTCTTACTGTCACTTCTAAGACTTCTATGAAGATAGTGTTAATATCCTTTATATAGGGCATGTATTTTAAACACCGTTCAGAAATTTTCAATGTAGGGTGGATGAAGGATGTCTTCCTAAAATTTCTGATCTCCCTGAAAGACTTACAAATGCCTGATTAACCACCATGTAAAGGAGTTTTTAGTATTTGAATAAGCCTGACTGTTAGCTGTCTGATTTGGAAATAGGATAACGATATGATGTGAGGCTCACATTTCAAAGCTGTTTTCAGGTCCAAGTGCAGTATAAAATCTCACATGGAAGGTGAAGGCTTGCATTCTCCAAAGATATTTGTTTCCTCCTGCATACAGGCTTTTAAATTCTGTCCAATTCTACTATGTCAAGAGACTAGATTGGTCTCATAATTTATCCAGATTTCTGTCCCTCCATCCCTCCCCCATTAAAACTGGGAAGTGCTATAAAAGACCTGGGGGGTGCCACCTAGAAAAGCCTCAGCTAAACATGAATGAGAAATTAATGGAAAATTCAGCATCTCTACTGCCTTCATCTGCCTGATTCAAGCCTACCTGAAATCTCCAGTCTTCATATTAGCCTCTACCTCATTTATGTGCTTTGATTCACTCTCTTCTAGCTCAAACTGGTAACACACCCATCAACATTTGTGCTGCTTACATATCAAACTTGCTGGTTCCAGCATAATGCCTGCGCACTCTCTAATCACTGTAGCAATTTCTGAGTTACTTAGATTCTCTGCCAGAAAATAATGGCTGAATTCATGCATCTAATCATGAATATTCAGGTTAGTTCCATCTCAAAAATCTCAACCAACCAGTCTCATAATAATGCAGGATTTTTTCTTGTGGGGCATTTGCTGTGGGATTTCCAAAGTTACAGGTATATTAATCATGAATTCATCAAGAAACAGTAAGAAGTTCACCTTGTGGCTCTGTTGCCAAGTGGTGGCACACACTGTTATTTAGCCTCTTCATCCTTCTTTTTGTGATTTCTTAATCTTTTGGAGCAGCTACACTAATTGCTTATAACTTTATTAACATTTCCTGAAAAGCATAAAGAAATTCACGTAGTTCTTGAATTTTATTATTGGGGTTTATTACATAATTTTGAGTAGCAACAAATGCTGCCAGAGCATACTTAAGATTTATAATGTCATTGCCTAACAAATCCATCAACAAAAATGGGATATTGTATAAAAAAAGACAGCTTTAGTGTACCTCTGATTCAGATAAAAATGGCATAATGAAGTATAAGCTCTTAAAAAAAAAAAACGGGGGGGGGGTATGTCAAATTCTCTGAAAACTAATTATCACTGTTGATGGATAGGCAAGTTAGATTTTTTTTTTTCCCCAAGACCACGTACCTCAGAGCAGGAGCTCAGAACAACCCAAGAAGAGTTAATGAATGGGATGTCTTAGCATATCAAAACCAGATATCATTTAGTACAATCTAACATTAGTGACACTGTTCTTTGTTGTAACATGTAAGGAACATACTAATACTTTATTTCAGTCTGGAAAGCAAAACTGATACGCTTATGCACTTTTAGTTTGCCCTTGCTTCAATAAGAATGTCTTGTCTCCAAATCAGGATGTGTAAGAGCTGTTATTAACATTTAATAATTTCTGCTGAATGAAGAAGTTGAACTAGAGTATTTTGATTTTGCAGTCCTTTTTGCAGAACTCTTTTATAAATCCCTAAGCTCTGTTTACACAATCAGAATAAACTGTAAAGCAGAATCTGATAATTCATATGCTTGATTTTTAGAATTTCAGTTTCTTAGTAGACTTTCTTGATTAAAAAAAAAAACACAAAACCTTCTGTGGTTACTTATTTAACTCCAATAAGTCTAGTTTCCACATTTAGATGTCTTGTGGTTAAAAACCCTACAGAATCTTTTCCTACTCCCCTGTTTAAACATTCCGGTTTCAGCTTCTTAATGAACAGTAATAGTAAATGGAAAATTTTTCTTTAGGTATGGTCTTTGCCATATTAGAGGCAAGATTGAGAAGCGGTGCCCTGGTGCCTTGGTTCAGACGTGTCCATAGGCAATTTGGAGGGATTGTGGGCATGCCACCTTCACTGTTACTGATCTGTGGGGTTCGTATACTCAGACTGTGAAGTGTGGAGTTGTCCTTTACAGTCTGTCATAATTTCTATGACTGACTTGAACCCTTGGAATACAGTGCATTTAAATTTGCCCTAACATTGTCAATACAGTTATATTTAAAACTAAAATGACCTGGTCTTCGGGTTTTTTGTATCTGATCAGTTTAAGGGTTTATCCCAGGATGTCTTCTGTTCTAGAGGGTAATACCCAAATGAGTAAGTCAACAGATTCTTCATTCTAAGTTGAGAGATGTTTTCAGCGTTTAACCTGAATTAACTTTTAAAAAAAACCCAGCCAAACCCATAAAATAGCTCTCATGCTTCCATGAAGTGAAATCGTAGCTTTAACAAGTCTAGGGCAGTGTTTTTACTGTTTTACGTGTAACTGTGGGAAAAAGACTCTAACTACTTTTCTCTCCCCTGTAAATAAGTAAAGATACAAAATGTCATCCAGCTGTTCTGGAAGAAGTTATTTTTGTAGAATAGTTCAAAGGGTTAAATGACATTGTTCTGTTCATTGCCAATGCGTTTCAGAAATCTCATCCCTCGCTATTCAGTCTACATGAAAATTACTGGATCCTGGCCAAAATGGGGCCACTTTGCCTTTGCACTGCTGCATTTCAGTTGATCCTTTATGCATCATGATGCTCATATTTTAGATGTGAATACCTAAAGTTACTGAAATTTCTTGCATTTTTAAAGTATCAGGGAAGTAGCTATGTTCCTGTTAAAAAATGAGTTTTAATTTCTTCTGTCCTTTGTAGGAGATTTTGTTATTCACAGCACTTTTTGAAAGCATAGGTTCTGAGTGGCTTCAACAGTGGTGAACATTAAATTTTAAACATAAGTTTTTTGCGTTTTTATATCTGTGATAGCATTGGGTATGTGGGTGGGGACTTTTTGCTTGTTTGTTTCCTCCCCCCCCACCCCCGATACTGATCTGGTATAACCTTTTTGAAAACCCTAACAAATGTTTTAATGAAGATGGATTTTCATGTCTAATTTTAGAATGTCCACTCTCCTTTATTTAAAAAAAGAAGGGCAACACTGGATAGGTAGTACCATCAGAAAATATTATTTATAAAACCTTACAGGAAAAGTGGAACAATGCTACTGTGGTCATATTGCATAGTGGAGGGGCCTTGTTCATTTTGCATATTTTGCTGAACCTTGAGGTCAAAAGAAAATCTTGAGGGAAGAAGAAAGCTTCTCTTTCCTCTTGTCTTTGCACCTAGAGCATGTGTGACTTTCCTTTAGACTTGCAACTTGTACTGTGTCCTATATTCAAATGAGCTCTGGAGTCTTCTGCCTTCTGGTAAAGCTGCTTATGAACCCCACAGTTGTCATGCAGCTCTACAGCTTCTCCACTGCTATGGGGAAGAGCCTGTGCTGTGTGCTATTCGTCTTGACCTGCTGTGTCAGAAGCATCCCCAAGTTTATGACGGATGATGGTAAAACCTTGTCCTCGATTGTAGGTCCTGACCTAGTTCTCATTTCTGTCTAAAGCCACTGGTCCAACCACTGTACGTCTCCCTGAACTTGCTATTCTGTGAAGCAGGTGTAGACTCTTCTCGGGTAAGTGCCACCTCTATGTAAGCAGATGACTTTCCTTCCGGGGCACTGTGTGGAGTACTGCTAAGGAATTTGGGGACTTTTATGACTTTAGGTATGTTGTTTCCTAGGAAAATCTGATTTCAAATGCGTGTATGTGAAAATTATGGAAATTTTCTTACCTGACTTACTACATTGGCAAATTAAACATCTAGTTTTGCTTCGGTCAGTTTTGGCTCTTTCTTTGAGAAATTGATGTGCATTTGTGTTTTCCACAAATCTGGTGTTGGAATTAAAAGTCTAATGGCTTGTATAGCCTCAGCTTCAGTGTTCATTTTTGGGTCAGACGTGCTGATCAGTTTGTCTCAAGCTTTCTAAATACTCATTGGATAAAGCTGGGGATCTGCCCTTGGAAAGCTGGTGATCTGATTTGACCTGTGTTCAAAAAACTGAGAGCACTGGCTTATTGGCGTGAGCCTTGGAAAGTGCATGTGGGTTCACAGAAACCTAAAAATAAGCAGTATTTGGGTTAAACCTCTTTATTTGTATGGACTCATGACCCTAATGGCAAAAATAAATGTACATTTCTGGTACTGCCGCCACCATCCATGAATATTAATAGTGGAAAAATATTTTAATTTTACATTGTCTTGGCCTCAGATACTTTCTGCAAAATTAGAGGATGAAAATGAAAATTAGTGACTTGACTCATTCTTGTGTAGTACTGAGTGGCGTGTGTAGCTGAGTCTCTGTGACATCAGTGACGAAATTTAATGTAGCAATAAAGCAGGCTGGAAAAAATACTTGTCACCAATGTTTTCTGTTCAACAAATTTTATAGTTTTGTCAATAAGGCATAGAGAGACCACCTCTCTAGAGCAACCCTTTTTATTCTACAGGCTGTTAACTTTAAAAAACCACTAACCTAAGCAATTCAGTTTCAGTTGACCAAACTGTTGAATGCATCGAAGAAGCCAGTGAGACAAGCTAAGGTATTTGGGAACTTACGTAGTTTTTGTCACTGAAATTTCTCAGGTAAGGTATGCCTGAATGATGTGGACAGGAGATTTGCACTTCATGCTGCAGAAGATCATTAAAAAATAGTAAGAGATATTGTACCTGATCTGAGGCAAAAATTGTCCTAATTGCAAGTCTGATCAGTCTGACCTGAGTGCAGGAGAAGGATTAAGAAGGATTTTTGGTACTGTTTCCGAATACTTGTGCCTTCTGTCTGACTTTCAGTCTCCAGCTGTCACCAACCTACCAGCAGAGGAAGGTGCTATTTTAAAAGAAAGGGGGGGGGGGGAGGGAACAAACCAAAACAACAACAACAACAAAACCCCACCAAAAAAAAACTAAAAAAAAAAAGTGCTAGAATACTAGAAGTGCTTTGGAAGCTGCAAATAACATAAGCATATTGTGTGTGTGGGAACTTACTTTTCCCAAAGCCTAAGAAGGAGGGGCAGGTTCATAGATTTCTGGGGCTTGATCTCAGTGCAGACAGATAGTAGAAGGTATTCTGGAAGTTGGATTAAAACACAAGATTTTTCAAAGCAAAGTTACTCAGTAACTCAGTATTGTGTGTATATGGTTAGGAAACTTCCATCTCTATTCAAGGCCAAATGTGTCTGATATTCATTCCCAAGTGTTAAATCTCTCCATACTTTTGTTGTTTTGAAAGGCCCCTTCACCTCTATGACCAGTTAACCTTTCTGGTTAAATGTATAGGTCAAGCTACTAATCCCTACAAGTTAGTCTTCTACCCTCTGGATCATTTTTGTAGCCCTTCCTTGAACTCTGATATTTCATGTCTTTTTTTGAAATGTGTACATGAGAACCAGAAATAATATTCTAGTAGCATTTTTTTTTCCAAAGTTAGGGAAGATAATTTTGCTATTTGATATTCTTTGTTTTATTTCATGCTTACAGTCGACCACCTGGCCTCAGCATAGTCTTTGCAATTCCTACATAGTGATCTATGACAGCTCCTAAATTCAGTTCTAATCTTGCCTTTTCAGCACTGAGTAGTTCTGGCTTAATTTTTGTCTCCAGTTGTACTCCATTGCATTAACTATGTTAAATTGAGTTTTGTGATATTACACTATTCATTGCATAATTCTCTGTGGTTTTTACTTGAGAAGCTTCTTTGAATTGGAATTCAGGTTTCTGAAATAAAATCGCAGACAAATCAACTTTTGTGGTATTTGGCAGATTTTTATTTGGCAGTATAATTATGAAGACTCATTTTGAGGGCTCTTTAAATCCAGGTTCAACATGCAGCAAATTCAGTTTCAGTCTCAATGTTGGAGAACTTTAAATAAATTTATCTGAAAGTCATGATACTGCTCTGAACCATAACACTGAAGCCCATGTTTTTCACTGAACCGTAAGGAGTTATTTTTGGGGCTAATAGCCACCAAAGAAGTGAAAAGGAAAAGGAAAACTGCCATTACCAGCTGTGACCATTGGTACTCCTCTGGCAAAAGTAAGTGGAAAAATGTATGGTAGTTTGTAGAATTCATACTTTCACATTGTGCCTGGAGAAATGCAGAAGTCACGGGTGAAATTCCTGTTTTCTCATTTGCATGCAAGTTTTCTGATATGTTTGTGAAGCTCTTGGAGTTTCAGAAGAAAAGCTTCAGATGTCTACGGTTTAAGATACTTATGTAGAGAGTTTTCCTGTTATGAACAGTGTGACATCTTGTATTGTGATTTCTGCTATCAGTGTCCTTAATCTTTCATGAATTTATGCACTGAACATTTCCAGAAATGCTGTGTGAGAAGCGAAAGGAACAAGTAGATTAAGTTACTGAGTCAAAGAAGTGAAAGCAAGGTAATTTTCATGTTGATAAGTTGGTTTGAAACTGTTAGTCTTTAGCAAATTCTTGGAGGCTAGAAATGGCTGTTTTGTAGTTTGTTGTGTAAACTGCATAGCAGCAAAATCGGAGAAGGAAATGATGTAAAGAGGCAAAGGGAAGTTAAAAGGCTAGGACTGGGAAGAAACTGGGGACCTGGTCAATAGGAGATACAAGTTAACAGGTTCAAGAGTCATTCCCTTTTTAATATTATTCCTAGTCCCATTTTTAGATTGGGATTTCTTCGCGTTTTTAATTGGCTTGGAATGAGCTGTTTGTTGGAAATTTGATCTTTCTAACATAAATTAATGAATCATGTTAGAGAGGGTTTAACATAAAAATGGTACCAATGGTGAGTGTAGGCTGCAGCCATACCTTCCAGTGTGGCCGGTGCCAGTTGCTGAGGGGAGGAATAATGTTGTATGCTGCCCTGTTCCTCCTTGTGCGTCTTTCTCAGCTTCCTGCGGAGTCTGATCTCTGGGAGACAATGCTTTTCCAGGTCAGGGAGGGGAGGCGAATGATTACTGTTTCTAAAAGTTTTATACTCTTGGTCTTTTAAATCCTCTATTAAAAGGAGGGAAGTTACCTTTCTGTATCTTGGCTTCTAGTGTAGTTTTAATGCTGGCTTCTCCCCTCTTCTGTTTGCAAGGATGGAATTATGTATTCTGAGCCATATATATTGAAACTTCTGCAGAACTTAGACAGCTGTATTTGAACCATATTCCAGCTGAATCTGCCCAGCTAAATTCTGGCTTAGATTTTATGTGGGCTTACGCTATGTAGAATCATAGAACATAGAACAGCCCAGGCTGGAAAGGATCTCGAAAGATGATCTGGGCCAACGTGTCATGGGAAGGGGAGCCTAGATGACATTATCTAACACCCTGCCCAGTTGTGTCTTGAAAACCTCCAGCGGTAGGGACTCTACCACGTCCCTGGAGACGCTGTTCCAGTGATTGATTGTTCTCAGTGTAAAAAATTTCTTTCTTATATCGAGATGAAACCTCTCCTGGTGCAACTTGTACCTGTTGCCCCTTGTCCTCTCCATGTGGCTCCTTGCGAAGAGAGAACCTCCATCCTTTTTGTAGCCACCCTTTATGTACTGGAATACTGTGGTGAGGTCCCCCGAGCCTTCTCTTCTCCAGGGACAAAGGATCTAACTTCTTCAGCCTTTCCTCATAAGAGCAGGTTCTACAGCCTTTGATCATCTTCATGGCCCTCCTTTGGACTCTCTCCAGTCTGTCTGTGTCTTTTCTTGAATTATGGAGACCAGAACTGGACACACTACTCCAGGTGTGGCCTGACAAGCGCTTGGTAGATTGGGATGATCACATCTCTATCTCTGCTAGTAATGCCCCTGCGGATGCAGCCCAGGGTCCGATTTGCCTTCTTTGCTGCAGCAGCGCACTACTGACTCCTGTTCAGCTTGTTGTCCACCAGGACCCCCAGGTCCCTTTCAGCAAGGCTGCTCCCCAGCCACACAGGTCCCAGCCTGCACTGGGCTCTTTGGTTGTGTCGTCCCAGCTGCAGGACCTTGCACTTGTCTTTGTTAAACTCCATACTGTTCTTTGCTAGCTCCCTCTTCCAGCCTGTCCTGGTCTCTCTGTAAGATGGCTTTCCCTTCTGACATGTCCACCTCACCACCCAGTTTGGTGTCATCAGCAAACTTGGTGGTGGTGTTCTCAATCCCATCGCCCAGATCATTTGTGATGATGTTGAACAGTGTGGGGCCCAGTATTGATCCCTGGGGGGACCCCACTTGTGGCAGGCTGCCAGCCTGAGTAAAAACCATTGATCACCACTCTCTGCGTGTGACCCGTGAGCCAGTTTCTTGCCCGTCTCGCAGACCACCTATCAAATCTGTATCTTGCCAGTTTGTCCAGGAGAAGGCTGTGGGAAACAGTGTCAAATACTTTGCTGAAGTACGAGTAAACAATATCCACTGCTCTCCTCATGTTGACAGAAAATTTATTTTGTTGTAGAAGGTGATCAGGTTAGTCTGGCGTGATTCGCCTTTGGTAAATCCACGCTGGCTTTTCCCAGTCACCTGCTTCATTTGGCTTTGGTAAAGCTAGACAACAATTACATTGTTCTACAACCTCATATAGATATCCTAAGTGTTCTCTTGACACAGCAGCCTAGAAAACCTGATTATTAACAGGTTACCAGAAGTGCTTTTTGAAGTTTTGTTTCTTAAAATACATACTTTCCAAGCTGGTTTTTTTTTTTTGGAGGGGGTGTGTGTTTTTTTGGTAAAAGGCCTACAGCAACTGCTGTTTTGACAGTTCTGTTACATAGATTCTTGCCCTTCATAAGTAGTTGGAATTTTAGGTCTAATTCGAAGCAGGTTTCTAACTTTGTTAATCATTTTAAGAGATTTTTAAAATGTAAGTATTGGAAATAATATAATAAGAAATGTTGATGACCTTCAGTAGACAAGTAATACTGTGTCTTAAAAACTGATATAAATGTTCATTGTTTTGTACGGTTTGAGGCCTCAAGATTGCCCAAATGAATTTTTGCCAGTTCTGTAATGTAACCTTGTGATCACTCACAGCCCACTGTGCTAGGCTTCTGATTTCGGTGTTTTGGAGAAGGTGAAAATGAGAAATAATTGCTGACAAAGTAGATTGATTCCAAGGAAGCTTTTGTGACTTGGTCTAATTTTTTTTTTCTTTTCTTTGTTCTCTAACACGGTTTGTTTCTTGAACTACCGTCTTAAATACTGAGGCATGATATTACAGATATAAAATGCAATACTTTTGGTCAGATAAACTTTTTGTTTGATTTCTCTGTATTTTTAGAGTCCTGTATTTAACTTGCAGCATCTCTGTTAATAAGCAAGATGATGGTGCCTGCATTCAGTGCAAGATAAATAACTGTTCTTGTTCGTGAAATAGTCTCTTCCTGTTTGAAAACAAAGAGCAGAGGAAATTTTGAAGACGCGTGAGCTAGGAACATTTGCTAAAAAAGAATATAATTGTTTGTGATGTTAAGTACGTTGTCTAGTAAGTAGTACAGTCATGATTTACTTTCTTTGTTCTTAGACTTCCTAAGATAGTGCCAGCTTTTCCCTTTAAAAGTTCAGTAGGAAACATTTGAAATGGCAAGAACAAATCCAGTGTCATTGGTGCCAAAATGTTCTTGCTGAAAATGATGGAAATTGTAGTGCAAATCATAAATAATTTCCCTATTACAAAGTTATATTAATTTTTTAAGGAGCAAGTTTGGCAAATGTTACTCTAAAGTAGAGAAAAACTGGAAAAAATACAGAAAGTACCAGAATATTGAGTGAAGTGGTAAGAGTGCAAATTTATAAACAGGTTGTTTTTTTCAGACACCCAGTGATAATGAAACCTTGTTTTCTGTAGGTGGATGTTCTGCTTCCTCGCCATCTCCCCACCAACTCAGTTTTCACGCAAACTCAGTCTGGCTCAGTTACCTCTTGGGTTTCTTGCTGCCCACAGTGCTGCACCACCCCAGTGCTGCCTGGCCCTTTCCCTTCCTCTTCCTCCCTCCTCTCACCTCATGACTTCCCTGTGTAGTAATTTCAGCTCTGTAGCTTTCCGCAGACCCCCTGGCTCCCTTTCCTGGGCCATAAAACTACCCTGTCTTTTCTCTATTTTTTCCCGTCCTTTTGTTTGCATCCAAAATAGAGCTCCCTTCACTCCCTCTGCCAGCACACTGCCTGACTTGTCACTTACATGAGCCTTTTAGGCAACTTTTACTCCTCAAAGACTGTTGATTGCACAAAGTAAAGAAAACAAGTTATTTTATTTTAATTTGTTTTGCTACCTCCTTGTTCCTTCCCGAGTAACTTCTCGTCAAATCTGTTTTCACCTCTGTTAGACTTCATGGCATAGCTCTGGTGTGAGAGGAGATAACTTGTTGAAAGAACTGTCAGAAAAAAAAATGGATACAAAGCAAATTACTATATCATTGTCAAAATAGATCTCAGAAGCTATACGTTCTGGAAATGGGTACCCTCAATCTTTGTTGCTAGTGACTGGGATTGTATCGACAGTTGAGAAGTGGTGCTGCTCATTTAGTTTGCAAATTTGACACAAGGTCCCATACAAATGTTTTGCTTGCATGTTATATTGTACAGAGAAATTGTAAGCTAGCAGGAAGAGGGCAGGTTTTTGGTTTTGGTTTTTTTCCTTCTCTGAAATGACTTGATTTTGTAAAGTTTTGATCAGATAACTCTCCTAAACTTAAAAAACAAAACAAAACAAAAAACTGTAGGCGTTTTTTTTTGCATGTGCTGTCTTAGAGTTGGCAGTGTATTTTACATTTTTTAGAAGTCTTTTAGGTTCCCTTGTCTTCTTGTCACAACCTCCTTCCTGCTTCTCAGAGTGTATTTTTATTCTGAATTGGCCTCAGCAGACTTAACGCTGCATTGGTGTGAAGAGGTGTGCTCAGTCCTTTGGTGGCAGTGAGTCTTTAGATTAGTAAAAACAATTTCCTCTGGGTGTGGAGAAGCAAAAAATAACCCGTTACAAGTTATTACAAAACAAAACCAACCTTTAAGTGATTGCAAAAATTCATTTCCTCCAAGAAATGTAGTTAGCTGGTCCCTGCTAGTATGCGTGTTGTGAGACATTTTAAATCTTCTCAAGGTTCCCATAATATTCGTTATGATGATTCAGGTGAGAAACACAGAACCTTTAAACAACCAGATCTGTCCCAACTTCCAGGTATTGAAATAAGTGTAATATTAAAGTTTTAAATATGTTTATTAACTGCAGCGAGATCCCAACCCAAATCCAGTGTTGTTTTTTTAAATTACTTTGTATCATTTTTTAGATTTAAGGGTTTTTTTTAATGTGCCCTTAAGTTATTGTAGATTCTTATTGGTTATTATTCACTGTCTTACCTGTTTAAATTTATTTAACTATATGTGCATCATCTAACTCTACAGATTGAGTACTGAGGAATGTAAGCTGTTTAAAAATTGAGATTTTTCTTCTTTCTGGATGTTAACATGAACGATTTTATGGCATTCCTATTCTAAAACTTTCTTCTTTTGTTTAAACTAAACTCTGTAACACCACTTCCTCTTAGGTGAATCCTGTGATGAAACTCTCTTGGGTTAGAAAAGAATGGGGAGGAAGGGGATTTTGAAAGATAAAAGTAACCTGAAATATTAATACTAATTTCAGAATGTTTTTTGTAAACAGTGCTCAGTAAATGCACTATAAATTTTATAAAGCTGGTTTCCTGACAAAAAATGTATTTCATGAACAACTCGTTTATAGTACATGCATACACATACGCGTGCCCTGTTATAAATACAATATACTGTGAGTTGGCTTGGTGGCTCTCATTTGATGTGGTGGTTTATTGAAATTTCTAGTGTTTATACGTACATACGTATTAGAAGAATGGATCTAATTGCTTCAGTTACTATGAAGTGTGATTTGGATTTTACGATTATTCCCCCCCCCCGCTCCCAGTAATAGATGCTGTTCCATCTGACTGTCTCTTTGTATTTGAAAATAGCTGCTTTAGAGAAGGGCTTTTTATGCTCTTATGTTTTCCAGCCTCGGCTTTTTCAGTTAAGGGTGTGGCTTTTTCTGACATAGTTGTGTTAGAACAGGCTCTCGCATAAAAACACTTATCATGGCAAAAAGTCCTTTGACATTACAGCTTATCTTACTTGGGGGCTGTAGTACACTACATCGGAAAGGAACTGTCTGTACTGAAGACGGTCTTAATTTTTTCTTTTTTTACTGCCTGGGCAGCCTGTTGTGATTTTTCAATGTGACTTTTCAGTTTATAGAACCATTGGCCATTCCCCAGTGTGTGTTCAGCTTAATTGTTCAGAATCCTTTTATTTATTTATCAGTATCCATATTACTGAAGCTCTTACTGGAGAGTTCATCATGCCTTACTCCCAAAGGTCTTCCAAGGAAACTCATAAATAAATTTCAATGGCTTGTGCAAAAAGTTGTCAAACACGTCTGTTTCTGATTCAGAAATCATACCTTTATCATCAGTAGCTGACAGCCATTAAAATAAACAATTACTATTAACAGTTACATTAAAACAGTTAATTACTAGACCTTGCGGGGGAGTGCCATTAATTTTGGATATCTACAAAACTGAGCTATGAAACTGATATTTAACCTTAAATATAAAATGATCACTTAATGTTAAACAGTGGATTTCCTGTAAAATCATTGCTGCTACATAGTGGTGAAGCAGTAATAACTTCCCAGGACCTTCTTGAATGCCATCTTACACTTGGGTGAAGGAGTAATACAACTTTGGCAGGACACTGTGATCCCATTGTAATGTTGCCTGTGCAGGCTGTTAGGGACTAGCTTCTTTCCAGTGTGAGTAAGAAACAGTGAAGAGATGTAATTATGTATATAATTCATTTGGAAATAGCTTTTGGTACTCTGAAAATAAGATGGAATTAGTGTAAATAATTAAATGCAAAATTATGTTTGCAGATGTGTGTACACTCTTCTTTAAATAAGACTGCACATAACATATACACAAGGTGCAACATTAAACAAATATATTCTGGAAGCTGAATGCTTCAGCAGGCAGGAGTGGGCCATTGTTCTTTGGTGGTGGTGGTAAGCATGAACTTGATAGTTTTCCCATGGTTTGCTTTGAAGTAAATTGGGGCTATACTCAACATAATGCGGTATAAATTCTGAACTATTTGAGTGGATCGGCTTGTCTTTATTTGTGGGCTTGCCCTTGTGCTGTTTCTGAAGTCTCTGATTCCTTGTGATAAGCAGAGGGTGGTGAAGTTTAGTCTTAGATTGGGCCAAGTAAGCTATTATTGTAAGACAGTAAGCCATATGTTTGGATCTGCAAACTGTCATTTTTCAGCAAAAACCTGAATCTAGAGGCATCAGGATAGCTAATAGAGCTCAGAAGAGGGGTTGTGGAAAGTGGGTAGTGGGCCTTCGAAAGCATTTTTGGGGTGTGAAATGGCAGATGGTGCAGGCTGGAGATTGTGGTGAGAAAGAGAACTTAGAGGGTGTGTGTTAGGGATCTGAAGCTGCCAAAGGAGAGGTGGCTCCTTTGCTATAACTTCGCCTGTTTAAAACTTTCTAGGTCTACCTTAAAAGGTTTTCCATGCGGATAAAAGCATTATTTCTTCTCACTATACTGTATATTTCTCCCTGGGTGGAGGAAAGCTAGGAATTAAAAGAAGTTATAATAATAAATATGTGTGTATGTGCTTACTCTAAAGAAGTAAGAAAAAAAAAAAAGAAAGAAAAGATCTGACCATGACTTTTAAAGCCTAAACTGATTGGTTTAAAATGAAATACTTCAAACAGTGCAGAGATGTCTGTGTGTGTTTATTTAGCAACTCAATGGGTAGAAATCACTGAGCATCTAAGCACTTAAGACACTCAAGTTTAACATAGATTTTGACAGTAGTATCCTCTTCTGCAGAGTCAAGGAAAATACTTTTCTTCTGCTCGTTGTTGTCTCAGTTCAGTGATTTGTTCATTCTGAAATGAGAAACCAGCTGAGTTTTGAAACTTCTTTTCTAATGTAAGAATTAAAGAGGATGAGATCTGCTAATTCTGAAGTCTTAAAGTAGGTAATTTTCTTCACAATCACAATGATTTTAACATAATCTGCATTTCAAAATAATTTATGTAAACTTGCCTTTTTCTGTGTGGTTCCACATCTGGGGTGGTTTTAGCTAATAAATATGCAAGTAAATTCCTAATCAAATTAAAATCCACAAGCAAGTAGAGTTTAAGACTAGTCATTAAGAAAGATCTAAAAATAGTAAAAGAATATAGACATATGTCAAAATTTACTAATTATAACATGTAGAAGATTGATCATTGCTTAAATGAAGATACATACAGTCTTTCCTACTACATAGCAAAAAGAATTGTGATGACTTTATAGTATCAGCAGATTTTAATGGTACTAATCCTTGCAAAACTGAAGATGCATAATGAAATTGACTTGTTTAAATCAGGGTTCTCCTTACTGTGTGAACCCTGAATTTAAATTGGTATGATTAATCAGTTCTGTCTTACTGGGACAGGGAGCTAGATTCTGCTACTTTATTCTCTTTATCTATTTTTTCACCTCCAGGAAAAGACCTACTAGCTTCTCTCAGCTCATTTTCATAGTAAAGTTGCTAAATGTCATGATGGCAAGGGATTTCAATCTTGCATGTTTTGTGTGTAATGTAAATAATTGCAGTTTGCTGAACTAGCAAGCCATTCAGAGTTAAATATTCTTATTATAGTTCAGTGAAGTACAGCTTGTGTTAGTGACATTTTGTTTAATCATGTACGATATGCAAAGAAAATAAATCTTTTCTGAAAAAGCTTAATTTTAAGTTGATATGTCAGGTGATCAGGAATTAGAGGTTTGAGTCTTAAGGTGTTGCAAGGGTGGCTTTATTGAACTGGTTGCTTGTTAGTGGAAGGCTTCAAAAAAATCTTTTAAAAAGGATTTTGGAATGAAGGTTATAATATTGTGCCCAGAAAACTTGGATGATGTTGCTCAAAGGGATTTTTGTGAGTGAAAGAAGGATGTGTGTATGAGCAATACCAGCTGAGTTTTCAGCCTTTCTAGTAGATACGTGCAATTGCTGATTACCACATGTAAAACTGAAATAAACCCTGACCAGTGGGTGGGGGTAGTGTTTGTGTATATGCTTTCCAGATTCCAAAACCCACATGCTAATGTAGTGATGTGCATAGTGTTGAATGCACTTAAAATGAATATATTCATGAAAAACATGCCTCAGGTTGTAGAGTCAGTATTTCTGAGTTTGTCTCCAGAAATGTGTTCATAATCTGAGCATGTTTTGGTGGGGTTGATTCTTCATATTAATGAACATGTGTAATATCCTATTTCCGGTAATGATTTAAATTCTGATTTGTACAATATTCTTTTCATTTTTTCATTATGTCTGCTTTAACTTCTTAAGTTTTTTAAAAAAAAAAAAAAAGAGTTTAGACCTCATGTGCCTTGAACTTCTCTGTCATTGTCTGTAAGAAGGTTTGAAGGACTTCCATGCTTCTGAAAATCAAGCTGTGTAGACAGTTTAAAGAACTGGAGGTGGTTTAAATGAGAACTCTTGTATTAGTTTTGTGTAGCATGTATGTATGTAGCATATTTGACTTTGCATATTGTTAGCCTACTTTTCTAATCTTCTATTTTAAAATCTTTTTTCTCCTCTAAAATACTGCTATCCAATTGCGTAAACATGGTTTCTGTGTTTGGGAAGCCATGCTAATTTTAGATGGATTTGAACTGTTACTCTGAAACAAGAAACACGTATGAAGTTCTTGATTTATTTCCTTGCTTGATTTATTTATTCCTCTTCTCTGTCCCCTCTTCGTAGGTTCCTTAAAACTGTGCTATGAATGGTGATTCTGGTGTGGGGGTGGTGACTTCACCACCTCCAACAACAGCCCCTCATAAAGAGAGATACTTTGATCGAGTTGATGAAAATAATCCAGATTATTTGAGAGAGAGGAATATGGCACCTGACCTTCGCCAGGATTTTAACATGATGGAACAGAAGAAGAGAGTCTCCATGATTCTTCAAAGCCCAGTAAGAAAAGAAAATGCTCCAACTTTGAAGTGATAAATTTAATATCTCTATTTTTAATATCCCTATGGAATTGGAGAAATTTGTGGTATCTTAGATCCATTTGATCTTTTTTCTAGTTGGCCTTTCTTCTAAAGTATCCTAATTGTAGCCTAATTTTTCCTTATGTTATCTGGTTGAATTTTTATTGTCTACTCATGAAGCAGTTCCTCAGTCTTGCTTTCAGAATTCTCTGTGTAAAATTCTCTGTGTAATCATCAACATTGTTTTCGTATTGTCCATCTAGTCCTGGTCAGACGTTTTTCCACTTGTTTCATGTATTTAATATTCATTTAAACACTTAATTTAAGTAACTCTTCTAAGAGTAGCTTGTGCAAGGCAGGTCTGTCCTGTGCTCAGTTTTTCATGCATGATTCTGACATATGAAATATTTTTATATATCTCTTACTGAAAGGGTGCACAATAATAAACTATGAATGATTGAAATGTAATATTAAAGATGTTTCCCTCAGGGAGAAAGTACACAAAATTTCTCTCATAACATTTGTTCCTTTTGTAATCACTGATGGGTGACTTTAGATAACAAAACATTTCATGACATGACTTCATTAAGAATAGGGATGTAGTGGTATATTTAGTTTTTCCATGTGAAATCAACCCATTCTATTTAGATTCACTTAATGATTGGAATACTTCTCTTTCAGTACAAATTCCAGTGTTCTTGCCAAAAGCAGCAGCTACCAGCAATAGTAAAAAATCCTGTTTACTTCCTTTCAAAGTTAAAACCCCAAAAAAACCAACCAGGAAAAAAGTAAACCACCCCTTGTTTAAACATATTTTAAAAATTCAATGGTTATTCCTTCCTGTGTTCCTGGATATCTTCTTGGCTCTGAGTTCTCTCAGTGAGCCACACTGATAATTTTCTTTCTCTTTTCTGGTTCTACTACTTTTCCTTTCATGTTTTGTGTTCAATTCGATTGTACATCTGCTCCTTCTTCCAGAAATCATATTAGTAGGCTCAGTGAGTTTTGGTGTTACTTGAAGAGAGAATGCTGGAATTTCCATTCACAAAAAAATAAGTGACTCTTATCATTGGAGCTCCAGAGGGCAACATTTTCAAGTAACATTATGCATCCAGTAATTCTGCCCTGAGCTGTTTTTCAGAAGAGGTATAGAATGTTTCCATCTAAGTGCTAAAAAGAAGCTGTGTATGAAAGGTTGACATTCATTTGAATATGCTTTACAATATGCAATGTCCTGTTGCTAGGCTTTTTGTGAAGAACTGGAATCTATGATCCAGGAACAATTTAAGAAGGGGAAGAACCCAACAGGTTTATTGGCTTTACAGCAGATTGCGGATTTCATGACAACAAATGTACCAAATGTCTACCCTGCAGCACCACAAGGTGGAATGGCTGCGTTGAACATGAGTGAGTGCACCTTAATTTATAATAGTTGAATTCTTCTTTTTTGAAAGGCTTAAAATGAAGACAGTGTGAGTGAAATGAAAAGTGCTGTGAAGTTCAAATGCTACCCTGTTCTGCTCACAGAACATTGCAAACATAAAATGATTGATTAGTTTCTAATGCCACAGTGATATGCAATGTGATTCATGTATATAATTTATATCAAAAGCTATTTCAAGTATGGTATCTTAATTGAAAAGTAAGCCTGATAAGTCAGCAGCAGTAAAAAATTTAAAGATTTAAATGTTGCCAATGTTTACCACATGGATTGTCTGCAGGAAAATGAAATACTCATTAATAGTCTAATAACAGTGAAGGTCTTCAGAAACTAATTATTTTTGCCACTGAAATACTGTTTGCAGCATTCTTCTGTGAAGTGAAGCTGTAGACAAGAAACATTAGCAGGCAAAACAAAGAAGGAAAACAAAAACCAAAATGTGCAAATGCGTGTACTCACAGGTTTTGTGTTAAGATAATATAAATCCTTGCCTGTGCTCCAAAATAAATCTGTAGTTTAAACTGTAGCATGGCCTGGTTCTGCTTTATGACAGTTGCTTTTAACCACATTTCTAATTGCACTGTAACTAGAACTACAGTATTTGTAATTATTTACCATAATCCTCCTCTCTCTAGCTTGTACTTAATGTTTCCTAATTAAATGAACTTGTGTGCATTTTTTTAGATGTATAATTCTCCTTTTCAGGAATACCAAATCATGTATCTCAAAAAGTGGAATATTTGGGGTTACATTTTTCTGTTAACAATGAAGTTGTATTTTACAGACAATCATTAGTTTGAGAGAGGAAAAAAAAGATTTTGCTAAGGAACGTACTGGCTCCTTAGCACTAATGAATATTAAGGAAGGAAACAAATGCTGAGTCTACTGAAGATAAATGACCTTGTCCAAGACTGTCGTCATATTTGTGTAATGCAAACTATGACATTATAGTAATTAAAGTTTGCTATCCATTCCTTGGGTTAATATGTTGGTATAAACTAGTAAGAACAACCACTATAATAGTGGTGCGTATTGTTAGGTTTTAACTGATGTTGAACGCAGCCCCCCTTGTGGTTTTTCACCCCTTCTGCTTTTCAGGTCTTGGCATGGTGACACCGGTGAATGATCTGAGAGGATCAGATTCCATTGCTTATGAAAAAGGGGAGAAGTTGTTACGGTGTAAATTGGCAGCTTTCTACAGATTAGCAGATCTCTTTGGCTGGTCTCAGCTTATTTACAATCATATAACAGTGAGTATTGAATAAACAGATAACTGAACCAATTGTTTTAACATACAAGAGAATTGCTTCCCTCACCCATCTGTCATTTTCTCTTTGTGTGGAAGAGGAGCAAAGTGGTATTGAAAGCACTATAATAGTGAAGAGACTTGACATTGCATCTCAAGAATAAGAACTGGAACAGCTTGGATGTCAGCTACCATAGCCTGAATAGAGTCTTAAGAGAGTGTACATGAAAGTTCTTATGATGAAATTAAGATTCCTGAAAGACTCAAGTCTTGTAGTATCTTAAATGCTTTGAATAATTGTATGTATTATTCTGCAAGGTCATGTCTTAGTTTTCTTGCTAAGTGCTAAAATATCTTCTTATTAGTCATTCAGTTGAATTTTATAATTCAAGGTACCAACCTTTTTGAAAAAGAAGCCACAGTATTTCTGAACACAAGCGAACTACTTAGCTTAATGCAGTGTGCCAACAATTTTCCGTGTGACTGAGTAATCGCTGGCATCCATAAAAATAATGACAAGGAGGTCAAATCAAGGAGGTTTTATACGCCAGAAGAATGATCAACATGAGTCTCATGAGTAAAGTCACAGCTGTGGTGTGCAACCCAGTCAATTGTTTTTCTAACAGAGCTGAATTGTTTTTTTTCTATATAGTAGAGGTTGTCCTTTATGTATTTTCAGTTCTTCTAGTTGCAGTCTGGATGAGATACAGTAATTTTATTATTGCTGCTTTTTGAGATGTCAAGGTATATTATTTGTGAACCGATGAAGATGATAAATCATATGGGTAGGCATAGGATCAAGGCAATGTTCGTTAGATCGTGTGGTTCCTTTAGTAAGGGTATGTATCCAACATAATGGTTCTTGTAAACAACTCTGTGCTGCCCCCTGATTTTTCATACGTGACAGGCAAATTGATTTTGTACAAGGGACATTAATGCGGTAAAAAGATTACTAGGCAGGCAGGTGTGGAGATGGCTTTCTAGTGTGAAGTTCAGCCCTGGGAATGTTTATGCATTTAGATAAAAAAGTAAATGTAATGAAAAGCGGCATGCCTAGGGAAGTGGTTAAGGCAAGGGCATGTGATTGGGGTGGAATGCCTCAAGTTTGCTTTCTTTTGGTGGGGGGAAGCACAGGAAGATTAGATAATGGTGATACCAGTTGAGGTGGAAGACAGTCAAAGCACTTGGAGTATGAGATTCTGAAAGTATTTTAGACAGTTTTGAAGGGAAAAGTGGTACTGGAAAGCTCTTGGTTACTGGCAATCACAAGTCGTAGTTCACCCGTCTTTTATAAACTCCTCCAGTAAATAGCATTCTAAAAGGTCATTAGTAGATATAATTTACCTTCAGAAGCTGATATAGAACCAGGTTGTTATATTTATATTTGTTCTGTATACCCATACATTAAGTAGTAGTGTGGTAGTAAGGCACTGCTTTGGAATGTGGTGAATGCCTACCACTTCATGCAGAGTTGGAGTTTGACTCCAGGTTTTCAGTTTTTTGGGAGTGAATGCTATAATTACTAGATGATTGATTGCATTCAAGTTAAAAGCTGCCAGTGCACTTTTTGAGTAAGAGAAAAGATACAACAGCCTTCTGTGAGGGGCATAAGCCTGTGTGTTAGAGGAGAAAGGAATTGTGAGGATATGAGAGCGTACGCCAATCTGGGCATATCAGGGAATGGGGTGGAGTATCTTTGCTTTTCTGGATCCTTATCAATCGCTGACAGCTGCTGTGTGTGGAATTGTTCAGACTGGTGCTGTCCTGACATAGAGGCAAAATTACAGAGCATCAAGAGCTTTCATGTCAAGTACAGTAATGTAGAGTAAACTTGGGTGCCTCCCGGGTTAGGCAGAATTTGAGATTACAGGTTTACAGAAGGTACACATCATTCACCAAGTCTTGGTTTGCTTTGAGGCCACAAGCTTATTGGATCTAATCCTAAAGTAAGGTGGTTTGTGAGTCTTGCTGCTTGTTTATCTTATGCTTGAGCTTTATGATTAGCTTTTGGGGCATTTTGAATAATACCAGTTCTTTGTCTTGCATAAATAAGTAAAAGATATTCTAGAACATTTACACATCTATAATGGAGAACTATTTTGGTGACTCATAAGTATAGGTTAACTTGACTAACTTTAAGGCTCTTATGCTATAGCATGTTACCAGCTGGTTGAAAAGGAAGCTAGATTTTACTAGAAGCTTTTGGATGACTGATAACTACTGATTTTAGAAACTTTTTTCCCTGCAGTAGAACTGTATCAAAGTATATATGTATTTAATGTTGCAAGTAGTAGAAGACATGAGGGAGCATAAAGTAGCTGCATCTCAGGGAAATGGAAAACTCATAAATAAATAAAATTTTAAAAACAGTAAAAAAAAAAAGCCAAACAAACACAAAAACTGGGTAGACTAATAGCAAAATAGGGAGTTGTCTCATGTGTCCAGTAATACATTTGAAGCCTTTTAATTCTCCATTGAGAGACACCTAAACTACTTACATGTCCTGTACTTTTCATTGTACGGGCTTTAAACAGATGCATTCCAAGATGTGAATGGTTTGAAGTCAGAATTATTTTTGTACTATAAACTCCTGCTTGTGTGAATTAGACAAAAGAGCAAAAACATAAGTGGGGGTCAGGATACTCGGCAGAAAACCTACAAGTGTGCTGTACCGCTCACAGATGTCTCGCGTGGCACCAGCATTGGTGATGAAACCCTTCTCAGCATCAAGATGTTTTAGATCTGTGAGCCAAAATTCTTGTGTTTTCTCACACACTTCTATTTCATATGTTCTGTTTTACTAGGGTAGAAATACAGTTGGGGTATAAACTCATTCTTCTAAAAAAAAAAAAAAAAGTAACTTTTTTCCCCCCACTTCTCTCAGTATCATTCCTTTTATCCACAGTAGTCTAGTTGTCATTACCATAGGATCTAAGGATTTACTACCTTCCACCAATCTAAAGGACTCTGGCATGTATCTACCAACATGAGCTCATGTTCAGCATGAATTAATTTATTGTCCTGTATGTTGATTATCTGTTGTAGCATACATGGCAGTCATATTGCATATGTTAAAGGCATACTTGCCCATTCCATGCTCGGGAGGTGAAAGTAACTTTTATGTTTTTGGGCCTTCTTGTATGCTTTAATGAAATATTCTTAATAACTTTTACTCTTGTTTTATCCTTAGGCCAGAGTAAATTCTGAGCAGGAGCACTTCCTCATTGTACCTTTTGGACTCCTCTATAGTGAAGTCACTGCATCTAGTCTGGTAAGCACTTACTGTTTTTCACAGCTGTAAAATACGAATAGCTGAATCTGCTCTGTCTGTATATCTGTCAGTGTTTAAATTCTGTCCTAGAGGATATTTTACTCTGTTACATGTTTAGAATAGTTTTATTGAACATGGTTGGTTTTGGTACAGCTTGAGGTATCTTTGAGAGAGATTTCTTTGCACATGTTCGGCACCAGGTGTCCTCCAGTTGATCTAGCTGTAGAGGAGGAGCCAGGTCATTTGGATAGCTAATCACATCATGCCCTTGAAAGCTGTTGGCTGTTGAGTCAGGCTGGTCGAAGGAAACGGTATGTGTTTCAGACATAAATGATGCAAACCAATTATAATTTCAAGACATTGTGTCAGATACGTGATTTAGTTGCCATCATTTAATGATGTAAGTAGCTGAGGGTGTAGATAAATTATGTTTTTGAGATCTAATGGTTGCAGCTGAAGACACAACTCCCTTAGCTGTTAGCTAGTGGGAAGCATTTTGTGAGCGTTTATCTTCAGTCTAGTCTACACTGCTGCTGAAGGCAATTTGAGTTAATGTGGTTGACTCTCTTGCATTGAAACAAAATAGAAACTTTCACACTATTCTTTCCACCTGGCCACTGTAAGGTAAGTAACCTCTAGCAGAAAGGTGAGGTAAGTATGTTCAGAGTAGTAACATTTCAAACTTGTGTTGCTCTTGACACCTTAAGGTCCCAATACTCCCCCTCAGCTATCTGTAAAGTTGGCTCTTTCATACATAACTCCACTTTAACCATCTGTAAAATTTTAATTGAAAAAGCTATAGGAAAAGGAATGGAGAAAACTGAGACCTGCCCTTTCTTGTTACTACAAGATTTTTAGAAGAGGGTAAGGGCCATTCTGTGGGGGTGTTTTGTGTGTTTTGGGGTTTTTGTTTTTTAAGGTTTTCTGCTTTTATCTCTATATCAGGAATGTAAGTACCTTGAGAATGAAGGTTGCGTGAAGGTAGTGAAATGCACACACATACAAAGTAGAGAGCATGTTCACACAGAAAATAGCTAACAGCAGGATTTAATGAGAAATAGACTACAGTGATAAGGCACATAGCTTAGCCGGATGAGCATGCTGACCAGCAGCCTGCTTACACGGCCGGCCCTTTATCGCCCCTTTCTCTCCATTTCTCCCATGCTTGTTCTACCCTTCTCCACTTTGAAACTCCATTTTCTCTGATCTTGTTCTCCCAAATAAACAACCCATGCATAATTACTTTTTCCCTTTTATTCCAGTTTTGCTACATCCATATCCAAATTCGGTATTTATGATATTATTACCTTAGCCTTACGTAGTATCAGTGCTGGCCTTTCAAGAACCTACTCCCCAAAAAGTCCCAATACTCCTCTTCAGGTATCTGTAAAGTTTGCAAGTTTCTTATATAACTCCATAATAACTCTCTGAACTGCAGCCATTTGTCACAGCACTGTCTGAAACTTTTGTCAGCTTCTTGCACCATTACCTGTTACATGCAGCAATTTCTCATGTCGTATCCAGTAGTTCCTGATGTCCTCTTCAGATAGCTTAATCTCAAGCCGGGACCCTGGTCACCTACCTACAGCTTTATAGTGCACGTTTTGACACTTGTTAAAATAAAATACTGAAAGAAATCTGATTTTAGAGCTTCAGTCTTAGATGCTGAATTAAATCAGATTTATGGCAGTCTTGATTAATTTATGAAACTAATTCTTTTCGTTCCCAGGTTAAAATCAATATTCAGGGAGATGTAGTTGATCGTGGAAGCACTAACTTGGGAGTAAACCAAGCTGGTTTTACTTTGCACTCTGCAATTTATGCAGCTCGACCTGATGTTAAATGCATTGTTCATATTCATACGCCAGCAGGGGCAGCGGTAAGCACTTTTTAGTTTGTCATCTGTCCTCTTCCCCCCACCCCACCCAACTGGAAAATAGGTGGGTCCCCCTTAATCATAGATTTGCTTCCTTTTTGTAGGGCACAAAGCCTTTAAGTCTGCCTTCAAATATGTGGTTCTGTTTGAATCAATCAGATTCTCCCTATTTGGTTGTTACATGAGTGGTCAGACAGTTAAGTGAGCTCTATAATTGGAAAATACGTATTTCATATTTGTGTGTCCTTTACCACAAAAGACCATATCTTTTGACAGTGAGGCATAAGAGCTTTAGCATATTTTGTTGGTTTTGTAAAGCATAATTTATCAAGGTTTTCTTAAATATTTGAAACTTCTCCAATACGTCTCATTTAGAGCAACTGGTTACAAATCAGTTTCACCTTTTTGGAGTTTGAGAGAGTCAACTGGTGACTCTATTTCAAAGTTCATATTCTAATTTTTTTTTCTTTTTAACTGATTAACAGCAGTGATACAACCATTTTAAGGATAAATGATCAGATTCCTAAAACTGTGAATTATAGAGTAGTCTTTAAAAATATTCCTTAACTTTATTCGCAGTGCTGCGGAATTACCTATGTCAAAGTTCGTCACTAAATTCCTTCTTTTTCGGCAGGGGGAATAACTGAGTGGAGTGAAAGGAATGAAGGATGCAGTTGATTTTGGGGTTTGGTGGGTTTTTTTCTTCTGAGTCTTTTCATACTGGTGGTGTTGTTGTATAAAAGCAGCCGTTCTGAGTCAGACCCAAGATGAATATGACTTTTTTATCCAATTCAAAAGTTGCAAAAAATAGAGGCTTTAGGGATGGAGTATGAGACCACTTGTATGTGCCTATACACAGACACGTACATATAATGTATAAAAATATTTTTTTTTAATTATAATTTTTATCATTACAATCTCTTAATTTTTTTCCGTTTTTTTCTGTTGCAAGAAATTAAGTTAGTTGTTTTAATATTTCTCAGGTTTCTGCAATGAAGTGTGGTCTCTTGCCAATTTCACCTGAAGCACTTTCTTTAGGGGAAGTAGCTTATCATGACTACCATGGTATTTTAGTGGATGATGAAGAAAAGGTGGTTATTCAGAAAAACTTGGGGCCTAAAAGTAAGGTCAGTATCTATATCTGGAATTAAAGAAAAGTATGTGTGTGGGGGTGGGGGAGGTATGTTCTTTAATCAAGAGCAAGAAAACTCTTGCCTTACTGCTGTTAACTTTCTTTGCAATGTCTCTCTAGGTCCTTATTCTCAGAAACCATGGCTTAGTATCAGTTGGAGAGACTGTTGAGGAGGCTTTCTACTATATTCATAATCTAGTGCTTGCCTGTGAGATTCAAGTAAGAATTTTAGTATGTTATATAATAATACATGCTGCTATATTAACCTTCAAACAGATTAATAGTTGCGCACTTTACTGGTTAAACTGTTGATTTAAACTAACTGAAATCATTATATTATGCGAGGACATCCAAAACATTGGTTTAACCAGCAATATTCAAATCCTGTATTGGAACCATTGATTTGATATATACTGCCTATTAAAACAGAGATATTTTCAAAGCCTTAAGACAACTTTTATACAAGTATGTTAATTTATTTACCTTTAAAATGAAGTAGATTTCTTCTGGTTTGCTGATGTCAATTTTTGGGGTTTTTTTTGGGGGGGGTCCCCCCCAACCCCAAGAAACTAAAAGATAACTTTATTGTTTTTAAGGTACGTACCCTGGCCAGTGCAGGTGGACCTGACAACTTAGTGCTTTTAGATCCCGAAAAGTATAAAGCCAAGTCTCGTTCCCCTGAGTCTCCAGCAGGTGAGGGTACTGTATCCCATCCAAAATGGCAGATTGGCGAACAGGAATTTGAAGCTCTTATGCGAATGCTCGATAATCTGGTAAGGCAGGTGTTTTTGTCTAATTGTTTCATATGATAACGTACAAAATATTTTAAAAGCTGCAATAAGAGACATTAGTAAAGAATGGGCTGCGTGTAGTGGGGTAGTTTATACAGCCTGCAACCTGTTCTTTCCCAAAGATTAAGGGCCTTCAGAGGAGGAGACAGTATGAAAAGCATCAGAGAATTCTTCAGGTGTCCTTTGTGCAGATAGCAGATTTACTTCTGTATTCATAATCTGGTAGTTATTGGTGAGATCAGAAGGGATACTTGTGTGATTTGGCACTTCCAAATGAGAGTACTGTGGTGCTTGCTACTCCTTAGTCTGTGTCCTCCCCTCTGTGCCCATCCCCTCCCAAAATGTGTAAAACAGCATTAATGTTTTATCAGGTGCAGGGTCCAGCATGATTTGACTTTGTAAGACTCTAATAGAACCTGGAAGAGCTCAGGAGACAGACTTAAAATAAATAAATAAAAGTCTTCACATGAAATGGTTTCAGTAAAATCCCATCTGTAATGAATGACCAGCTACCAGCATTTGCTATCCAGCTTTAATGGGAAAGATGATACCTTTCCTGTGAGAAGGCTCCAAGTGGTGACTGTAGACAGTGGTAATGAACATACTAAAAAATATGGTCGCTGTAATAATCAGACATAGTCTTCTGATTTGTGATTTAATTAATCTTTTTCCTTTGTAGACTTTGTGTGGTCTTCATGGTCATGTGATGCATGTGCCCCTGACAGGATCCACT